>NC_136107.1:6130980-6758135 GCF_965212315.1 Lampetra planeri | reverse complement strand
TTAACAAACTTGTGGCTCGTCTTGGGGGAACGAGTTTGCAACTTTTCTAAGAACAGTGATCGTGTAAATTTCCACAGTGTAAGGATTGTAATTTGATGCCTGGCTCATCAATGTTGTACGAACTTCAATGGAGGCAATTAGCTTTTCATCACGAATAAATGTTGTCTTTTGACTATATACAGTCCAGCCCAAGGGTAATGTTAGCGCCACCACTTGAGAAAATGGCAACAATAATATTGCAACTTCGAACATACTGCAACGTTATAGAAGGTTAGAAATCGTTGGAACATACAACAAATAGCTTAGCTTCTTTACAGCATATTTTAAATATTATAAATTAACTACGGACAGAAGATGAATCTGCAATCACTGATCGTGACATGAAGTAAAGGTGGAGTGACAGTTTCTCAGCTGACGTGAGAAGTGCCTGCTATACATTAAGTTATTTCGTCAGTTCCTTCAGGTGTAACATTCATTTGTAGTAATGATCATGTTTCCATGTGTGTTACAGGTTTATCGGCATTCCTACGTGGCATCGTACTCCATCTACAACATCCACACCAGGTAGAGCACAACACCCACTGTTATTCTAAAGTAGCTGGAACGTATACTCAAGGCCCAAACTGTGTAAGATCCCATGGGTAGGAAGTATTCCTGCCCCATATACCAGCACTGAATGTTCATATTGTAAGACATACTTTGGTCAGTCAAATTTTTTAGGTGAAACCCAAAACACTTCTGCAGGGCTGCAAGTCTTACCACGGATTCTGACACTGGTATGAATGATATAGAAGGACCTTCACTGCAACGTTGCCCTGGGGCCCAAGATTTCACTGATCAGCCCTCATCGCACATGACTTAATCATGCCGTATCAACAGCAGATGATGCTCTGCAACCAGTGAAATTTGACAGAATGAGCACATACTGCGATCCAAAGTCATATCTATACCATGGTCAGCATGCAAATTGATGCACAGATATAAACTAAAAACTATTTAACTGGTTATGAACCAAAGAGAGGTGAATCAATAGTCGTATATGGCAGTGTCATGATAGATAATGCTGTACTGGTGAAAGGTTGACTGAATAAAAAAAATTACGCGATGTCTTGCTCGTGTTTATATTAGACACTTAAGTATATACATAGTAAGGTCGCACTCATTACATATAAAGTGCTTGCCACAAATGAACCAAAATACCTTGCTGATCTCGTCAAGGAACATATACCATCACGTGAACTCTGGTCATCCTCGTAGCGGCTTTTGGCTAGCCATCAAACAAAGATGCTCACTGCATCGCGTGCTTTTCGATGCGCTTCTGCGGCCGTGTGGAACGCTCTACCTTCTGATATGAGGAAGCCGCTGGAGCTATGCACTTTTAAATCTAGATTGAAAACTAATTTCTTTAAAACTTGTGCTTAGTTTGTTGTCCTTTCTCCGCAGTTAAACGTACATATGTAGGGGACTGTACAAGAGAAGGTTCAGGAAGGTCGAGTTGAGATGGTTGAAAACAGGTGGCTGGAAGGCACTTTAAGCACACGTGTTATAATTAAGTGGGGGGAGGGAGGGGGCAGTGTCCGATAGTGGCGTGGCCGAGCGAGTATATAAGGGGAAGCGAGGCCCCGCGGTCGGAGCACTTGCTCGGGGACTATTCGACGACCAGAGGTGGACGACATCGGGATCAACTGTTCGAGATCGACAAAGTGGAAACCATCAGAGTTGATCGTTCAAGACTCAACTTAGTGGAAACCATCGGGGCTGAAGATAGCCATATCAATTACGAGTGTGGCAGTCGTTACACTCAGACTATATAGACGTTCGGAGAATTTAAGCTCAGCTCCCCTGAAAAAGTAGCCACAGAAGAGTACTGGAAAGTACCAGTGTGTCAATGATTAGTCTCGAATAGAGCTCAAGAGGACTGCTTTTATAGAGGCGTATAAAGGAGTGACAAAGATATGGTCATTACTGTATGTAATATGTTTATGTTCTGGAAAATTATCCTCCGAGCACAGAAAGGTGCTCAATTGTGACTAACAGTTGGGAATTGCATCGTTCAACACATTTTGTGGAATCACGGACATTGCCAAAGTGGATGGTACATTGCGTTACTGCTTTGCACATTCCATTTGGTATAGAGGCACTGTGAATTTTTATTCTGCTATGAAAAATATCATGTTCCAACCTCTACTCATAGCCAGGCATCAAGGTAGCCAGTTATGCATCTCCTGTCAATAAATTGAATACTGCGATTATGGGATGTCATCTGTCGATTGGCGTATAGAGAAACGTTTCCTCTGCAATATTAATGTGGAATTTCCCGCCATTGCATCGAGGCCACCAATGGGAAGATGAGCACACCCCGTGCTCTTTGAGCACTGAGACAGATTGATCTAAGGACTAGTATATCTCTTCATGGTATCTGATGATATGAATATACAGAAATTGCACTTCTAATCAAAGCTTCAAATTAATTATCTGATGCTGTTCATATGCAACATTTCACACACCATTATTCTAGTATTTTCACTACACTGCCTTGTATATTGTGAATGCCATGCTTTTTTATGCTCAGAAGAGAAATCATGGCATTTCATTTTATATGTGCTTCTCGGACGCACTTTCTTTATTCACAATTTTCACGGTCTCGTCCACACATTCTCCACAGTAGCTTAGCCTAGCCTGTAAACAACACTAGCCATCTAACACCGACGGCGCTGACTGAGATAGCCAACTACTAACCTTCGTAGCGCAACGATGACAATGAGACGACAGCAACAATGAGATGAGTCCATTCCCAGATATGGCAGCCGCAAGCTCCCGCTCTCGGCTCCTTTTGTCCTCCCAGCATGGCCTGGCTCCAACCTGACCCTGCCTCCATTCTTGAACCTGCTAGCAGGTTCCAGGGCCTCCAGACGGGGTCCTCCGTGACCCTTACCCTAGTTCCTCCCCTCTGCCTACACACCGTGCACACCCTTGCTGGCGTGTGAACTATCTGTCCACCACAGTTGCCGCTGCTGTCCACCAGCCGGCGCTATTACACTACATCAGCCCCCTTGTTTAAAAAAAACAGCTGTTCCACCCGAGCAAGTCGGCATGCGCGCAGGCACACCACACAATTGCGGCGCCCCCCACGAACCTTAAACACAACAGCCGTGACACTCGGCGCACGGCACAGGCAAAAAATAACCCCATCAAAAACAACGACAACCAACACAACACGCAGCACCACACAACCCCCTCTCAGCTCCCATTACCCTTTACATGCCATTTTTCCCCAATTAGACAGTACAAGGGAGAGTCTGCTTCACCGGACAATGCTCACGTGAGTCTATGACGCTGGTCCCCCGCCTTGGGCAGGATCTTGTACTTCTTGGGGCTCTGAGGAACACAAAAAAACCACCTAAAAGGCATAGCCCCTCCCTGGATTCAATAGCACTTGACCGGGCTCCAGCCTCCGATACCTCGCACACGGTGACCTCAGACTATTTTCCGGCATCAGAGTTTCAGATCCTGTGGGGCTTGAGGAGCAGAAGCGCACAGGGTGGAGGCTGTCGCTGGCACTATCGATGTCGGATTAACACCCCGGAATTCAATTGCGATGTGGCCTGGCCGACCACACCTAAAGCAGGTGGCCATGGGACTCCAGGGCAGAAGGGGCTGTCCTTCTCGCCAACTCCAAGCCATCGGCCTTCTGTAGTGGCCCTTCCCGCACAGCCCATAGCCGTACACCGCAGCCACCATCTTGACTTCCCGGCACGTGGGCCCCTGCACCTCAGCATCTCCCGTCCAAGCTGCCACCTTGGCCCATTTCTGCAAGTTTTCTTTGGCCTGAATCGACCAGGCCACCTTCAAGGATGTCAATTCATCATTCTCCGTGATCGTCAGGATGACCCCCAACTCCTGCGCCAATGACAGCAACCATTCCACAGCTAAGGAGTCGAGCGCCGTCCGGTCAATTTAGGGCCGACGATACGACAGCAACGACGAGACGGGTCCATTCCCAGAACTGGCAGTTCAAGCTACTGCTCTCAGCTCCTTTTATGCTCCCAGCATAGCCTGGCTCCACCCTGACCGCGCCTCCCTTCTCAAACCCTCTAGCAGGTTCCAAGGGCCTCTAGACGGAGTCCTCCGTGACCCTTAACCTAGTTCCTCCCCTCTGCCCACACACCCTGCACACCCTCACCAGCGTGTATACTATCTGTCCACCACAGTTACCGCTGCTGTCCACCAGTCGGCGCTATTACACTACATATGTATCAAAAACTGTAAACAGAAGCAAAATTATTTATAGAAAAAGAGTGAATATAAGCATTTTCATAGAAGACATTTTGAGAGAATTTGTGCTGAAGGAGTCTCTGACTGGCAGCAATATTGTCCGGAGGGACTAAGCATACTTCACAATAGGTCCTTTCTACAGCACTGTCATGCTGTGAGCTTTGCTGGAGGAATAAATAAAGTTATTTCCTGTTTAAATGAGCAATGAGGTGGCACTCATTTCCTGTTTACAGACCTTGAACTGGTGGTGGACATTCCATATTTCTCTTGCAAAGGTCAATTTATCCATAGGACAGCCACTGTTGATTGCCCTACATAGTACTTGCTGCATTGACGCCAGAGGGATGATGGGCTGAGTGGTTTGGTTGTGTGGTTTAGCAGTGTTACCAGTGTTTTACGATTGTATGAGATTGGGTTGTGCTCTTTATGGGTGGGGTGCATGGATGCTTTGCTTTGGTGTGATGGTGTACTTTGACAGTATTTTCTGGAGGAGTTTAGTGATGTGGTTGTCTTTCGCTGCATTATGGTGCTTTATCATTTTAGGTTGATAGAGTGTATAGAGTGGTTTAAAAGTATTGTGTTGGGGTTGTTTGGTGTTGTTTTTGGATTGTGTAACTGGTTTTTGTGGTTCGTATGGGTGTGTAGTAGGTTCAAGGAGACTTGGACGACGTAGTCGGAGGCACACTTATGTATTGACCACAGTTGTATATTACAGGCCGAGATATACAACACTTGAAGGGGTATCGGCCCCTTCACCCGTCTAACAGGGAGATCCCACAATCTCTGTCCCGGCTAGCCTACTCCGAGGTCCTCCACTACAGGGCTAGGGGAGGCTAGCTGACCCAGCTCTGGTTAAGCTGGGATTACGGCACCCTGAGTCCCCAGACCGGCTCTTAGAAGAACATCGGCTCTGGGCTCTCGGGGTCACGCCACTGGCTTGCCCTGGTCGGTCCTGAGAAGGACGGGGCCTATCTAGCCGGTCTTCTTTCTTCGCTGGTTTAAGCTAAACACTGAACCCCGAGCCCTCCGGCTCACCGCCTTATATAGCAACTCCCCCACCGCGGAGTGGGGCCGTGGGGGATCCCAGCGCCGTATTAGCCCCCCAGGCTAAACGGTGCGGACGTGGATGTAAGCATCTCTTCGCGTGCGGGCATAACCACACCCGGTGTGTTTGTTTGCCCTCCCGTAACACCTCTACAGGTGTAACGATTCAAGCATTGAATTGTCTAATTCATGTTGTATGTAATTTCATGCAACCCCTTCAGCTGCTAAAGGCCGCTATATCCACCACAATGTTTAACAACAACAAAAATCGACCAAGAATTGTGGAAATTAATTGGATCACGAGGGGGTGATTTCTCACACCCCAAGTGTGTTGTTGATTTAGGCAGTGGCGGAGCCAGTGGGGGGAGGGGGGGTGGGATGGCACGTATCCCCCTAATCCCTAATTTCGATCAGATCATTGGGGTTTATTCATAATCAATCGGCATTTTGCGACCTCCACTGCCACTGTGTAGCATATTATTACGTGCCAGGGACTCTATGAGATGATAGGACAACAGTCTGTGTCCGTAATTGGCAATAAGTAATGGCAAAGCAGTTATAAGTGACTCACAGAATTGTGCGCAGTTGCGTATACAGTACACGACTTCCCTGAAGGCATACCTTCAGCGAGCGCGATGCCGATCACATACGGTTCGAATTCGACCCTCGATCGATGGCTGCAGAAGCGCCCGGCGAGTCGTTCGCCAGATCGTCCTCCAGCTCAGCGTCACCGATCGCGATCTCCTGACCCTTCGTCTTCAGCGGCGGGAGCTGATGAATCGGAATCAAAAACGCTAGCCAACTCCCCACCTCCAGCGCCATTGCCCGCAGGGGTGCGCATCGTCGATCGGGATCCCGGGGCGAGACCCGACATTTTGACGTATGATCCGAACAGTGTCAATGAGATCTGTCGTTCGTACCTGATGCAGGGCCGGCTCGTTCCACGCCCCCGTTCGTCGGATGGCAGCATGTATCCGTCAATGATGATGGGGCGAAAAAAGCGCCGCCTGCAGCCATCGTGGTTTGAGACGTACGATTGGCTCTAGTACTCATTCCACACCGAATCGATCTACTGCTTCCCATACTTCCTCTTCCCATCCTGCAATCTCTCAGACGCGTTCATCTCGGACGGGTTCTCGCCCTGGAATAAGGTGGGTGGCCGCAATTTCTGCCTTTTCCAACATCAAGGCGGCGTGCAGTCACTCCACAACCAGGCGGTACAGGAGGCCAGAGACATGATGAACACAGAGATGCATATTATCACGGGCAAGCACGGCCTGGAGAAGCAGACGGCCCAGGCGATCGCCGAAAATCGGAGTCGGTTGGAGGGATCAGTCGATGCGATTCGATTTCTGATGAAGCAGGGACTGACCTGCCATGGCCACAATGAGTCGGAAGAGTTTCTCAACCGCAGCAACTTCCTCGAGCTGCTTCAGTTCCTGTGCAAACGGGATGTCCAGCTGGCCTGCATCATGCTCTACAACGCCCCGCAGAATTCCATCATGACTAGTCCCAACATCCAGAAGGACAGTATCTATGCCCACGCCCAGATCTTCTGAAAGCTCCTCGATGATGAACAAGCCGACGCCTTCTACTGCATCATAGCGGACGAGACGCACGATGCGAGCAAGAAGGAGCAACTGACCATCGTTAACTGCTTCATTGAGATCAAGACTGGCATGCTGCGCGAGCGTCTCGTCGACCTGAAGCATGTCACCGACACATGTGCCCCCACGCTCCGCGATTCCATTGTCGACATGCAGACCAATCGTGGTCGCCTGATCGCCAACTTCCGCGGCAAGTCGGAGCAGCAGATAGAGGCGACGCGCCTGCTCGATGGCATGTGCATGCTCAAGTTTGCGTTCATCTTGCACCTAATGAAGAAGATGCTGCTTATCACGCATGAACTGTTGCAGGCGCTGCAAACCAAGGACCAGGATATCGTCAATGCATTGCGGTTGGTCGATTGGCGTCGTCGAAGCACTGACAGAGATGCGCGTTACCGGCTATGACGACCTGCTCCACAAGGTGCAGCAGTTCTGTGACACCCACAAGATTGAGGTGCCCAATATGACCGCCAACTTCGTCCGACCTGGCCGGCCTCATCGCGATGGGCACATGAACACCAATGATCATGTTTTCCGTGTCGACCTGTTCTACACAGCGATCGACATGATGCTGGCCGAGTTCGCCTACAGATTCGGCACCGAGGCGATGGAGATGCTCTGGCTAGCAGCATGTATCTCTCCACACAAGCAGTTTGCCTCGTTCAATGTCGACAAGCTCGTGGAGCTGGTCCGCAAGTTCTACATGATCGACTTTCCTGACGTCAACCTAATGCTTCTCGATCAGCAGCTGGTCCACTTCAGCAGGGAGATAGAGAAGAACGAGCTATTGGAGAATGTGGACACACTCCCTGAACTATCGGTCATGCTGGTGCAGACCGGCCGGGCCACGGCCGGCTACCACCTTGTATACCGATTGCTGTGGCTGATACTGACTTTGTCGGTGGCGACAGCCACGGCCGAGTGCGTCTTCAGCGTCCTGAAAATCATCAAGACGCATTTGCGCACCGCAATGGGCTCCGACTACTTCAATGACGCCATCCTGCTGTATGTCGAGAAGGAGACTGCTGCGATGGTGATGAACAATCAAATAATGTCATACTTCCAGGCCATGCGTCATCGCCACACACGCGTCGAATAAAAAGCAAGGGACAAGTTCTTACTTACTAACAACTCAACTCCTCTGTCATTTTTCATTGCTGGAGGGGTTGCCCCCCCTACCTGAAAGTCCTGGCTCCGCCTCTGCATTAAGGGTGGTTTAGCAGTGTTGTGTGGCATGACATTTGATGTTTTTTACGAAGGGCTGCTATCACGATATTTCGTAGTGGGTTTGTTTTGTTGTGTTGTTTTCTGGTGATGGGGTGGTTTGATGATAATTTGTAGTTGAGCCGGTTGAGTTTTGTGGCAAGGCCAGTTGTCTTTTGTGGTGGTCTGCTTTGGTGATAATTTGTGGTGGGCTAAAATTCCGATTATATTTTGTGGTGGTTCACTTTGATGATGCGTTGTGGTGAGCATGGCTGACTGATGCATTGCTGAGTGAGCTGATGGCGTGTCTGGCGGCGTTCATCCTCAGGGAGGTGAGCGAGCTGAATCCCCCGGAGGTGGAAGACTCGGTGCTGCAGCACGCCGCCTGGGGAGTGCATGGCCAGCAGCTGGTGAGCAGCACAGTGTGACCGCCGCACTCGCTCTCAAAGCGCTCATCTGCACGTGTGGTATAACTACCTTGCCCGGTATACAGGAGGTCGTGGGTTCGATCCAGACCCTGAGGCTTTGCTGTATATTTGGAGTTTGCATGTTCTTCCTGTGGTCGTGTGGATTTTTCTCCAGATCCTCCGGTTTTTCTCTCCACATTTAGAAACATGCGTTTAGAATATTTGACTACTATAAATTTACAAATGATGAGCCACTTTGTTGAGCTATCATTTGTGGTCAGGCGCTTCGAAAAAAAGAGCTACAAAGCTCAGTGGACCATACCTGGTACAATTTTATATTTGTTTATATATATAGGTGTTACACAACAATTATTTCTTCATCATGGACTTATTACCCTTTTTCACTTAAAATTTGCTTGATCTCACACTCGCATTAAATAATCTGATGTTCAGCTCGTGTGTGTGTGTTCTCCCGCCACCAGAACACATTCATGTACAGACTTGCAAAGTTTTTTTCCAACCACGTATTTTCCAATCATTTAAAATCGGGTACACATCTGTAGTCCAGCGAGCTGGAATCAGGGTTGGTGGCTCATGCAAAGTTGGAGTCACCATACCCATGATATGTCCGCTTGCTTTAAAGGTCTTGCCTGTAGAAGACCGTATAGCACACCAGTTACTGGATGCATATTGTTTTCCCCTTGTATATGTGGGCTTTCTCCTGGTACTCCTGTACGCTCCTGCATACAATAATACTCCACCAGATCAAACATTTCAAGAGGACGCTCCTGTAAACATGTCAGGAGACTCTATTCTTGTATTCACCAACACGACCTTTAAGTTTCAGTAAAAAAAATCACCAAGTTAATCTCCGTGTCTAAGGTGACCTACTATTGCAAGACCTTGACAATCTATAAAACCGATATGGAAAACATATGCTTGGAGATCATACTGTACACCATGCAGCATTGCAGTCATTAATATAATTTTCACTCTAGATTACTGGATGACATGCATGGGCCTCCATACATGGCCACACAATGATACAATCGTTAACATACATCATACAATCACACGTTTAAAATTGGATATGTGGTATTATTAAACTCGGCCTCTTAAGAATAATAATACAGAACAAATAGCATTTTGGTAATTGTTTTTTTACCATTTTATCTGGCAACAAAACGGACACCTTGAAATTGATTGGTAACCAATCAACTTCAAGGACAGTGCATACATTATCAGAGTTATGTTTTTTGTTTGCATTCCGACTGCAGGTATTGTGGTCAATGCAAACATGACTCCTTGTAAAAAAAAGGTGTCCGTTTTGTTGCCAGATATAAGGGTAAAAAACCAATTATCATATTTTGCTACTGGCAAATGAGGTTCCAATGGTGTAAATAGCATTTTGTTCCACTTTCTGCTCTGTCCTGTTGTGATTTTATCTTCTTGTTCGATTTCAACAACAATCATCAAATTGTCATTATGTCATGCCCTTGTTCTTTACTTAGTTATTTCCTGGTTTGTTTTGCTTTGTTCATTGAAATATTATTTAATTTCAAATAAAAATAATATTCAACCTCCACAATGTAATTTACAAGGACTATGTTTTGAGGAATCAGAAATGCAGTCACTTAAATTTTCTTATTCTGATTTACTTTCTATTCACAAGGAGACTTTGTTGATGCTGAAAATGTGTATTTGGGGACATGCTAATAAAGTATAATTTAAGATAAAATCTGTACTCTAAAGTTTAACCCTGACTGTGATATATATGGGAAGATTATCAGGGCTTTAAGTTTGAGACCTAAGTTCTAATCCCAGTCAGGGCTGAGTCAGCATGATCATAGGTCAGTAAAATGTGTACCATCTTCTTCTTGGTTCTTTCGGTAAAGTCACGTAGAAGGGAAGTAATAAAATAATAAAAAAAATAAAAAATAATAAAATAATTCTCACGACGTTTCGGCCACAACGCAAGTAGCCGTTCTCAGGTGAAAAACCAGGTCTGTTGAGGCGACAGCGTCTGAATGAAACAGCACCATGCTTGGAGGACGGCTGCTTGCGTTGTGGCCGAAACGTCTTGAGAATTATTTTATTATGTTTTATTTTTATTTTTTAATTATTTTATTACTTCCCTTCTACGTGACTTTACCGAAAGAACCAAGAAGATGAATCCCTGCAGTCACGAAAGCTTTAAATCGAAATGTGTACCATCTGTTGAGAAGGAAACAGCTGCTATATACATATCTCATTAGGAGATATTTGCTCCTTCCATGAGAATGAGGAATTGTATCATAGGCGCAGGTCCGCCAATTAATGTAAGCACTGCTTATTGATATGTATCACCATTTGCTATTTAATCTCACCATTTCTACTTGGCACTTTTTCTAATCTATAGTGGATCTTATAACACGAATGGATAACCAATACAATGAATTAAAATTAATATTATCCTAAAGTTGTTTTGGGATGCTTAAGAAATGTTTAACTGTTTATTGAAGGATGACCTTCGTTTGAAAGATAAACTTCGGTTATTTTCATCACATTCTTGAAAATATTTCGTTCTCAGCAACTGCTATTTGACCTGGTTTGTGTAAATAAATCGAGCAGTTCTTTGCATTACTTGTTTCAACCTTTACCTCTGCAACAAATTAATCCTATTGTCAACCGTTAATAAATACTCACTTCTGACCCAGTATTTTATCACAAACAGTGCGTACATTCAAATTACATAGTCTGTTTTCATCTTCATACCCCCTTTTAAGCCAGTGCTTTAAATATAACGTTGTTACTTTCCTATAAATATTCCTACATATTTGAATCATAATGTTTCCCAGCTTCCTATTTGCTCTGAATAAATCTGTTCTTGTGTCTGATTCAAATTTTGACCCACTGTGCTGTCAATAATTGATTTGAATAAACTATCCACATTGCCATTGTAAACCACAGCGTAGTAAACTTACGCCGCAACGTGCATTACATCAGGTTTAATAAATGTCATGAACTAGATTCCTGGATTCGGGGGCAGAGTGGCTTTCATTCGCACTTTATGTGACAAAGCCACCGTGAACCACGGAAAAGTGAGCAGTGGCTCATGTTACAGCACGGTGGCTGTAACATGAGTCTCATTCAGTTAATTAGACCACTTACGGCCAAAAGCTTTAAGATGTTCTATAGTAAAAATAAATATGTAACTCAATATTTATGTTTTTTTGTTGTTGCCATTTTGGTGATCATGTTATTGCTATTGTTATTTCTCTGTTATTGTGGTATGCTTTCTTATTATCACGTGCTAAATAAATATTATTTTTGGTATTATACTGTTATGTGTGTGTCTGTGTGCAAGCTTCTAATGCCACAAATATGACAGAATACAAATACATTTGGTCTTATTGAATGGCCATCAGAAGGGTAAAATTTTTTTATTTTATCTTAGACTTTCGTGGAATAAATATGTAAGTATACAAATGTGTGGAATTTGCCAACTCAAAAACTGCAAAAAATACGTTTGTGTTCCTTATTATGCAATTTTAAGGCATTTAATTTGAATATTTTTTTGCATTCATGACGGTGCACCGACTGCAAAATGTTAATGCTGTAAGCGGGTTTCAATCAAAAATTAACTTCATCAACCGCAGGATGACATTTTAAATTTGGTAAATAACCAATCACAGTTATTTATAATTGCTTGATAAAAATCCGCAAATGTTACGAAAGAAACTGGGTTATTTCATAAAGGAAATAGATAAAGTGCTTGAGATGGAGTACATTTAACTACACGAAAAAATTAATGCTCTCCAGAAATCACTGAAATGCCCACGAAATAATGATCTAATGTGCCGAGAAAAAGCATGTTAACCCCTTAGGGTTTTCACATATTTTAGATATATCAAACCTATTGTTATTATAATCTTAATCTAAGTCATAATAATAGATAATGATAGCCGGATTAAACAAATGACGCAAAAACATATATATCCTCAAATTATTATACATTCAATAACCATGTCTGAAAAAGTATGTGAACCTTTAGATCCAGCAACAATGAGTGCAACTAAGCCCTTCCTGGAACCGTTGGAATTTTGGCCCAATTATCCTTACAGAACTCGTTCAACTCAGTGACATTTAAGGGTTGCTTGCATGGACAGCTCGCTCCAGGTCCTGCAACAACATTTCTCTGGTGTTTAAGTTCGGACTTTGACATTGTTTTTTAGATCTGCTTGTATGTTTAGGATCATTGTCTTGCTGTAAAACCCACTTTCAGTGCAGCTTCAGGTCACAGATCGATGGCCTGACATTCTCTAGAAAATTCTGATACAATGCAGAATTCATGGTTGTGTCGATGGAAAGCCGTCCACGAACTGAGGCAGCAAAGCAGCCCCAAACCATTACATTCCCACTACCATGCTTGACGGTTGAGATGAGATTTTTCTGTTCGAAAACAGTGTTTGGTTTTCGCCAAACATAACGTTTCTCATTGAGACTCATCTGTCCAGAGAACATTGTTACAGAAGTCTTGTGGATCATCTATGTGCTCTTTGGCGAACTTCAAACGGGCAGCAATGTATTTTTTGTAGAGCAGTGGTTTTCTCTTTGCTATACTTCCATGAAAACCATTCTTGTTCAGTATTTTTCTGATAGTTGAGTCATGCTGAGAGTGGCCTGCAGATCCTTAGATGTTTCTCTGGGGTCTTTGTGACTTCTTTGATGATTTTCTGGTTTGTTCTTAGAGAGATTTTAGTAGGACGACCGCTCCTGGGTCGAGTGACTGTGGTCTTGAACTTTCTCCATTTGTAGACTATCTGTCTAACAGTGAAACTCCAAATCCTTACAAATGGTTCTGTAACTCTTTCCGGACTGATGAGCATCAATACATATTTTTATGAGGTCCCCAGAGATTTATTTTTATTGTGGCATGACTTTTTTCCACACATTTGTATGGTGAAGACCATACTCACAAAGTTTATAATCTTTGTATGGGGTTGGGCCTCCCAAACTCACCCCTCAAGATCTAGTAATTATTTAAACACCTGATTCTAATTATTCCCTTAATTGAGCTAATGAAACCAGGGGTTCACTTACTTATTCACATACCCTGAACTTTAATTACTCATAGTTTGTTTAAATCAGACATTATTTCAAAAGACATAGAATTGGTTAATATAAACCCTATTAGATATTAAGAAAAGACCGGTTTTGATTCAAGAAGGCTCATGGTAAAACTATGGAAATCCATAATTATCATTGGGGTTCACAAACTTTTTCTCGGCACTGTATATATAGGCAATTTGATGCTGTCGTTATAATGTGAATATGTAAGTGACATTTGTGCGATTTTATGACAATTTCCATTAAATATTTCTACGTGGAAATGTTGTGAAAAGTATTTGAATTAAACACGTTAACATTTGGTGGCCTTTCTCCCAATATGGAAATTACTACAACGTAATAGAAAATAGAGATTCCCCACATAAGATATTAAAAAATATATATAAATTATTCTAATATAGGCTATATATCTGTTGACTATGCACAAAACCCTCAGGAGTGCAGGAGTTACTCAGATTAAACATGGTATTTCACTCATCCTCAATGATAGTCCCTCGACCCGTGGTGAAAATTCCACTTTCCAATGGAAGGGGCCATTCTGTCCTGAGGATGACATAGTTTTGATTCACCCGTGAACTGTGGGACTCATTGTATTCACTCCTGAGGGGTGATGGGCTTTGTCAAATCAAAACTGGAATTTAAACTCCTCACGACTGTTAGAAGTGCATAAATTACACAAAATTGATTTCAACCGAGAAGATGGGTATAAGCTGAGCAATCATTAGAAGGACGTTATTAACCAAGCAAAGTCGTACCTTGCTGTGGTGTTTCTATTCTTCCCTGCCGTTTGGCTGTTATCTCCGACTCTCTGAGTTGCATTGCCCTGTTAGGTGCCTCTGCATTAACGGGCTGGGGTCTCATTAACATGGCCACCTCTGCTCCCTTACCCTCTATGGTTCTGGCTGTGTGATGGGCTGTGTGTCTCAATTGGCGCGACCACCATTGCGGTGGTTCTCTTGCGTGGACGCGTTTGCCTCACAGCGCAGTTGGCAGCGCCGCATGACATTAACTTGCTAATACCCCTAATCTCCCTGTGCGCATATACAGGGATGATACTCTTATGCGGCAACGGAAGCTCATTCCATGCTAATCTCTCTCCATAATATCTCCTTCCCTCATCTCCACCATTAACATAACTGACGTGCTTGCGTCCGGGGATGGAATTCCTTTCCAGCTCAGACCTCGCCTGCTTGCCATTCGCCACATAAATAACCTCTTATTGTAACAGCTCTCTCGCTGGTTCAGCGATTCCACTACTAGATTATTTTTTCCGCCTGAGGACGACCCCTTGTGTTGCAATCGAAACGTCGTCATATATTATTTTGTGTTTTATTTTATAATTCTACTTACGTGACTTTACCGAAAGAACCAAAGAGTATAAAAATTGATTGTCACAAAATGTACACATCTTTCGCATGTTTGTATTTAGTAGTACACAAAGGTATGTAGCCTTTATATGTTGTGGTATGTCAAACATTTTCACAAGCACTTAGGGTTTTAAAAAAAGGTCAGCTAACAAATTTCTACTCCTATAATCCTCAGCCTGTCATCCTGGTTCCATTGATATCACAATAGTCAATACCATTTAGGTAGTTTATTTTTTTAATAGACGCTTGTATAGACGTGCAGAGAAACAAATAAATATCATATGCACCGATATAGATGATGATACGGAAACATATTTAACAATGTCGCAGGCAATATAATTTGGTAACAATATTTTTGAAATACATTTTTCTTTGGCTTCCAGAACAAAATTTTTACTTATCTAAGACATCCATTATTGACTGTGACCATGATGTTGTACATTGTTTAAAAACATTCGTTTTCATAGCTTTGCTTTTCTTAACACCTTAAGTACTCTTCTTGGTTCTTTCGGTAAAGTCACGTAGAAGGGAAGTAATAAAATAATAAAAATAAAACATAATAAAATAATTCTCACGACGTTTCGGCCACAACGCAAGCAGCCGTCCTCAGGTGAAACCAGGTCTGTCGAGGCGACAGCGTCTGAATGAAACAGCACACGTGCTTGGAGCATATATATAACCTGGGTTGCTACCCCTATCCCCTCCCTTGGATGCTGCTAATCCTGCATAATGCACGGACATAAGTAGTACTAATCACATACCTGCATTTCCCATAAATATGCTAAATTCCTCTTGATATGCAAATTTTTTTGTCAAGGCGCCCTTTCCCCCCCCTTCCAACCCAGCTTATATATATGCTCCAAGCACGTGTGCTGTTTCATTCAGACGCTGTCGCCTCGACAGACCTGATTTCACCTGAGGACGGCTGCTTGCGTTGTGGCCGAAACGTCGTGAGAATTATTTTATTATGTTTTATTTTTATTATTTTATTACTTCCCTTTTACGTGACTTTACCGAAAGAACCATGAAGATGAATCCCTGCAGTCAGGAAAGCTTTAAATCGAACCTTAAGTACTCTCCCATATAAGTAAACCCACTCTGGAAGACCACTCACTCACACTTGCTCATTATCTCTTGCTAATTCCTGTGGTAAATGTGATGCATCGGCAGAAGCCAGACATGCAGGGCATCAATTCGGCATCAAAAACAATGACACAGGTTTTGATGGCCTATAATTAATTTATTGCATGCGTAATTTATGCAGCAATTTCTCATCTGTCACAGCAAACCCCTTTGTTGTCAATGCTCTATAAAGTGCCAACAACCACAATTCAGCACCCTTGCAGAACGCGACGTGATATTCATTGCATCAATTCGTGTGCAATTTGTAAGGCCGCGGTGACACAGACTTATTTCATTTAAAAGTTATAATCCCTTGTTCATCACGACGTCCTTTTTACTTCTATGTCTCAATAGAATTACGAAAATCGCGTGACGTGAGGGTTTTGCCTTTGTAGTGAGGGTTGTAAGTTGACGCTGAGGAGGGGGGAGGAGGCACCTCGCCCCCCCCATGTGGAGTGACGTAACCCGCTAATTAATATTAATGGTGGGGGTGTCCATTTGGAAGATGTCACCTCTTCATGATTATTAATGTAGGGGGCTGTTCGATGTGGAGTGACGTCATCTGCGCATGATTATTAATTATTAATGAGGGGGGGGGGGGAGTGCTACATGTGGAGTGAGATTCACCCGCTCATGATTATTAATGAGGGGGGGGGGGGTCCATGTGGAGGACATTACCTGTTCATGAGTATTAATGAGGGGGGCTGGCCGACGTGGAGTGATGTCACGCGCGGGACACACAAACATTCTTGGCTCATTATAGTAGTAAATCCTGCCTGAAAATAATTCGAACTTTTGTTGTAAATGCCACGCATGCATATTGAGTGGATGGATTAGGAAAAAAAGTTACTTGATAGGTAATCAGCTTTGCTTCAGACATGTCATGATTGAGGGGGCTATTTAGAATGAATAACAGCCTAAGTTATCGGTATCTGTAATCACGTACATTTTAATCCTAAATTAATACCTTTTCAGCTGATGTTATAATAAATATGGTAATATTCAGTGATTTGCATAATACAATACAAAGTTTGGAGAGGCTTCATTATACATTTATTTTTAAGGAGGATCTGTGCTGATATTGTGGGACTTGTGCAGTGCAGTACCTGGAATGTAAATACTAAAATTAGAATGTTCTAATTGCTTTTGGGATTTAATGTACACTGACTCACCGTGAAAAAAATTGTTAATTTTCCGCAATGTAATTTGTCAACGAAGTACGGTGCAATTAATTCAACTTCATTCCTGCCCACAATATCTAATTGTTTTGATACTCAAAGTACATAGCAAACAATGCGTTTCCTTCACATATCCGTCTCTCGATGTAAACAATAAAAGTACCTTCACACAACCTATCAACCCCATGGCCTTTTGGGAGTGTATCAATCCAGAAACATTATTGATTCAATAAAAGCAAACCCTGGACCGATTTCAACACATGATGTCCCATCAGCTGTGAGGCCCCGCTTAGCTCAGTTCTGGCAAACCATCAGGGGATGATGGGTCTTCCCTCGCTTGACTAAAACCGTATGGTACATAACACAACATAAATCGTATGCTCATATCACTTTGCTATCATTAGAAAACCGCTGTCCTCAAAAGGGAAACATGTGAAAGGCACTGGGAGCCAAGTCTGATGAATGTGGATGACTCAATATTTATTGTCAATGTATCACAGCCAAATACTCTTAAAAGCATGTTTCTAAATGTGGAAGGAAAACCCGGAGGACTTGGAGAAAAATCCAACACAACCACGGGGAGAGAGACATGTAAAACTCCAAATATACAGGCATCAGGGTTGGGATCGAACCTATGACCTCCTGTATACCAAGTGAGGTAGTTACCATCTCACCACCACGGCGCCCATTAGCAGGCCTACAGCACAATGCCATAAACAACCCAATCAATTTCTAGATTTGAAGCTTTCGTGACTGCAAGGATTCATATTCGTACGTGACTTTACCGAAAAACCTCTGCCACTGGTTGAATAATCGAATCATCCATTGGTACTGGTCAAATAATCAAGGAGTCAATTTGATCGATTTGAACTCATGACCAAATGATCCCACTTGTTTTCCACCGTTAATTCGACAATAGATCCATCACCTCAACATGTTGCGATGTGCTCGCTCAAGATATAATCACCGTGGTGCTTTCAGTTAAAAGGTCGAATCTAATGTGGACTAACTATTGCAATAGAACAACCAGAATGCAGCTAAATTTCGATTTAAAGCTTTCGTGACTGCAGAGATTCATCTTCTTGGTTTTTTCGGTAAAGTCACGTAGAAGGGAAATAATAAAATAATACAAATAAAACATAATAAAATCATTCTCACGACGTTTCGGCCACAACGCAAGCAGCCGTCCTCAGGTGAAGAACAGGTCTGTCAGAAAGCCATTCAGAAGCTGTCTTTCCGACAGACCTGTTCTTCACCTGAGGACGGCTGCTTACGTTGTGGCCGAAACGTCGTGAGAATTATTTTCTTACGTTCTATTTTTATTATTTTATTATTTCCCGTATACGTGACAGACCAACAGAATGCAGCTGTTTAACCAATCCACAAGGAATGTAAGAGCAAGAGGTCAATACTGAGTGGAGGGAGATGAGATGGAGGCCACCTGGGAGTGAAAACACCAACTGGAATAATGGAATGAAGTGTGCAGCCTCTGTACAGATGATGCACAATATTAACTGTTTTGCTCTGTAGGCAGTTTACAAATCCAAGCTATATTGATTTATTTTTCCACAACTGAAGTACTCTGTGTTTATGGGTACAACAGAATACATTGAGAAAAGGCCAAAGACAACCCCACCACTCATTGCAACATCCACTCAATAGTATACAGCAGCGGTCCCCAACCTTTTTGGTACCAGGGACCGGCTTTGTGGAAGACAATTTTTTCACGGACCGGGGGGGGGGTCATCATTGGGTCTTTCCTCCTTTTCAAAGAAGCTCTCCAGCGACGTTTGTTTTTTACTCATTTTGGCTAGGGGTTAGGGCTTGTGTGCTTACCAATACTGTGACTGAGACAAATGCGCAGTGCGAGAAAGAGGCGCAGAAAGAAGTGGTAAATAAAATAACGGGTGGCCATGCGCGGACTAAAATAAGTGTCGGATTCTGACTTCTCATAAGGAGCGCGCAACCGAGATCCCCTCGCATGCTCAGTTTACACAGTAGGGTTCGCGCTCCGATGAGAATCTAATGCCGCCGCTGATCTGACAGGAGGCGGAGCTCAGACTGTAATGCGAGCGATGGGGAGCGGCTGTAAATACAGATGATGAAGCTTCACTCGCTCGCCCACCGCTCACCTCCTGCTGTGCGGCCCGGTTCCTAACAGGCCACGGACCGGTACCGGTACAGAGAATCTTTGGCCAAATGCATTTCGTGAACGTTTTGAGGAAAAGAAAGCAATACGTAAAACATGCGTATTAAGCATGCATATTAATGATTAATGTAGGAAATGTTGAAACCCAGTATGATATTAAACAATTTCATAGGATGAGCAGCAATTGATTGGATATATTTATTACAGTCTTGTCCATAAAACATCTGTGTTGTAAAATGATTTCCAATACATTGCTGACCAGTTTGTGTGCCAACAAATATTTTCTATCTTCGAGACTAATACAACCTACCTTAACTTTGGTACATTTGATTTGGCTCCAATCCCGCCATGTTCACGTTAATTAGTAATGATGGATCATAGTGTGCATGCGCCACTGCAAGCGTTGTATATGTTTAAGCCACTTTCTGTGTCAGTGACTGTGCTTCTAATCCAACGTCGTCGTGTCTGACAGCATTC
The DNA here is from genome assembly GCF_965212315.1 of Lampetra planeri. Classification (NCBI taxonomy): domain Eukaryota; kingdom Metazoa; phylum Chordata; class Hyperoartia; order Petromyzontiformes; family Petromyzontidae; genus Lampetra; species Lampetra planeri. Next base: position 6,738,197 of record NC_136107.1, on the reverse strand, counting down.
ATTCATTGATTGAATTATTCATGTTTCATTCAATGAGGCATTTTCCCGAGTTCTGCCTGTCTTGATTGTATTCGTGTAGCTCTGGATGGTTACTGCTGACCCGCCCATACTGGACATCTGCAAAAAAAGAGCTTCATAGCTCATCGGATTCCTCCTGCCTAAATATTATTATTCTGATACTTCCTCACTTTTTTATTGACTTCTTTCCAAGTTGTATCAGTGACTTTTTTTGGAAACACTTTAAATGTGCAAGAGTACAGAACATTGTAATTTAGATTTATAACTTGTGTAATGTGTAAATTGCATAATCTGTGTTTACTTTTCACATATCTATATTTCCTATTGCTAATGCTGTTCCTATATATTTCTCGTGGTTTGTGCATGATGTCATGCAGTATGCGTGAAGAAGATTTTATCGATCTCTTGATAATCAGCATTTAACACACTATTTCATACCGATGATATTTAGCCCTATGTTTAAAGAAGTATCTCAACAGATGTTAAATACTGTATATCAGGAGATAATGCTCTAATATATGCATGTTGTCGTGGAGTATCGCTGAAATGTGTATTGGTCTCTTAAGATATAGTATTTAATACTGTTGCCATTTTTATATATATCACAGTTCATAAATTGTTGTTGGAGACTTCCTCTATGCCAACATCCAAAGTGAACTGGCTCAACATCCCAAGCAGGACCACGCATAGGAAAAGTTTCATAAATTTGTGTTGTTAGGTGCATAAATCTTTTTCTTTCGGGCAGAAATTCACATTTCATTTGGAGAGCATACTTCTTTTTTGGTTGGTAACCAAATGTGTGTTGTTTTAACAACTTTTTATACATTCCACATTTTCATATGATGAGTATGCAGTGGATGCTACGCGAACTTTCACAGGCACGTCAGTCATTCTTATCGCTTGGTATGTAGCTCAACCTTCGCAAAAGCAAGATCTGCGCATTACGGAACAACGTGCGATGCAACACTGCTCAGCTCATGCCTCTTTCTAAATTCACAAAAGTTTACCTCCTCTGCTACACTCAAGCAAAATGCTAGAGCACCTTTGCAACGTTAAACACTTTGTACCTCTGTGCTACACCTAACGATCTACGCAGGAATTGTTGCTGTGCCTTAACTAAGTTCTTCCGAGCTGCTTAAAGAGCAGCTGTGCGCATTGATCGTGTCCTAAACAAAATCTGAATATTTATTTATACGGGCACAATCCAACGAGCTTTTAAGCTCTGTTTCACAGATGTCCAGTAGGGGCGGCTAAGAAGGTTTCAACAACGAACAATACAAAAACATGACAGCGCTGATTCCTAGAAAATGCCTTACTCTTTAATGAGCCGTAGCAACCAGTGCTTAGATAAAGGAGCTGAGATAGTATCAGTGAAGCAGGTTTTGTAAAAAGTGAAAAGAGTTAATGAACAGATAATGTTTAAAAATGCAAGTACAGATTAAAAAAAAAAATCCATAATAGAGTTTTTTTGGGTTAGATCGCGTAAATATAAAAATGTGTGGTTAAAACCCGACACAGGCAATTAGTAGGGGTTGTCACGTAAACAGAACGTGCCAATTCGTCACTAGTACAGCACACTGGTGTGTTGGAGAGCCAAGCCACAACATTGACAATCTAAGTACAACGTTTCACCAGTAATTGCAACTAGCTTCATCAGGCGACAGACAGATTTGTGGAGAAATCTAACTGTTTCAATAGGGATTACCGTTGTTACGGCTATTTTAATACGCACAATAGACAGGAAGGACAATTATGTTTGGCTCTTTCGGTAAAGTCACGTAGAAGGGAAAATATATATAAAACAATAAAATTCTCACGACGTTTCGACTGCAACGCAAGCAATCATCATCAGGTGTGAAATCCACAGCAAGAAAATTTGAAAAAAGTGGCGTTTTTTTAATGTATTTCCCTTCTACGTGACTTTACCGAAAGAACCAAGAATATGAATCCCTGCAGTCACGAAAGCTTTAAATCAAAAGCAAGGACAAGATCAAAGGGCTTGCATAATGTACATGCATAATGTACGTTGGCTCAGTAATACCCCCCCCCCCCCCCACTTTGCACAAGAGCGCAGAAGCGTGATCACCACATCTACGCCTCTATATAATGGACGTAACAGTTAGTTGTAATTACTGGCGTAACGTCGTACTCAGATTGTAAATGTTGTGGCTTGGCTCTCCAACACACCAGTGTGCTGTACTAGTGACGAATTGGCATGTTCTGTTTAAGTGACAACCCTTACTAGTTGGCTGTGTCGGGTGGTGGCAGGTTTTAACGACACATTTATATATTTACGCCATCTAACCCAAAAAATATCTTATGGATGATATTGGTCGCGAAAGCCTACGTGTTGAACTAAACAAAACAAAATTGTTTTCATTTGGTTTTATAAAATGTATTCGTAATATTCCATTTAAATTATTTACATATATGTTTGCTACCTAGTATCTGTGAATAAAATATTGTTATTATATGGTTTCCAAAGATGCCGATCATTCGATGCACCGACACGTTGCCCATTATATATAAAAATTATAATGAAAACACATTTTAGCATGTGTAAAATGTTATATTTGGCATTTTTTGCTGATAATTAATTGCACCTATTAAAACCGGGCAGTGGTGGTTTCGCATGTTGCCTGTAATGGAGCACTGTGGAGGCAAGGGTTGGTGGATCGCATAAATGTTGTGAATTTCCCTTCCCATGGGTGTCGAGGTTCCATACCCTGGCTTGCCAGGAGAAAGCGATACAGGAAAGTGCAGAAGAATAGCATCTGTCCCTTCCGTATGGGATAAAGTGCGCCCCCCTTGCACGTGTGGGTTTTTTTCTGGGTGCTCCGGTTTGCTCAATCATCTATCAACTCTTATTCATAGGCTGGAAACACATTTAATCCATAGAAGACTTGCATAGTTTGGGAAAGTGTTGGCGTCAGCTCAATGCCTGGCTGCCTGTCAGCTTGTCCTTGGTTCCTCAGCAATTCTGAGATGCAATTTGCATGAAAGATGATATAAAAAAAACATTTTAATATTTATAACTATGCGCAAGCTCTAAAATTATAATGAGCATCCAGCAAGGGCAAAACCAGGAGAGCTCCTATACTTTGTGTGCTGGAGACATAAGCAGAACTGAAGCCTACTGTTTCATCATGTTAGAAAACAGAACATTCAAGAAACACTGAAGGTGTGGATATATGCTGCAAACACAAGTAATATACAGGTATAAGAGAGGCATTGTAGTATTCCTAATTCATATATGAAGTAATCCTTTGCTTAATATCTATTTGTGCTTGCTGCATACCCCATTACTTCACTACAAACACCCACAGGAACTGAGTGCTTGAAAAAGTAAAAAAGCAGATCCATTCATGGTAATGGCCTTCAGCATGTCGAGATTGTATTTTTAAAAATTTCAACAGTTCAGCCCTTCCTGAGTGTCACGGTTAACTTGCTTTGCATACATCTCTTTCAGCGCCTCTATATTTATCTCGTGCATATTGTATGCTTGTGCTGTCTTGCTCCTTTGCTTGCTTAAAGACAACTTTTATTCCTGCATTATGTTTTTTTTGCTGTCAAACAATAATAAATGACAAAGTATTACAAGAATGTATAGAACTCAGGGCATCCTGAGTCTAAAGACTACATTTAAGTCGGGTCTCTGCTGAGATATTTAGCGAATTAATATTTTTTTACATGGGACATCAAATTCTCTGGATAAAGAAATACCCATTACACAAAATAAATACATCGATGTGAGCTTCCGTTACATATTTATTTTAACCATCTGACATTTGAACGTGAACTCGCACTCGTGAACTTAACGGCGGAACTATTAGGTTCAGCATATGTACAATATTCCTTATTTATGAGCTTAACAATGCTTCCTTTTTTTTATCCGTAAGACATTTCATAACACTGACCTATGGGAATTTTAACACGGTACATTATCGTGTTCCGACTTACGATACATTCGACTTACGAATGTCGGGGACTGCCCTATCTGACTTTGCTAATATACTATAGGTTAGACACCTCCTTATTGTACTACGTCAGTTGTCATGTAGATGGGTGTCATTTGCCCTTCATTTACTCATCTCCACTTAATCCACCAACTCGATTAAAGGTATTCACCAGTTCACCGAAAAGCTTTCTTCACAATCCCATCTCCAGCTTGTTTCCTGTAATGTTGGAAGAAGGGTGAGATGTGTTATTGTCGATTGCGTGCATCTCCACACAACGAGCAGCTTCGTCTTCTTAAGCAACCACCATCCTCATTCCAAGGCCACTCGTGACATTTTTTAATCCAGGGTAAATCCAACGTGTGCAGAAAACGAATGAAGCGTTATGTTTATGACACACAGCGATTTCACCGAAAATGACATGTTAGCTTAGCATTCACGTGTAGCATCAAGCCATCACGTGAGCATTGGTTATCACAAGATGATGCCGTACATCCATCATCATCCTTTGCTGTCGAATATTGCACGCATTGACCTTTCCCGTGCTGTGCTGCGCTCAGTAGGCACGTAACACTTGAGTTGTCAATTTAAAGTGATTCTCACCCTGAATGATACGCAGATTAAAACATGCATTGCAAGGATGAATTCCTTAAATTGAATGCTAGAGTTACATTGATGGGAATGGAGCAAATTATGTCAAGTGGGACAGGACTTAAAAGGAACTATAGAAGGGTCAGAAAAACCCTCCACAATTCCAGTATCGTATCGCAATTCCGAATCTTGACATTTAGTAAAGTCGCTCTTAGGAGCCACCGCTGTTGTGTGCTCTAATGATGCCGCTCACGCCACTCTAAAACTCTTGGACAATGGCACTGTAATGTGGGCCCTAATGGCGGCGATCTTAAAAATGTCTTTGAAGTCTTGTTTCTCACAAATAATGAAGCCTCAAACTCATCATCGACAGCTCAGAATAGAACGCGTAGCTCCGTCTGCAAAACGAGAGAGAGGGGGGTGTTGTTGTCGGGTCACCTGTTTAAATTTACAGAGCTCTGGGGCAAGTGCTGTTGGTGAGCAACTATAAAGGCCAGTTCATCACAGAACAGCGTGATAGGGCAAGCACCACCCATACTCGGCCACCTATGTCCCTTTAGTTTTCATGTTGATATACCTTACAAGTGTGCACTGGTTAACAACTATCTTCTTTAGGCACATTGTTATGTTACTTTCATCATCAAATTCAACTTAATAACTTAATAATTAAAATTTATAAAGCGCCCTTAAACAATCGTTCTCAGGGCACTATGCATGGAAAGGTTGAAATAGTGAGAAAGACGTTTGAAAATAACGAAAGTGAGAAATCCATATTAAACAGTCGAGATTTGAAGATCTGTCATGTCCCGGACGTCCTGACCATGAAGGGCAAGAAATTCTAGAGTTGTTTTTGTGCTGCAATTGCAAAGGCACCGTCACCCCAAATGTGAAGCATAGAGCGTGGGACAGTGAGCAATGCACAATCGAAGGATCTTAATGATATGATTTGATTATTCTTAATTCATAAATTAGAATGCTTCCTCAGACATGACAATTGCCTCCCGTGTATGTGTGACATTTATATAATCCTTCGTGGAATGTTCACAAGAGTACCTCTGCTTTTTAACGCAAGCAGAAAAAAAGTTCTCTCGTGTTTATCGAGGATCACTTTTTATTTATTCGAAATGACAGGCGTATTTATTGATAAAAAAAATTACGTACAGAAGCTGTCTGAAGGAAATTTAAATCTGCAAATGTGGTATGCATCAGTTTATAGTACAATATTAAAACTATTAAATATATTTTTCATTTAAAGAGCATCAAAATCATGATTTAGTGAATATTGTATTTAATTAATATTAATAATTTAATTTGTCAAATACAATGTTAGTAAAAGTTAAGTTTCTTCCAAAATTTGGTCAAAATGTGGCAAAATATCATCCATTCTAGATTTGAAGCTTGATGCAGCTAATTCGGCTGTGACGGTCCCACCTGATGACGGAGACTTGTGTTGCCTCCGAAACGTCGTGAATTTTATTTTTGTTTTGTTTTATTTTACTTTCATTAATTTTAATGTTTTTACCTACGTGACTTTACCGAAAAAAACCTGAGAATATAAATATCATCCATGTTATACCAATTGATCTGTTTTTTGTAGTTTTCCATTTGCTTATGATTCAGGCCATTGAGTAGTATTAATTTTTATATTGTAATTTATTATCAAAGTAATCGAATTAGTGCACACGTTTTCAGAGGGAAAAACACCTTTTTGAGTACATTTTGTTGATAAACTTTAAATCTCCATGTTCACGCAATAATATATTAGTACAGTATATGCAATTGGACAAGATTAAACTCAAAGCAGTATAACACAACATAATACATCATCTCGTGATACTATATGATATCAAATGTGATGCGAGTAGGTTGCATGTTGGGTAAGCATGCAGGGGAAATATTCTGAGTTTGCCAATGGAGGGGTTTTACTAGGTTTATGCGTAATACTTACGGGATGTAGTTAAGATTGATTTCCACTCAAGTGGTAGAAATTCATTCTTCTTTAGGGAATGCTGTTTTGCAACAGTTGTAATTTTGGCGACAAAATGTTTTTAGTTTTTTGTCCCCAGGCAAGCCTGAAATGAGAAGTTTTAGTTGGCAAATGTTATGCAAACTTTGAACATGCCCAGCAATTACAATCAAGACCGAATCGAGTAATGTTGTTCTTATAAATCAGTGGTTTGTCCTCTTAGATTTTGAGTTAGCGCAAATCGAGGCTACCTTGTGTTCATGTATTTGCTGAATTCTGTACGTATCTGGTTATACAACTCCACACATTTCTCAATAACTCAAAAAACACTCAGGTGACAGCAATAAAAAAAAATAGAATTGTTGACATACATTCCACAAATTGTAGCATTTATAGTGTTGTTGGAATGTATTTAACTTTCATCAACATAATAGGTTCTAAATTAAAAATACATAAAATATCCCCAATGTATATACAACATGCATTGACATTTCTATCAAGTTTTTCTGATTGTCAGTGCCAGATATATTGATTATTTGTGGGAGAAATCGTATTAGAGTACTGCCATTTATTCAAAGTGTGTGTCTTAATGGACATGCCGCATGTCTGCCACAAAGGCTTAAGCACGTATGTCCCTCTGAGTGCTGTGGGCTGTCATGCCCACCATTAAAAAGATGGAGCATCGTAGGTTAGAATTACATTGCACGAAAACAGAGTGCAGCCTCACTTATAAGATTTGGCCTGCCAGCTTGTTAATTGGCCACAACAATAGTTCACCCCTTTCCCACATTTTCTCTTGACACCATAAAGGTCGGGGAGTAGAAAGTGGCATCACTCAATCAATACGCTTGCATTGTCGATACGTTTTCTGTCTAAAGCACAAGCCGTCAATAACGCCATGTTATTGAATCTATCACGTTTTTTGTGTTTTAGGGTAGAGTTTGGTTAGCATTTAGTTGACCAATTTTTGATTAAGTAATAAATACTTTTCTACCCCCAAGAATCTGAATGTTTAGTCAAATTTGTATATTAGCGTTTATTTTTTATTGTATATATATGTATGTTGAATGTCTTTCGCACCGTACGTAGCCAACGGTACTAATCGGAGCTGCGGGGGAAGGACAACAATCTAAACACAACAAGCAGTTCTAAAGGAATTAGTTTTTAATTTAGATGTAAAGGTGGCTTCCTCATAAAAATGAATGGCAACACATGGCTTATTTATGGAAGATCCCATATTGTACACAATAGGTTGTCACAGTGAATGGCAATTGTTCCCTTATGATGATTCACGAGTGCAGAATGTGTACTTGCTTTCCCCTAACATTGTTGAGAAGGGCTGCCATGACAATACAATCTATTTGAGCGTTTATCACACAAAACGTACAATGGGGCCAGCAGAAGTGAAAAAAACATAAAGGAGAACAATTGTGTTGTTCACAATGTGGGGGATGGGAAAAAAGGCACACACACACATCGCCTTCGGACTTTTAAATTGTTTTAAAGACAAACAAACAGCATCTCCACCAGACAGTGGGGATCAACTCATCGGCTGCAGAGATGGGCAGCCAATAACGGGTGTGCTGATATTGCCCATGACATTAAAGTCAGCAAACACTGTGATTGTTTTTTTGTTCGCAAACGAGAAAAGTGTGATGAATAGCCCATGACCGTACAATTCATGACCATGTATATCTGGTGTATTTATGTTTCATATTTGAGCGTTTTATGTATGGAATGCTGTTTATGGGCCCATGGCTGAACCCATAAAAGGCACCACAATACACTGACCCGCAGGTGCCTTCACTGTATTCCCATTTACCAGTGCACAGACCAGGAAATCTCAGAGTCTTGAATATTATGCATGGCCTTATTGTTACTCACTTTTGTAATTCAATTCATTTCAACAATTTGATTGCTTCCGTCATAATATTTATTTTTGACAGATAAATTAATTAATAGGCGATTATGTTTTTCAATTAAAGACAAATATCAATCGGCATTAAGACATGTATTCATACCCCTTCCCCATCCACCCCCCCCTTCAAATATGCTACTACCGATCATCACCCCTACGGTGGCTGCGAGCCAAAATTCTTCCAACAGATCCCCTTTCTGAGGGGGTTTCGCTCGAAATGTTACGTGTTCATGACCTGAGTTTCTCTCGCGGATATTTGTATGTTGGGATCTTGAACAATAAAAAATATAAATATACAGTATATATATGTAATAAATAATTCATACACAAGAATCACATCTCCACTATTCAAACGTATATTTTTTATGAGCACAATTTAAATATGTTCTATATCAGACGTGGATTTTGCAAACAATATTGATGCGTTAGTTACGAAAATAATGCTTTGCATTGATTTGTTAAAGTACTGCAATGCAATAAAACTACAGGAAAGGTTTTCTAACGTTATTTATTTAATATATTAGAATGCTTTGTCGGAAGGCATTCTCAGGATGGCTGCCATGGTGAGAGTCGAGCAGGTCTTTGATGATTGTCATTGCCTTTAAGCTTTTCTAAAACAACTGTGCATTTCACACTGATTGGTAATCATAGTGTTATGCTCTACGAAGCAGAGCATAACACTTTATGTGATGCTATATAAGACAATAATCTGTAATCAGCATTTGAAATGCAACATTAAGTATGATGGAAATCAGCCAAATTTCAAGTTATCATGGGATGTTGAATAATACTGTTCCAAATACTGGTGTAGTGTAGTCAGTGAGCTATGTTTTCCCAGAGCCAAAAGCAACATGAAAAACACGAACTCTAAAGCATTCCTGCTTATATAGCAATTTTATAAGAATATAATAAAATTACACGGAAAAGACGGTGTCCGAAAAATATGAAATTCCATAAGCTTGAATTTTAAACACAGATGACAAAATGACTGATTGAGGAGATACATTTAATTTACAAACCAGTCAGCCCATAAAACATTTCAGTCGTTACACGGCACCGTCGCTATTTCAAGCATATAGACGTTTAGCTTTTGACAATTAACAATTCATAGACCTGAGGTGGCTGGGTAGCTTAAAGGTCAAAGTGTGGAGCTTGCAACTTCTAATATTTTGGGTTCGAATACAGACAGTTGCCTGTGATTAAAATGAGTTCTCAAGTTAGTTGTTTGTCTCAACATGGCTGCCAATGACTGCATGAAAAAATAAAACCTCACATTACTCTTGTATCTACACTTCATTTTATAAAATTCCAGCTCTGATAATTATTAAAATATTAGTTTGAATCTAGATTTGAAGTTTTCGTGACTGCAGGGATCCATACTCTTTGGCTCTTTCGGTAAATCCCTCTAGCAGTGCTCCACTTCCCCTACCCCCCCTCCCTCTCTATTTCTCCTCCCTGGCTCCTCCCCCCTATCTTACCTGTATAGCCTCTTGTCACGGCAGCCATTTTGCCCACTTCAGAAATTGTTTCTTGCTGTGGTTGTCCAACCTGATGACCGAGGCTTGTGTTGCGCCCGAAACATCGTGATTTAATTTATTTTATTTTATATTAGTTTGAATGTCATGCGATGAACATAGCTCTCATATGCAGAGTGGTTTGAAAAGTCTTGTGAAACAGTGGTGATGTGAATGGATGTCAGAAGTAACTTTTATATATATTTCCATGAACAATTTCTCTGTCATCAAGGGTTGCACTGCCCTGAGAGATCCGGATGAATTATTCATTTCATGAAATGATGCCATAAGCACAATTGGGTTAAAATTGAGGGAGAAATATACAAAATATATACATAAATGTAGTTTCTAACTGATAATATATATCTTCTTGGTCTTTCGGTAAAGTCACGTAGAAGGGAAGTAATAAAATAATAAAAATAAAACATAATAAAATAAAATAATATAGTAATAATATAATAAATTTATTTTATTTTATTATGTTTTCTTTTTATTATTTTATTACTTCCCTTCTACGTGACTTTACCGAAAGAACCAAGAAGATGAATCCCTGCAGTCACGAAAGCTTTAAATTGATAATATATAAATGTAAGCATAATATAATACGTACTTTTATTTGTAAAACAGAAAAATAAAACATACAACAGCATTATTATAACATCTCATGACCAATGACTGTATTTATAACTTGGTTCAATGGCAAAAATGTATCCAAATAGGGTTGACATCACAGAAATATTCAATTTTTTGTTAGAAATGGCACATTTGTGAATTGAGTCCAAAATGTTATGGTAAACCACAGTCTTTCTTACAAGTGTCAGAGAGATTTATTATTGATTAACTCAACTTACTTGCTCATGTAGCTAGTGAGAGCCTTTTTGACAGTCTTCCACAAATTTAAATGAAGAAAGGTCATGAGTATCTCTCATTGAAAACATGTGTTCCACTGGCGTAATCCTAAATAATAATGATAATAATAATAAAAAAGACAGATAGTGTTCTGTATCCCTTGGCAGGTGTCCCTGGGTGAAATGTCAGATTTAATAATTGGTTGGCTGAACACATATTCCAATTTCTTTAAAGGCATTTCAATCGAACGTGTCAAAATCCCCTCCACATTTCAGTAATCCAGCCATCACACATGGCATGCTGACATTTCCCTTGTTTACCATCTTAAAGTCACATTCTTGAAGCATCAATTGCATCAAATGATTTGTTGACATTTGAAAGTTAAATGTTGGGTTATTTTGTTTGTCTCCAGGTTTACATCTTTGAGAATAACCTTTACTACCAGTCGGAGGTCAGAAGCAGTGCCTTGCGGCTGACCTCTTCCGGAAAGGAAGGCGTCATCTTTAATGGCATTGCTGACTGGTTGTACGAAGGTGAGTGCTCTTCTCTGCGTGCTCCTCTTGTTACAATGTGCTTTGCTCTTGCTGTGTCGGCAATCCTAAATTGAATTTTGCCATTCCCCCTTGGCAGTCTGTATCAGCAACTTTATTGGGGGTCTCGGTTGTATCACACAATGCTAAATCGCACACATACTCGTGTAATTTAGAGACACTGTCTTGTCTTCCATATATTTGTTATGAATAAAGTCCACTGACAACTCAACGAGTAACCGGGAGTGACTATATACACTTGGATAGTTAGACAACTCTATTCAGAGACAACATAGCTTCTAGCCTCAAGACAACTCGCAGACGATGGAGATGACCCGTTCCAAGGCGACGACGACGACGGCGATTCCCCACACCAACAGCCACCAACTCGAGCTCGCGCCAGCTCTGAAGCCTCACCCGGTCAGGCCACGCCCCTATCATCGAATTCTCCTCGACGCACCTGTTCCATCACTCCCCGCCCTAATTACACTTCCCCCGCCATTGGATCCCGTGCTCCCTTTTACGTAACCCTGTCAACGTTTGTCTCATCAATCATCATTAGCACGACCATTAGTAACCATGGTCCCGGGAAACATACTGTCCCACTATCGCTCCGTACTGTCTTAACATCACCCCCCCCTCTCTAAAAAAAAATTGCCGTCCTTAGCTAACACAATTTCAACCAATTTCTTTTCAGGCCGAATCAACCATTTAACACAACGTACAAAAATTGTTTGAGGATTGAAGAACCAACTAACTCCTCAGAAGAACAATGCGGACAACTGCAACCAACTCATAACACAACATTAACAATGCCCAAATTTCGAATAGCGCACGCAACCCCTGCGATCGTCACGACAAGCAACGGACATTTCAAACATGCCCATCCACACACAATTCAAAACCACAACTTCACAGGCGATCCGTCACTGAAATGTCCAGTTCTTGACGTCGGTACTTCTCCCCTGGTGGATTTGTAGCCGAATCCCCGATGACCCTGATGCGTGAGGGGAATTTTAGCGGTCGGGTGTCTGGAGGATCACGACTCGCCTGGGCCGGGCCGTAGCTGTCGACGAGGCGGTGGACTCAAGGGGCCCCATGATGTCCCCATTATCCTTGGCATCCCCGCACAAAGGGTCGAAGCTGGTCGCAGCAGAGCAGGCGAGCCAGGGCGCCCGCGGCGAAGGCGTCAAAACGGACCGGGATCACCACTCCCGGAGCCGTCCCGGTGTCCTCCGTCGCCGCCGGTACCCTCCGCGATCCGCCACCGTCACTCCCCCTGAAGACTCCGTTTCTTCTTGCGACGGCTTCACGACAATCTTGGATGGTCGGCCAGCCCATTCGTCTCCACACAGAGATTTTACGCTCCATGCAGCCCCCAAAGGCCGTCCTCATAAGGTCTTGCACGCTTGCAGACACCCCTCGGCCCCGACGGTGGGTCCTATACAGCAGACATCTCCTTGTAGGCATCCTGAAGCATAGCCCTCTTCTCACGGATGGCCAAGAACACCGCGAGGCCATCATCGTCAAGAGCCGTAGGCAAAGCAGTCAGCACCTCTTCCTCTGTCCAGCCGACAGACCGGTATGCTGCCCCAAATCGCCAGGTGAAGGCACTCCGGTCCACCCCCGCCGCCATAAATTCCTTGATCAATGGCACCATCCCCGCACAACTTTGCGGCTCGTCCCCGGCCGCGTCGGCTCCCGAAGTCGCCACTCTCCTCTTCGACGTCAAGTCAGCGACAGTCAACCGGAGCCGATCTGCCTCCGCCATCAGGGCTTGCCACTCCTCCGACGCAGGTGCCGCATCCTCTGCACCCTCGAGCTTTATCACCGGGCTCCCGGCTCCCGGGGCTGCTGGGGGAACTCCATGGCCGCCTCCCTCCTCCGTCTCTGAAGAAGCTACAAGTGGGTTCTTACTATTTCCTTTCTTCGGCATTTTAGAATAGCAACTTCTGACACCACTGTAATGTAGCTGTCAGAGACACTGTCTTGTCTTCCATATATTTATTATGAATAAAGTCCACTGACAACTCAACGAGTAACCGGGAGTGACTCTATACACTGGGGTACTTAGACAACTCTATTCAGAGACAACATAGCTTCTAGTCTTAAGACAACTCGCAGACGATGGAGACGACCCGTTCCAAGGCGACAATGACGACGGCGATTTCCCACACCAACAGCCACCAGCTCCGGCTCGCGCCGGCTCTTCAGCCCGGTCCAGCCACGCCCCTATTCTCGAATTCTCCTCGCCGCACCTGCTCTGTCACTCACCGCCCTAATTACACTTCCCCCGCCATTGTATCCCGTGCTCCCCCTCACTTGACCCTGTCAACGTTTGTCTCATCAATCATCATTAGCACGTACATTAGTAACCATGGTCCCGGGGAACCATATTGTCCCACTATCGCTCCGTACTGTCTTTACACTAACTTGAAGGCAGCACTTCAACAGAGGCGTCATGCAGTGTGATGTGACGCCAAACCGGTATTATTGTTCCTTACTGCCTCTTCTTATTCTTCGCGTAACACAACTCCTTCGACGTAGGTGGCAGCATAAAGGCTAAGTATGTACCTTTGCGTGTCACAATTCCCAGGCTGTAACGGTACAGTGAATACGCTGTATAAAGTCATGATATCCGTGTCGAGCACAAAAACGAGGTGAAGCTGTTGAAGCTGTAATGATACGAGCTTTAATGATAAAGTGAACATGCCGTCTTAAAGTCATTATCATTATATCTGTGTCAAGAGGTGATGCTGTAGAAAGCATATTTTCATGCTTATGATCGTGTCTGTTAAAACCAATTCTGCGTTTTTATAATAGGATCTGTCAATCTCAAAAACACACCATTAAAGAGACTACGTTGCTATTGCAGGTCAAACTGCCAATGTCATTGCCTGCTCCCCTTTTGGTAGCCAATTATTGGTAGCAAAGCTTCTCTTATCTGTGAAGATTTTCTCTAAGACAAAAGACGGCAAAGCTTAAATTGTGATTTAGAGGCTATTGAAGAAATAACCACTATTTGTGATAAGTCCCACAGCACCGGGCTTGTCACTTGTCTTGACATTTCTAACAGTATATATGAAGACTGGTAAATATCTCATATGCGTTATTTAGTTATTGTAGTGTGCAGTACCAATAATAAAATATTGCCATGCTAGGGATTCAAGTCTCATCAAAGTTTAGTGTCTCAGTGATAAGGCATTGAGGAGCCATCATTCACCTCATTTGGTGTCTCTAAGCCAGATTGAACTTCTACGTTCTCATGGCAGAGATACGTTTCTCGATCAAACATTATTCGAGATTTGCGTCAATTAAAAACTTTGCAGGTTCGCATTGCATTTTAAATTAGTTGAACATTTTCAGAGCTTGTAGATTATGTTTGTATGATATTTGCAACATTTGTTACTTTATTAATAGCAATGCGGGATGAGAAAAAACAATGACAAGATATTTTAAAAAAATATATTGTGTAATGATTCAGTAATTTATTTCAGAAAGCCTAATTTAGTCTCAAGATCATTTTAAGGAAATACTTTCTTGGGAAAACCCTCATATGACTTTAATATGCTTGATGCGTTGCAAAGTAAACATACATATCATTCTTATTATTTGAAGCTTTCGTGACTGCAGGTAAAGTCACGTAGATATTTTATTTTATACCTACGTGACTTTGCCGAAAGAACCAAAGAGTATGTTTTATTATTATCAGAATGAAAGTGAACTACTGGAGAAATTAATACCTCTCACCGATGCAAGAACAAATATGACTTAAAACTTGTTTTAATAATCACTCGTCAAGTGTGGTATGTCATGTTTGAGTCTGTTTGAATGTCCCATATTAATACAGTGCATGACCTTTTCAAATCTTACACTGACAGTTATGCAATAGTAACCCTTAGAAACCTTTCTGCACATCCTCAATAACATGCATTACTTTAAAATGCCTTTAGAGTTCACGCTGTTCTTCTCCTTGTGGCATTTTTTGCACATCGGCCATGCTAAAAATATTATTTCCTATTTTCACTTTGCACGGCATTTGGCTTCAGGAGTACCAGAGCACAGAGACACGTGCACGGGAGGCAACGTATTTCCACGGATGCACATGAAATGCATCCGTTGCTTGGCTGCACAAACCAATGCTGCCATCAGCTGATCAGATCGGCATGACTCACGTAAATCATTAATGTGTTAAAAGCATTCGAGGCAAGGGGGTCCGCACGGTCATTGCCGTTGATGCCACCAATGTCTCCATTGCTTCCTTCCCTCTGTTAGATTCTGTAGTTGTTTCTATGGTAGCCTTGTGTTAAATAGTCAGATTTGTGACTGTGAATTAATGGATTAAATTAGCGAAGAGCATTATAATTATATGCACGCATTCAACCATTGACACGGTTGAGTGACACTGTAGCAGAATCAGTTGGTGGCTCTTATAATCTGACTGTGTTAAGTTCAGATTCCAGTTAGATGTTAGCGCAGCCAATCACCATTTAGCGGTCAATAGAATGAGCATCACTTTGTGGGAAATTAACGGTGGTTATTCTATGCACACAATAGAGCCGTCCTAAGCATCTTACATTTCAAGCAATGAATCAGAATCAGAATATGTATTTGTATATAATGAGTGTGACATTATAATGTATTCGTTTGGCAACCGAAAAAAATATGTAAGTATATATTTGAAAAAAATGTTACAGTCTATATATATCTGTAGGGATCAGATGTGGGGTGTAATCACTTGTTTTAGAAATACTGACCTATACATTTTTTCTTAATGCTGCCTGGCTGGCACTGTAGCAGAGCACTCATCTCACGATCAAATCCATCTCAATAGTCAGCTCAGCCTCTTGTCCTTCTGTGGTTGATAAAATTGGTACTATTCTGTGAGAAGTCAACAGCGGTTGTCTTATGTGCAAAAGATTCCTCATCAAAGCAACGTGCAATATCGACTTGTGGTTGAGGGCTGCTGATGAAAATAAACACTGCCCAATGCTCGTTTGAGCATAGCGACACCTTGGCTCTGATGTGGTGTTATAGACGTCTTCTGAAAACAACCAGTTTAGCAGATTTGGCCACAGGGCTGCCCAATTGGATATAAACTTTGTGATCAATCATAGGTCAAATTGAACGATTGTGCTGCATATCACTGCTGTACAATGCACTTTTAACTGTTAACACATTCAATTGTTGAGTATTTGTGGTGTTTGCTTGGGTGGGCACCTTATTTACATCCATTACAATGCTAATAAAACTGCATATGTGATAAACATTGATTATTGATTATAATTATTCCATTTATCTGTTCTCAGCACTCAATATTACAAAAATAAGTGTTATACGATGTTTTATAAAAATGCAATGGAATATTGTACTCAAATAAATGCCACTAACAAACGCAGGTAATATAACATTCCTAAATAATGTTAACCTACTGTGTAATCAATCAATTAATACACTTAATCATCTTACCACACATAATTAAGAAAATCGTTCAATTATATTGAATCTAATTGTTATTTTCAGGCTAATTACCCAGGATTTAAATGCGTCCAGAGGAGCATCCTGATGTAATAATAGAATGGCCTGAAACGTAAAAAGTTCAAAATGTATATGTTTTCTCTGCGTGACAAAAGATCAAATACAAATTCTGAGATTTGTTTACTCAATATTTTTCCTTTTTTGTTGATCCAGTCTCAGATTTAAGATGCAATTCAGGAAATGTTTTACGTAGAGCTGAACAACTAATTTTATTTCTATGTATAATTCCGTTTGTGTCACGAAGAAATACAAAACATTTGCAATTGTCGAATGAACACAAAAGCTAGCAATTGGATGGATCTGAACAATCGTACTATACATTGATTTCTACTAGATATTAATTACAAAAAAATTAGGACATGTTCTACACGTAGGACTATGTATCGTTTGAAAATAATCGTAAATAAAGACTGTGATTCAATTGGCAAAAATATAATTCCCTATTTTGGTTTCTTAATAAACATCACTGAATACTTTAAACTCCAAAAAAGACAACAAGGAATGTAAACGTTTAGCCATACGTTCCTTGAAAAAATATTTTAACTTCCCAAATTCTTTATGCCAAAGAGCAAGATGAAAGTGCATGAATAGTGAATTGTTCCAAATGCCTTGGCACCATTTAGTGCATGAATCCATATGTTGAGCAATGTGTGTCATTATTAGATATGAAAGCATCAGTTCATTGTATAACGTGCGCCAGTATTTTATGTCACGCGCGCCGATAACACTGGTCAACAGACTTTTTCTGGCATAAGGTATTCCAACGGTTTTAAGGTAATTTTGGGGTGCTGATTCCAAATCTGGCATCAGTTTTTGTCTTATCACATCAGGTTTTTGAGATATCAAATATTGCATTTTCAATAAAAACTGCAGAAGAAAAATATTAAATAAATGTGGATATCTACATAAAATGATATTATAAACACACTATGCAAAAAATACAGCACCATATTTTAACACTAAAGCAGTCACTGACTCGCAACAACTTGCAATCATAAGTGACAGAGTTAATTTCGGGTAAAATCAATTAAAATGGGGTATGCCGATAGCATAGAAATGATGTGATAGAGCAAATCTGAGATCAGATTTGGAATCAGCACCATGAAATTAGTCTAAAACAGCTGCAAAAGTCCAGGCCAGAATGTTTTGTTGTTGTTGACCAGTGTAATGGTTGAAGCGCGCCAGCCTCAGAATTGAGTACAATCAAGTGAACACGTGCGCGTGCGCACGCATGGCGACTGACATTTGCTCGGAATGTTGGCGTCGTAGCGTGGCGCCCGTGTATTGGTTGGGACATGGGAGTGCAGCTGAGTTGTGCACACACAATTATTACTCATTCAGATGCATAGACTGTCGGGGCACAGGTAAATAGCGAGCATCTCTTAATGCCAACATAGTATGCTAATGGCCAGTACAAGCAATTCAAAATACAAAGATCCCCCGTATATTCGCAACGTACTTTTAGGGCACACTCGGGGGTGGTTGGCCAGCAATACGCCTGGCCGCCTTTGTCTCCCTCGTAGTGATGTTTAAACACCGCACCAGGTATTCATGTAAGGCTGAATCGAACCCGGCTCACGCGCTATGAGACTACGACTCCCCCAATCGTATCGGCAGGACTACACCCGGATGCATTTTTGCACACAGTTGCACCAGATACTTATATTAGGCTGAGTTGACATAGACGAGACCCAGATTACATTTAAATACTGTCTGATTCCTGCTGACGTGTTATACCATGGTTAAGAGTCAAATCGTGGTCACCCCAGATTGTAGGGGGCATGCTTAATCGCCAGCCTGATCACTTCCCACTTCCAAGCGCTCACACGCACACGTCCAGTGAAATCAATGTTGGTCTCTGCGTGATGGGTTCAAATGTGTTTTATCGTAACAAGAGACATAAATGAGTTCATTGATTCGCTTTAAAAGGTTTGCAGCTCACGTCTTTTTTTCAGGTTGTGGACATAAACAATAGAGTTGTGCATCACTTGATGAGCAAATGGACAACTCAATTACGTGGATATAATTGCTGGGTTTTCTACACAATGGGAAAATGCAAATCAACTTAAGCATACCCTGGGCTGCATGTAAAAATGCAGGTTGAATTAGTTATGCTGCTGTTATCTTGAATGTATTTTGCATCCAAATTGTCATAAAAAAACATCTTTCATGTTGATGCTTGGTTACATTATGATGTAGCCATTAACTGTATTCTAGCGCACACTTGTATTGATTTTGCAAACATGCAATACAACTATCACATAAACCACCTTTATTTGTGAAATCATGTTTTGTTAAATGCCAGTTTTTACACAATTACAATTAAAGGATAAGTCAGACTAAAACATTATTAATCGATAAAATATCCTACTTTCTCGCACCATTAATAATGTAAGCTACATGGGAGCCGCATCAACATTGGTTATCAATAAAGATAGCCTATCTACTAGAGTTGTTCATTTTTATTTTTTGCATAATAAATACGAAATTTTAATGCTGGTGTGGATGCTAGCATGAATTCTGGGAGCTAGATTAGTGGTCAAAATATTATGACCATAGCACATGTATTAGCTTGTTGCACGTGTTTATCTGTCAAACCCCTTCTTATATCAAACAAGTGCGTCAGCACAAAGTTAATGACACTTTTTTGCAACTGGTTTTCCTTTGGTGAGAATCACAATATTTATCGCCCATTAGAGGCATCAACAAGATTATTACGCAGTTTAAAGAAGGTTAAACAAGTCTACAGCAATGGTGAATGCTGTTCACGTTATAACTCGTTCGTTAGTAATCCTGTTTACATATTCATTATCTATAACATACGAGCTATTACAATTTATTTCTCCTTTACTCCGGATACTCTCCTCTAATAATTAATGGGAGCATACTCTTTGGTTCTTTCGGTGAAGTCACGTAGATAGGAAAATAAATAATAGATCACGACATTTAGATCGCAACAACAAGCAATCGTCTTCAGGTGAGAGAGAGAAGCATGGCGTTGTGACGAGGCATTATATAGATCAAAGAGGGGGGAGGAAGGGGAGGCGTAACTGGCGAGAGGGTGGGGGTGAAATTCAAAGAGGGTTTAGGTGAGAGAGAGAAAAAAGGAAAAGGAAGCTTAGATATCAAAATTAACAAAAAAATGTAATGTAATGCAACTCAGAGAGTCGGCTAACACAACCGTTAAACACTATACCTGGTTGATCACGTCCTTCCAAATATTGCTAAATTTTGTATCCATCTTCTCGGTTGAAGTTATGTCTGAGTTGTGTGGAAATCCTCCCCGTATAGGCGGTCCAATCTTGATTTGAAGCTTTCGACACTGCATATTGCCAGGTGCAACATTTGAATAGCCTGGATAAAAAACTTTGATTTAAACTATATTTAGACCTTTTCCGACATTACAAATACGTTTAATGTTTCCCATGTTAACAAAGTGGAAAATGTGTTGGTATGATCTCAAACTCAAGGACAACAATAAAATTGAAACGGTGAGCGTTGGCCTCAGCAGGCACGCAGGACGTGCGGTCCTTGATGTTATCATTGGCATCGTAATGCCATCACTGGTATCGTGATGCCATCATTGGTATCGTGAGAACCAGGACAAACATGGCATAGCAGAATACTTAAATACTCCTAGGTTTTTTCGGTAAAGTCACATAGGTAAAAAAATATATAATGATAAAATAATAAATTAAAATAACTAAATTAAATCACGACGTTTCGGAGACAACACAATCTTCCTTCATCAGGTGTAAAAAGGCACAGCAAAATAACTGTAGCGAGAGTTATTTGTGATGGGACATTTGTTATATAGGATACTAGCGGTAAGTACCCGGCGTTGCTCGGGCAAAAAAAGGCAGACACACACATGAACTTACACACAGACATTGACCCACACACATAGAAACACATCGACTTAGACGCACATATACACATATATGGTTAAACCCAAGATGGATCGTTAGCAGGCCAGCCTAAATGTTTATAACCGGCGAAGATGTTCCATTAGGGGGGTGCACGTTTCGCAAGTGTAGAGAGAATCAACAGCATTTTAAAATGATGAAGCTGATTGTAATTATCAGCGAAACGTCGTACTCAATTTTTTTAAAAATGCTGTTGATTCTCTCTACAGCACACCGGTGGGCTAAAGAAGTGAATTATTTTGTCCTTTGAAAAACGTGACACATTTTTTACTGTTTAGCTGTGTCGGGTGGTGGAGGGTTACGACACATTTATAAATAACGCGATCTGACCGAAAAAACCTATATTATGAATAATATTGGTCACGAAAGCCTACGTGTTAAATTGATATAATTCATACAATTTTGCTTAAAGTTAAAATATTGTACTTTTAAAAATGCGTAATTGAACCAAACAACGACCTCTAAATACGGGATGAGGACTCGTTGAAACAAAACATATTTTGCAAGAGACCAAGATAAAGTATGAGTAAACTCCATGTTACAAAGATTTTATCGTAGATTTGTGCAATTGCATAAAAGCTTCCAAAGTAATATATTACAAACTTGATTTGAAGCTGATTTGAAGCTTTCGTGACTGCAGGAATCCATACTCTTTGGTTCTTTCGGTAAAGTCACGTAGGTATAAAATAAAATAGATCACGACGTTTCGGGCACAACACAAGCGTCCATCATCAGGTGGGAAGGCATGGTCTGCTGCTGATGCAGACTGTTTTAAAAGGTTTGAAATTGATGTAGCCTATGAGTCATAAAGAAGTGGCTGGGTCTAGTGATGTTAATCTGACAAATTAGCATGTAACTGGGTACGGAAGTGGCTATGTTAATGTGAGAGATTAGCAGAGGTGGGACAAAGTCATTGTTATGCAAGTCCAAGTCGAGTCGCAAGTCATCAAATTCATGACTCGAGTCTGACTCGAGTCCAAGTCACATGACTCGAGTCCACATCTCATAGGTGGGACAAAGTCATTGTTATGCAAGTCCAAGTCGAGTCGCAAGTCATCAAATTCATGACTCGAGTCTGACTCGAGTCCAAGTCACATGACTCGAGTCCACACCTCTGGAGATTAGCATGATGTTAAAGTGAGAAATTAGCATGTAACTGGGAACGGAAGTACCTATGATAATGTAAGAGATTAGCATGATGTTAATGTGAGAAATTAGCATGTAACTGGGCACGGAAGTGGCTATGTTAATGTGAGAGATTAGCATGAAATAACAGCTGACATAGGCAAGTAGGATGGAAACATCACAGTCAGTTAAGACTTTACCTGGTTAATAACGTCCTTCTAATAATTGCTCAGATTGTACCCATCATCTCGGTTGAAGTTGTATCTGTGTTTATGTATCTGGATGGCTTCATGAACAAATCTCTGAAGGTAGCCGGTAGGTTTGCATAGTACCTCCGTCTTATTATTTGTTTCTTTCGGTTAAGTCACGTCTAAAGATAAAATAATAAATTAAATTAAATAATAGAATACGACGTTTCGATTGCAACACAAGCAATTATCATCAGGTATAATGAAATAGCGACATAAAATCTAACCAGAAAACTATAGACAGACATATTAGCAGACAGATATCACCAAGATACATAGCGAGAGCAACACAGGTAACAGAGAGGGGTGATCGTCTCTGTGTGGTGGCCTTAAATAGACAGAGGGGGGGCGGAGGCAGAGAGAGGGAGGAGGGTTAGAGAAAAAATTAGCATATCAATGAGTGGTCAACAGACGTGGTGCTGCGAATGCGATGGCACGGCAAGCAAGCCTGAAAATCAGGAGAAGGACACACTAAAATTAAATAACCTAGTAAAATATTGAAATGTAATGTAATACAACACAGAGGGTCGGTCAACACACAATTAACGCATAGCCTGGTTGATTACGTATTTCAAAGATTGCTAAGTTAGAATTTAAGTGTGAACAATCTAAAGAGAGGACACAGACAGAGAAAACAAGTCGCCAGAGAGAGAGAAAAAAGATAAGCTTAAAACTTCCCCGTAGAAGTGGTTCAATCTTAATTTTAGAACTTTCGTGACTGCAGGAATTATTATTTGTTTCTTTCGGTTAAGTCACGTCTAAAGATAAAATAATAAATTAAATTAAATAATAGAATACGACGTTTCGATTGCAACACAAGCAATCATCATCAGGTATAATGAAATAGCGACATAAAATCTAACCAGAAAACTATAGACAGACATATTAGCAGACATATCACCAAGATACATAGCGAGAGCAACACAGGTAACAGAGAGGGGTGATCGTCTCTGTGTGGTGGCCTTAAATAGACAGAGGGGGGGGGGGGCGGAGGCAGAGAGAGGGAGGAGGGTTAGAGAAAAAATTAGCATATCAATGAGTGGTCAACAGCCGTGGTGCTGCGAATGCGATGGCACGGCAAGCAAGCCTGAAAATCAGGAGAAGGACACACTAAAATTAAATAACCTAGTAAAATATCGAAATGTCATGTAATACAACACAGAGGGTCGGTCAACACACAATTAACGCATAGCCTGGTTGATTACGTATTTCAAAGATTGCTAAGTTAGAATTTAAGTGTGAACAATCTAAAGAGAGGACACAGGCAGAGAAAACAAGTCGCCAGAGAGAGAGAAAAAAGATAAGCTTAAAACTTCCCCGTAGAAGTGGTTCAATCTTAATTTTAGAACTTTCGTGACTGCAGGAATTATTATTTGTTTCTTTCGGTTAAGTCACCTCTAAAGATAAAATAATAAATTAAATTAAATAATAGAATACGACGTTTCGATTGCAACACAAGCAATCATCATCAGGTATAATGAAATAGCGACATAAAATCTAACCAGAAAACTATAGACAGACATATTAGCAGACAGATATCACCAGGATACATAGCGAGAGCAACACAGGTAACAGAGAGGGGTGATCGTCTCTGTGTGGTGGCCTTAAATAGACAGAGGGGGGTGCGGAGGCAGAGAGAGGGAGGAGGGTTAGAGAAAAAATTAGCATATCAATGAGTGGTCAACAGACGTGGTGCTGCGAATGCGATGGCACGGCAAGCAAGCCTGAAAATCAGGAGAAGGACACACTAAAATTAAATAACCTAGTAAAATATCGAAATGTAATGTAATACAACACAGAGGGTCGGTCAACACACAATTAACGCATAGCCTGGTTGATTACGTATTTCAAAGATTGCTAAGTTAGAATTTAAGTGTGAACAATCTAAAGAGAGGACACAGGCAGAGAAAACAAGTCGCCAGAGAGAGAGAAAAAAGATAAGCTTAAAACTTCCCCGTAGAAGTGGTTCAATCTTAATTTTAGAACTTTCGTGACTGCAGGAATTATTATTTGTTTCTTTCGGTTAAGTCACGTCTAAAGATAAAATAATAAATTAAATTAAATAATAGAATACGACGTTTCGATTGCAACACAAGCAATCATCATCAGGTATAATGAAATAGCGACATAAAATCTAACCAGAAAACTATAGACAGACATATTAGCAGACAGATATCACCAAGATACATAGCGAGAGCAACACAGGTAACAGAGAGGGGTGATCGTCTCTGTGTGGTGGCCTTAAATAGACAGAGGGGGGGGGGCGGAGGCAGAGAGAGGGAGGAGGGTTAGAGAAAAAATTAGCATATCAATGAGTGGTCAACAGACGTGGTGCTGCGAATGCGATGGCACGGCAAGCAAGCCTGAAAATCAGGAGGACACACTAAAATTAAAAAACCTAGTAAAATATCGAAATGTAATGTAATACAACATAGAGGGTCGGTCAACACACAATTAACGCATATCCTGGTTGATTACGTATTTCAAAGATTGCTAAGTTAGAATTTAAGTGTGAACAATCTAAAGAGAGGACACAGGCAGAGAAAACAAGTCGCCAGAGAGAGAGAAAAAAGATAAGCTTAAAACTTCCCCGTAGAAGTGGTTCAATCTTAATTTTAGAACTTTCGTGACTGCAGGAATTATTATTTGTTTCTTTCGGTTAAGTCACGTCTAAAGATAAAATAATAAATTAAATAAAATAATAGAATACGACGTTTCGATTGCAACACAAGCAATCATCATCAGGTATAATGAAATAGCGACATAAAATCTAACCAGAAAACTATAGACAGACATATTAGCAGACAGATATCACCAAGATACATAGCGAGAGCAACACAGGTAACAGAGAGGGGTGATCGTCTCTGCTATTTCATTATACCTGATGATGATTGCTTGTGTTGCAATCGAAACGTCGTATTCTATTATTTAATTAAATTTATTATTTTATCTTTAGACGTGACTTAACCGAAATAAACAAATAATAATTCCTGCAGTCACGAAAGTTCTAAAATTAAGATTGAACCACTTCTACGGGGAAGTTTTAAGCTTGTCTTTTTTCTCTCTCTCTGGCGACTTGTTTTCTCTGCCTGTGTCCTCTCTTTAGATTGTTCACACTTAAATTCTAACTTAGCAATCTTTGAAATATGTAATCAACCAGGCTATGCGTTAATTGTGTGTTGACCGACCCTCTGTGTTGTTTTACATTACATTTCGATATTTTACTAGGTTATTTAATTTTAGTGTGTCCTTCTCCTGAGTTTCAGGCTTGCTTGCCGTGCCATCGCATTCGCAGCACCACGTCTGTTGACCACTCATTGATATGCAATTTTTTTCTCTAACCCTCCTCCCTCTCTCTGCCTCCGCCCCCCCCTCTGTCTATTTAAGGCCACCACACAGAGACGATCACCCCTCTCTGTTACCTGTGTTGCTCTCGCTATGTATCTTGGTGATATCTGTCTGCTAATATGTCTGTCTATAGTTTTCCGGTTAGATTTTATGTTGCTATTTCATTATACCTGATGATGATTGCTTGTGTTGCAATCGAAACGTCGTATTCTATTATTTAATTTAATTTATTATTTTATCTTTAGACGTGACTTAACCGAAAGAAACAAATAATAATTCCTGCAGTCACGAAAGTTCTAAAATTAAGATTATACCTCCGTCTTGTAAAAATCTATTTTGTGTGAGCCCACAGCGTTAAACCAATGATTGGCAACGGCCGATGTATTGGTCCTACCGTGTTTCAGATCTGCCTTGTGTTCACGAACGCGGTCCGAGATATGTCGTTTCGTTTCCCCAATGTAACTGCTTCCACAACCACAACTCAGTTTGTAGACACCAGGGTACTGCATGGCAGGAATCACATCCTTTACAGATGTGATTAGATCACGGATTTTGTGTACTGTGTTGAAACGAACCTGGATCATGTGTTTGTTCAAGATTTTGGAAATATTTTTGGTAACGCCTGCTATGTATTGCAAAGTGATGGTTTTGGTTGGCTCCTCAGAAGGTTGTCTCCCCATGGCTGGGGAGGCAGCTTTGCGGATTGTACGGTCCGAGTATCCGTTCATCCTGAGGGCTTGGTGTACGTGCTCCAACTCACTAGTTACAGTGAGGGAAAAAAGTATTTGATCCCCTGCTGATTTTGTACGTTTGCCCACTGACAAAGAAATGATCAGTCTATAATTTTAATGGTAGGTTTATTTGAACAGTGAGAGGCAGAATAACAACAACAAAATCCAGAAAAACGCATGTCAAAAATGTTAGAAATTGATTTGCATGTTAATGAGGGAAATAAGTATTTGACCCCCTCTCAATCAGAAAGATTTCTGGCTCCCAGGTGTCTTTTATACAGGTAACAAGCTGA
The DNA here is from genome assembly GCF_965212315.1 of Lampetra planeri. Classification (NCBI taxonomy): domain Eukaryota; kingdom Metazoa; phylum Chordata; class Hyperoartia; order Petromyzontiformes; family Petromyzontidae; genus Lampetra; species Lampetra planeri. The sequence goes on along the minus strand of NC_136107.1, from coordinate 6,711,646 downwards.
GATTAGGAGCACTGTATAAAAGACACCTGGGAGCCAGAAATCTTTCTGATTGAGAGTGGGTCAAATACTTATTTCCCTCATTAAAATGCAAATCAACTTATAACATTTTTGACATGCGTTTTTCTGGATTTTATTGTTGTTATTCTGTTTCTCACTGTTCAAATAAACCTACTGTTAAATTATAGACTGATAATTTCTTTGTCAGTGGGCAAACGTACAAAATCCGCAGGGGATCAAATACTTTTTTCCCTCACTGTTGGTGGTGCTGGTCGGAGATGCAATGGGCCCTATGGTGTAGTGTTTTGATGAGGGAATTCCTCTGGGCTGGATGGTGGTGGGAGTCAGGCTTTAGATAGGCATCCGTGTGGGTGGCTTTCCTGTAGACCGAATGTCCCAACGAGCCATCAGGTCTCTTCTCGATCAAAACATCCAGCACTGAACCAATTTCTCAACCACATCAATTCCGTACACCCGTCTATCAAATTCACCATGGAAGTGGAAAAGGATGGCAAGCTACCATTCCTGGATGTTTTGATCGATAAGAGACCTGATTGCTCGTTGAGACATTCCGTCAATGTGCCACCTCGGCCGGCTGGACAATCTAGGCAAGGCCGGAGGCTCTGCAAGGGACTAAACCTCACCACGCCACTCTGTCAGGTGAGTACTTTGTGCTATAGAGTCGATAAATACTGCTATAGAGTCAGCATGTACTACTGTAGTGATAGCAGGTACCACCACAGTCGGTATGCACTGCTGTAATCATAGCAGGTACCACCGCGGTCAGTATGCACTGATGTAATCATAGCAGGTACCACCACATTATGCACTGTTGTAATCATAGCAGGTACCACCACAGAATGCACTGCTGCAGTGAAAGCAGGTACCACCAGAGGATGTACTGCTGTCATCATAGCAGGTGCCACCACAGTCAGTACGCACTGCTGTTACATTTTTAAGAGTAGTTTTGAAATATTTTTAAGACCCGAGCAACGCCGGGTACTTCCTGCTAGTTACTTATAAACCCCAATGATCCGATCAAAATTAGGGATTTCGATCGGATCATTGGGGGGGCATGTGCCACCCCACCCCCCACTGGCTCCGCCAGTGGGTATATATATTTCTAAATTAAATCAAACATCTAACCAAAAACATATGACAAAATGCAACAGTGAAGAATTTTTAATTGAAGAGTTTTTTTAATTACATATTGTAATAATTAACATGTGTATTTTAGAGTTCTAGCCAATTCAATGCATTATAATGCATTGAATTGGCTAGAACTCTAAATCGGAGATCGTCAAAGAAGAGGTCGTTTATGCAGATGTAACTTCACTATTGTGAATGACCTTTTTGTACATATTTTTCTTATCTTCACAATTCAATTCTTACATGGTAATATGCATTCACTCACATTGATATGCAGTCACTCTCACAACTTTGTGGTACGGCTCATTAAATGTTTGTTTCATTATTATTGTATATTGTATCTTATTTTATTATTGTATGGATGTCTGTTTAGTTATTCGTATATGAGCATAAATTTGCTGTTTTTATTGAAAATGCAATATTTGATATCTCAAAAACCTGATGTGATAGACAAAAACTGATGCCAGATTTAGAATCAGCACCCCAAAATTACATTAAAACCGTTGGAATATCTTATGCCAGAAAAAGTGTGTTGACCAGTGTTATTACGCAGTATCTTCTTGGTTCTTTCGGTAAAGTCACGTAGAAGGGAAGTAATAAAATAATAAAAACAAAACATAATAAAATAAAATAATTCTCACGACGTTTCGGCTACAACGCAAGCAGCCGTCTTCAGGTGAAGAATGAGACACTACCAAGCTAGGAGCTTATATATAAGCTGGGTTGGAGGTGGAAGAGCGCCTTAACAAAAAGAATGTGCATATGAAGAGGAATTTAGCATATTCATGGGAAATGCGTAGGAGGTGGGCGGGGGGGGTTTCAAAGTCATATTATGCCCATGCATTATGCAGGATCAGCAGCACCAAGGGAGGGTGCAGGGAGTAGCATTAACAAAGGAAAGGAATGTTAATAGTATGTAGCTGCAGTTACTAAACAACCACATAGAAAACTAAAGTATAAACTACATAAAAAAACTAAAGTATAAACTGCATAGCACCATCAGTATACTTACTATACTCTACAATAAGCTGAGTTACTAACAGCAAGTAATACATTACAATTCTACATCGTAAAAATTATATAATATGCTTCCATCTAAACTTTATTCTCTTACATCACACGAGCATACACCGTACTATATACTGCCATAGATAAACCCAACATTAAATTATATACTGTATTGCTATAAACCACCTATACCTTATACATTTTAATATAACACTATGTATTATTCTACCCACCCATTGTGGAAACCAAACGACATGTCTCGGACCGCATCCGTGAACATAAAGCAGACCTGAAACACGGTAGGACAAACACCTCAGCCGTGGCAGATCACTGTTACAACTCAGTGGGCTCACATGACATTGACTTCTCCAAGACAGAGGTTCTCTGCAAGCCATCTGGCTATCATGAGAGATTCGTTCATGAGGCGATCCACATATACAAACACAGAGACAATTTTAACCGAGAAGATGGATTCTGGCTTAGCAATCATTGGAAGGACGTAATAAACCATTTCGGATCTTAACTGATTGTGTTCACGTTTACGGTGACTTTCAGACCGCGTTCCACTCACTGGCATTGTATTCTCCGCAGGGAATGGATTCTTTGCTCCGCTGCAAGTTTTCCCCCCACGACTCACCCATTGACACGACTGTCAATGGTACAGTGTATAATAACAAATAGTATAACATTTATTTGCTTAATACAATGTACAAAGTAATATATAGTATCGTGATTGTATAGTAAACATATAGCAGTGTGATACACATTAGGGTGGGTAGAATAATACATAGTGTTATATTAAAATGTATAAGGTATAGGTGGTTTATAGCAATACAGTATATAATTTAATGTTGGGTTTATCTATGGCAGTATATAGTACGGTGTATGCTCGTGTGATGTAAGAGAATAAAGTTTAGATGGAAGCATATTATATAATTTTTACGACGTAGAATTGTAATGTATTACTTGCTGTTAGTAACTCAGCTTATTGTAGAGTATAGTAAGTATACTGATGGTGCTATGCAGTTTATACTTTAGTTTTTTATGTAGTTTATACTTTAGTTTTCTACGTGGTTGTTTAGTAACTGCAGCTACATACTATTAACATTCCTTTCCTTTGTTAATGCTACTCCCTGCAGCCTCCCTTGGTGCTGCTGATCCTGCATAATGCATGGGCATAATATGACTTTGAAACCCCCCCGCCCACCTCCTACGCATTTTCATGAATATGCAAAATTCCTCTTCATATGCACATTCTTTTTGTTAAGGCGCTCTTCCACCTCCAACCCAGCTTATATATAAGCTCCTAGCTTGGTAGTGTCTCATTCTTCACCTGAAGACGGCTGCTTGCGTTGTAGCCGAAACGTCGTGAGAATTATTTTATTTAATTATGGTTTATTTTTATTATTTTATTACTTCCCTTCTACGTGACTTTACCGAAAGAACCAAGAAGATGAATCCCTGCCGTCACGAAAGCTTTAAATCGAAATATTACGCAGTATTTAAAACATGTATGTTTGTGATTGCCACTCGTGGTATTTTGACATGTCGGTTACTCACGAATCAATATTTCCCGATATGCACTCTTTGTGTATCAGCATTGAAAACGGTAATTGCCCTCTCTACACTGCAAAATTGATGTACAGAGAGTAATCAGTCCCCAGTCTGCACACTCGATAGCCCTTCCACCATTTCACCAATCATGAAATTTTCAGTTGTTACCCAGGGCCACAATATCCCATCTGGGATTGATTTTCAGGTCAAGAGGCTACGGTGCTCTTTAATTTTGTCATCCCTGTGTGTGTGCGCGTACCAAACATATCTCTTGAACTCTGACCAATACAAATGGCATTTTCAATGGTAGCGTGGCACCGCACAGCTTTTGCGTCTATTGCTTTCAAAATAGAAAGGTTATGAGTCAGCATAGCAATACCACCAACTGTCACAGGAAGAGGGGTTACCAGGGTTATGTTGTATGTGGTGAATGTTACTTGGTTAAATAAAGTGTCTGCTGCTGCTGCTCATGTGGAGTCCTGAGCCAGCACATCTAAGTTTGTGGATTCATGCGTAAAATAACATTTGGTTATCTTAGTTTTTTTAGGTTTTCATATTCTCTAAGCTTGGTGTCTAAGCCCATTCACAAATGACTCCACACCCACTCAAAAATAAATAAAGAAGTTAGGCTTAATTATGGCTGTTTCTATCATGACTATTTGATCCCCTGCTGATTTTGTACGCTTGCCCAATGACAAATAAATGTTCAGTCTATAATTTTAATGGTAGGTTTATTTTAACAGTGAGAGACAGAAGAACAAAAACAAAATCCAGAAAAACGCATGTCAAAAATGTTATAAATTGATTTGCATTTTAATGAGGGAATATGTATTTGACCCCTCTGCAAAACATGACTTAGTACTTGGTGGCAAAACCCTTGTTGGCAATCACAGAGGTCAGACGTTTCTTTTAGTTGGCCACCAGGTTTGCACAAATCTCAGGAGGGATTTTGTCCCACTCCTCTTTGCAGATCTTCTCCAAGTCATTAAGGTTTCGAGGCTGACGTTTGGCAACTCGAACCTTCAGCTCCCTCCACAGATTTTCTATGGGATTAAAGTCTGGAGACTGGCTAGGCCACTCCAGGACCTTAATGTGCTTCTTCTTGAGCCACTCCTTTGTTGCCTTGGCCGTGTGTTTTGGGTCATTGTCATGCTGGAATACCCATCCACGACCCATTTTCAATGCCCTGGCTGAGGGAAGGAGGATCTCACCCAAGATTTGATGGTACATGGCCCCGTCCATCGTTCCTTTGATGCGGTGAAGTTGTCCTGTCCCCTTAGCAGAAAAACACCCCCAAAGCATAATGTTTCCACCTCCATGTTTGACGATGGGGATGTTGTTCTTAGGGTCATAGGCAGCATTCCTCCTCCTCCAAACACGGCGAGTTGAGTTGATGCCAAAGAGCTCGATTTTGGTCTAATCTGACCACAACACTTTCACCCAGTTGTCCTCTGAATCATTCAGATGTTCATTGGCAAACTTCAGACGGGCATGTATATGTGCTTTCTTGAGCAGGGGGAACCTTGCGGGCGCTGCAGGATTTCAGTCCTTCACGGCGTAGTGTGTTACCAACTGTTTTCTTGGTGACTATGGTCCCAGCTGCCTTGAGATCATTGATAAGATCCTCCCGTATAGTTCTGGGCTGATTCCTCACTGTTCTCATGATCATTGCAACTCCACGAGGTGAAATCTTGCATGGAGCCCCAGGCCGAGGGAGATTGACAGTTCTTTTGTGTTTCTTCCATTTGCGAATAATCGCACCAACTGTTGTCACCTTCTCACCAAGCTGCTTGGCGATGGTCTTGTAGCCCATTTCAGCCTTGTGTAGGTCTACAATCTTGTCCCTGACATCCTTTGAGAGCTCTTTGGTCTTGGCCATGGTGGAGAGTTTGGAATCTGATTGATTGATTTCTTCTGTGAACGGGTGTCTTTTATACAGGTGTAGTGGTGATACACGCTGGGTGTATATGTCGTGTGCCAGCACGTATGTACGGGTGTGTGTGTGGTGACGCGCGCTGACGGGGAGGAGCAGGCGTCAGTGCGCGGGTGGGGGTAGTGCTGCTGATTGGCTGTGTGCCGGTGACGCGCCCAGAGGGAGTGATCGGGTAGCAGCGCGGTGTGATTGGTCGGGGAGTGGAAACACGCGCTGAGCGGAACCGGATCGTAGGGATAGCGCGTGGGGATTGGGTAACTGAGGAGCGGTGCCGACGTTGAGGTCCGCATCCGCTCCGTCTCCCGGGAAGAAGGGGTATATAAGGTGATGCACAGAGGAGCAGGGGGAGAAGTGGAACCATCTAAGAATGAAGACGAAGGTGCAGAGATAGAGCCAGTAGAGGAGAGTAATGGAGAGTAGAGGAGAGTAATGGAGAGTAGAGGGGAGTAAGGTATAAGTGTGTAGCCAGCGAGAGAGAACGGTCTACACGAGCTGAGTAATGTATAGTGTGTAGCCAGCGAGAGAGAACGGTCTACACGAGCTGAGTAATGTATAGTGTGTAGCCAGCGAGAGAGAACGGTCTACACGAGCTGAGTAATGTATAGTGTGTAGCCAGCGAGAGAGAACGGTCTACACGAGCCGAGTATGCATACGGTGTAGCCAGCGAGAGAGGAAGGTCTACACGAGCCGAGTATGCATACGGTGTAGCCAGAGAGAGAGATGCAAAGTCTACACGAGGCGAGTGGAGAGTGTAGCAGAGGCGCAGAGTCTACACGAGGCGAGAGAGGAGTGTAGCCGAGGCGCGGAGTCTACACGAGGCACAGAGAGCCGGCAGCACAGAATCCAGAGTCAAGAGAAGCGCATTGTGAAGAAGAGAGGCCACGCGTTGTATTGTTACAAGTCAAGATTTAATAAAAGAAGTGTGTTCCCGTCAAGGAGTTTCCTGCCGTCATTTTACAATACTTCATCTGGCGTCAGAAGTGAAACGGGCTTCCAAGCATGGAGACAAGGAAGACCCGTAGGACCCACGGGATTGACCGCGAGGAAAACCTGGACGACTCGGGGCCGCTGGTGGCGGGGGGCGAGGAGGAAGACTTGCCCACGCTACAGGATCCGTCGACGGCGCCGGCCGAGCGACCGGGGACCGAGGCCGTGCTTCGTGAGGCGCACTCCCGACTGGCGGAGCTGCTGCTCGCCGCCGCGTCCATCTTGGCGGAGATCAGCTCGTCGGGAGGAGCGGGGACGGTGGGGGACATTTTACAAGGTCGCCCCGCAGATTCCCGCCAAAACGAATGGGGGATTCCCGCCATTGCGCCTGGGCCTACTTTTGGCGGGAACGGCGAGCGCCACGTGGTGGTGGGTTCCCAAGCGCGCGCATCGACGTCATCAGCGCGCGAGGGGGTCCGCCATTTTACGTCTGCCGCTGGAGCCGCCATCTTACACACCGACGGAGAGGCGGAGAGGAACCACGAGGCGGATGACTTCATTTTTCAGCAGCGTCTGCCCACGTTGTCAGCCTTCAAGGCGGAAGGCGGAGACTGGGGAAAATTTCAGCGAAGGTTTTTGGCGCATCAAGAGATGTCAGCGTGGTCCGATGCTACGGCGCTGCGGGCGTTGCCTGCCCTGCTGGACGACGACGTGCTCGCGGCCTTCAGGTCTGCACGGAAGTCGGACCGCTCCACGCTGAAGGATGCGCTGGGTTTGTTGGCCAGGGTCTACGGACCTCCCTCGGCGTGCCGCCATCATTTCTACGCAAGACGGAAAGCGGCCACGGAGACCGCGCTGGCCTATCGCACGGCGTTGCTGGCTCTTGCTGATGCTGCGTTCCCTCGGATGGACGAGGAGGGCCAAGACGCGATGGTTTTGGAGCAGCTGCTTAAGTTGGCGCAGGACCTGGGGGTCCCTATCAACACAGCTGACGAGATTGATATTTCTTCTTTGAGAGTCGCCACGAGTATTCAAGCGCACGAGGCCCTACAACGGAAACAAGGAGTTGGTTGCAACGCTGCTGTCGTCGCAGCTCCGGGTTCGGTGGTCACCGAACCCCAAGTCGTCAGCCCACGAGAGGAGGCGTTCGCCACGGGACGACCAGGGGACTGGAGGCCGGGGGCTCGGTCGCCTCTGCGATCGGGCCGAAAGTCGGAGCATCCAAGATCTACTCCGACCCTCGTCACGTGCTATAACTGCGGCCTCCGGGGCCACGTGGCGTCCGGGTGCCGCGCTCCGCGTCAGCGCGCCATGGGTGCTCGGCTGGACGACGACCGAGATCCCAAGTCATCTCTACAATCCCCGGCAAGTCGCGGCACCTCACACGCTCGGCCTGTTTATTCGGCACACATGGGACGCCGCGTTGCGGCGGAGGAGGGCCGGTTAAGGTTCGGGGATTCGGTTCGGCGAGGGGGGTTCGGCCGGGACCAGGGAGACATCGAATGGGCGGAATTGGGGCATAGAATTGTGGCTGCTTCGGCGGGTTCGTCCGTTGTTACGGGATCTATTGATGGGGTCGAGATTAGGGTGTTAGTGGACACGGGGGCATCGGCAACTATTATATCGGACCTCATTTATGATATTCTCCCAGTCCAATGTCGTCCGCTGCTTCCAGTGGATGTGCCATTTTACGCCGCTAATGGGGGATCGTTGGGCATTATCGGTCAGATTAGGGCGTCCATTTGCATTGGAAATATCAAATTGTCGGGACCCGTTTTCGTTTCGTCTTCTTTGGCGGTTCCGTGTCTTTTGGGCACTGATTTTTTGGCTAAAATGCCCATTAAAATTCTTATCGATCAACGATGCATTGAACTGCCATCGGGTCGCCGGATTGCATTTTTGACGAGCCCTACTGACATTCGGACGGCGTGCGCTACGATACAAGCGGTGGCGACACAGACCGTGCATGTGCCCCCGGGTTCACAGATGTTGATTCCCCTCCGGTTGCGGAAACCATGGGTGAGGGAGGCTTCGGAACAAAGTATGCTTTTGGGTCCTTCTAACAAGGCTGTCGGGGGTCTTGATTTATCGGTGGCTCACACTTTGGTGCGGGCTGACAGGGATCCGTTTGTGATGGTTTTGAACGCGGGGTCGCGGCCAGCTGTCATTCCACAGGGCACCGTGCTGGCTCACGCGGCGCGGGTCCCTGTGGATGATGGGTTGGTTGCGCAGGTGGGCTCGAGCCCCGCGCGGAACGTTGAGCCAAGGGAAGACCTTGAGTGGGTCCATTCGCTATGCGCCGCCTCGGACGATTTGTCGGCGGCGCAGTTGGGTGCGCTGCGCGAGTTGCTCATAGAATTCTCTGATGTGTTCAGTAAACATGAGTATGACATTGGGTGCACAGATTTGCTGCACCACCACATTGAAACGGGCGATGCGGCGCCGGTCAAGCTAAATCCCTTCCGACTGAGTCCCGTGGAGAAGGAACATGTTCAGTCGGCTGTTAACGAAATGCTAGAAGCCGATATTATTTCGCCCTCCTCTAGCCCGTGGGGAGCGCCTATTGTGCTGGTTAAGAAGCAGGACGGGTCCCTGCGATTCTGCGTTGATTTCCGTCGCCTGAATAAGATCTCTGTGGCTGACGCGTATCCGCTCCCCAGGATGGATGAGTCCCTCGATGCATTGTCTGGTGCGCGATATTTTTCGACTCTTGATTTGTTATCGGGGTTTTGGCAGTTGCCGCTCGACGAAGAGTCGAAACCTAAGACAGCATTTCGGACTCCAGGGGGGCTGTTCCAGTTTAACCGGTTACCCAGGGGACTTCACTCCTCTCCAGCGACGTTTCAGCGACTTATGGAGTTGGTTTTGTCGGGCTTGCAGTGGGATACATGCTTGATTTATATGGACGATGTCATTGTTTTCAGTAAAACGTTTGAAGAACACCTCCAGCGATTGAGAGGGGTGTTCTTGCGAATGCGATCGGCTAAGCTGAAATTTAAACCGGCCAAATGTCACCTCCTTCGGAAGTCGGTTAGATACTTGGGTCACATTGTCGATTCTTTGGGGATCTCCACCGATCCCGCGAAGACGGATTGTGTCGGTTCGTGGCCGACACCTACGTCCGTTTCCGACGTGCGTAGTTTCATCGGGTTTGCTTCTTATTATCGGCGGTTCGTTGAGCACTTCGCCACTATTGCAAAACCCTTGCACGCTCTAACGGCGAAGGGAGTGAAGTTCAAATGGGGACCGGAGGAGGAGGCCGCGTTTCGCTCCCTCCGGGACGCCTTGGTGGGTGCCCCACCCTTGTGTTATCCCGATTTTGCCAGTCCCTTTTTGCTGGACACGGATGCTAGCAACACGGGCATTGGGGGGGTGCTATCCCAAGTCGTTGGGGGTGTCGAAAGAGTTGTCGCCTACGGTAGTAGGGTGTTGTCTCCGGCGGAGCAGCGCTACTGTGTCACCCGTCGCGAGCTGCTTGCCATTGTTTTTTTTGTGCAGCAGTTTAGGCCATATCTTTATGGTCGTCACTTTACAGTCCGAACGGACCACGCGGCGCTACAGTATTCATTGAGGGTCGCCCAGCCCTCGGGCCAGTTGTCGCGTTGGTTGGAAGTCCTCCAGGACTATCAGTTTACGACTACGTACCGTAAGGGGTTGCGACACACGAATGCCGATTGCTTGTCGCGGTTGTTGCCTTGTGATGAATGCGCGTGTTTGTCGGGATCGGCGCGCTGTAAACCGACGCTTGCGGGGGAGATGGGGGCACTGGCTGCGACAGCGGGCGCACCGATCAGGGATGATTCCACTGCCTCTCAGGGTCGGGACTCGCTGCTCTCGCTGTCGCTCAGCGAATGGGGCCGCCTCCAGATGGCGGACAGCTCGCTGCTAGCATTGCGCCGCAAGGTTGGGGGTCCCGAGGGGGACCAGGAGCGTACCGGCTCCTATGTACTTGAGCAGGGAGTGTTATTGAAATGGGACAGTTTGTCCCGGCGGAACGCACTCGTGGTGCCTTCCGCTGTGAGGGGGAGGGTTGTCTTGGCGGCACACGAACGCCTCTTGCACTTGGGAGTTAACAAGACGCTTGCCCTGCTTCAGCGTGACTATTACTGGCCGGGAATGGGAAGTGATGTGGTGCATATTCTGAAGGGGTGCGTTGAGTGCGCCAGGCGTAAACCACCGGCCGTGGCAGCTAATCCACCGCTGCAATCTATTCAGGTCTCGCGTACCAACGAGCTCGTTGCACTCGATATTTTGGGGCCCTTCCCAGTCACGCCGAGAGGGAATAAATATTTGTTAGTGGGGGTCGAATACTTTACCCGATGGCCTATGGCGTGGCCTCTCGCTAACCAGTCGGCAGCGGCTGTGACGGATGCCTTCGTCCAGGGCTATGTCCTGGACAAGGGGGCTCCCGAACGCCTGCTGACCGACCAAGGTAAAAAATTTTCGAGTAACTTGTTGCAAGAGGTGTGCGATCTGTTGGGTACCAAGAAGGTGCGTACCTCCCCGTACCACCCGCAGACTGACGGGATGGTGGAGAGACTCCACAAAACCTTGACTTCCATGCTGTGCCAGCAGGTGTGCGAGGCACATGTAGATTGGGACCTGCAGGTCCCGGGAGTCCTTGCCGCGTATAGAATGGCCCCCCATGCAGCTACGGGGTTTTCCCCATTCTATTTGATGTACGGTCGGGAAGCTGACCCGCCAATAGAAACGCAACTTGGCCTGTCCGCTCCACGAACTAATTCTAATTTGGCAGAACATATTAAGTTTAATATTCATAAGCTGACAGAGGCGAGGGAGGCCGCACGGCTTAATTCGCGGGCTCGCCAAATTGCTAATGAACGGTTGCGGGCACGGAAGGTGTCCATGCACGAATGGAAACCAGGTGACAGGGCCTGGCTGCATTGCCCTCAGGCACCCTTGGCTACGTCGCCTAAATTGTTGAGACCGTGGAGGGGACCCGTGGAGGTCGTGCGCGTTGCACGGCCCCAGTGCGTTCAGATAAAGTGGGGAAAGCGCCGTTGGTACGTTCACCCCTCCCGACTGAAACCGTTCTCGCCTCCATATGGCCTCCCCGTGTGTCGTGATGGCCGGGCGTGTGACGTGACCGGCGACCCAGAGGGGGAAATGTCTCTGCCTGATCCACACGTATTTTCGCCTGATCTGCTCCCAGGTGTCTCGGAACTGACAGCTGCCGATCACCGGCGGCCGGATCTCCGCGGCGGGGCCGGCCCCTTCAGGCCCGTTCCGCGCCGTCTGGAGCAACCGGAACCGCCGGACGGTCGTCAGTGTCCCGCCCCATATGATGGACCAGCCAGACGGACTCGCGCCAGGTCGTGCTACTTTGCATGACCTGCCTCGTGAGGAGTCGGGGCAGTTGGAGCGCCTCGTCACTGCGTGTAGTCGCAGGGACGTGGGGCGCGTTCGTTTCGAATTTGCTCGTATCGTGTTATTGTTGACTTTTCGTGTTCATTGTCAATCTGTACATAGTTATTCTTGTTGTTGTTGTTGTTGTGTTATGTTACGGGGCACACTCGGGGGGTTACGGGGTTTTTTTTTGTTGGTTGTCGTTTTATCATCGCGGTTGGTTGTTGTTAGCAGCCGGGCCGGCTGCGAGCTATGTGGGAGGGGGTGATGTAGTGGTGATACGCGCTGGGTGTATATGTCGTGTGCCAGCACGTATGTACGGGTGTGTGTGTGGTGACGCGCGCTGACGGGGAGGAGCAGGCGTCAGTGCGCGGGTGGGGGTAGTGCTGCTGATTGGCTGTGTGCCGGTGACGCGCCCAGAGGGAGTGATCGGGTAGCAGCGCGGTGTGATTGGTCGGGGAGTGGAAACACGCGCTGAGCGGAACCGGATCGTAGGGATAGCGCGTGGGGATTGGGTAACTGAGGAGCGGTGCCGACGTTGAGGTCCGCATCCGCTCCGTCTCCCGGGAAGAAGGGGTATATAAGGTGATGCACAGAGGAGCAGGGGGAGAAGTGGAACCATCTAAGAATGAAGACGAAGGTGCAGAGATAGAGCCAGTAGAGGAGAGTAATGGAGAGTAGAGGAGAGTAATGGAGAGTAGAGGGGAGTAAGGTATAAGTGTGTAGCCAGCGAGAGAGAACGGTCTACACGAGCTGAGTAATGTATAGTGTGTAGCCAGCGAGAGAGAACGGTCTACACGAGCTGAGTAATGTATAGTGTGTAGCCAGCGAGAGAGAACGGTCTACACGAGCTGAGTAATGTATAGTGTGTAGCCAGCGAGAGAGAACGGTCTACACGAGCCGAGTATGCATACGGTGTAGCCAGCGAGAGAGGAAGGTCTACACGAGCCGAGTATGCATACGGTGTAGCCAGAGAGAGAGATGCAAAGTCTACACGAGGCGAGTGGAGAGTGTAGCAGAGGCGCAGAGTCTACACGAGGCGAGAGAGGAGTGTAGCCGAGGCGCGGAGTCTACACGAGGCACAGAGAGCCGGCAGCACAGAATCCAGAGTCAAGAGAAGCGCATTGTGAAGAAGAGAGGCCACGCGTTGTATTGTTACAAGTCAAGATTTAATAAAAGAAGTGTGTTCCCGTCAAGGAGTTTCCTGCCGTCATTTTACAATACTTCACAGGTAACGAGCTGAGTGCTCCTAATCTCAGCTCGTTACCTGTATAAAAGACACCTGGGAGCCAGAAATCTTTCTGATTTAGAGGGGGGTTAAATACTTATTTCCCTCATTAAAATGCAAATCAATTTATAACATTTTCGACATGCGTTTTTCAGGATGTTGTTGTTGTTGTTATTCTGCCTCTCACTGTTCAAATAAACCTACCATTAAAATTATAGACTGATCATTTCTTTGTCAGTGGGCAAACGTACAAAATCAGCAGGGGATAAAATACTTTTTTCCCTCACTGTATATGTATTCGAGGTGATTGGAGGCACAATCTAACATTTCACAGAGCTCAATGATTGACCTGAATTTTCAGAAGCACATTTTAGAAAGGCGTAATGATAACATCTCACGTCGCTGCAATTAAAACTTGTATGTGTTCTTTGTCAAGCACAATATCTGAAATAATGTATAGCTTACTGTCGGTATTTTAAGATGTTATTTTATCTATTACAATTATAGAAACATTTGAGTAATGTAATTTAGAGTATAATTTACCTGAATTAATTGTATTATGCCCTTTATTTCTCATTTTTACATTGTATATCACTTACGTGAATGTTTCTAACATGCATGCTAATTACTTTAAAAACACATCGAAGGCATACATAAGCATGAAGTGTATGCTGATAATACATATAAGCTTGCATGTTATGAAATGCAATAACAGACTGAGCACCCACCGACGTAATAAACATTGCTTCTGCTTTCCCATTGTTCTCTGTTGTAATTTATTTATAACCTGATTATGTCACCTGCAATGAATAGGTCATTAGGCGATGGGTGGCTGATTCGTTGGGCATGATTTCATCTCTTTGCGGAATCAGGGGGTACCAGATTGTGACATTTCATGTAAATATTCTCATCATCATCATGCTCTATCCAATGCTGGATGCAGGCCTCTTCAAGTCATCCCTATCCATCTCCATCCATTCACCATCTAATGATGTCACATTTCTTCTAGCTCCTGCACATGCTATCTCATTGCTCTGTCTCCATGGTGGCCATTCTCTCTGGAACATTCCCTCCTTTGGCTGCCACTCTGTCATCAGTCTTGGCTATTGACTACCATCCCTTGCAGGAAAATGGTGTCTGGCTCAAGCCTGCTTACTTTAATCAACAGTCAGGATGATATCTAGCATGTGTGTTTGTTTCTCTGATCTAGGTGTTATTTCTGCCCCTCAATGTAATGCTAAGCGACAACCTGTTTATGCTTATTTATGCACTTTTAGCTTTTCTGACATTATTTGTCAGTGTACATGTTTCTGATCTATATGTCATGTAAGGCAGTATGCGCTGATTGAAAACGTTGTTGTTTAGGATAATTGGTGTATTGCTTTTTATTATCAAATGTAGTTTTCCAGAATCACTGCATTGTGCTCTCCGCTACCTCTTTATTCCCTTTGATTGGTAACTGCAGAGATAAACATATTTTGCTGTGTTTTCCATTTCCGGCTGGGTCGATCCAACAACTAATTGATTCTGTTTCAAAAATGTGTTGTTCGTGGCTGTTGTTTTGCGTTTATATATCTGGAGTCCAACTTTGCAGCGCTAATTGTAAAATTCCTTAACAAATTGTTGTAGTTAATTTACATTGGTTGTTATAATTACTGCTCCATCAACAAATCTGAGATGTATAATCCTAAATCAGTTTACATCTTAATTTCTCCGTTACAATTCATAGAAACGTCTCCTTGATGTTCTGTATAGAGCCTTTGTGAGAAAATATCTCATTGTCTTCTTCTCCCTAACTTGTTACTTTGTCCGTGAAATCTCAGCATAGTTGTTCCCTGTTTTTAAATGCTGTTTGTAATTTCTATGCTTTTTGCATTTAGGCCTTGAATATGAAAGTGTAGAAAACATTATGAAGGAAATAATCTATACAAAGGCACTTTGAATATATTTGGAACAATTGAACCTGACTTGAATGCATTCCTGGCTACTGTGTGTGTCGTGAATTTGCTGTAGTTAGCATAATGCTTCCTAAATGTGAAACATTTTTACGTGCATCCTAGAAGAAAGGAGTTATTCTAAATAAAACAATGCCCTACAATGCCATATTTGAACAAATACACACAATGTACTTGGCGTGTGTATTCTTTTGCTTTCATTAGCAACTATCAGGCAGTACTCCGTTGAACAGTAAAGAGAGATTGTTCTTGAGCACTCTCATAGGAGACGATGCATTTTGATGAATAGGTCACCTCGACACCTGATCCTGCAACCAGAAGTCAGGCTTATCGGAGAGGCATTCTATCTTAAGCCAACACAAGGCGTATGGACTTATGGTTAGAGTAAGGCACAGAGTCAATTACCTTCCGAATGTCCAATTAAATTAGTGAGTCATTTAAAATTAACCAACTGTTGAAATGTCATTGGATAGTTATACTCTTTGATCAAAATTAGGGTTAGGAATTTTATTTATATTTGTTTTTTTTCATATCCAATGTTTACATGCGCAGCCAAGAATGGCATGCTGTTCTTTAGGCTTAGCAGTGCAAAGCCAGTGATTGAAGTTCCACATTTATTTGGTGGAAATTCCATATTTTGTAAATTTTTATAATAATCATCTTTATTTATAAAGGACCTTATTTCGACATATCTGAACGGGCTGGACATAAAAAAACTAAAATCTAAGTATTGATAAAATCGAATTGAAACAGTAAAGGCTGACAAATTACATCATAACAATAATGATAATTGCACTCGCAATATAGATACAATGAAGTACAAAGTACGATAAAAGTCAATAACAATCATTCCACTCCCAGTTTCGGTTTATATCCAATCTGACTACAGGAAAAGGTAAATACTGTAACTAAAATATGTTTTCAAGCTAGATTTGATTACGATTCCTGAGCATACGTAGGGATAGCAGTCCACCGTCTTGGTGCATAGCAGCAGATTGCGCAATCGTCCAGTGCCCAGGAGTGTAGCGTGAGAACAGTTTACTTAGGTAGACAGGTGGAAGTCCATTCAAAGGCTTATCGGTGAGTAACAGCATTTTTTAAATCCTTTACATTAAGTTCGCTTGCTTGCTTAGGACCGTGCAAATCTTTCGGTCGTTTTTTAACCCACTTCCCGTGATCCAATCGAGCTGACATTTTCCACACAGACTCGTTGTGCGTGACAATTAATGTTCGTGAAATTTTTTTTCCAAAATTTTACACTTTTTAGGACAAAAATTTTATATTTAATTACGAATTGCTTAATGGTGCAATGCAATCATCTGACCCATAGGTGGCAGCCATCTCAAGCCAGAGGACGAGAGGACTCTAGCCGCCACGCATATAAAGGATTTATAGTGAAAAACTTTGTTTTTACGGGTTATACTTATTATTTATTTGACTCTAAATTCCACGAGGGGTTGGGGGGGAGTCACTTTGGAGATTATAAAGGACCGAGTTTACCCTGGCCAGGATTTGAACTCATAAGCTCGCAATTGCAAGCCATTCCGCCCTTCAAGTTGAGCAAAATGTCAGCAGAGTTGCGTGCATTCACCCGATTGTGGTGGTGCCAGCTTCACCGTGCTGGAGCGACACAGCGAGTGAGATGTGTGGCGCTTCGCGTGCTTTGTCCAGCATCGCACCATCATTTAACTGCTGTTTTAATCAGGCACTCACATAATCGTAGCATTACTGAAAACAAGCGTGCCGTTTTTCTGCTGATAAATGATTGTCCTCAAGGTGGACGGCTAATAACGAGCATGTTCTATGCAGCTCGTCTCAGGAAATATTGGTTGCATTAGAATTCACGCCTGGTCCCAGTTGTTTCCAAGGAAATGTTTGCGCTTGCAGCGTTGGACATAGTTGGCTGTAGCATGAAGGGACCATTTTTATGCTCCCGTTTGCATTTCAAAGTAATAATTTTTTCATTTTAGTTTTTTCAGATAGCGAAAGTCAGATTTTATTCATGTCATGTTTTAAACTTTTCCAGGTTGGTACATGCCTTTTTGTTTGGTTTAAGATATATTTTGTCGCACATACACACTCACATGCTTTATATTTGTTTTAGCCGAAGGAATTTTTCGTCGTTGTTGCTTTTGCTTCTTCATTCCAGTTGTAATAGAACAGCCTTGAAGAATTATAAAACGTGACCCCCCCCCCCCCAACAAGCATGCCCCCATTAAAAAAAAAGTCAACTGTGTTCTCTTGCAATATAAATAATCGAATTTAATTGCAGTGATTATTCTCTTGGATCACAAAAGCCATCAAATACAATTTTATATTGAAACGTCTTTACTGGTTATTAAGGAAGCAATGACGGGTAAAGGACAATTCATTGTCCTACCTATTTTACTTTTTGCCTCAAATTATAATTAACCCCAGTCACACTGTGCTTATAACATTCAGGCAAAGATGTTATCAACTTCCCACTCGCATGTTGGTAGTTGCAGCAGGTTGCTTATGAATGAGTCAGAGCTGCATAAAGTGTTGCTTTATTCAGTTATTTTAGATAAGACTTTAATATCCGTCTGCACAGCTGGTATTCTATTTACTTTCAATCTCCGTGCAACCCTCACGCAATCATAACCCAGGATATCCTTTGCTCTACTACAATGCTATATTTCTTTTTACATCTTTTACAAAGGCAGAATGAACCAGACGGTGGATTTTGCACATTCGTATTGTTATTTACACACAACAGCCACTCTTGGTTACCCATAAAGTGAAACATACCAGGAGGTGCTTTATTTATCAAACCGAAGGGACTTTTGCCCAGGTTTATGATTTCGCAGTGTTGAAATCACGAGCCCAATTCTCTAGCAAGTGAACTACCCTCATGTATCCTCTGTTAAGTGCATTTTACCCTTCATATCGACCCAGGAAAGCCCGTTGGTGATATTTAATGGATAACAGTTGTTCAGTGAATTACCCGTACCTGCAGCATTGCTTAACAATAATGCGAACTTAGTGGAGATGTATTCTTTTTGTAATAATAGCTAAGTAAATGTAGCAGAACATAGTAACATGGATTTTTTTTTAAATCTCTAACGGAGTTGCATTCTCATAATCTACATTGATTTATTACTATATTCGTCAAAATGTTTTATATTAACATTCTGAAAATTTCCTGATTTCAAATTTTGTTTGTAAGTTTCGAGTGGAAAATACAGTACATGAGTACACTAATGTAAAACATATACCAAGAAAAATGTTTGTCTGACAAACATTTAATAAAAACACTTTCTGTTATGTACCGTTGCACCTTTTTCTCAGCCTTGACCAAATCCAATGTGATGTTCTGTTGCCAGTAGCGATTTTTATATTCCACATGTTATAACCCGAGCACATCAAATGATACGTATGCGACTTTGTTTTTGAGCTGTGATAATTGTGGCTTTTAGAAGAAACCAAACACCTTCCTTTTAAAAGGTGTTAAAGGTGAGGGTGGTAAAGGGGCAGCACTGCAATTTCATGCTCACGCCACTGCTTGCCGAGAGCCTCCACGAGGGAGAGCTCTAGAGAGCCCCTCTGGAGAGTTTTATCGGCCTACTCTTCCACTTTAACCACCACATGTGACCTGCCGAATGACAAACTGTGGTTGTATCCTTGCATACGTATACTGCTGGGTGAACAGGGGCCAGGTGATTTAAGACATTTTCGCATTATTTCAACTGCCGCACCAGGAGATAGTACTGGCAGTCTCTGGATTGCAAGTCCAGTGTGCCATCATTTGCACCACGGCAGCATCCTTTCAAAGGTGTGCACCACTGTTGATAGCGTGCAGCTGTTATATACAGTAGCTTGTCAACTTCTGGTACGTACCATGTAATGTCCAGCTGCATTCTCTGTATTCCCATGTGACTGCTCTTCACCAGTAGCATGGTATTAGTGCCTAGTCCCTGGAGCCCTATGCTAGAGGCATGTTCTGTCTCCACAACCCTCAGTGCAGGTCTTTTCACAGCAGCTGTGCCTTAAGGACCTGATCTCACAGCAGTCAGTAGAAAACCACAAGTTATCAGTAAAACACAATTTGCCAGCTGCTGCTTCTACACACTGCAGTTGTGTATGTTATTGCGGGGAATAGTGGAATCACGAGTGCTGCACTTTACTGATATCCCATTCACCAGGGGCAATTGTAATCTGAACGTGGACTGGATCTCCCCAAGGTCGACTTGTTGAAAATTAGTGCCTGGTGCTGTGAGTCTAAATTAGCACTGGGTAAGACTGTTAATGCAGCCAAGCATGGCGGTGTTTCACAGTCATTGTATTTATTTGCTGTTACTTGTATTGTACACTTGACTATTCAATGTGCTGCTTGTTTCATAACACAATCACTGTAGATGTATTTTTTTGAAATGGTAAACATATTGCAAAGTATATATATATTTTTTTTATGCAAACCTTATTACGAAAACCAAAAATCTAAATTAAATTTAGAATTTTTTTTTCTATCTATGTGACTTTACCAAAAGAACCAGAAATTTAATTCCTGTAGTCACGAAAGTTTTTAAGTCTAAATTTACGCAAACCTTGTTGATGCCTGCTTTAGGTACAATATACCCTGAATTTAGAAAGCATCTTCCTGCTCAAATGAGCAAAGGGTCAGCACTCATCTTCGCTGGAGGCGCTGAGCAAGTGGTAGAAATTATACGTTCTCATGGCGGATTCCAGTATCTCCCGACAACAACTATTCTTGACTTCTGACAAATTTGTACTCATTTGCATGATTATGTGATAAGGTCGCACTGATTACACACAAAATGCTTGCCACAAATGAACCACAATACCTTGCTGATATCGTCAAGGAACATACACTATCATGTGAACTCCGGGCATCCTCGCAGCAGATTTTGGCTAGATATGGAACAAAGACGGTCATTGCATTGCACGCTTTTGGATGCGCTTTTGTGGCCGCCTGTAGTGTTCTTCCTTCCGATATTAGGAATCCATAGGAACTATGCACTTTAAAATCTAGATTGAAAACTCATTTCTTTAAAACTGCTTTTTGTGTTTAGTTTGTTATCCTTCCCCCATACTTCCGATTAACACAGTTGACTATGTACGCTGCAGAAGAAGTTGAACATACATACATTTAATTGACTCTTAAAGGCTAATGGTTCGAGCTGAGCTCCATTCCAAAATTGACCTGGCAAAACATCCGATTGTGAGTCGAGCAATTCACTCACTTCAACCACTGCACCGCATGACTGGACCATTCTATTGTGCATGGTTGTACATCCGGGGCGGTTTCTTCATTAGGGCGATTGGGCGACGCACCACCAATCTCAGCCGTTACTGTGCCTCTGGATATAGTCCAATCAGCGTCATGTCACGTTCTGTGGAGTACCGCCTCTTTTTGGGCGATCTCACTCTGGCTGAGAATCGCCCCGAGTGTTCCCATAGACTTACATTCAAAGATGTTTTTTTTCGAACGGCGGGCGCTGCAATGCATTCTCTATGGCTTCCGGGAGGGCTCGCACTAACGTGCTTACGTCATCATACGTAAGCACGTTTCAGTCAACAATATTATTTGTCGCCACCTAGTGGAATCTTTAATAAAAGAAACTGAGTGGATTGTGATAATAGTGAGATAGAAACAAACAAGATGTATTGTAAGAATCACTTTATTTTTCATTAATATTAAAGAAGTGAAGTTGCCTTTACATGATTCTAGATTTGAAAATCTAGAAAAAACCTGAGAAGATGCCTTTACATGCTTAAGCTGTTAATTTATCCATTGTATGGGTGGACCTTATCCTTGTCAATCATCCAGACATTTGCCCCCCCTGAGAGATTTTGCAGGAGCCACCACTGTTGTACATGTAAATCGGCATGAGCATGATGTATCCACATATATAGTATATAGTGTCACAGAGGTGTGCTCCGCACATGTTTATGAATTTTGTTTATATTGCAAGCTGTAGTGCACATGCTCTTGGGATTTCAGAGGGTGTTGGAGAAGAAGACAATTAGGCGTTGAGCTTTGCTGACTTCAATAACGTTTGTGCAGCCAAGCAGAAACACCTCTCACAATTGTACATGGTGCAGAATATTAAAAGATGTACCTTTTGACCAGCGACTTATAGCTTTCTGAAAATTACTTTGCCTTTTTTTTTTATTAACCCTTGTGTGGGTTCTAAAGCCCAAGTGATTCCAAGGGCATACTCTGTAGACAACAATTTCCTATCTGTGTAGCGCTGTAAATGGGCTGTGTACTTACCTGCAGTAGCAGACAGGGCCCACCAGGGGTAGTAACTTGGACCGGCATGAGGGTCGCTATCTTCCCCAACCCTAAAACAGGGGGGGGCTGTGGGGTGTTCTAGAATCCCCCGAGACACCCCCCCCCCCCCCCCCCCTTGGAACTCTCTGGAAGGGAGGTGTCGCCAGGGGCGGACACACCTGGGGAGGTGTATAAAAGCCGGGCATCTGGAAGAGTCCGGAGCCAGTCTGAAGACTGAAGCCAGAAGACCAGCTAGCCTAGGACCCTGGGAACCCCTAGACCCGCTGCCCTTCTAAGGGCCGGGACTGAGTGGGCCAGTGGTGAGACCCTGGGAACCCCCGAGGCCTTGTAAGGGCCGGGACCGAGTGTGCCAGTGGTCAGGACCCGTACCTTAGCTGGGTCGGGTCAGTATATCCCCCCCCTAGGTCACCCTTAGCCAGAGGAGAGAGAGCCCGTGGTCCCAGTGATAGGGCACACTAGGCCGGAGGCTATACCTCCCCAGGTAGCAGGCAAAGGGGCCGCTGCCCCTTTGTGTGAAAGACTGCTATTGTTACCGTTGTTGTAAATAAATGTGTTGCCTCTACAAGTCCTCTCCACTCTCCTTGAACCCACGACATATGTGTGTATATATACACACATGAATAATTCTAGACTCATTTGGAGTTTTATCGGTGGCAAATGTGCGCAGGATGAAGGACAGCAGGTTACTCAGTGACACCAAAAAGTTGTTGAACAGGGGAATCAATTACATCTGTCCAGATCACCCTTACACAATAAACTTGTCTCAATGGGCTTTCTCTCGTTTGAAATATAATACATTTGTTGTTGCTCTAATCTTAATTAATACATCAGTTTTACATTTTAGTCATCGTGAAAAAATGGATATTGCATGATTTCTCTGGAACCACTTAACGGGTGGGTATGAGGCAGACGTTGATTTTAATCTGGCCGTCGTGGTATTTACCTGAGGAAATCTGTTGTGTGTATTTTTGACCGTTCGCAGGGTTTAGTTCTTGAGCCTCTGTGGATTGTGCGACTTGCGTGCGTGGGGGCAACCGATTGTTGTATTTGTGTGCCTCCTCTAAAGTTTTACAAATTCCATTATTATTTTATGTTCCTTGTGTCGTGCAATTTCAGAGATTGTTTGTTTGTTTTAGGCTTTGAGGTACTGTACAGGCTAAGGTGCCATACAAACGTCGTAGTTAGTACACTGCACTATGAACATGAGTTAGATTCCCAGCCGCAGATAAAATCAGCAGCGTGTGTGCGAGATTTAAACCTACACTGCCCCCCCCCCACACTTCACCAACTTGTGCTGACCAGCGAAGTGAAGTATGGTCAAACAACCACCATTATTGATGCGGGGGGCTTCAGCATTGGAAAAGGGATGAAGACTAAATAAACTATGCCTTGAACAAATCCGTTTTTTTGACAACCGTGCTCCGGGGAGTACAATGTCCTAAGTGCAGTGTCCCACCCAATTGGTTGCCACGCAGCAGCTGTATGTGGTGGCAGTCATAGCCGCACTGTCGTCAACCAAAATGGCTAAATTGTGGGCGCAGTCGTTGGAACAGAAATTGCTAATGGAAGGAGGCATTAAGGCTACATGCTCATCTCCTGTTTACAGCCCTGAGCCAGTGTTTAACCTAGATTTAAAAGTGCATAGCTCCAGTGGCTTCCTAATATCAGAAGGAAGAGTGTTCCAGATGGCTAGCCAAAGGCAAGGATAACCGGAGTTAACTTGATGGTTTATGCTCCTAGACAAGATCATTCCTTGACGAGTGTATGGAGAGAACATCATGTAAATGCAGATGTAGACATCTAGTATAAGATGAACACCATGCTGCCTTGATCTTTTAATGGGTTCGAACTTGTTCCTGTGGGGGACCCTGTTTGGTCAAGGTTAAGCAAGCCCAATAACCCCTTGTCCGTTTGTGCGTGTAGTTCAATTAGAGCGAGTGTGCCCTCATTAGTGCAGAGTGGCTCACAAATTTAAATTGGCCACCCTGAGTCGGCGAATCCTGCCAAGAGCACGCACGTTAGACACTAGCCTGCAGGCAGAGTGAAGTGCTTTTCGAAGGCAGTACAATAAGTGGGCTGTGGTCAGTCTATGTTTAGTTTGACTTATTCTCTCAGTTTGTGTGGGTTTTCATTTTGGCGGTTTTGAGCAAAAACACTCGAAAAGAGTTATGCCAAGCAGGACCTCACTGAAAAATGTTGAGAATCGGTGGAGCTTTCATGAACAGTAATTTTATTGTGAAGTTTCTTCACATTGTCAATGTCATTCCACTCGGGAGCATGCATATTTGGCTATTGGGTTTTTAATGCCATTACTTTGTATTTTAGGAGAGGTGAGAAACAATGTGGGTCACATTTATCACATGAAGTAAAAACCATCTGAAAAATAATTGTGGGTATGCATTTTGAGGGTTTACTAAAAAAGGCATGGACATATTATGGTACATCATCCAGATAAGAGACTCTGTGGTGGTACTGTGCTCAATGCAAAATCAACATATCATACCATTCCTCTAGGGATGAAAAAGAGTCGCACTTTGTGAGAAATCAACAGTGGTTGTTCTGTCCAGAGACCGATCCCTATCATAGCCATTTGGAGTTTTTATCACTAGCTCTGTTTTGTGTTTTGGTAGACACACACTTAGGCTATGTATCGCATAGTTTGATGCTTTGTGAATGAAAACAATAATAATGTAAAGTTATTCCAGGAACGTGCTGAATTCCATTAGCAATATCAAGGCGATGGAAGTCAGCAAATACTCACTTTACTAGAAGACCTTTAACTTACCTTATTGGCGAGGATACATTTTTTGTTCATAAAATTAAATAACACAGGTGCCTCGACAAAGATAACTTTTTATTGATTCTTCTCTCGTTGTCGGCAGAAGAGATACTGCATTCACACAAGACACACTGGTGGTCTCCCGATGGCACGAGGTTGGCTTACATCACCATCAATGAAACGACGGTGCCCAGCATGGAGATCCCACTGTTCACAGCCGCTCTCTACCCGGGCAGCCGGCGGTACCCATACCCCAAGGTGAGTGCCACCCAAATCCCAACACTTCACTCAAGGACCTCACAATTAGGAAATCCCCTGCACATATATATTTATGCTTCCGAGATGGATTATGAGTAAAGTAAATAAGTAAACAAATTCATGTAATATTATTCAACTCCTGGGCATGACTAACGTCAGCATTGAGTGACATCTGAACTGGGCACATTCTGTAAACTCCAAATCATGTAGGTGATGTTATGGTAAGTGCAGTTTGGTTTGGATATTTTAGCATTAAAAAAACTTAAGTGGATACGCAGACGTGCGGCTTGTTTATTGTTATGCTGGAAACGTTCTCTGTAACGAGAAACATAAATGCATTGTTGATGTAAAATTGTGGCATTTCACAGCATACAAAGGGCCTTGTTGTTATCTTGGGAAGTTGCTAACCTAGTCCATTCCCTTCTGCTTATATTCATTGAACAGTTTAAATCCCCATTGAATGAGCTGCCTCATTCAGCTTCTATTCATTCGTTAGTTTTGTCCATTAATTGCCAACTCTTCTCGTGACAAGTCTTGCCGGGCTCAATTTGCTTCTGTTTTTCTTAATAGTATTTGTACTGGCATGGAGCTCCACAATAAATTAAGTGTGGGGCGGGGGGGGAGCACGTGTACAATCAATAAATCAATGACGTTCATTATTTAAGGCCAAGAGAGAGTACATTGAAACTAAACTTCCTTTTTGAGCTGATCACTTCGCTCCATCTCCATGGTGCTTGTCCTCTTAGCCACGTTCCCCCCTCTGACTGCCAAGCTGTCACCATTGCCCTCCATTGGCCACCATCCATTTGAGCAATGTGTCCTGCCCATTATCGCTTACTCTTATTAAGTCAAACACATGTCTTTAATTTGCATTCTCTCATGCATGTGTTTCTCCTTCTTTCTCTCAGTGTAATTCCCAGCGTACATTTGTAGATCCTTTCTTGCATCCATGTCATGGCAGGTTATAATACGTACGCGTTAAAAAAAACTTTATTCTTGAGACTCATCGGTATGTTGCTTTTAATTATTAAATTTAATTGTCTAAAAGCACTCCATCTTGCTGTAGCTCACAGTTAATCATTTTGATCCCGGTACACCTTCAATAATTACCCCAGGTATGCATACTCTGTTGTGTTTTATACTTGCGTCTTTCAAACAAGTATCTTCTTTTGTTCAGGGAACTTGTTGTGTTTTGACGTTTATTTTGCTCGTTTTTATTTTTAGTCCCACTTTTCAAATGCATTCATTAGTTTGTCGATAATTTCCTGTACAGTTGTCCCTCGCTTTATGCAGTAGGAGATACATTCCAAAAAAAAATGGTGCACAAAGCGAAACCTCACGAGACAGCTGCCAGCTGAGTAGCGCACACATCACACACAGCAATGTTGTACCACGTCAGACCGTAATATGCCGCATATGAGAGAATTCAAATAGCATATCACGAATTTTGGGTATAAATAGATTAGCCGCATATACGCTAAATTGCACAAACCGAATCCGCACAAAGTAAGGAAAATATGTAGTTCATTATCATTGGTGGTTATCATGACTTTGTCAAAAGCAAATGTTAAATGTTTCATAGTGCTTATTATTCATATTTATGCCTTTATTTCTCCAATCCATAAAAATTAATTCTACTTTACCTATACATTTGAATAGTTTTGGTGGTTTATACTTTCTCACAAAAGGTTCTGTACAAAGTAGAAAAACAGTACATAAATTAAATGTGATTTAATACGTTAAATGAATTAACTCGAAGAATAAACATGAAAACATAGGAAAAAATAATCCAGTGAAAATTTTAACTCATTAACATTCATGAAAAATATGTAATCACTGCCCAGGTAAATAAATGGAGAGCATATTTCAGATTGCCTGAGATGCAATAATTTATAATTGTAACGCAGATGTGTCATTGTTTCATGCATGTGGCACATCAAACATGGAGGATTTTCCATATTCTATAATGACTATTTGCACAAGGCTTACCATCCATTATACAGGTTTTTTTGGGTTAGATCGCGTAAATATATAAATGTGTCATTAAACCCGCCACCACCCGACACAGCCAATTACTGTAGTAAGGTTTCTCACAGAAACAGAACATGCCAATTCGTTACTAGTACAATACAATCTTGATTTGAAGCTTTCGTGACTGCAGGAATCCATACTCTCTGGTTCTTTCGGTAAAGTCACGTAGATAGAAAAAATAATAAAAGAAAACACGACGTTTCGGTCGCAACACAAGCGACCATCTTCAGGTGAGAAAAAATATCTGCTGTTGTGGCTTTATATAGGCACGGCAGGGGAGGGAAAGGGGAGTTTGGTTGTAGGAGTTAGGTCGTGTCTTGGAAGGGTCGTGCGGCAGCATTTTCATGAGAGAGAGGGGGCCCGAGTGGTGGCGTGAACTCAACAACGATAAAAGGGGAGGACGGTGCCTCCTGCGACTACCTCGTCTCCGACTGAGTGTGTGTACGACGCACGCCACCCGCACGCATACACAAGACTTGAGCAAGAACGAAGAAGAGACGCACGATACTACATTTGGTGTCAGAAGTGGGATATTATCGGGACGAGGACGGCGAGATGGTTGTCCCTCTGACAGCCCCGGGACCCGGGATCCCAATTTCGAAGCCTGTGGGCAACGGAGGAGCTGCCGCAGTTTGGCGGGACAACTGCTGTGCAAAAATTGCGGGGCGAGCAGCTACGCATCTGCCGATGAGAGATTGGCTGGACATTGGTGGCAGGAGTGGCTACGTAAGGAGGTGGGAGCGGCTACGCGTCGACAAAGAGAGAGCTGCTGGGCGTCGACGGAGAGAGAAGCTGCACGTCGACGGAGAGAGAGCAGCCGAGCGTCGACGGCAAGAGTAGCTACGCCAGGTGGCGGGAGCGAGTGAGCGTGGACAGAGAGAGAGGCTGCATGTCGACGGAGAGAGAGCGGCTGCACGTCGATGGAGAGAGAATGGGGGCTGCACGTCAACGGAGAGAGAGTGAGAGCTGCACGTCGACGGGGAGAGTGGCTGAGATTTTCCCGTGGTCAAGCACCAACCAAGCAGCATGGCGGAGGACCGCCATGTGGAGAGGGGTGCGGGCTGGCACGAGGCCCGGACCCCAGGGGATGGCGTGGAGGAGAGTGCGGAAAACAAAGCGGGAGCTTCCGTCGGAGCTGGAGCAGGGGGCTCTGGACGGGGGACCACGCACATGGTGGTTGCCATTTTGTCACCGGTGGACCTCCCGTGGCCGAGTGGCGCCATTTTGAGTCAAGCGCGGGAGCGTGCGGAGGAGGCGCGGTGAGTCACGGAGCTTCAGGAGGCCGCTCCTTATCTGGCACGGGAGGCTCGCACAAGATTCCTCCTGAGGGAGCGGATGGAGGACGAGACGCCCTACGCCTTCCGGGCAGCGCTGCTGATCCTGGACGCGAGGCATACCCACTTGTGGGTGAGGGGGCGCTCGACCTTCGGGTGGCGAAGAGGCTGCGGGGGCTGGCGAGATGATTGAGGGTTGCCCGCCCTCCGTCGTTGGAACAGAGATTTCATCCTCAATGGTGGCTAGAACCATACAGATATTTGAGGAGCAACAGCAGCAGGCAAGGTGGGAGGCCACAGCATGGAGTCTGCAAAATATGTTGGCGGCGGTGGAGGGCAGGGGGGCTCAAGCAACAATATCCCTGCGGGAGGACCCGTAGCGGGGACAGCTCCCTCTGCCCTAGGGACCCACGCCCATGTGTGTGGTCGGTCGGGTCACACTGCTGCGGAGTGTCGGGGTGATGAGTAGGCATTGGTAGAGTCACCTGTGCTCATTGGGCCGCCGGCACAGTCAACTCAAGCCCCGTCGAACCGGATTTCTGAGGCCTATCGAGACTGCCAAGTGCGAGATCTTGGTGACTGGACTCGAGCGGGCACTGCCGAATGGTGAGGGGCCACACCCTTGAGGCGAGGACTCCATCTCCATCGTCTCTTCGCCCTCCAGGTTCCAGAGGTGCAGGACCCTGCTGGGACGGAGGTGACCGGTGCCATGGACCGGATCACGTGAGCTATGTGTTGCACGCTCGATATGAAGGACATGGACGTGGGCAGGTGCTCCAAATCGAGGGCAAACACATGTATTGTGGTAAATCTATAAAATGCAACAGCACGTGTGTCACACACAGCAATCCTCAACCGAGTCGCCATTAACCACGTGACTGGTGTACAAGTCCGGTTAATCAATAACAGTTTATCTTAAACCCAATTTTACTACTGATGAATCATCTTTGTCTTTGACAATAACCTTTGCACTTCACTATTCAAATATGACTTTAATCGTAAGCTGTATGTCTATCTATATGATCCACTTATATCGGTATCTTACACCCATTATCTGTACTGTATGTGTATAGTATACGTACTGTACTTGTCACCATTGTACAACTTATAACTGTACATGTGTTCTATTCTCAATAGCATTTCAAGTAGTCATACTCTGGGTGCATGGGCATGGTTATAGTATTAGGGTTAGAGAATTACAAGTATTAACTACAGTACATCATCCTTTACAGTGCACAGTGCTAAAACCCCTCCTATTGAATTTATCACAAACTAACAATTCAAAGCCAAGCTTGAAGTCTAGAACAAGTCTAGAACATTTCTATAACGATCAAAAATAACCTTTGGGTCCTTTATCTGAAAAATGCAACAGCACGTGTGTCACACAGCAATTCTCAACCGTGTCGCCATTAACCACGTGACTGGTGTACAAGTCAGGTTAATCAAGAACCCTGCCAGCCACCCACAGGCCCAACTCAGTTATCGCATGCTGGTGTACACACGTGCATTGATGTACTGCACAGCACATAAGGACTTTCACAAAACCACACTTTACTCCCTTGCTGCACAAGGAAATCATTAAAAGAGTGGTCCATTCCTAATGTGCCACATATATCCCCGAATGGGGGGACTCTCCCTTGCACTGAGAGGGGATCCGGGGGTGAAGTGGTGTTGGGGCTAAGGGCCTGGGTTAAAGGGAGATTGAGGTGGTGTGCCGATTCGCGAGTTCCGGGGTGCCGGGGAGCAGTGGAATGTGTTGTTGATTGCGGAGGATGCCGTAGTTGTAGCGGGATTGTGAGGGAGGTTTTTTTTCTTTTCTCGTTGATGTTCCTCGAGTTAAGGGGGTTGCCCTGCCTGCCTGCCGGTTGCTGCTGCTGTGTTAACAGCGGGGAGGGCTGTTTTTTTTAAGGAGGAGGGGGTGATGTAGTGACATAGCGCTGACTGTTGTTCAGCAACTGCAACTGCAGGTGGGCACTTAGCGCACACGCCGTTGAGCATATACACGGGTGTGCCGGCAGGGCGGAGGAACTGGGGCAAGGGTCACGGTAGACCACGTGGGGAAGCTCCTGGAACCCTGTGGTGGGTTCGAGAAGGGAGGCACGGCTAGGGCGGAGCCAAGCCGCACTGAGGGGAATGTGGAGAGGGGCGCAGGCCTACGCAGAGAGCTCCGGGCTGCTGGTTCTGGGATTGGACTCGTCTCGTCGTCGCTGCCGCCTTCGCTCGATCATTGCACAGTAATTGGCTGTCCCGGTCGACGCTGTCGGTGCAACGCAAACAGGGTTACGTCTGGAACAGGTCGTGCGGCAGCATGGTCGTGAGAGAGAGGGGGGTCGAGTGGTGGCGTGAACTCAACAATAATAAAAGGGGAGGACGGTGCCTCCTGCGACTACCTCGTCTCCGACTGAGTGTGTGTGTGATGCACGCCATTCGCACGCACACACAAGGCTCGAGCGAGAATGAAGAAGAGACACATGACACTACACATGTGTAGTGAGAGACTTCCGAGACACGTCGTGTAGAAGGCTTCTTATTTATTCTCACACTTTAAGCACAACACTGGGCGAGTCATCTATGTAACGTTCTACGTAGCTACACATAGCCGACCCTTCTACACAACCCCATCGTCGGCGTCCAACCACATAGCTGTCTGACTGGAGCGACGGTGACGATGAGAGCCTTGCAGAAGATCGGCATGCTATTAAAAAGGAAGACGATGAAGAGAGATGACGGTGAGCAGCGACGCAGCCAGGACCCAGGACCCGCAACAGCACTGAACTTCTGGTTCGGTCCCCCTTATATACACCCCGGCACGGCCAAGGCCTGCCTCCGGCCACGCCCCCTTCCAGAACCTTCGAGCAGGTTCCTGAAGCTTCCCGACTGACTCCACCTTTCACCTTTACCCCAGATACGCCCCCCTCATAATTAGACATTACGTAACATGCTCATAACCGCGATATCCCCTTCAGGCCTACAGGTGGCACTCTGTCATTACACATGGAAAAGCACATCTTGTAAGGGTCTGCTCTCTGCTGGGCACCCCTCAGCCTTGCGATGTGGTGATGTCTGTACGAGCCAGCAACCCACCTCGAATGCGCTGAATTACAGGCGTGCATCACAACGCCCAGAAATGTAGTTTCAATGGCTCCTAAAAAGACCGCAGATGTGAATTGAGAAACGTTCTCCTGACTATAGTTTTTGTCAGATCCAATAGATTACTGCAACAATGCACAGTGATTTAACTTGGCTTCACTTGAGCATGTGGTATAATGTAAATCTCTAAGAACAAAGTTGGAGTTATGAGCGAACATTTGTATTGAGGATTGCTGGTATCTTATTTTGCGGTACCTGTACTTCAGCGTTTTTTACAATACCCCTGCGTCATTCACTGTGTGTAGCACGTTGTGTGGAGTTATTAAAGCCAGTGAGCTGTGCCATGTAGGGTACAGTAAATTATATTTTGAGTTTAATTGCAGTTTAGTAAATAGGACCAGGGTTAAAGATTATGAACATCATTATCAGGCTGTACGACCATTGTGGGAAAAATGGTAAAACTTCTGACTTGAGGTCGAGCTGTTAAATTGTGACGAATCCATTCCATGCTTTGTCCAATGCTTTACACTGTATTCTGAAGGACCGTGCTGCACACGTTATATCTTGAGAGTTAGTTGTCAAGGACTCTCTGGATTTGAATATCAGATTAATACGAAGAACATACACATTTCAGGAAACGCATCAAAGTGTCTTCGTGGTCATTCCTATTCAGAACAACAACGACGGTTGACTTTCCACAATGTTTGCACTTGCATTTACACCACAAGAACAAACAGAGGGTTGAGGCAATACCTGACCAGGATTGATACTGACAGCCATCGAATTTTGACCTGCTTAATCATCTGTAAAATATTATTGCCTGCTCCTCCTGCAATTATTACAGGATGGACAGTTGAGTCAGAGTGTAAACCTGTCCTGAGGCACCTGTGGAAATTATATTCATAAGTAAAGCCCATTGCGGGGTAGCACATCATTAATGCAAGTGTTTTGCTGTATTGATGGATAATTAATTGGGTTTGTGATGGAAAATATCTACAGTTACCTCTCTGACTGAAGGGCCGTAGTAATAGGCCCCCATGCTATTACAAAGGAAGACTATAAGTGCGCAAACACAGATACAACCACCATAGGTTAGAGCCTGCTGACATAACATTATTTGACATTTATGTCTCCTAATGCTGAATGTGGATGTTTTGTTTCTTTGGAGCATGATGCTTTTTGCCAAAAGAACAATATTGTATGTGCTTTACATGGAAGTCAGGACTTGTTTGGCCACTGGATTCACTACTCGATCACCATTAATGCAAATACTTTTAATATACTCCTCCTTTCTATTTACTTTGTACTTTACATGTATATTTTAATTTAGCTTCATGCTGTATTTTGTTTGCCTTCATTATGCATGCCTTTGGTTAGGCTTGGGACCATGTTGAACATGTGTGTTTGAAATAATAAAATAATAAAAATAAAACAATAATATTCTCACGACGTATCGATTGCAACGCAAGCAATCATCATCAGGTGTGAAAATGACAGCAGAGAACAACCGCCAGTTGTTGTCCGTGGTGCTAACGTTTAGAAAAAAACGCCACTTTTAAAAAAAATTCTTGCTGTGGTTTTCACACCTGATGATGATTGCTTGTGTTGCAATCGAAACGTCGTAAGAATGTTATTGTTTAATTTTTATTATTTTATTATTTCCCTTCTACGTGACTTTACCAAAAGAACCAAGAATATAAATCCCTGCAGTCACGAAAGCTGTAAATCGAAATGTGTATTTGCGTTTAATGGTCTTGTCGAGTGTAGACACCCTCTGCATTTCTTTGCATTGTGTATTTACTCTGATTCGAGACTCCTTTGCAAAAGCGACACCGGGTCTCATTCGGATCTTACCTGGTTATTTTAAAATGTTTTTGCCTGTCTGTCTAGGACATCTCCAACTCTATAGCCTCTAACCCAGATCACCAAGAAACACTGCACCCTTGCACGCATAGGAAAAGAGGCCGCTACAGAAGCAACATGGGACGATGCACAAAACAAACGCTGGTTGCTTTAATCAGGTTTCACTTTGAGTAGTGTAAGTGAATGGAGTGTGCTTCTCTTTGTATTGATTAGAAAAAGGGCCTGCAAGTGGAACTAAGAGAAGACAGTTACTGAGTAAATGCAATCAGTAAACTGGCACACAATGTTACAGGGTCAGTCCCTGCCCACACTGCAACTTGTAGGTGATGCCCAGTGTGACACAGAGTCAGGGGTAATTAGCTTAGAACGTAACATGCTGACCCAGTCCTTTAAAAAATAACACTGAAAGTTAAATTAAGTAACTGAGACTTGCAAAGGTCACTTGAGCAGAACCCATAAGCAATCTGGACCATTTCTAGTATCTAAAGGGACTGCAGATAGAATTGCCGAAGGGAATTGAGTCCACAGAAATGTATCAGAGCAAAAGACACTATGATGTTTTCAATTCAACAGTGGATATGTAACACAGACATAGTAGATCTATATTGATTAAATAACACATTACTGGAGAAAAAAACTGTGCTAAAGACTCTTGTGTGCTGCTGGCATTATGAAGCATGTGGGCCCCTAGTGACAAGTGTTTTCAGAGTGTGACGTATTTTGTCTGTCACGTTGGTGATAACAAATATGTTTTCGAGAAATAACTGTTGTCTCTTTACTTACTGAAATATTCTCGTGCTATATTTTTTGCACGTTTTCAGCTAATGTGAAGCGTAAGAAGCAGCAGCAGCTAGCTAATCCTTGGGAACTACCAACGGGCACAGATTATGGTTGAAGCCTCGACCTCAGCTGACCATTCCAGACTTCCTTGCTTTTGTTAACTTTTTCTCCTGCGACTTTTTACCAACATTAACTTGTGATGGCACAATCCTAGGTCATCAGCTCTATATTGGATTTCCATCGTCTCACACTCTAAATGCGTTGCTCTTATCGTCCAAACAGATGCGAGGATATGATTGTATCGATGCCTAGCAACTGAGATATTTGGAGTTTATGGAAGAAGTAAGATTTTGGGATGCACAGAAAACTGAAAGGAATGTGGAAGGTTATTGGAATATGGGCATGGCTTATGTAAAACAAAGGAAGGTTAAACGTTGCAAACATGGGAAATTGTGGGCGTGTGTGGTTTAATTTGTATCTCCACATTTGGCCATCGCAATTTTATGGACATATATGAATACAGAAATACCTGACAGCAGCGTTGCATATTAGGAGTTGATATAATTTCGCATCAGTACGCCGTTACGTCATTCAATAAACACTTACAATCTACATATACAGTAATTTGTCTAATCTCCAATCAATGCTTAATCCGCATTTGCATTTCCTTATCTGGCAATTTACTAAAATCTCCACGCTCCTTTGAGATAATGCCTGACGTGGATTTTTTTTCATTCGTGGGTTTTACGAAACGTACGACGCTACACGCAGCAATGAGGCCTTCTGACAAACACTTTTACGAGGCGGCGCTCTGCGTTCAATGAAACCTTTCCCCGTTGCATGCACAACACGGAGCGTGCATTAGCGTGGAATTGAATAATGGAAGTGAAATAACCATCTGTGGCAGAGCACCAGATGCATCCCCAGCGGAGATGTACATCTGCAAGCATCCTGCTTAACTCACTCGGGGGTAGCTTTCTGGAGCTCGTTTTCTCTCACAGCCCCTCGTTAATCATTAAATTCAAATCAGTTCCGTTTACGGTGGCAGATTCGGAGGCAGCTGTGTATGACTTGTGACGGATGGTTATGTTAGCTGGGCTCGTGCTCGCTGCCTCTCCCGGAACAATGTACGTGGATTTTTTTTCACCTCCCGAGGACACTTATTGTAAAATCTGAAACATTTAACCCTAACACCTGCATTCCCGAGTAGGATATGTGATTTTAATGTGCGTGTGCAGTTTCCATTGTGCAACCCGCAAAAACGCAGCGCCTTGCGAATAGCATCAATAAATGTGAAATACTGGTTTTGCGGGTTGTGTAAGCAAAACTGTGGCGTGAAATGAGCTGCCGCGCAAATACTGCTCTACAATAACCTTACAAAAAAATATTTGTTCAAAGCAGCTGAACGGTGTAATTAAATTTGTCTTTACGAGGTGAAAAACAATCCACCGTGACGATTTGGCTCATTGTTACAGCACTGATGTGGGTGTCCAGTTTTCTTTCGTATAGGTTGCAGCCCAGCATTTGTACGTGGAATGGATTTGTGTTGGGGATGTGTTCCCGATCTTCGGATCGATCCAGAAATCATGACATCCCAGCAATGGCCGCCAAAAGGTTCTGGCACGTGGTGTCATTTTGACGATGCTCTTTTGATGTCGCTTTCGCTTCATTTATTAAAATATAAGTATGACGATAAGATTTATTTACCCAGGAGAGCATCTCAATAATCTTTTTTCGGGAGGGTCCAGGACTGCAATGCTTGGACAATTTTGTTTTCATGAGCATTGTGCATGTGATAGGGAAACTCGAGTACTTGAAGAAAACTGAAACCTACGATGCAAAACCCTCAAAAACACAAACAGATGGGTTCACGTACCCACTCAGTGAACTGCCATCTCCTCGTAAAGTCACCAAACATTCAGCCACCAAACAACATGCAAAGGGAGTTCGAGTTCCTTTTGTCCTGTGTGGTTTGCATCAATAAACGATCTTCCTGAAGACGCCACTAGTATGTGCTGGATCTCTTTCGTTCGCCTCTTCACATTCGGTAACATCTTATTTTGTCACCTTCTCCCATGCAGGCTGGGCAGCCGAACCCTAGGGTGCGACTGTTTGTGGTCACACTTTATGGACTGACTCACACGCAGGAGCTGAACCCACCCGAGGCCTTCCGCTCCAGGTGAGGTTCCGAGGCCTTCTCTGTCACAAATCCAGAGATGGATTTGATTCAACCCTTGCTCGTCTTGTCCTTGTTGTCCATAATCTACGACTCGACTCAGCCACCACTCTCCAAACTCTTCATTGGCTTCCCTTCGCCAGCAGGACAAATTATAAAATCGCCTGCCTTTGTCATCGCACCTTCACCACCGGTTCCCCACCATACCTCGCCTCACTACTCTCGCCTTGCACTGAAGCTCATGGTAGAACCCTACGTAATGTCACTCAAAATCTGCTTCTGACACCAAGGTCTCGAACTGTTGCAGCCTCACATCGGTTCTCTGCTGTCTCCCCCTCGGTGTGGAACTTTGAACATTCGCAACATCAAATGTACTCTGACTTTCAAGAAACATCTCAAACATATATAACCTTTGTCTGCAGCAGCTCTCTAACCCTTGGCTGCAGTAGCTCTCTTGCTATATTTCTTCCTGCCTCAGCAGTCTGCCTGCTGTATTTTTTTACCTGAAGACGATTGCTTGTATTGCGATAGAAATGTGATTTTATTTTATTTTATTATTTTTCTATCTACGTGACTTTACCGAAAGACCCAAAGAGTATAAACATCTACAGGCTTATCAGGTTGGTCAGGCCTTTGAGCAGCGCAGAGCTTGGCTCCGCACCTCTGAGTTTTTTACTTGTTTGCAAAATATGGCGCGTTATAAATGTCATTATTATAGATTTTTGGGTAAGGCCACATAATGACACAGCCAAACAGATTACATTGTCACGTCTTCAAGCGATCGACTTCTTATTGTTTCAACTCACCGGTTAGTTGAATAACAATTCTCAGAACCAAATTTAGCATTTAGGAAGTTTCATTTGAAACATCAACTACCACCAGCACAGGGTACAGTCAGTTATAATAAACATCCAGGAAGTCAGAATATTGTTAAGTTATAGTTGGATCTGTTTCAATTTCACAAGGTGAAGCAAGCACCAGGTAGTTTCCATTTCCAATGGTGGTTCTCCACGAGTTGTTGGAATGCCACGTTACTTTGCCAGGAACTCTCTATCGATGGACACTAGAAATGTTTAACTCCCCACAAATTATCACTTATTTACTAACGATTGATGGTATGTATGTTGAGCTTCTTTCGCACCGTACATAGCCAACCGTGCTAATTGGAGGTGCGATGACATCATGCCATGTTGATGGTGGTAGTTATTGGCTATCCTTCACTCTGGTCATTGCAAGTTGGTGAAGGCTGGGCACATAGAAGTTGGTACAGTACAACGATGGATTTTACTGGTAGGAACGAAGTGGACCAGCCTACAACAGATTATATCGTCCGTCCGTCCATCCATGTAGCAACATCGCCCCCTACTGCAAACACTTGGCATGACCCTACAAAAACCTTTAGACTCAGTGACGCTTTCCTGGCTAAACAAGTGTAACATTCCCTTATAATTCCCTCAGATAGCTTTTAATTAAAACATTTAAATTAATGAGGCTTTCCTGGCTAAACAAGTGTAACATTCCCTTCTAATTCCCTGAGATAGCTTTTAATTAAAACTTTTAAATTAAAATTTAACTCACAGCGCCCTAAAGCCTACAGCTAGGCCTAAAGCCTCGAACTAGGCCTCAAACTCTCCCTTCGTATCGTACCCCCGCGTGTGTGAAAGGGAGTTAATGTTTAACAATGTTACATTCCCTGATGTTATTAAATAGAAATATTTACATTTAAAGCTTTTACATAAATAATTAAAACATTTAAATTAGAAATTAACTCACAGCGGCCTAACGCCTACAGCTAGGCCTAAAGCCTAGAACTAGGCCTCACACTCTCCCTTCGTATCGTCCGATTCGGTGTAGCAACATCGCCCCCTACTGCAAACACTTGGCAGGACCCTACAAAAACCTTTAGACTCAGTGGGGCTTTCCTGGCTAAACAAGTGTAATAATACATTATGTTTATATTCGTTGGTTATTCGTTCCTACCAGCCCACCCCGCAGGGTCCTGTTGTTACACTGCCCTCTACTGATATATCCCCACAGCAGCCTGCAACCCCTGGTCTATTCATGGTGATTGCCCATCCAAGCACTACCCAGGCTCGACCGTGCTTAGCGTCTGGGATCTGACGAGATGGTCCGCTAGACATTGTCCTTCTTTATCCTTCTGTCTTTATTTAAATGATAATGTGTTTCTTTGTGGATATTGAGTGTATGGGTAGCATTTTAGCTATGAAGCCTTACAAACTCATGTTTTATTTTGTATGAATACAGGAGTAGATTCTCCACATGAAATGTTATCACCTTTCAACCCTGACACCACTCCCAAATCCCAGCCCACTAATTCTAGATTTGAAGCTTTCGTGACTGCAAGGAATCATCTTCTTAGGTTTTTTCGGTAAAGTCACGTAGAAAGTAAAATAAAATAAAAACAAAAATCACGACGTTTCGGAGGCAATACAAGTCTCCGTCATCAGGTGGGACCGTCACAGTCAGATTAGCTGTATCAAGTGAGGCAATGATTCAAGATGTAATCCCTTAAAAGCGAGTTGAGGGGGGAGGGAGAGGGAGGGGGAAGCTCATCAGACTATGGTAGCCAATGAAAGGAACGTATCGGGAGGGAGGGGGGCGAGGCCAAAAGGGTGGGCGATGGACGTGGAAGCGCTTGTGCGCAAGCGGCCAATTACTGCACACGCCAACGTGTGCAGTAATTGGAAAGATGTTATCAACCACGCAAAAAAGACTTAATCACAATTTTTTTGGACCATCTTATCTGACAGGCACTATTTTTACTGTACTTTACCGAGTGTTAACATCCCCAGTTATTTTAACAGTACTCTCTTCATTGTTCAGCCAGCATTGGTATAAACATGGGCATTTTCGTTCTTTTGTCTATCATGTGTATCAGACCCCCCCTCCCCCTCTCTCTCCATTGTGTTGGCGTGTGCAGTAATTGGCCGCTTGCGCACAAGCGCTTCCACGTCCGTCGCCCACCCTTTTGGCCTCGCCCCCCCCCCGCCCCCCCCCTCCCTCCCGATACGTTCCATTCATTGGCTACCATAGTCTGATGAGCTCCCCCCAAGTTTGTACCCATCATCATTTTCGTTCTTTTGTCTATCATGTGTATTAGACCTCCCCTCCTCCTCTCTGCCCATTGTGTTGGCGGGTGCAGCGGCTGGCCGCTTGCGCACAATCGCTCCATTGTGTTGGCGTGTGCAGTAATTGGCCGCTTGCGCACAAGCGCTTCCACGTCCATCGCCCACCCTTTTGGCCTCGCCCCCCCTCCCTCCCGATACGTTCCTTTCATTGGCTACCATAGTCTGATGAGCTCCCCCCTCCCTCTCCCTCCCCCCTCAACTCGCTTTTAAGGGATTACATCTTGAATCATTGCCTCACTTGATACAGCTAATCTGGCTGTGACGGTCCCACCTGATGACGGAGACTTGTGTTGCCTCCGAAACGTCGTGATTTTTGTTTTTATTTTATTTTACTTTCTACGTGACTTTACCGAAAAAACCAAGAAGATGATCCCAGCCCACTGCAAAGAAGGCTAGATTTAAGCAAGCCCAAGATCCTATTACCTTTATCCTTCCCTTGCCTGTTAAATTCGTCTCAAGATTATTTTAGGTGGGTAGTGCTTGGGATGTTAAAACCTTTTCTTTGTAAGTATTTTTACGTGAGAGAAGACATTGTCAAAAGCCCACAGAAAGGTTGGCAACACACTTGGCAGATTGTCATCTTTTTAGAAACTTTTACATTTTTACGAGAAGTGTATCATGCACATGATGATCCACCGACTCTGTCTTGTTGTAAAGCACGGCGTTACAGACGTGCACGACACCCAGCATGGAAAAATGCTATTTTCCAGCTTCAATTGCCACTCTGTTTGCGCGCGGTTGAAATACGGCTGCTATTATCAATTTATGTTATGTCCCTTATGTCTCAAGCTATTAATTTGGTTCAAACATTTTAAACTAAGTGCATAGTGCACTTACACACTTAAACTAGTATATGCACTTTCTAAAACCGTGAAAAAAAATGTATGAGATAGAGTTTCCAGAATTCTGAATTTAGTCGATACCACATGCAGACGTCCTTGGTTTTGTCAATGCTGGTGCTTTTGTAATCTTTATTTTGAAGGGAATTACTTTATATTTTGTCCTGGTCTTTCACAACCAATACTATGACAGAGGAGATTGCTATCCGAGCCTTTGTACGATTTCTTTGCAAACCACAATGAATTTGGCAAACGTGACCATTTTCTTAAATCATCAACTTGCAGTACTGTGTAGTTTAGCTATTAACATATATACTGAGAGGCTCGTAAAATATTGTACAAGGGGTGAAAGAGCACTGCCCGAAATTTAATAGCTATCATCAACCTGAATGGACGAATGAATAATAGAACAGCTAATTTACCCTTATGGTAAATAAAATGAAACTTTTAAAGGTAGTTGCACAAATCCCACTCTTAAAAGGGTTTGAAATGTCAAGCATTGTTTAAAATTGTAAAATTTAAAATGTCATCCTTTCCACCGTCACCATCATCGTGAGCTATGGTCTTTCCCACTGTTGGATGAAGGCCTCTCTACATTGCTGCCCTCGCTCATTGGCTTTGCTTTGACACAATCCATCTCACCCCTGCACGTGAGGCAATCTCATTGCTCAAATCTCCACGGTGGTCATCCTCTTAGGCGTGTTCCCTCTTTTGTCTTCGATTCAGTCGCCAATACCATCCATTGGCTACAATGCCCTTAGCGATGTGTTTTGCCCAAGCCCACACACTCACGGTCATTATAATGTATCTTACTTCAATATTTTCTCTGATTCATTGGCGGATAACACAAATGTCTTGAAACTCCCTTCCCATGGGCATTGAGGAGCCATACCCTGCCTTGCCTGGAGAAATGCGGTATGGCAAAATGGGGACTCCACCTTTTCTATATGTATGGGATTGAGTGTTACCCCCTTGCACGTGTGGATTTTCTTGGTTTCTTCCCACATGTAAACACTCGGCCGATGACACCTTTATACAAAGAGGACAACAGAGCTTGGAGGGAGAATTTTGTGCCAGTTCATTACTGGGGCTACATTTCCCACTTGTTTGTAGTTTGTCACACCACTGAATTAGTCTGTCTATTTGCGAATGAGTAAATACCGTGCGTGTTTCAAGTTAAAATTATTACTTTTCCTGCCCAATGGATGGACTGACTGACACCAAAGAAGATGAGTAGATTTACAATGCTGGCTCAGCATCGCTTATTGAGAAGGGCACCTGCTAAAATGTACTCACAACAATGTGCCAAATGTTTTGCATACTGAAGACAAAGTATACTTCATTGATAAATGATTTCATATTTTTTCGTATTATATAATTGAGTAATTTCAGGAAATATTCAAAATTAAAATATCCAACAGAATAAAAAGAAACCCATCACAGGTTATATGCACTGTGGCTTGATGCAAGTGTTGACCCTATGCCAGGAGTGGTTAATTGAAGCAAATGAAAGCTGAATGTAAACCACTGATTTCATATTGGCTCAGCCACGCCTGATAAAGACCTTAACATTAACACCCACCCAGGGGAACGCTGTCGACTAAAACTGCCTGTGACATGCCGATTTAACCAGAATTTACATAGCCGCTGGATCTTTCCAGTTGATATATTGAAAGTCCTGCATTCTGCACATTTGTTTATTTGTAAGAGATAAATTAACATTTCGATTTAAAGCTTTCGTGACTACAGGGTTCTTTCTTGGTTCTTTCGGTAAAGTCACGTAGAAGGGAAATAATAAAATAATAAAAATTTTACATAATAAAATACAATTCTCACGACGTTTCGGCCACAACGCAA
Organism: Lampetra planeri; assembly: GCF_965212315.1. Classification (NCBI taxonomy): domain Eukaryota; kingdom Metazoa; phylum Chordata; class Hyperoartia; order Petromyzontiformes; family Petromyzontidae; genus Lampetra; species Lampetra planeri. Next base: position 6,670,155 of record NC_136107.1, on the reverse strand, counting down.
GCAGCCGTCCTCAGGTGAAGAACAGGTCTGTCGGAAAGACAGCGCCATTCAGACGCTGTCTTTCCGAAAGAACCAAGAAGATAAATTAACATGTAATAGGCTCCTCGGTGGCTCAGGGAGCACACGCGGTGCTGGTAGTTCACTGAGAAAACGCCACTGGAATCCTGAATTTGAATTAAAGCATCCACCACACCCAGGGGTTGACAAGGTTAATCTCATGTTTGAGATGTTGGTCTCAGCTAGGTTGCCCATAACTGCGCAAACACATGTCCATGTACAGTCCTTTATCAATCCACTGCTGGATGAGGGCCTCTGAAAATGGAACGGGTTGTGGGGGTCATTTCACTATACTTCTCCATGCCGGTCAGTGCCGGTTGATGAAGGCAGGGATTATAGATGTAGGAACGCAGAAGTACAGTATAGCAATGAATTTTGAAACACTGTCCTTTGCTGCTCACTCAATACAGGTATCCCTCAATTTATGAAAGGGATGCATGCGTTCTTTAAAAAACATGCATAAAATGAAATGTCGTACATCGGAATGGCTTTTCCCATTAATTAGATTTTAACAAATTGGGATTTGTTTCGGACAGTCATTCCAACTCTGCTCAATAAAACCAAATAGTCATAATAATAATAATAAAGAACATAAATATGAGAACTATTGACTTATAATTTATTTAAAACAAAAATACTTAACATTTTCATGGAACTCACCAAAAGATTTGCATGTTGGAACGCCTGGAAAGGTGACGTGGAGGCGTTACTGTTGGACTGTAGGGATACCGTGACTGTCGTGGATGGATGATGCAGCCTCCCGGAGAGCTCTTGTTTTATCTCATGACGCGTGCTGAGTGAAATTTCGGGAATGCGGAAATTCGACTTCGTCAATAGAAATGTGTCCCTACTTTGTCAATTGCGCTAATGGGAATTTTTGTTGGTAAATTAAAGGACACCTGTGATCCCCGCAGCCTATAACATTATGTTATGCATGGTGGTCAATCCATCCCAGTGCAGTTTAGGCTACACACGCTGCTTAGCTTTCGAGGTCTGATGAGATCGGGCGCATTCTGGCTGATATGTTCATCGGCGAGGCTCACAACATTCTTTTAATGAAAATTGAGCTTCTATTTAAATTTGCCCTAACCAAGCTCTGAGAGCTGTCCTGAGACCTACCTTTCCACAACATAAGGGTGTGCCATCTTTTGATGGATGGCAAGGCCCTATTGAAACGACCCGAGGAGTAATTGTGTGGCATCCTCTTCGAAGGCTGCTCAATGTATAGTTGTCACTTCAGAGACACTAGTAGGAGGCACACACGTTTATATTACACTTCCACAGTACAGGGGATAACTACACACGGGTCAGGACAGCCGGCACACTGCCTGACCCCCAACGCCGAGGAGGTGAGATGGGGACGAAGACTTGCGTAGATGATGGGTTCCATTCCAAACGACAGCCCTGACCCAGCGTCGGGGCCTCCCTTTTATCCTCCCCAGCGTAGCCTGGCGCCGCCCTCTGCCACACCCCCTTCTGGAACCTACCAGAAGGTTCTGGACTCTGCCCCACGTGTTCCCTCTGTCACATTTACTCCACATCTCTCACCCTGGCCTATCACGTGCCTTGCTGGCAGACAGGCTGCTGTGTCCTCAGATCCCCCCTCTCTGCCAGCAACCGGCACTACCCACTCTAGTGGCACATTTCACCTGCCCTGCTGGTAGACCGGGCTACTACACCCACATTCCCGCTCTCTACCAGTAACCAGCGCTACGCGCCCTAGTGACCCATTTTATGTCACTACATATGAATGATGGTGAACTTCTTTCGCACCACACATAGCCAACTTTGCTAATCAGATGTGCGTTTGTTGTCATGATGTAACCCTATGCAGGATGTTAGAATTGTGAAAACAAATGTTTCTTCCTGCGACATGACATTACTGTGTGAGTAAAACAGGTATATAAATGCTGATATTAAAATAAAACACTGCTTGTATAAGGCATTATATTTAAATTGTGTTTCATTAATAGCATATTTATATGAAACCAATTGTGGTATGAGTAGTACAATAATTGTATGATTATTGACATGTATTGGATATCTATATGGTGATAATATATATACAACACCATATACAACTCCATATCTGGGCTGTTAAAGTAAGTGCTACTGTATGGCGTTAATAGATTGTGTCCTATGGAGTAATTGGCCTCCGACATAGGAATGTGGAATTTTCAATCCTGACTGGACCATCAACGCAGATGATCACCGATCCACAATTGCTGGACTATGGATATGCATTGATGTGGAATATGCGTGACTGTGTGCTGCTGCTGCCTAGGGACTACTATGTGAGCATGGTGCACTGGGCCACAGGGACTCGCATCGCTGTCAACTGGGTGAACCGTGCACAGAATTTCTCCATCCTAACCGTGTGCGACGCTGCCACAGGAGCCTGCATCGAGGTTGGTTACAGGCAGTCATCCATCTCTGACTCAGGGGGTTTCACGTCCAGGAGTGTTGGTCACAACCGTAGGATACCGTAGGCACGGTTGGGAGGGAGCATTACTGTTGAAAAGTAATCAGTCTCTGGTTATCCTTGCAGTGGCGTTCGGCTAACCATCAGACAAAGACGGTTACTGCGGCCGTCTGGAACGCTCTTACTTCCAATATTAGGAAGCCACTGGAGCTATGCACATTTAAATCTAAATTGAAATCGAATTTCTTTAGAAATTATTTTTGTGTTTAGTATATTGTCCTTCCCCCACACCTCTGATTAGCACGGTTGGCTACATAGGGTGCGAAAAAAGTTCAACATACATTTGTACAAATACAACAACCGCCATTCGCCACTAAGTGGCGGTGACATCACCATGACGCTTGTGCCAGGCTATGTGCACATTCTGGCCACCTGAAGTGTCGAACGCCCACTGTCAGGAGGTCACATAGCAGACCCAGGTGCCACGGGTCGACTGACTGAGATGACTGGCTGATGCACCACCTGTGCCCCCCTACTGTGCCAACTTGCTGTGCTTTAGCCACCCGGCGCTCCGCTCGTTGTTGTGAGCGTCGCTCCTCCGCCCTCCATTGTTGTTGTATGAAGAACAACCCAGAGCCCAGGCCTACCGATGGCATCATAGGCCTTGACCAGCTCAATAAAGCAGAGATGTAGGTCTTGTTGGAATTCCTGACACCTCTGCTGAAGCAGACGGACAAAAAATATGGCATCTGTGCAGGACCGCCCTTCCCTGAAACCGCATTGGGGCTCCGCAAGCCTTTCTTCAGTGTGCCTGGCAAGGCGATGTTGAATGATGCTTGCCCCTGTAGTTGTTACAATCTGTGCGGTCCCCCTTCTTAAAGAGGGGGACCACCAGGGCATCCTTCCAATCCTGCGGAACCCGTCCAGTGGTCTAGACTGTTGTTATTATGTCATGTAGGAGAGTCTGTGCACAAACGCCTCCCTCCCTCAGCATTTCGCTTGTGAGATCATCTCTGCCCGGTGCCTTTCCTGGTCTCAGACTCCGGATTGCCTTCAGTACTTCCTCAACAGATGGCACCTCAGTCAGCCACTCACAGGGGGTGACTACATCTTCCAATATTTGAGGCACCGCAGCCTCAGCAGGGTCATCCTCACTTTGTCCCACGATGTTTTCTAGGCTGAGGGATTTCCCCTCCCCCAGGACCTCACAAAAATGCTCAACAAATCTGCAAACCTGTTCCTGGGGGTCGGAGATTGGATCACCGTTCTTTCCCCTAATGATGGTAATAGGTGTGGCGCTGCAAGTTACTTTTTTATGGAGTTAAAGAGCGATGATCACAGGCCATTGAGGCAGACTCCATCTCCTCAGCAACCCGCGACCACCACCCATCCTTGCAGTGCCTCATAGCTTTCCGGACCTCCGAGCGAAGGCTGCGGTAAGCCTCCTCATTCTCTGACGTGGGATGCTGTAGACGGTGCCCTTTGGATTGCACCACTCTTAGATTTCACATTAACATGCTCATCTCTCACATTAACATAGCCACTTCCTTGCCCTCGTCGAGGAGGCCGCTCTCCGATCTTACAGTTACATGCTAATTTATCACATTAACATCACTAGCCCCGGCCACTTCTTTATGACCCTTGGGCTACACCCATTTCAAACCTTTTAAAACAGTCTGCCTCAGCAGCAGACCATGCTTTCCCACCTGATGATGGACGCTTGTGTTGTGCCCGAAACGTCGAGATTTATTTTATTTTATACCTACGTGTCTTTACCGAAAGAACCAAAGAGTATGGATTCCTACAGTCACGAAAGCTTCAAATCAAGATTGCCTACAACTGGTGCAAGAATAAGTGAATAAAGTGTAAGCAGGTGACTTGTTACAACGTGTCGGTGTGAGTCATTTTTTAAGACACTACACATGTATGGTTTTATGACATATGCTTATGTGTGTAAGTTTGGCTTAATAAATACTGCTGGGTTAGGAGAGTGGATGTACACCACGGCGCACGAAGCCAATAGATCATGGGGATGTGTATGGCTGCGCAGTAGCAGGTGTTACAAGGCTGTAGCAGAAAGCAGGAGTAGTGATTCCAGTCCCCGAGTGATTTGATCAATACTCACAATGTGATGAAATAATTTAATCGTTGTTTAGGGTGTTCCTATATCAACAGTAAGCCATTGGTCAATATAGAAGTAAACAAAACTTTGATTAACATTGTACAGCCATTAGATCCTGAAAAACATGTATCGTCTGAGTGCATCACATACAGATTTGCTGACGTTAAGTAATTAAGAGTGTCCGAGATACAAAGTGTATTAATAGTATCAAACGATGCATAATATGGCTCTCAGAGATAACTTTAGAAAACCCACTAGAGTTAGCTGTTCTGCCTCGGGATCTGGTGAAGCTAAAAATAACAAAAAAAGGATGACTTAATAACCATTCCGGTGAAGTAAAGTGCACATCAGAAGTGAAGATCTATTGCAAACCTGATATCAAGATTGCTATGCTTCAAACAATGGTTTCCATTGACCTTTTAAAGCCTACTAGTGAACTGTAGCCATTGAGATTCTGGGTTGGAATTCTCACAACCGCCCACATTTGCAACAAGTTCTCGCTAGTCACCAATGACTGCACGCAAAAAAATTATATTAAATTTGTAAAACTAAATGAGCATTAGTGTTGTTGTGGAGGATACTTATGTTGGAACTGGTCTAGAGTTTGCTTGAATCAATGCTGCTGAAATTACGCACTCCCAGGAGGCTGTGCAGCTGATGGGTTATGTAAGAATTTTTTTTATCTTTTATGTGAAGAGACAGATATGTGTATTCTATGAAAAAATATCTGAAATCGATATGACTTTTGACAGAAAGATATATATATATTTAGTTGAATATTATACGTGGCATGATGTGATTTTTTGTAACATTCAGATAATTTTATGTAATCCGTGTACGTTTTTTTTGTATATCACAGAGACATCGAGAAATGTCGGAGGCTTGGCTACCCAGGCAGGTGAGTATCTTTTGATTGCTCTATTTCCCAAGGATTTCCATCCAAATTACAGTTAATTCATTTCTTAAACTTTAAAGTCTTAAAATTACGTGATAAAAAAAGATCCTTCAGCTTAATTCACATTGGGTAAAGACTTGGAACCAGTGTTGGAGTGTTGCTTTTTCCAGCCCTCAACCATCTGTTTTTTCCCATTGAAGGTCTTTCCAACTCTTGTTGGATGGCCTTAGGCACACAACCTTGGCATGTGCACAAAATATTGGTCACTCCATTGTTGAGATGTCCCTTTATTAAAGTATAAATTATAACTAAACTTGTTTAATTATAATTTATACTTTAATAACACTTGTTTAATTATATGGGGCTCCGTGTAGTGTTTGGTAACTGGTGCCCATTCAGAATATTCCCGAAGTAGTTTTCTTGCATCATCTTCTGCAGAACGTCAGTGGACTTTTGTATTGATGGGTTGTTGCTTCGATGGCTCGAAAAAATACAATTGAAATATTATTTGCATCAATAAATAATGGTGACAAACCCAAGGCATGATGTCACCATTATCATCATCATTCCCACCGCGTCCCATGGGGCGTGCGCTGTCGTGAGTTTCTCGTGTTTTGAGACGGGATACCCTGTGTCTTCCATGAAAAAATAATTTTATAGATCAACTCCTAATTTTTATAGATGCTTTCTCATGTCAACACTAATCTGTGGAATATTCCCTGCCCAATGTGCTACACTTTTTACTTGGAGAGTTCCAGAAGGGCAGTTCTTAATCTTAAAACAAAAAAATAAATTATGATCTTTCGACAAATGCTGTTCAAAACATTCTTAATCTGTTGTTAAAGTTTAATACTGAATAATAATCACACAGAACCACGTAATATATATTTACAGATAGTAGAAACTCCATATTTCTTGTTTGACAATGCCTTCTACGTGACTTTACCGAAAGAACCAAGAATATGAATCCCTGCAGTCACGAAAGCTTTAAATCAAAAATCATACACAAGTTTAGTTGGTAAAATGAAACATATATTTTTTTGGATACAATTTTGGTCGGGTTTAACATTGTGAAGCTAAGCTAATGACAAGCCACATAATATACATATTCGGTATATCTAATACATATGGAAAAATCGTGACTGTTGTTATCCTTCCCTCGCACCTCCGATTAGCACGGTTGGCTACGTATGGTGAGAAAGAAGTTAATCATACATATGTAGTGGCATAGCGCTGGCTGCTGGCAGAAAAGGGGGTCTGCGGCATACGGCAGTCCTGATGTCAGCAGGCTAGGATAATCACGAGAGGGGGATCTAGGGGAAAGGTCACAGAATGGGCCCACCAGGAACCTGCTAGTAGGTTCCAGAAAGGGGGCGTGGCCGGGGCGGAACGAGGCCACGCTGACAGTATAAGAGGGGCCCTGGTAGGGGACCTCGGGGCGGTTGTTGGAGTCGGATCCCCATCATGCTGCTGAAGTCCATCGTCGCCATTCTTTTAATCATCTTTACCATTCTTCTCATCGTCTTCACCATTCTTCTCGTCGTCGTCTCCATCTCTACCATCTCGAGGCGCCGCTAGTCAGGCAGCCTACCAACTGTCCTGGCTGAGTAGCGTAGCCGATAATAGACGGACTAAATATTAAGTGTGTTAACCACGATGGTGCTCACTAATAAAGAAGTGCCTCCAAGTCTTATCATCTCCGAGTTTATCACTACACATATATCCTGAATGATTGAGCATCTGATGTAAATGCTAATGATATTCTAAAAAGGCTGGAAAGCTATCATTTTTGCATACGGTGAGGTAAATCCAAATATAAACTATTTATAATTTTGCTTCTGAAAACTAGCACCCAGAGGTTGATTGGGTTGACTTAAATTCCAGTCCCAGCCGAAAGTCTTATCTTACAGTTACATGCTAATTTCTCACATTAACATCACTAGCCCCGGCCACTTCTTTATGACCCTTGGGCTACACCCATTTCAAACCTTTTAAAACAGTCTGCCTCAGCAGCAGACCATGCTTCCCCACCTGATGACGGACGCTTGTGTTGTGCCTGAAACGTAGTGATTTATTTTATACCTACGTGACTTTACCGAAAGAACCAAAGAGTATTCACTTTCGTATGTTAAATAGATTAAGGGGATTCGAAAAGTGAATCCTTTTTAGATAAGCTATAAATATGTTGTCAGAATGGGAAAATATGTTCCACACTTAAGAGCAAGTAGATTATAAAAATCAACTTTCTATTGTCCAGAAATTTATGGGGATTGAGTGAAAAAGGAATGTTGTTGAGAACATATGGAGTGGAGTAAAAGCAGAGGGAAAAGTAGGTTGACTAGCAACTCGGTGCTGAAAGTCATCAACAAGATGACAGATATTATGGTTGATATGTATGTATGTTGAACTTCTTTCGTACCGTATGTAGCCAACCATGATAATTGGAGGTGCGGCTATCGAGATGATTGGCATGAAAGATAGACTACGAAGATTTACCCTGTTGATTTAATGCACTTATCTTAAAAATGCTATGACATTCACTCAATTTAATAATTATACTTAAAAAAAAGAACTGTAGTAGTGTTAGGTTGTGCGTTTGTTTTGGTAAAAAATTACCAAATACAACTACGTTTCCAACGGCTGTAAATATTTGTTAAGGTTATATTTAAACAGTTCATGTTATTTATGCTGGAGCTACTGTAGGCCTCATTTTCGAAATTTAGGAAACTATATTTTGTGTCACAGTCAAGAGGTCAAATTTTTAAAGTAAAATTTTTGCTTCAACACCCCCCAAAGAAACTAGTATGCGCACTGTTTCATGATGAAATGTTGATATTGAGGGTTTAACCCTTTTAATGACCATACATTTGACTGTAAATCTGAGGTCATTCCAAAAGCATTATTTTTTTCGTGACTTCAAAATTGCCCAGGTAAAATATTTTTAAGCTCTGACCCATTTACAATATGGTTAGAATGTGCAATGTCGAGTCCATTGCAATAGAAGGCTATGGACCGAGGTCACATTGCAACCCAAACCAGAACTGACACACGAATAAACATGTGACGAGTGGGACGGAATGCTACTTTAATGCCACCTATATCCCTCTCTGTCCATTGGTCTGCGCATCTGTCCACCCTCCCCCATCCATCTGTCTCTGCTTGTGTAGGATGAAGCGCCAGTGTTCTCCAGAGATGGATCCAAGTTTTTCTTGCCGGTGCCTGCCAAGCAAGGAGCGAGAGGAGACTTCCATCACATTGCCATGTTTGCACTTCAGGTAACCTTCGCTTGTAATCTTTATGAGCACATGAAGCCGGTACTAGAGTGGGAGAAGTCGGTTGTGTAGATGAAATGGACGGCTGTGACAAGTAAACAACAATTGAACACTTTGTACATTCAACGTCATATTCAAATGTATGTAGATGTTCACCACTAACGAGCATTTGTACTTCTTAAACGTGTCATCTATCAGTTGAGGCGAATAAACGTCACAAATGATTGCAAAGACAAAATATTATGCACAACCAATTATTTCACTGTGATACAGTGTAAAAGTGTCAGTGTAATGCGTTCAGAATAATATATGTACATTGCAGAACTTTCTGGCAGAGAGAATTTGCATAATATCAAGTGTATTATATTAAGCATCTACTATAGTTGATAACAAAATATATCAGTCACCAAGGCAATATCAGTAAATAAACTGGTGAACGCAGTGTTTAAAATTCAGTGCAACTTTGTAATGTGTGAATGCATGAGCACACATGCCGGGCATTATTTCCAACACTGCTGTGTCTAGTCGCTGGATAATTGGCTACAGTTAGGACCCTCTTGCTTGAGCTTAGTTATCCATCACTCCAACCAGGGACCTGTGCAGTGCTTTTACACAATGTGATTTCAGACTTAATGGGTGGCAGGGTGGCAGAGCGGAAAGACTTGTGCCTCGCAGCAAGAAGTCCCTAGATTCAATTCCCGACTCAGGTGCCTTTCTGTGTAGTGTTTATGTGGTGTTTGTATGGTTCTCTCCCTGTTCTGCGTGGGTCCCCTCTGGGTTTTCTGGTTTCCTCCCATAGCTAAATTATACAATGTAACTGCTATTGAAAGAATAGCTACAAATTGTTTAGTTTGTAGTCCTTCCCCCTCACCTCCAATTAGCACACTTGACTACATATGGTACAAAAAACGTTCAACGATACATGCATACACATTGCCCAATTAGGATTAAACATAGCAACATCGCACCCTAATGCAAAAACTTGGCAGGACCCTCATGAAAATATCCTTGACACTCAGTGAGGCTTTCCTGGGTAAGCAAGCGTAAGAATAATAATGGATCTTTGGCTTCATAATAACCATTCCTCTGTCATGTTCTCAGTCAACCAGGCAAACTGATGTGCAGACTTGCCCACCGCTTCGTTATGTCGACCTGGTCCTGATCTTTGTTTTTATTAGCTGACACCAATGTGTGTTTTTTCTGAGGAGTCCCAAATACGATTGTATCGTGTGCACATTTTGGTCGAGTAGATCTGATATTTAGCGTATAGGCATTCACTTTCCACAGTGGCTTTAGCATATCGCTCTTGTGAATTATTTATAATTAAGTGTGATGATGCACACTTGCAATCTAGTGATTTTGCGGTGAGATTGGATAATATTTGGCTCATTCATGTTTGCGAGACACCCAAGCTGCAATGAGGTGCCGTTCGAAGGCAGTGAAGAAATTGCGTTGCAGCTCTATTACTATGGGCATTTGGTAATCTCTTGTGTATGTACATTTCTTGAGGCGCTGACGTTTTCCCCAACAAGTAATAAAAAAACTCAGAAAATAGTTTAACAAACTTCCTGAGTGGGACTTTATTGAAAAAAGCATAATTGGCAATCATAAATGTTTCCAACATAAGGTAAAAACTGCATTTTTTTTGCTAAAATAAGTTTACAGCCAATGTGTGTTTTTGATACTCGGAGGTTAGATATTGTCTACCTTTATTATACAGCAAGGGCTACATTTCTACAGCACATCAAGCATCGTGAATTTTCTCTGAATCAGCTACACGAATACCATCCCCACGTCATGGCATTTGCTTCGGTCAAATGCACTTTCGATCCATCATGCTATTTTCGACGTTGTGTAATTGAAAACACAGTTATATTGGGGAGCGCTGTCACAACGTTTTCACAAGCAAGAAGCAAAAAAAAGTCCAACAGCCACATTAGGGTGAAATATTGTGTTTTACGCAAAGCCTCCCCCCATTGAAAATCAAACACGACCAAAATAAATCGAATTTTTTTTTCAGAAATATGAATGCGAGTGATATGTTGACAATATTGCGGGAATCTTCCTTTCTGATATCAATTATTTCCATGAAGCAACCAATAACCTCAAGGCATTGCTGAAGCCGATCCATAAGCACTGAGCATATGATCAATACAAAAAAAGGTTTGCTCTAGTGTGAGGAGCTGCCATTTAAAAATACAAATAAAGGTACCTTAAAATATAATTAACAACGTATGTCATGGGACCTCCTTTGCCAGTACCAAAATATGAGAAATAGGTTTTCCCCTTTTTTATGGCAACAAAACAGGTGTTAAGATGTAAACAAAACAAAAAACTTAAACCTTTTACAAGAAATCATGTCTGAATTAACCACAATACTTGTGGTCAGAATGCAAACAAAAAAACATACTCTGATAATATATGCAACGAGACTAGGCTCGAAAGAAAGGTGTGTCTGGTGTTGACCAATCAGTTTAAAGACAATGCACATATTATCAGAGTATGTTTTTTGTTTGCATTTTGACCACAAGTATTGTGGTTAATTCAGACATGATTTCTTGTAAAAGGTTTCAGTTTGGTGTTTTAACATCTTAACACCTGTTTTGTTGCCAGAAAAAAGGGGAAAAACCTATTCTCTAACGTATGCTGAATTTTTTTTACACCATGCATATATTTTAAATTTTTATGCAACTATAATTTAAGATGTGATAAAGGGGTTCATTTTTATAATGTTTACTATGTATGAGTTTAGGCTTTCGCATGATAGCATATGCCATGAATGGTTAAGTGCATTTGTATCGTTATTATGCTTGATTACAGTCCTTAATGAACAGCAAGTGCTTTCCAGTCATTAACACTGTAAGGAAAATAGTTTCGCATGGCTCAACTATGCATTTTATTTTGCTGAAAGGTATTTAATCCTGCGTGATTAAACATGTAATCGCCAACCTTGGTTAGGGGTCATCTGGCTTTTTTTTTTATTTGAAATGACAATCATTCAAATCTGAACCACGTACGTGAAACCAATTTGCATGCGCTTTTGCTCTGGGTTGATTTGCATCTCCGGCAGGGGTCTGCAAGCTGCGCCTCCGGAGCCGCATGCGGCTCTTTAAGGACTGCTTCGTGACGTTATTTAGAAAGGTCACCAACCTCGTGTTCACGTGCATTGCAGCTCTTGAAATATTTAGGTTTTTTTTTAAACCGAATTCAGAAGAAAAAAACGGCACTTCTTCTTACGTTGTTTGCCAACTTCTGATTTAGGGGCATATTGTGCCACCTGGCGGCAACTGTGTATGTGTGCATGCAGTGCACTCATTCACCACTCCCTTCGCTGTTACATTTTTTGTGCTCCATGTAACAAAACTACTGCTTATTCACGAGGTCACTGTTTTCCAAATTCCAGTTCTCGCGACCCACCATGTATGCCAAGTCTTTCCGCGCTTAGCAATTTACTCCCCGTTCAAATGCCAATTAGTTTGTTCCACGCTGCACGCACCCGATGATTGTTAAACACGTCCCTCGTGACGCGCTCAGCAATCAACACTGTCTGCGACACCTGGTACACGTGTACACGCACACATATCTTAATGTTAATGTGAATCGGCTCGATTAAGTCAGACATGAACACCTTAACATTTTCTCGGCATAAACATGTTATCCTCAATTTATTTTGGTACGAAGCAAGCACTTAGTTTTTAGATGTGCAATTTGACCATAATAAGAATTGACGCCGTGTGTCTGGAGCGACAGATTATTTGACATTGTGATAACAAAGTTGTTGAATTAAGGCCAATTAAGACGATTGTTTAATTATACTCTTTGTATCATGGCAGCGGGGGATCGTTGGAGGAGGAGGGCAGGCCATCGTGAGGTTCATTACTTCGGGAAACTGGGAGGTGACGAAGATTCTGGCTTATAATGAACGCCAACAAAAAGTGTAAGTCGCCACGTGCAACCAGCACTCACTCACAAAAAAATTGTCCTTACATAGCAAAGATAATGTGATTATACTGTTGTTTATGTATTACATTGCTGAATGGTTTACCGTATGTAGATAGTATTAAAGCTGCAGCAGCGGTGCCAGCAGTAAGGGCCGGATCATGACTGATTCAGATAGCTCAGCTTGGCCAATGACCTCGACCAAATGCTGTTTTTCCCACTTTTGCGAATGTGTTTCTTCTTGTGCCCCCTTTTATTCCACTCATTTAACAGGTCATTAGCCCCATCTCAGATGAACAGTGAGATCTCATTGTTCAAATAAACAGACACAAGACTCTTGTATCGATACAAAATTAAAGAACTGTTTTTAAAATGGTATCCATGCACAAAACCAAAAAAACAGGGATGCTTCTTTATAGCAATGAGAAGAGGGGCCACTGTCCATATCTTAGCCTGATATATATGAGGGTATTTTAAGTTCTAAAGAGATTTTCAATCATGCTGTAATGTACACTAGTGGGCTTTGCACATTGAATAGGTCATGACTCTGGTGCTCTTGTAAAATATATTTTTCCAAATGTTGCCACGAGGTGCTTCAACAACGTATGTCATCCAAGATGGCGGCACCCTAGCACAACTGTCGATTAGAAGTACAACAAACTGTTATTCATTCACTTTTTGTCCTCTTGAGTGTGTAAAGATAAGTGGAATGTATTAAAGCATTAAGCTATGACGAGGTGACAACTGTTAAATCATAGCAATAAGAATGCGTTTGTGACGACAGGAGAAGTGGTAGGCTGGTCGATGCTTCAACTCCAACCAACGTCACTCATGTGGAGACTGGAGAGGTTGATTTGGGATGATGGACAAGTTGTAATGCATCACATACTGCATAGGGAGAACTGTTGGAACAGTTAATTCAATAATTCATGAAAAAAATAAAAAAGATTGATGCCAAATGTTGCAATGCCAAACATGTTAACAGGAGCTTATAAAGCAAACAGGATTCACAATCGTCACGCCTTCTTGGCGTTGTGAAGTCGACATTGTTTTCTCACATCATCACTGCCATTATGAGCTGTAGAGTGAGTGCCAGAGCACTGCATGGAAACAATCAGGTTCTTCGGTAAATTAAACATTTGAGCCACAATCTTCTGTCGGAAAAGTAATGACGGCAGCTTTTTGGGCATGCAGGGTTTGTTTGTGAATATTTTTCAGAAATACTGTGGACTGTTGAGAAAGGGAATGGTGATTCAGCACAATAATACACACCCTACGATCTGCACGTTCAATCATGGGATTATTGGGTAATGTGGAATGCATTGTTCTGGAACATCCAGCGTACAGCCCAGTCCGAGCCACTTCGGACTTCTGTCCGTTCAGACCCCTGAAATTAGCGCTTCATAAAAGGCGGATCAAGCAGTGACAAGGCTGGGAGATTCGTGATATCGTCTTGGTTCTAGGACCGACCAAGAGTCGTCTGTGCTGCCAGCATTAGGTAGCCTGACATGAGGGGCGCTGGGATGAGTGTATATTGGCAGGGTGTGCATTATCATGTGCCCGTTTGGAGTACACAAGTTTCCATAGCATTTGTTAAGCTTGAGTGTGTAAATCTCAGACACTTCCACAAATTTCTAGTAGAAGTCAAAAGTGAAGTCAAAATGTCTCCCTGGTATAACGAGCAAATGGATCAACACTTATCACTCTTGGTAGCCTGTAGCCAGTGATGTTAATTCCACATTCCCATGGCAGGGGCCAGAATATCCACTGAAAAACTATTGTTTGCCTTCCACAAAGTCATATGTCAACTTGCAACCTAGTGATTGTGAGTTGAGTGCATTTACCAAAACACCAACTTTTTAGATCTATGTTTAATATCTGTCTTTCCATCTACTGTGGATAACTGTCTGACCTGTCTATATATTTGCAAAACTACGTACCTGCTTGCACATATTGTATATAAAGCTGTATATATAGATATATATACTGGATATATATTTAAATGTACAGTTGGAAATGTAGTGCTCATGATTGGTTTTATTTTAACATTGATTCCCTGAGTATTTAATAGCCCAGCGCTATATTTCATGAGCGTGGGATCAAAGGCCAAAAGAGACGCAGTATCTTATTCACATTCACATGGCAGTTCCAGTTGCCACGTTAGGGTCAAACGCAATTACAGGCAGGCGAAAAGGCTCCTATTTCAGGGCCTCGGTTAATAAAACAAAATAATGTCAAAGGTGCAAGGGTTAAGCCAGCCTCTTTTCCCATCCAAACTCTATCCTCTGGCCATTGCATTGCGTTGTGAAGATAAGGGTTCTCGGTGTTGCGTCAGGCACCAGTGATGCGCTGCTGCACTTCTGAACGAAGGCATTATCGAAGTGTGATTGTTACGCAAATCATATGCATAACAGGGTTTAATTTATCATAGATATAACCAAATGAATTGCATTACCATGAAAATAGGACAAAATAAATTTGCACTGTAATTGTCAGTTCATATTCATTATTGTAGATAAAGCCACGAGGTAAATTTTTTTTTACTGTTGAATAAATTATAACCGTATACATTTTTTTGTTTTGATTTAAAATGGTATCAACAAAGCATCCATTGTTTTATTTGTTTATTTTTTTGTAAAAACATGTATTATGTTCAGCTTTTAAATCATTAGCACAAGTTGCCAAGCCTCCCCCCCCCGCACCGACTATAACCGATGATGAAATGTTGTGCTTGGAGCATTTGTCTATTGTTACCATCATTTCTGGTATTGTTTTTAGTTTTCCAAGAAAGGATAGATTCTGGTGTATTTATACTGCGTTGCCAACAATTATTATCTTTAACCCCCAGTAGAAAAACATTTCATGGATAGATTTGTTTTGTTATATATATTTTTTTGTTACGTATTAATGAGTTTACGTGATTTTCAACATGAATAGAGATATCTACCATTCTCTGGTGCCTTACCAAAGCATTCTTGCATTCCCAGTGGTTTGTGCTGAACAACATTTCATGATGGAGATTTAGCATTTTTTGTTAAATGTTCTGCTATTATTTCAACGTATGTTTTATCACAATCTTTGCAAGCCACATATTTAGCAAAACCGATTATGCAATCACGTTGTACACGTGCCAATAAAATAATGCAAAGTGATACTAATTTGGAAACAGAAACAAGGGTTATACGTATTACATTTACTATCCTGGCAGCATGATGACTGCTGTCCTGCCTATGTTAGC
This sequence comes from Lampetra planeri, assembly GCF_965212315.1. NCBI lineage: Eukaryota > Metazoa > Chordata > Hyperoartia > Petromyzontiformes > Petromyzontidae > Lampetra > Lampetra planeri. The sequence continues at coordinate 6,654,210 of NC_136107.1, read as the reverse complement.
GTAATTCAAGATTTGCTAGTTGAAGGGGGGTGAAATTAATATCAAATGAACACAGAATCGAAACAAAAACACAACCAGAGAGGGCACAATTTTTAAATGTTTGGCAAACCATGTCTGAGCTGATAAGTGTTTTATTTTAATTTAATAGTTTTTCTTCTTCTTATGAAGAATTGTGGCTTAACCGTTGGTGCTCAATGTTCTGTTTTCTCGTCCAGGTACTTTCTGAGTACAGAGGATTCACCTAAGCGTCGCCAACTGTACAGGTGAGCAGTGGCCCAATGGGAGAACGTGTATGGAATGTCGAGGTGTTCTGTAAAATAATGTTTAAGTCAAACACAAGTGTGCAATGCTTTCGTTATATGTATTTGTACGAATGCAGCTCGCTAAATGTTTTTTTCCCATCACGTCCTTCGTGCACAATCTAAATATACTCCACCTGGACGCTGTTATGGATGTCATATTGTCATTTATGTTGCCCAGGACGAGTTTCAAGTTTATTTAGCTTAACTAGGTGAGAACTTGAGAGACCAGGATAAGTATATTTGCAAGTGTGATCTGAAGAATTAGTCTGCTAGTACAGGGTGATGATTGCTATGTATAGTCCCAATTGAATAATGTATGAGTAATTTTAGAATTTGACATGACGCCGGGGGATCTTCCACGTCCACCTGTATTAGCAGGTGTTGCATACCATTGTGGTTATTACACTTGCAGTAATAATCATGGCGGCTGCTGGATTCGAGCCATGAAGCTCTGAAACAATCGGAAAATGTGCTGCCGCTAGGCCATGTCACCAATATTAACTTGAGACCACTCAGCTGAAAATCATCATAAAACTCACCAGACATCACTTGCCACTCACAAGACATTCACTAAACACCATAACACTGACTGCTCACCTTACACCCGACCATTTACTGCTAACACATACTAGACACACTCACCAGATACTCAGCACTCCCACACACTCACCTACTGAGAGTGTGTAGCAGTGGCTGCCCACTATGACTAATGCAGGTGTCATGCACAAAGTGCAAGAGCCTGCTTAATCCAGCTGGAAGTGTGCCACTTATTGCAATTAGACGTTGGTCTCAGGATTAATTTTACCGATGTCATAGGCCGTTGATAAATCAAACTCAATTCCACAGGACACTGGATTTCCATGTGTTTTATGATACTGCCGCTAGCTTGTGCCACCTTATGGACATCCCTTATTGCTATTTTTATGCTCCCATAGTTTCATGTGTGTCCTATGATATATGTTCTCTTGTTATCTGAAGAAATTTACGTATGCTATATTTTTGTCGGTATTTATGCTTGTCTACATTGTATGTGGCTACAGATATCTTGTTGTATATTTGAGTTTTTTTCCATGTTTTCAATGCACTGTCCATTCCGATGCTAATTCATTCATTCTTTCCCCATGGATGGGACTCACAATGGAGTGGCAGCCAAAGGAGAGATCATGCCCACGAGGATGACCACCACAGAGATAGAGCAATGAGATCAGTTTATGAGAACAAGTGACATGAATTGGGGCGTCGCAGGGCTTTGAGAAATGGTGACGATGTGGGGAAGCCTTCATCTAGCAGTGGATAGACAGTGGCTGCTGCTGATGATACAGTATTTACGTCGTTAAATTACATACGTTTTGTTAATTTAGTGTGCGTTAATTTTGTATAGTTGTTTTTTTCGAATAAATAAGGGACAATACATGTACCGTTGGCCAATACTGTATACTCTTGAACATGGATTAAAGGAATCGTTACAAGAGATGATATCAACGTAGTTATTTCTCAGTTGGGAATGAGAAAATGAATTATGAATTGTTTATAAACCAATCTTGATTTGAAGCTTTCGTGACTGCAGGAATCCATACTCTTTGGTTCTTTCGGTAAAGTCACGAAGGTAGAAAAATAATAGATCACAACGTTTTGATCGCAACACAAGCAATCGTCATCAGGTGGGACAACCACAGCAAGAAAAAAATTAACCCGTAAAAACAAAGTTTTTCACTATAAATCCTTTATATGCGTGGCGGCTAGAGTCCTTTCGTCCTCTGGCTTGAGATGGCTGCCACCTATGGGTCAGATGATTGCCTGCCACCATTAAGCAATTTGTAATTAAATATAATTAATTTTTTCCTAAAAAGTGTAAAATTTTGGAAAAAAATTTTCACGAAAATAAATTGTCACGCACAACGAGTCTGTGTGCAAAATGTCAGCTCGATTGGATCACGGGAAGTGGGTTAAAAAACGACCAAAAGATTTGCACGGTCGTAAGCGCGCAAGCAAGCAAGCAAGTAAACTTAATATAAAGGATTTAAAAACTGCTGAAGTAGGCGAGAGATCTGCCGTGACACGAGTTTATATAGACTCGGGAGTAGGGGGGGTGAGAGAAAGGGGGGTGAGAGAAGGGGGGGGGGGCAGAAAGTGGACCCCACAGCAGCACTCGGGTCACTGGAGTAAAGTGGGCCACCGCGGCAGCACTGGAGAGGTCGGCTGCAGGGGGGGGGGGGGGAGAGATAAGAGGGGGGAGAATGCAGGGCAGAAAGTGGACCCCGCAGCAGCCCCCGGGTCACTGGAGTAGAGATCGGAGAGAGATGCACAGAAAGAGAGAAAGACACACGGAGAGTCGGAAATAACAGCTGACATAGGCAGGTAGGATGGAAACATCACAGTCAGTTAAGACGTTACCTGGTTAATAACGTCCTTCCAATGATTGCTCAGTTTGTACCCATCTTCTCGGTTGAAGTTGTGTCAGTGTTTATATATCTGGATGGCTTTATGAACAAATCTATGATGATAGCCAATGGGTTTGCAGAGTACCTTCGTCTTGGAAAAGTCAATTTCAACGTCACATTAAAAAAAAGCTGTACCATGTACTTTGCAAGAACCAGCGATTATGGATTAAGGGAAGGGAGCTGAAATGGTGACGTCAAGGAGAATGAAACTTTCTTCTTTGCTGACGGCATTTGCATTTACATTGGAAGAGCCAGACAAAATTGGAATACGTGTGCAAATACATAGTGTTGTAATTCATTTCCTTGTCAGAAAATGTATGCTGTTACGGATTAGTGAAAAATAAGAATGCATGTTTTTATTACAAATATTCGGCATTGTAGCTTAGCTAGATCTTTTATGTTCTGCCTGTACCAAACACAATGTGGTGCAGTCATAAGTGCATTGCTGTTAATTTATTTCACCGTGAACTCGTGATCGCATGTGTGCAGCTGCCTCAGAGAGTATCACGCTTTTTCATTGCTTCCCCTTGTTTTGCTTTGTGTGAATTGTTATTGGGTAATCATATTTGAATTATCCCTGTTATATAACTCAAGGTTTTTTTTTACAATGAAGTAGAGAAAAAACAAAACTCGGGTACAAGGGATCGATGCAACTGGAATGATTGGATGGAGCCAAGTGAGTTTATCCTTGTTGTGATCTGAGAAAGTATAGAAAGCAGAGAGATGTGAGTGAAAAAGGGGAGGGAATGGAGAAAAAAGAGAGAGAAGAATAGAGCAAGATGAGAGAGTGATGCGCGGCAATTACACAGCTTGGTGAAAACAATCAATAACTCCCTTTTTTTGAAAAGCATCAACGTGTTGACAAATGTCATGCACTCAATATGTTTACACTTGCCATTCCCGATAGATAAACAAACCAGACACAAGTCCGCTCAAACAAATATTTGGCAGTGGTCATTGACAACTGTGAAACATTTCCAATTCTGAAATTGCACATTCCTATGATTGGGGTCAGTCTTCGCATAGGCAACCACTGTTTAAGTCTCAAAAGGTAGTACTATAGTCATTGTATTGACTCCGGAGAGACGAAACCAAATCCCGACTGGGATTTATCAAATAATTTGGAATTTGGAGCCTTCGCCAGATAACTTTGGAGGCTTTATCAGATACTGTGCGAACATGCCATGCCACTTGTTTTTTCCATACCAATTTTTTTTTTCATGTTCCCGTTTTGTGATGTGAATTCTGACATCATTTCCCGTCATAAATTGTGTTTAAAACAAATGTGATTAAGAATGTGGAAAACGTACCATGTGGATTCCACCTTGGTGCATATGGGATTACGGCCGAGGAAATGTATGGCCGACAAATTCGATTTTTGTTAAGTGTGTAAGCTGCAGAGGCACCTTGCGTGTGTACTGCATGGTGAGTGGATGTGATGCAACAAAAGAGGCAGGGTCGTAATAGATTCAGACAACTCACAATGTGGACCCATGCAGAGATTTTTTACTGTAGCTTAATGTGAATCAACAGTGCTTCTTCTCTGGCAGACTGGCCCCCACCATGGGACTGTGGAGTCTCCACCACTGGTTGAGGGCCACAAATCAACACGAGCACCACGTGCACTTCATTGCTTGAGTGTCTGGATGCATAGACTTGACTGTAACTGTGCATTGTCTGTAGGCCACATGTTTTTGTCTGAATTGGCTTGTTGCACTACTTTGTACTTTGATTGTAATTGCAGTGCGGAGACCACAGGGACTTTTAATCGGCAATGCCTCTCATGTGACCTCATCCCTGGCTGCATGTACTACCGTACCATCTTCAGTCCGGGCAGCTCGCACTTTGTGCTGCATTGTCTGGGTGAGTTGCATTCACGGTCACTCATGCCCTTTGTCCATCATGGCGTGAGGCTGTACTGAAACAGCTCCTTATGCGCGATCGCCACAAATGTGTGTGTGTGTTGTGGGGGAGTGGTAGTGCAGTGGTTCGCGTGCTGAATTACGAACTTGCCGACCCGGGTTCGATTCCCGCTCACGGCCAACACCAGTGACGATTATATTATCTGAACCGGTCCTGGGCCTCAAATAGGTCGACTCAGCCTCAAATTAGTACCTGGTGAGGTGTGTAAACATTGCCACTCGGGAGACAAAAGCGGCTGGGCGTGGTGTTGGCTACCCACCCCCTTGCATGCTGTGCCAGCCTTGTTAGGTGCTCGCTAACAGTACTTGCCCCAACAGTCTGTTCAGGCAATATGGAAAATATTTGTCTTTGTGCGCAGCGGTAATGCTTCGGTTTGCGCACTGTGCTCCGAAACTGGTGGCCCGGTGACCCGGCGAACCTGGCGGCCCGGTGACCCGGCGAACCGGGTTCGATTTCCGCTCACGGCCAATACCGGAGATGATTATCTAAACTGCTCCTGGGCCTCCCCTAGGTCGACTCAGCCTCAAATGAGTACCTTGTGTGATGTGTAAACATTAGCACTGGGGAGACGAAGCTGGCCAGGCGTGGTGCTGGCCACCCATGCGCTCGTGTACCGGTGGTGGCACACACCTGTAATCCAGCACTGTGGAGGTGATGGTTTATGGATTATACAAATGTTGCAAAACTCCCTTCCCGAAGGTGTCGAGGGGCCATACCCTGGCTTGCCAGGAGAATATTTTGCAACAACATGTTAGACTAATCTAGTCACAACATGTATACTAATCTCCATCTGTTTGTGTATGGGATAGTGTATCCCTTTGCACAGGTGAGTCTTCTGCGGGTACTCCTATTTCCTCCTGCATGTAAACACATTAATTAGCTGATGACATCTTAATATATAGAGCTTGGGGGGATTTTGGCATTAGTTACATGCACCTCTGAGCACGTTACAAGTTGCTTCCTATTATTATCTGTCATTTGCGACATTAGTGGGTGCAATGTCACGGCCATTTGTAATATCACAATAGGATCGAGGTGCAATTCTATAACCCTGAAAAATAACATCATAGCCTTTTGCATTGCTACATTTGCCACCACACGTCATATCATAGGATATTTTAATTATATTAAATGCTTCAGCATCAAGTCACGATGAAAACAACATAATTCAAGCCTTTAAATATTGTAAAGATGAAGTGTAAGAACATTTCCATAGCGCTTTTGATAATTGTCACATTTTGAAAACTTTACTCAGTATTCTCATGGAACATTGCTAAATAAGTGAGGCAGCTCTGATGAGATCTGGCGTTTAAATCAAGGCAGTCACCCACCTCAAGCTTACCAAGTCGTCGGTCTCAGCCAGACAGATCTGGCCCTCACCACAGTCATGTAACACTGTAGGTCTAAGTCCTGGTTCACAATGTATAAAGCTCTGCAGGTCTCACTCCACCACTGATCAATCTCACGTGACCCGCTGATCAAACTCAACTGTCCTTTTGTGTGGTAATCCATGTTCTTGATAATTTGCAAATTAATTCCTTCAAGGTTCTTTCCTAGCCTTGCGTAGTATCTTTAAGTGCATTTCTTCCCTTTGGAAAATAATGAGGAGCGGCTGCAGACATACAGAAGTGGCTGCACGCGGTGCTTCTGCATTGCCATGGCGTGATTTATTCTGGTCGGCATTTGTGCTTTGCTTTAACACAGCCTAGGAGCACACCACGAATGTAAATGTGTCTTCCAGAGCCACCCGCCACATTTCCTGAACGTTGTCACCGGCGTTTACCGTCGTTTTGTGGTTTTAATTTTTCTGCTGCATTCAGTCGCCACGGATCTGAAATTTGTAATCTCCATGCACAGACAATTTCTATCAATCCACTGCTGTATTAGAGCCTCCACCTACGCCTTGTATGGCTGTGGAGGTTACTTTGATCGTACTTCACCGCGCTGGTCAATGCTGCATGCCGAAGGTGGAGAGCGTAGAAGTGCAGTACACAAACGGATATTTGCAGCACCTCAAACAGTTACAATACTGTTTTTTAAATGCTTAAGCATTTTCAGAAAGCATGTACTCGCACTAGGTATGTATAAAAATTATAGCCATAAACTTGCAAAATTCATAGAATAAAACAACAACTAAATGGAAATAAATAAAGTAGATTCCCCCTCCCCTGTATAATGCACAGTTCTCATAACAAAATGCAACAGAAGCAGCTGGGCTAATATGGAGCACCAGGGCTACAGATTATAATGTACTTCTATAGCTCATCTGGGAATTACAGGCTTCCATTCACTCATGTTGCATTAGCTTTTGTCTATTTTCCCTGCTGAGTTTGACCATTATTAACTTGCAATGTCAAACTCTGGGATTTTTTTTCTATTTGAAGCAGAAATTTACACTGCAGACCATATATATGGTGAGATCTTACTGTATAAAAACTCCCATGCACAGATATAAACATATAATGATAAAAGTTGTAAGTATTTTTTTCACCGTCTGCTATGACATATGGATCAGAAACACAGACATTAAGAAAATTAGAAAAAACGTGAAAAGTGCGCAGAGAAGCATGCGGAGATGTATCCTTGGAATTAAACTGAGATACAGAACGAGGGATAAGTGGAACAAGGAACCAACACTGCAAATAAGAGACATCTTATTGGTGGTTAAGAAGTAAATGGGTTTGGGCATGACATAGCTAAAAGGGATGATGGATAATAAGACTCGTGATGGAGTTGCAACCAAAGGAGAGAACACACCCAAAAGGATGATCACCATGGAGATGAAGCAATGTTCATTCCTTATACAGGTCGCACTAATTGCACACAAAGTGCTTGCCACAATGAACTACAATACCTTGTTGATCTCGTCAAGGAGCATACAACATCACGCAAACTCCGGTCATCTTCGCATGGGCTTTTGGAAATCTATGGAACAAAGATGATCACCGCATCGCACACTTTAAGATGCATTTCTGCGGCTGCCTGGAACGCTCTTCCTTCCGATATTAGGAAGCCACTGAAGCTTTGCAGTTTGAAATATGGATTCAAAACTCATGTCTTTAGAACTGCTTTTTGTGTTTAGTTTGTTGTCCTTCTCCTGCACCTCCGATTATCGCGATTGGCTACGTATGGTGAGAAAGAAATTAAATTTAAATACATATATGGTGAGACCATGAGCGGTGGCAACGGCTTGGGGAGGCCTTCCTCCATTACTGGGTAGAGCCCAGCTGATGCTGATGGTGGTGCTGATGATGCCCCACTGAGATTAAACACTCTTGCAGTTGGTGCTCTCTATGATGTGACCCTCTGTATCTTTTTGAGTATTTTGGTATGTGGAAGGATTCTTTATCGTTAATTAAACCAAAACGCTGAGAATATTCTACCCAGCCATCCGCCATAACATGACGTTGATTTACATTTTAATGTTTTTTTGTGCCATCGATGCAGAAATCATTTGAATCCACTGAAGCTGCCCCCCCCCTTAATTGTTTCCCTTGCATGTTTATGCGTGGGTTTTGAGCCAGAGTGCCATGGGGCCTCCCTCTGCTTTCGAGTTAAAAAGTGAAATTAATTAAATTCTGAGGAACTTGCAGGCACAAGGATATGACGACCATAGTAATGAGGCATAAAATACGGCACTTATCAGACGCACGACTGGTATGACTTGCAAGGGCACAGTGTTCAACAGTGATTTAAATTACCTCTACGCAGTTATACGTTTAAAGAAGATGATTGCATCTATGCTTCAATCAATCGCACGAGCACATTTGTAAATGTTTCCAAACAGTAATGGCTTTGTCTGTCTTGGACAGATAGCTTTCAGCACATGTTGTGACAGAGAAAGTTGATGTGCATCCCAAAATGAAAGCTGATAACATGGTTGTGTTTCGTAAATGAGAGCATTTGTGAAAAGTGGCGAAAGCAGACAATGTTGGGGAAAAACGAGCCACCGAAAAAATGCAATGCCCAGCTGAGCAAAAGAAGTTGGACGTGACATTGATCCCAATGTCCCTTCTGATTTTTATGACTTGAGCCGAGAGGTACAGTGTGCAATAATGCAGTGCGCACGTGGCAGCAGTGAGTCAAAGTGGATTCCCTGAATTGAAATGACAAACGGCTGAGTTACGATTTCAGGCATTTCCAGCAAAGTAACTCAAACGTTCAGTCACACACGCATTCGACTCACTTGTCAGTAGAAGCAAGATGCAATTATCCCAGCTCTCACAAAGCTTGGCCTAAAAAAAAAACATATTTAGAAATAATGAGAAACGTTTGACAAAATTTGGATAGCTGCATTAAGATCGAATGAAGAAAGTTCCCAATATATATTGTAAAGGAAGTCGGGCAACATGATGTGCTATGGCAAAAGTTATTCATAGCCACATTATAAGTTATTTTCTATAAAAAAAATATTGGAAAAAGTAATGCATAAATATTCATGAAAAAAACATTAACCGCCATCTCAGGCGGTTGTCGGAACGTCCAATAGGAATTAACTACAGGAAATGTCAGAATAACTTTTTAAATAGATAAATAAAAGCCTGCAATTAGGGCTCAGGATAAATATGAACAAAACAAAGGTCATGTACAAAAAAGTTTGAATAATAATTGGATATATACACGACTGGAAGAAACAACATGGTTGGCTACTTACTGTGTTAAATAAGTTCAACTTGCATACATACAGCAGAGTATATGTGTGCCTGGGACAGCTATTAAAGTCAGACCAGAATAAATTATACTGGTAGGAACCTCCTGGTTACACCAGCCCACAGGGGATTATTGTGTCCGTCCGTCGTGCATCCAAAAATGGGAGGGGTGGGGCTGGGTGGAGAGGGGAGGGTGGGGAGGGGCTGGGTGGGGAGGGTGGGGAGGGGCAGGGTGGGGAGGGGAAGGTGGGGAGGGTGGGGAGGGGCAGGGTGGGGAGGGGAGGGTGGGGAGGGGCTGGGTGGGGAGGGGCTGGGTGGGGGGTGGGAGGGGTGGGGGGTGGGAGGGGTGGGGCTGGGTGGGGAGGGGCTTGTCACCCAGTGGTGCCCTTATAAAACTCAACGTTTAACCTACTCAGGCCGGCTTGTGCCCGCCCTCACAGTCGGAATATACCACGCCGCCGTTGACCCTGGCCATTGACCGAGCAACCCAACGTTCCTACCAGCTCTCTCCGCAGGAATGTGTTGAAATAACAACGTGGCCGAGAGCAGGTTGGAGTGCTTTTGGAATTGGATAATGAAAAGCAACACGTCATTGTGCCTGAACAATAGCAATACTAATCGATGCATACAGCGTGCTATGGTTTATGATTTAACGAAAATCGAAAGATTGTGAAAGATGGCATTGGCTTGAGGAAGCTCGTGTCGATCAATCCAGCAGTGGATTGATCATGGCTGGTATCGATGATCGCGGTGATCATTTGTAATTTCACTAACATGTGACATTCCTTAAATAATTACATACGTTATAGAAACGCAAATGAGATTCATGGTGACACCTGTTCTATGCCACCTTGTATTTTGCTCATTATGTAGCCTTGCCCTATCCTGTGTTTGTGTGATGAGCCGTTATCTCCCCCTTTCTCCTCGTGGTGTTTTAAACTCGCCGTAAATCATGGCTTTCCTAAGTGGCCGTGAAAGTCAAAAAATGCTCGTGTGTGACACATGTACGGCACATACACAATTATGTTGAAATCTGGACGGTTTAACTAAATGTGCCTCAGTTATAATGTTATTCCAATAGTTCTACGTGAAATTAGAGTGAACTAATATAATAACCCGATATGGAATATTATGGCCAACAGTGGGATGCTGATGCTTGTTGTTTTTAATGACGGTACCGACGTTGGTTGTTTTTATTTTATAGGACCATCTGTCCCCAAGATTACCGTCCACACCATGAGCGACATAAACAGTGAGTTTAACTACTTTTAACAATGACACATAATGAACACAAATTGATTTGACAGCTTGGGTATACGCAGCGTGTATAAACAATTTAAATCAATTATCCTTGGAGTATATGGTGAGAATATTTTCACTATCATTTTGCCAGCAGCCTGTTCTGAAATTCTGCGTAGGAGGTCTAATAGAGATGGGAGATGTAGAGACAGGGTGGCAGCTCAGTATCGAGTGCAGCTTCATCTGTTGATGGAGTGATAGGTGCTATTTATTGGAAAATTGAGGGTCTGAGTATGGTTTCAGCATGCGACAAATTCAACCAATTTCACATTGGTCAAGCCAAAATTGGTTTGTGAAACTCCTACCTCTCTCCACTAATCGCGCTCTACTCCCCTCGACACGCTCTCCTACCTCTCCCCTCTCTCCTACCATCTCACTCTACTCCCCTCAACGCACTCGCTACACCGGCAACCAAGGCCTTCTGCCAAAGACCCCGATAAACGTTTGCTCAGCGGGAGGTCAATCTTTTCTATATGGAACTGCCTTACCCTAGCCACACAAGCTGTCGACACCATCGAAAAGCAATTGTGCAAATCCAGGCTCAAGATTTTCCTCTTGTCATTTGCCCGTGACTGTCGTTTTATTAAATATGCCTAATTTCTCCAGGATGCCCATGCACCATTCTTTTTCTTAAAGAAGCTTGAGATGCGGTTGAGTTTAGACGCGACGTAAAAAAACTAATTTGTTTTGCATCGTGGAGCCAAAACTATTTTGATATTTCAAAGCAATGTAGAACCTCTTGTAGTGTTTTAAATGACTTTACAAACTCTGTGGGTTGACGATGTGTGTTGATGTGACTGGAGCGGCTGCCGAGGCGGCACGCTGGTAACCCCCGGGCCGCTGCTCACCGTGACAGATTACATGACTCTGGAGAACAATACGTTGCTTCGAGAGGCAGTGGCTACAAAGCTGATGCCCAGGACCGAGTACCACGATGTCCATATAGATGACTACGGTAAGTGAATTTGAAAAAATATATTGATGGGATTTTTGTCTCAGGTGCTTATTTACTCATTCCTGCTTTTGGTCTTAGATACTGGAACTTAATATTTTTTTATCCCAAAAATATGTGTAGCCTGTTAATTTTATTATTTAAATAATTGGTTTTAGAGAGCCACACTTAATGCTTTCACCTAAACTATGTTTATAAACAAGAATTTGTACATCTTGGAAACACCAAAATTGTATGGTAGATTGCCATGTAAAACATAACATTGTGTCTGCTCTGTAGGAAGTCAACATTGGCCATCAAATGGAGATGATTCTCCATGTCTCGTTTGTGTCCCCAACTTCCTTCATAATGAACGGCATCTAATCATTATCTCTACATTATTAACGCGCCTAAATGCCTGCCAAGCGACTGTGCACCCTCCGGAAGTCAGGCACGAGGCCGCTGGCATAGAGAGAGAACGTGGCTGTGAGTGTCAAGGCTTGAGTCAGGGCGTGGAGCTGGTGGGAGAAATTCCACGCCATTCGTAGGGACGTGGGCCAGCTTGGTCCTCAGCTGGCTAGAGTCTAGTTTGACCTCGACCAGGCTCACGCATAAGTCTGACAAACTTGATCTAGTTTTAGCAATGTGGGTTAAGGGGTCATCGGTACCTTCTGTTGAGGGGGTTAAACAGTTAGCCCCAAAGAGGTTTGAGGGTGAACAACACTTGTGCTTGAATAATGTGTGTGCATATTGAATCAAGACCAAGTTAAATTATTTCTTCGCTCAGATGAATGCTGGGAGGCTTCTCATCTGCGTTTTATGGCCTGGAGCGAGTGCTGAAAAATCCACATTCCAATGGTGGTGGCCAGTCCATCCAAAGAAGATGTGTCTCTCTATACCATTCATTACTGACTTCACAACAAATAGTACTTAAGTGTATCTACCTCAAATGGATAAAGGTCTGAGTTAATCACCCAAACAAAATTAACCTATAGGCTTGCAATTTTGAGTCAAAAGCTTTAACCACACTGTTATACCAGGATGGTATTCATGATTGGTAGTCGTTGCAAATTAAGTGCAATCAATGACAGAATATTAAGAGTAATAAACAATCAAGGTTGTCTTACATGCACGATAGTTTTACTAGAAAAGTTTTCTTTTCGTGGTTTACTTTGTGCTTATCCGGATGTTACTAGGGAATGTCAAAGTGCTCATGGCTTTGCACAGAATGTTATGTAACGCCTCTGTAGTCAGTGCTCTATACACTCCAAGGAATATAAATATTTCCATCACAGTGGCAGTGACACAGTATTCAATACGTTTGTGTGTAGAATTGTGCACAAGGAAGCTACTCCAAGCCCCCCGCTGAAGATTGGCTAGCACTGATAATTGATAGTTTTTGGGCTGATTGTAACTGCTCACCCACTGCCAGAACAATCACATGTTAGGAGGAAACAACCTCAAAGTAATAGTCCAGTCATAGAGTGTTCTGTTAGATAACACTGTATGGATGTGACCATCAAATCATGAAGATTTATTGCACAAGCACCTGGCTAAGCTCGCACCAGAAGGCAAGTTGGTCGTATTTTTTAAACGTTTGCTGCCTGAGTGGCTGTCGCCACTGAAGCCACAATGGCTACGGTCGTATAGTTTCTCTGCAGTGAAAATGTCACCCCGTGGCCCCGGCGTGGCTTCTGTGTCTTCACGGAAAGATATAAAAAGGCAATGCGCCGCAGTCCACTGTCGTGTATTGGCTCACATAGCATTGTACACAGAGGGCTGGGTTGTACACAGACAAGGGAACATGGCCTGTGAACGTGATCACGGGCTATGCGAGTTGTGACAAGGGCCTGCCAAACCTGGTGTGTGTTACTGTCACGCGTGGAGTCACTCGCTAGGAAACGTGGCAGCTGCATCTGCGAGGGGAAGTGCCCGAGGACACGGACACTAGTGCAGTCATGATCCCCGGTTTAGTCTTGTAGATGCAAATATTACAACTTAATTTGTTGGGAAACGTAATTAATGAGACATGGTGCTTGAACCAAAATTTATTCTCGAGAGAAGTTTTTAAGTGAACCCATATTGAGCTCTCAGCGACTCCTTTATTGATTTAATATAGATCATAAGTCCCACCTATCAAGCACCTACTGCTGTTGCCTTCGCAGCTGTGCCATGTGCTGCCGGTATAATGGACATCTGTCCTCTCAGCAGGTCGCCACACGTCACTAGGCAAGACTCGGGGAGGTTTAAAGTGATGCCAATCCAGTGCCAGAGCACTCCTCCCTACTGAGTTGTGCGATGAAAGTTACGTAATCCACACAAAGAAACATTTCGACCATACTAAAAACTGTTTATATTTTACCAGGTAAGGTCCACTGAGCTATATAGCCCTTTTTCAGAAGTGTCCTGGCCACAAACGATAGCTCAATGACGTGGCTTGTCATTTGGATATTTTTAGCAGCATCTAAATACTCTAAACGCATGATTATTTTATTTAATAAAGGAATGAGCCAAACATCCCAAGCAAGGTGCTCTTCAAAAATAGACTTGTGGCTCAGTGACACTGTCCTTAGAATATGAGTAAACTGTATACATGTTTTGCACAGTTGTGAGAATTGTTACACACATCACATTTTTACACATTATAAACACATACACACATAGTGAATAGATGTATACCATCAACTCCATATATTTGAATAACCGGTTTAACCGTGGGTTGCTGAAACATTTCAACCGAGCATCTTCGGGGCAGTAGCCCCCACACCCACATTGTATAACATTGCATTGCTGTGCTTGGCACAGGTGTCAAACCCTTGTTATTCAAACCACACACATAACCTTACTGTGTCTCTCCCCTTAAAGGGATATGCTGGATGCTGTGGGGTATACTTGGCATGGTACTTTGCACTTCAGATCATTGTTGGCCAGTTTCCTTGTTCTGTGGGTAAATGGGCCCTAGCAAAATAAATCATCTTTATTGCCCCCAAGCAAAAAGCCCCAGACTGCAACTGAGAACAATATTTGCAACCAGCTAAAGGTAGGAACGGAGGGAGATGAAGAGAAAGTGCAAATTGAGAGAATGTACAAGTGAGCGCAAGCCTTGTTCAATTGCCTCAGTATGCAAATGAGTAAAGAAATTCAAGTATATGTAATTGGTTAGAATTGCTGTTACTATTACTGAAAAATCATGGCCAAAAATCATTGCAAATTATTCCAGTAGTTTTAAAATTCGTCCCTATAATGCTGCAGTGCATTACATGTGACTTATAAGTCTATGTTCTGAACTTTTGATTGAACGAGCCAGGACCCAGCCCCATGATGGGAAAAGTAATCCAAAATCAAGTACATCAAGACGTTGATCTGTTCACAATTGTGACACGGGTAATAGGTAGTGTTGGTTAACTCCACATGTTCTCTCATGAACATTGTATTCTTTAAAAGTCGGCAGTCAATCAACCAACTTCAACAGCCAGCACCTTGGAAAAGACTGTCCTCGTGAATTTCTCCGCAGGCATAATATATGGTACACTTTGTAGAGACACACATGCTATGAGCTGCTGATAATAATAACGATGAGGAATTCGGTCTCTTTCCCCCGAATGTTCTCCCAACACACACGAGCTGCCAGGCATCTCATTTACTTTGGCACTGAAATACAAATCGATGAGAGAATTCAATTATTTCCGTGGCCTTAAATGGCGATTGTGCTGGTGATTGTGTTCGTGATGGGTTTCGCGTGTATCTCCCTTTGCAGTGCTGCCCTTACAGCTGAGCTTCCCCATCACTTTTTCAGACAAGGCACACTACCCCGTGCTGCTCATGGTGTAAGTGGTGCCTTGTGCTGTATACGACATTTCAGGCATCCATACTTGTCCTTTCATTGTTATTGTTCTTAAAAGCATAATGATGACAATCTTGCAGGGTTTCATACACACCGCATGCAACACTTAATGTACCTAATGTACGTTGCACAAGTAGCACAATTTAATTGCTTTTTAATTTCTAAATTAATATCTCAAAACAGTTTAATTGCAGCGATGACAGCAGCACTATCCATGCTGAGATTTAAGGCATTGTAGCATGAATCGTCTTCATCCGTTAGTTGTTTTGAATATTTTTAATTTGTTTTATGAATCCAATTTTAAAACTTAATCAACCAGTCCATGCTTAGTAACAGTAATTGAATGACACACCAAAGACGTATAATCGTACAGTATTTCTAGCACCTGCCTTGAGTAATCAGATGACAGTAATCTGTTACTTGCAGCATGTACCTCGCTGGCTCTGCTTAGGTGTTTTCAAGCACCCTATCCCTCCGCTGATAATGAAAACAATAAGTTAGACTATCAATATTCTTTGGTTCTTTCAGTAAAGTCACGTAGATAGAAAAAATTAAAATAAAGTGAACAAAAAAATAAAAAATAACATTAATGTAGACTGTAGCCTGGTTCTAAATCGGAGTGTACTGGCAGTCTATCATGTAGACGGTAGCCTGGTTATTAAGTTTAGTGAGTGTACTGGCAGTCTATAATGTGTTGTGATCAAAACGTCGTGTTTTTTAAATAAAACAAATCTTTATTTTTTTTTTACTGAAAGAACCAAGAATATAGACTGCCAGTATGCTCACTCAGGTTAAGAACCAGACTACATTCTACATTATAGACTGCCAGTACACTCACTCAGTTTAATAACCATTGCTACAGTCTACATTATAGACTGCCAGTACGCTCAATCAGTTTAATAACCATTGCTACAGTCTACATTGTGGACTGCCAGTATGTTCACCAAGATTAAAAACCAGGCTACAGTCTACATTATAGACTGCCAGTACGCTCACTCAGTTTAATAACCATTGCTACAGTCTACATTATAGACTGCGAGTACGCTCACTCAGCTTAATAACTATTTGTACAGTCTACATTATAGACTGCCAGTAAACTTACCCAGCCTAATAACCATTGCTACAGTCTACATTATAGACTGCCAGTACACCACCGAGATTAAGAACCAGGCTACAGTCTACATTATAGACTGCCAGTATGCTCACCAAGGTTAACAACTAGGCTACAGTCTACATTATAGACTGCCAGTACACTCACCAAGATTAATAACCATTACTACATTCTACACTTTAGACTGCCAGTACACTCACCAAACTTAATAACCAGGCTACAGTCTACATTATAGACTGCCAGTACACTCACTCCGATTAAGAAGCAGGCTACATTCTACATGAATGGTTTTGGGTTTTTTATTATTTTATTTTTATTCACTTTCTTTTTATTATTATTTTTCTATCTACGTGACTTTACCGAAAGAAACAAAGAATATAGATTCCTGCAGTCACGAAAGTTTTAAGTAATAATTGAGACTGTCAAGTTGAAAGTAAGCACAATGAAGGCAGTCTGATGCCTACTTTCAGGCCGTTGCTGACTTACCTTGTGCTTAGCCACAAATCAACCGCAATACCTTGCTGATCTCGTCAAGGAGCATGAACCATAACGCAAACTCCAGCCATTGAACAAAGACGGTCACCACATTGCGCGCTTTCAGATGCTCTTCTGCGGCCATCTGGAATGCTCTTCCTTCCGATATTAGGAAAGCTCTGCATCTATGCACTTTTAAATCTTGATTCAACACTCATTTCTTTAGAACTGTGTTTAGTTTGTTGCCCTTCCCTACATTAGCATGGTTGGCTACGTACAGTTCAACATACATATATACATACATGCTGCACAGTGACAACTAGCACTGGGGGTGCCCTTTGAAATGCTCCCATCTGCTCAGTGCACTTTCTCCTCTCCACGTTCCCCCTGTCCCGGGGCACAGCGACAGTTCTCCCGGCAGCCAGGTGGTCACGGAGGAGTTCCGAATGGACTGGGAGACGCACCTGGTGAGCTCGGTCGGTGTCATCACCGCGCGTTTCGACGGGCGGGGCTCCGGCTTCCGTGGAAACAAACTCCTGCACGAGCTACACCACCGCCTGGGGGCATTGGAAGACCGCGACCAGATCGCAGCTCTGAGGTGCCCGCGGTCGCGCCCCTGCATGCCCAGTGGTCACTCCATATTTCGCTCACGGCGACGCACTGTGTTTACACACGGACAAAGTGATCAGAATGCCTTGTGGCTGCTGATGAGATGTAAAAAAGATGTACTTTTTATTTATTTAACACAAAATAGAGGGTACTTGCCTATAAACATTTGGAAGTCACCGGGATTGGTTCAGGCATGCCTTGCTCGAATGTTATCACCTCATGTGCACGGGCGAAATTTCTCCATGAAGAGTTGTAAAAATGCAATGCAGGAATTGCAACACTACACCTGCACGCATTAATAACATCTACCCTGACTTGGGCAATTTTGGACAAGAACTAAGCCAAAACTAAACTAAACAAATTTTTATTTTACCAGGTAAGGTCCACTGAGCTATGTAGATTTTTTTCAGAAGCGACCTGGCCACAAATGATAGTGCAGCGAAGTGACTCATCACGTGGAAATTTAGAGCAGCCAAATACTCTAAGCGCATGTTTGCAAATGTGGAGGAGAAAACCAGAGGACCCGGAGAAAAATTCATGTGACCTCGGGGAGAGAGAGAAAAGCAAACTCCCAGTGTACAACAGACGTCAGGGATGGGATCGAACCCACGATCGCCTGTATACCGAGAGAGATACTTAACATCTTGCCATAAATTTGAAGTTTTCGTGACTGCAGGGATCCATACTTATTGATCCTTTCGGTAAAGTCACGTAGGTATAAAATAAAATAAATAAAATATTGTATACCTACATGACTTTACCGAAAGAACCAAAGAGTATCTTGCCATAGCGCCAGAAAAAACTAACAGCTGCGTGTGAAAGTGGCTCTGGTTGAGAGTCCAAGTGCAGTGGCTCACACGGGAGGCGGCCGCGTGGAGGGGTAGTGTTTAGTTCTCGAGGTCGTCAATTTTACCGCAGTTGGCCGTGCCATGAGCTCTCTGGGTGACGCAGACATAGTGGCCATTACAGCAGCGCTAAATGCTGACATTTGTTTTCACAGGACACTCTTGGACCTTCCTTATGTTGACAAGTTGCGAATTGGGGTGTATGGAAAGGTAATTACACCGTCATTTCAGTTCATGCAATGTTTACACACACAATTTAGTGCCTTGAATGCTGTTTATGTTCGTACTGCAATCACTATTCGTCCACGATGTTTTACATCGATATCCAAGGTTAACCTAGCTATACAAATTGCGACATAAGGACAAATAAATAAATATAGCCTAGCCTAGATATCACAAGGTATCCTTTCCTTGTTTGTTTTTTACCATCTCGTATTGGAATCGGTTATGTTAACAATTGGTAATGACACTTGTCCCTAAAGAATCAAGTCAAATTAAAGTCAAAGGGACTTTCTGCTCAAACAATTGATGGGGCTATGCCCATCTCTGTTGGTGGCCCAGAGCCGGTGGCAGAATTTCCGCATGCTCGTGGCGGGGCCCCTCCTCCACTTACAAGCAGCCCTGTTGGCTTCCTACAAAGAAAGTGCACACCTTATTGACCCGAGAGAGTAGATATGCTGAGCCAGCACGAAATTAGGATTTGAATGTTTAACATTCCTGTTGTGATCGAAGTGTGTGTTGTAGTCTCAGCCGTACCTGACTGCACGCTTGCAGAGTGTTACCATACAAATGAATACTGTTCTCTAGTCGTCAAAGGAATCTTGATTAAATGAAACCATAACTGAAGAGAATAATTATTCTGTCACTTGGCCATCAGCAGCTTGATGTCGCTAATTATGGGACTTTGGACAGAGTGAGCAATTACTCCACTTTGTCCTTTGCCATCA
Organism: Lampetra planeri; assembly: GCF_965212315.1. NCBI lineage: Eukaryota > Metazoa > Chordata > Hyperoartia > Petromyzontiformes > Petromyzontidae > Lampetra > Lampetra planeri. The sequence goes on along the minus strand of NC_136107.1, from coordinate 6,634,835 downwards.
GCCTGCTGATTTACGCTAGCCACTGCAGCACCATCAGCAATTTAGAGCAGGTGGAATTCAGTTTGACAGCCCTTTAACAATGAGGTTCCCATCTTGCCACTCATTTTTTTTCTTTATCAGCCACTTAGCTAATGGAAACTGCTCTTTATAAACGACAGTTATGGATGGAAAACAAGGAAAGCAGCATAATTGAACGTTGGATGCTTTATGCTGATGAATTATTATAATGTGAGAAAATGAAATTAAGTTTGGGTTCACAAAAAAGTGTGGGCAGCATTCGCTGCAGATTAATGCAGCTGTCTGTGTGCTGCGTGCTAAATTTTACATTTAACTTATTTTGACGGTTTTTTAATCAACAGCGCAGCGCTATTTGTAGCACAGTCCAACACGATTAAAGTCTGCAGCCTCACCAGAGCGCAATGACTTACAACTGTCATTTTAGTGCACATGGTAAATCTGGAGACCCCTTTTACCCGACCAGTTACCTCATTTCATACAATTAAAAGGAGCAGCTGTTCATTCTGTGACCTCAAAGGAGCGTAGACATGCGGGCGTTGATTTATGCAGCACTCAGCGTAAGGCATCTGCAACGTTAGCCTGTACGGACTGCCATGGTGCTAAGTTTAATACATTTATGTGGACCCATTTTACAAGAGTTATAATTTACTGTCGGCCCAGCATACTCACTCATTTTGTGATTGTGCCATGTTAGGGGCCTAGATTAATTATATTATTTGGCTGCTATAATTTCCACATGATGAGCCACTTCGTTTGAGCTATCATTTGTGGCCAAGTCGCTACTGAAACAAAAGCTAAAAGCTCAGTGGGCTTTACTGTACAGTACTTGGTAAAATAAAAATTGGTTTATTTTCATGAAATAAAAATAGTTGATTTAAATAGTTTATTTTTATTTCAAAATGTTTCATGATTTGCATACCTTTCCCTACTTTACACTCCCATTTGTTGTTGTAACTTTCTGACTTGCCCTTACTGGACATTTGTACAAAAAAGAGCTTCATAGCTCATAGGATTCCTCCGGTATAAATACAGATTTTGATTCTGGTAGTAACGCAATTTGTATTCCCAATGTGACTGTGAATACCAACAAAAGGCAAACTCAGTGTCTTGCTGCTCGATTGAGCAATTGACCGGTGCTTAATTCTCTCGGCTGCCCTGAATTAGTGGTGGAAATTCCACAATCCCATGGTGGGGTGGACACTCTCTCCATAAGATGTTAATTGGGAATGTTATTGATAGATTTAAACTCAAGGCAGCCATACATGAGCATTGGGAGGATTTACTTTGCACAGCTCAGACGTTCAGGCCTCACAATGTGGTTGTCTCTTTTCATTAGCATCATGGTGGCCAGGGCAATTGTTTTATATGGCCACACTCTTTTGATCGGACTTGGTAAAGTTGAAGCCAGCCCAAGGTTGCCTTGCCAAAACAAATGATCGTGGGAAACATGATTAATTTAGACACGTATATGCACGTCCGCTTTTGCTAGTCCGCCGCTGGATGAGGGCTTCTCCGTGCTGCGTTGGTCATGGCGGTCAAAATAAATTCTTGACCATAGATGTGGCAGCATAGAAAGTAGAGTACAACTATAGATGTTTCTGCACTGCCTTCTGCTGCCCAGCAAATGGCCCCACAGCCACCTATAACTGCCAAGTGTGTGTGGTGGTTGCCCATCCAAGCACCAGCATATTTAGCTTCTATTATCAAATGAGATCAGGTATATTTAGATGATTTAGTCATAACCTATTTTTTAAACAGAAACCTGTAATTAACATGAGCCCTACTGAGACACACATATCTTTTCCAAAGGGAGATATGGGTTTGGGAAATGCATAAAAGTGTAATAAAGGACTCAGTCACAAGATGTCGCTCTCCGTTGGTCCTTTATTTAGGTTCTTTTCCTCCGCACCCCGCTGGCCTCCTCCTCGGACCAGCGTCGTCTCTCACGTGCCCCACACGCTCCGCTAGTCACTCCGCTAGCCCCGTGCACTCCGCACGCTCCGCTAGCCACTCCGCTAGCCCCGTGCACCCCGCACGCTCCGCTAGCCACTCCGCTAGCCCGTGCACTCCGCACGCTCCGCTAGCCACTCCGCTAGCTCTGTGTGCCTGGCTGACGGTGTCCCAAGCCCCATCAGCCACGTGGCTGATGGCGCGGCGGCCACCCAACGTGGTCCCGCCTCTTCACTCCATCGACTGGCCCCATCTCTTCGGGGCTCCCTCCTATAACCTCTCTCCCACGTGACCCTGACTCCTCCCTATCGGATCGTCACATCCGGCCTTCCCATTTACGCTCACATTACAAAAGAACAATTGTAAAATAAAATCATGGAATTGAATACTAAAACAAACACACACAAAACCTTTAACTACATGCAAAAATAAATATAGAACTACATGTACGATTCAACAGCTTAGTTGAAACATTGATTTCCTTTACGTCAAGCAAGCTCACGATGTGTCCCACTTAGGATCTCAGCCAGTGATATCAGTAATGTTCCTGAAAAAATATCTGCAATTCACCACGGGCCAACAGATAAAAATGTATTTCTATTCGGCAATGTATTAAACTTCCTTGCCTGTTTATTTCATCTTCTTTCATTTTACGTCTGTGAAAATTGGATTGACACTGTTGTGTTTCTTCACAGGCTTATGGAGGATATGTCACCACGCTGCTGCTCGGCTCTGGAGAAGCCCTATTTAAGTGTGGCGTTGCTGTGGCTCCCATCACTGACTGGCGACTCTATGGTAGGTGATGCTCTCCTTGATAATGAGCAGTAATTTAGTACATTTGGTATTTGCCCCATTGTCACCATGGTGGCAAGATGTTAACTACCTCACCTGGTACAGAGGTATTTGGAGTGTCCATGTTCTCCCTGTGGTCACGTGGATTTTTCTCTAGGTCCTCCGGTTTTCCCCACCACATTTAGAAACATGTGTTTCGAGTATTTGGTTGCTATAAATCTCCACGTGATAAGCCACTTCGTTGATCTATCATTTGTGGCCAGGTCGCTTCTAAAAAAAAGCGAAATAGCTCAGTGGGCCTTACCTTGTAAAATATGAACATGTTTTTGTTCATTATTCTTATAGCCCAGGGATATCGCAAAGGTACTATGTTTCACAGATGTATAGTCTATACCAGTAGGGGCAATGTAGCGACGTGTAGTCCCAATTGAGTAGTTTGGGTAATCTTTTAAATTTGGACCATGATGCAAGCACACATTACATCAGGAGATCTTTAATGTGCACTGTATGCACTACCACTGGGTCCATGTCATAATGAAATGGTCTATAATTTTCATTAAGTATTTTTGCATGTACCCCAGCAGATAAGTGGAGTGAATTCGTAGCTCACCCCACGGATAATAAGATCCCCGATTATCGATACCCCATTTCATCGCTGATAAGATTAGATGTCCTGTATAGCCATTTCCTGACAGGTCAGATGAGATTGTTGTGTTCAGTATGGCTAAGAATGTCATGGTTAACTATGATGGAAGGAACTGTGGAATTGGCAGCCTTTACATGATATTATAATTGACTGTGGGGTTAGTTTAGTAAACACTAGTGTTTCTCACTTGGACAGTACTGGAGTATGTCGCCCGAGACTTGGATTCTTGTCTTGGATTAATACACAGCCTACGCGGAGGGTGGGGGGAAGATGCGTGACGTCAGCAGTCACACTGCGTAACGCTGTGACATCACAGATGTGATGTCACCACTCACTTGCCGTGCAAAATATATCCATTATTGCGCCCCCCCCCAAATACAAAAGTCTATTTTTATACTTTTTGCATTGCGTACAGTCTGGAAGCTACCCACATGCCAAATTTCAAGTTTGTTGCATGTTGGGAAGTATGCTAAACATTTCGAACAGACACACATTCACAAATTTCCCTTTTATATATACTAGCGGGAAGTACCCGGCGTTGCCCGGGTCAAAAAGACAGACACACACCGACTTACACACACTTACAGACATCGACCCACACACACAAACACAGCGACTTACACACACACACATCACACATATGGACTCACACACACAGACATCGACTTTAGCTGCACACACATAGAGTTACACACACATATCGACGTACATGCATACAGCGACTCACACACATACATAGACAACAACACACATGGACCTAAACACACATATGGACTTGCACACACACATATCGACTAAGACACACACACATGGACTTACACACACATGGAGCCATGCACACACATCGACTTACACACAACAACAACCGCCATTCGCCACAAAGTGGTGGTGACGTCACCACGACGCTTGTGCCAGGCTATGTGCACCTTGAGGTCACGTGAAGTGTCGAACGTCCGCTGGCAGGAGGTCACGGGGCAGACCCAGGTGCCACGGGTCGACAGACACACAGACTCACACACACATACACAGACTGACACACACAATGCCCTACAAACAGACACATCGATTCGGACACACACATTGACTTACAAACACGTAAACATCGACTTACACGCACACATGGACTCGCACACAAACACATCGACTGACAGACACATCGACTGACACACATATTGACTCGCACACACACATGGACTTACGCACACACTTGCACTTACACATACACATTGACACAAACAAACATCGACACACACAAAGACACATCGACTCGCGCACACACACACACAAAGCGACCGTCGCTGACATGCAGATGGACTCACATGGACACAAAGACATGGGCACACACATAAAAACGCAAGTAAATTGTGAAAAATGGTTGTCTGCACACAAACATAATTATTCGTATAAATGCAAGGTGATTATTTAAAAAAATAGGTTTGAATGTATGTAAGTTTAGCGAAAGAAGAAAATGAAATCATATTTTCGTGCACAATAACAATATGATGTTAATATTTCCAAGGTTATGTAAATGATAGGTTTTTATGTATGTGCGTTTAGCAAAAGAAGCAAGAAAATGAAATAATATTTGTCTGCATGCAAAAAAAAGTAATTTATTATTTACAAGGTGATTAAATAAATAATAGGTTTCTATCTACGTGAGGTTAGCGAAAGAAGCAATAAAAAAAGTTGTCTGCACACAAAAAAAATGATTATTATATTTCGAAACCAATTGTTTTAATATCACTTGTTCTATATACGTGAGTTTAGCGACAGAAGCAATACAATTGTACTTAACATTACCGTGGTGAGGCCTAGTCCCGTGCAGAACCTGCGGCCTCGCCTAGATTGTGCAGCCGGCCGAGGTGGCTCCCTGGCAGGCTGTGGGCTGGGCCACTCCCCCCGCCCGCGTTACAATAATGACTATCGAAGCGCTATATAATATTAATGTAGGGACTCTATAGCAGTAACTGCACACATTGGGGGGGGGGGGGGGGGTACCTACGTGACTTCACATTTTTAATAATTAACCTCAGCGTTTTGTGTGAAAATGTCCCCCTCACCCCGACCGACTTGGTAAAAGCCGTCCCCTCCAGTGAACGCATAAGAGTTGGCACGGTTGAGCACCGCGTGCTATTTAATAAATACATAATCGAAAACAGCACAAAATTGCAAATAAAACAAAATGAATATGTAGGGACTCTATAGCAGTAACTGCACGCATTGGGGTGGGGTGGGGGCGTACATGACATTTCGAAGAATTAACGTCAGCATTTTGTGTGAAAATGTCCCCCTCACCCCGACCGACTTGGTAAAAGCCGTCCCCCCCACCGAACACGTGTGACTTGGTAGGGTCGATCACGCGCCATTTAATAAATAAATGAACGCAAAGTGCACAAATTCGCTAATTAAACTTATTTAAAGTTGACGGATGTGAAAAATTAATAGCGCTTGTTCACCGCGGGGATTACAGCGTGGTACCTGGCTATTTTTTTTTTTACATAAACCCCACCGTTGGAGAGCCAAGCGTGCGACCACACACAAACCCACAAACCCACACACAATTTTTGACTTTTATATATATCGATATATTTAAACATACTTTCTTTTTTTACGTAATATTTTGAAATGTTATTTAGTTTTATTGAAAATGTTGTATGTAAGCACAAATAAATGTTTTATGTATGACTAAATGTAACAGGTATTTTTGTTATCTTTCCAGCGTCTGCTTTTTCTGAGCGCTACCTTGGCCACCCAAATCATGATGAAAAAATATACGAGGTACGTAAGCTACAGCTTGCTTATTGTTCCTCTTGTTGAATGCTGCCGATGCCTCATACGGTTTTAAAGCCTTTACAATTACGTCTGACATGTTGTGTGGCACTGTGGGGCTTTATTTCAAAATGCCATGTGTAGTTTGCTTTTACACATGTCAAATGCCCCACGGTTGTTGCGTGGAATCGCTGGCCTTCTGAAATTAAAGAAGGGCACTAGACAACAATTTGGCAGCTATAATGGGGATGTGTTTGAATGTGGGCCATAAATATACACCTGCCACTGCAGTACTGACAATTGATATTCTACCCTCAAACTTGAAAACCTTAGTTTCCTATATAGTGATAGGTGGGAAAATAATCAGCCAGCAGTTGGTGAAAGCTGATGTTAAATGATGGCCATACACAAGGAGAGAAATGTTCACCCTTGCTGCAACCACTATCTCTGTGCCCTTCCTAGATGGCAATCTAATTCCCCCAAGATTTTCACCTGCTTTTAAAAGGCATTCATCTTTAACTTGGTCTGCTGTGAGCGTGAAGATCATGCATGCTGCTATTTTCCTCATACATCCAAACTGTGAAATTCACCCTCCGTGTGCACTTTGCCAGCAGCCTGAAATATGCAGCTTTTCAAAAAGATAATAACTAGCTGTAATTGTATTGCCTATTCTGTCCTATCGTCGGGATGCAATTTATGAGTATTTAGTAGACAAGGGTGCGACAGACCAGATGTGCATGAGCGAGCAACTTTACGTTAATGCAATGAGAATGCGACTTGAAATGCATGTCCAATACTGTTGCAAAGAGGATTGACAAAATACAGTTTTAATCATGGGGTGACACACCTTACTTTAATTGAAGAATACGTTTTCAAAAAATATATTTTAAAAAGACCTCGCCATACATTTCAGGATAAAGTTGAAAATATCTATACTGTATATTTAAATTACTAACATTGGGTGTCATGACTACAGTTGCCACGATATCATTTTTCACAATATGATACGGTATTGAATTTCACAATATGAATATTCTGTTTCACTTTTTTATACCTCTGATCTGAATAAAGATGACTTTTAAAAGTTCTTCAACAGCAGTTGACTCAACACACTGATTGCAATCTATAACGCTTATCATGCACATACCATCAGTTACACAAAATAGTTGGAATAAACTACAAGAATGATGATTGCATCGTATAATTGCCATGCAAATCACTAATTTAAGGGGTAATTTAATGATTTTTAGTTTAATAGATATTTTGTCACAAAATGAAATATTGCGGAAAATAAAATGAGCTGTGATAATCACGATATAATTATATTTTTCAAAACGGACAATACGATTATAGATTTTATAGTGTATGATATATCATGGTATATCATGACAGCCATATTCATGGGCAGTGTTGTGTAGCAACAATTGGAGCAACAGAATTACAATGGAGAGAGCACATGTTGAGAATACATCGCTGTGAGCATGCCACAGGCAGTTTGTCATCAGTGGATGCATTCAAAAGCTGTTGAGATGAATTAAAAAATGTATGTCTGAGAACAATTTGTCACCTAATTGTAAATAAACTTAAACTTGTTCTAGCTCCCTTAGGTATGAGTAGCTTGCACTAAATTAATTAGAGCAATTAAATATAAGTGAATTGTTTTGTTGTATGTTCCTATATTGTTTGGTTTGAATAATTGTTTGGACATTACATGTAATAGTAATTAAAAAAAATTATTGTGTTCATACCGCACCCATAATATAACAAAACGTATCAGAACTCAGTTTTAAACAATAATGTTTTTAGCCTAATGGAACCCCTGATGTCAGCTGTGCGGCACAAGGTGAACACAGCACCGGCCTGCAAGCAAGAATTAGTCTGCCAGCAGGGGGACGATGAATGCGAAGTGTCATTCAAATTGAGTAATTTGTCGGTAATGTTTGCAATTTTATACATTTGGAAGATGATGCCAGCACATAATGACCTAACAAAATCCAGCACTTTTACATCTCCTCTTTGACAACATTATTGAATCAGTACTTGAATTGAATACCAATATGGAATGACAATAGGGACAGTGATAATAGCCCACGCTCATCCGTACTTTCATGTGCCATGTAAATGTTGCTGGTTCAGAGCAGTCAGCAGTATTTCAGTTTAATAAAAAAAAAATTGGAAATACAGCCAGTGTTGACTGTAAGTGACGTCGTGGATCACATTTTACATGAGTGGCAGTAGCGATGAGTCCACCACATCACATTTCAATCACCTGGAGTCACATTTAGCAGTGGACCAGTAAGGGCAAAATGTGGTTGTATTTATGTTTTCTATCGGTGATCCATGGTTTGCATTCAGACGTGGTGGCATATACACACACACGTATATTTATCCAAACTTTTCCAAACTTCATTCCTCACACCCCTAACACGTCCTTGGGTTCACATTTCCATGTGCACCAATCTTTTACTTTTCAATGTTTATCGTCGTCATTACACGTTGCACACTGCCATTAATTAATAATAATAAATTATATCCTGCCCACTCCTGAAGTGTAAGGGATGAGTCTTGAGAAGCCCTGCTGCACACTGTGGCCAAAATCAATAATTATTTAATGCAGGTAGAGATGACACCAACCACAAACTGAATCTGATGCTCTCAGCTTGACGAATTTAAGAGCGCCAGGCGTATTTTTCTGTGGAAAATAATGCTGCTGCTGCCTTTAGATTGTTTATTAGTTTACATTTCACGATAACGAAAATCAATAGACCTTGGCCAGGGGCGAAAATAATTCCACTCCATAAAAAACACTCCTTAACTTTAGTAACATTGTGCTCATGGGCGGAGTTTGCGGGAGGGGGGGCATGGGGGGCAATGCCCCACCCATTTCAACATGCTCTTAGTTCTTTCGGTAAAGTCACATAGGTAAAAAATGAAATTAAAATTAATACAAATAAAATAATTATATTATATTATTATTTTATTATATTATTTTATTTTTATTGATTTTAATTTCATTTTTTACCTACGTGACTTTACCGAAAGAACTAAGAGTATGAATCCTTGCAGTCACGAAAGCTTCAAATCTAGAATCATTTCAACATGGCCTGAGTCGGCCACAATTAGTATCGTTGTTCCTTTACCTGATTTGGGTGAGCTCTTTGGACTGGGATATATATACAGTAAAATCTGTAGCCTCTGCAGTATCAATTATGAAAGAGATACGCTGTGATTGCCTAGAATATCTCAATAATATTTAGCTCTTATTTCAAAAGGCTGCAACACATTTTATGCTGATTTTTAACATGGGTTGCTGCGCAAAAGTTGGAGACTGTTGAACCTTTTTTTTTTACACACACCTCCAGGCTTCTTGTTTGCACAATCTAGAGCTCCATAACGTTTTAACATCGGCAATGTCACGGCCGGATATTTGCATGCTGCTAAGTGTGCCTCCGATGTCCGTGTTTGCATGCAGGTGTCACGAGCTGTCCACAGGGTGGCCAAGCTTACGGACGAGAAAGTGCTGCTGATCCACGGCACAGCTGACGGTAAACGCAATCATCCACGATACACTGCACGAAGAGGAAAAATTATTACACAGCCAATTAATCCACATTATTATTGCCAATTTGCTGCAAGGTTGGTTATTGCCGCGCTCGCTTTGATGGCTCTCCGCCAGGTGGAAACGGATTCGCAAGTTGTAGCTTTTTGTTGCTTTTCATGGTTCCATTTTTAGAAGATAAAAGCAGAAAATAAAATAGCAAAGGATGGCTTTGAAAGACGTTCATTAATAGACGATAACCCCTTATAATTAAAACTGGTTTGTGTTTTTATGTTTAAAATAATTCCATGAACTTCACAGTTGGTTTATTTAAAGTGTTATAATTATGCAGCATGTTCTATGCAAATTATAATAGGTATTCCGACACTTCGGGCTCATTTAAATGTCTCTGTTGCCTTATTTGTAAAAAAAACACTCTAAAAGTGAGAAAGGATGAAATACAGTTGCGGGTTTGTCAGATAGCATGCTGAATCTATAACACTACAACAAAATAACATTCTACCCTCTGAAAAAAATGTAATATGATTATCGTATTGTGTTTGACAACATAAAAAAACGAGCTACAAACTTCACTTCGTTTACAATTATTTACAAAGTGAGCCTGATTTGTACAACATTCATTTGTGAAGTATTTAAAATTAGTTGCTCAATAAATGAATGGATTTCCTTTAGAATGCAGGGAGAGCGCTCGTCAATGTTACGCGTGTGTAAAAGGGGTAAAGTGGGTACGATCCTGTAGATTTAAGTGTTCCCAATTCACATCTTAGTGTGATTCGTCTTATTCGTCTTATAATATTAAACTTAATTAAAATTGCAAAAAAAATATTCATTCGCTTTTAGTATTTAAAATTCATCCGGTGATTAATGTATTCACATATGGCCAGCATTTTACGTCCCATTACTCCTTGGTAAATTATATATATATGACCCAGGAAAGCCCCACAGTCTCCAGACTACAGCAATATTTTTCCAGGGGGCCTACTTTAGAGTTTGGCTAATTCATTACAGAGCGTTTCTGCGCGTGGGGAAAAACTGGAGGATGCAGAAGGCAAAAAATCCCACACTCATACGAGGAGATAACGATCGAAATCTTAACTACATATAATTCGTTGAAGAGTGTGTTGAGTTTTGTTTTGTTATTTGTGCTTGTGCACCACTGGCATCACAGTATCACCGTATATGTTTTTTTATTTACAATTTTAGACCGGTTGTGGACAGCCACAGAGGCGACTGCCACTGGTTAAGATTTGTTTTTAAAACATTTGTATTAATCTGAAAAAGAATATATAGCAATGGGGCTGCACACTGTTATAAATGTGCCATCTAGCAGGATACTCTGAAAAGGCAATCATTAATGCCTAACCTCACTCATCCAACCTTTTGCATGTCAATTGCAATACTTACATTTTCCCACAAACTAAAAAACTGAAACACATAAATAGCATTGCCTTAAAAAGAAAGAAAAATGTAATAGGTGACGTTTCAGATAGTGGACTTCATTTATAAAACATGAATAAGGAAGCAAAACAGATCTAGTTAATAAGGGTTGGACAAGGCACTTCACGTCATGTGGCCTGATGAGAATTAAATGTATGTATTTTTTCCTGATGAACAGTATTTAATATGGCATATAAATAATTACCTATTAGTTAGTAGTGCGTAATCGACAACCCCTTCAATAATCACAACGAACTGAACTCAATTGTATTACAAGTAAAATTAATCAAGTGTTTCTGGCACATTGCATTATGGGTAGAACTGTTGTATTGAGGTCAATGACACCTTAATGACAATACTCCATTAAACGATGCATTCTTGGGTGCAATTATCAACAATTTCAAAAAGGCTCATAGATGCTCTCGAGAAATATAAGGATGAAAGGTATCAAATAGACTTGCACATGCTTTAAAATCATGAACCTTGTAAGCAGGGTAGAGGAAGCAAGTTTTATTTTATTGTCGTTTTAGCCCTTGCTGCTCAATTCTAGTGAGATCCTGTCAAATGCAACCATAGATTAAAAGTAATCCCTGCTGTATTTTGTTGGTGGTTGTTTATTTTGGATGTGGGTAACATTTGCGATGATCTCTCCTCTTTGTAGCAATGGTCCATTTTCAGCATACGACCGAGCTCATCAAGCAATTTATTGCCGCCGAAGCCAATTACTCCCTCCAGGTGGGCTGCTGATTGTCTGCAGTAAATGTGCATGCAATGTTACGGTGTGTTTAATGCAATCACCGCTAACAACAAGGCATTTCGTTTGTAACTTTTATTGGTGTCGTCCTTGTGGCAATATACCCAATTATCCGTGTGCAGCTAAATTTTAAATTGCCAGGCTTGTGTATTCTGTAATTCAACAACAGTGGAACGAGGTTCCGTTTTATTCTGACATTGACTTGGACTTGTAATGGAAAACTTGACATTTAATTACGTTTTGACTTTAACCTTTCGTGACTGCAGGAATTCATATTCTTTGGTTCTTTCAGTAAGTCATGTAGAATAAAAAAAAATTCGATCGCAGCACAAGCATCAGAGAGACTTTTGTTGCGATCGAAACGTCGTGAGTTTTTGGTTTTTATGACTTTATTTTTCATAATTTGTATTTTATTATTTTCCATCTACGTGACTTTACCGAAAGAGCCAAATAATATTTAATGACGTGTTTCTATTTTCTGGAATCACACCCACAGATTCTACTCTTAAATCTAGCATTTTATTTTTAAATTGCTGTCACCCCTGAAAATTACTATTTTGCTTTGCCAATATGAACATCTTTATTTTGTTTAGACATTTGTGTACGTAACAATTAGCTGTCAACGTATGATAATTTGCTGAAACAGACTCTGTGTATTGTTGAATTTCAGCTGCACCCTTTTGTACCTCCACAGTTAAGTAAAAAAATGGTTACCTCAATAATGACGGTTACCGCATCGCATGCTTTCAGATGCACTTCTGCGGCCATCTGGAATGCTCTTCCAATATTAGGAAGTCAATGCAGCTTTGCACTTTATAATTTCTATTGAAATCGAATTTCTTTACAACTGATTTTTGTGTTTAGTTTGGCGTTCCCTGCACCTCCGATTAGCACAGTTGGCAACAGACGGTGCGAAAGAAGTTCAACCTACATACATACATAACTTAATTCATATCCCACTTTTACCCAGCGTAGATATATGACAATACAGGAGCGATTTACAGCAAATTGTCAGTCCACTTGTTTTACACTGGTCAGTGCAGGTTACATAAAGGGGAGACCCAGGATCGGTTCAGATATCACCCACCACTGGTGTTAGCCACGGCCCGGACTGAACTCAGTTTCATGAACAAATATTTAAATCTCACCTTCATGCAGATTTTTTTTTATAGTGCAGGTAAATAGAGAATATATTTTAACAAACTTGGCTCTGGTAGGTTTGTCACATTCATTTAGTACGTGTTAATATTTTTTAAGAAATTGAAGGGTTATTTTAATTAGAGCTATGGTTATATTATTATACAAGCTATTGGTAACATTTACACATTCTTATGGTGGGCAGAGTAACCCCAAAGTACAATATCTGCAGCAGTCAACTCAGCCCTTCATTTCTCCAGGGCTGATTTAAATCAATGCCACTGTGTGGGGAATTCACAGTCGATTAAATCAATGCCACTGGCTACAGCCATATGAATGTGAAATTAACTCCACTGCCCAACAGATATGAGCAATGCCCCTTGATTGTTTCATCATGAAAGACAATGCCTTTTGGCTTGGCAGTAGTAAATATACAGACAACTATATGCGAGTGTACACATAACACAATGTTTTGTATATTTTCACCACCATTGATTCATGCAAGCCTGACTTCGCTGATAAAACACTGCACTGTATGCCTAAACCGGTTCAGAGTTTGCTTGTCTTGAATCAATGCTGCTGTACTTGTGTGCTCCCAAATGGCAATGCGACTGATGGGTTGTGTACGAAATAATAATTTTTTATTCGGAGAGACGGACGTGTGAAGGACACATTGCTTAATTATTTTATGTCATGTATATAGGTTATATGCTTGGTTCTTTCGGTAAAGTCACGTATAATTTTTTATATATATAAATAAATTGAAAATAATTAAAGCAAAAAAACCCACGACGTTTCGATCGCAACACAAGCGGTCTTCATCAGGCGGAGAGAAAAGAGGGGGCAAGCCTCCAAATGCAACTGCTTACAAGGGTTTCCAAAGTGAGTGGGCGGGGGACAAGAGCTGGGACGAGGAGGGCTGCACGGCGCAAACTGCATGGGCTGGGCAGCCAATCAGCCAGTGCCAATGTAAGAGCAGACAATGGGGGAGCTGGGAGGAGGAGAGCTGCATGGCGTAGGTCAGTGCTAATGTAGGAGTAGACAATGGGGAGAGGAAGGGGTAGAGATAGGGGGAGAGAGAGGGGGGGGGGTAGAGATAGGGGGAGAGAGAGGGGGGGTAGAGATAGGGGGAGAGAGAGGGGGGGTAGAGATAGGGGGAGAGAGGGGGGGGCATTGAACCTCGCTACACACATCCACACTGCTGGCGGTAGAGGTTGACAAGAAAACACAAATTAAGTTATGACCCAAAATGGTTGATGACATCTTTCCAATGATTGCTGAGTTTAAACCCGTCGTCTCGGTTGAAATTGTGTCTGTTTCTATGGATGGCTTCGTGAACAAATCTTTGTTGATAGCCAGTCGGCTTGCAAAGTACCATCGTCTTAGAGAAATCAATTTCACGTGAGCCAGCCGCAATAATGTAATGATCAGCCACGGCAGAAGGATTGGTCCTGCTGTGTATCAGATCTGCCTTATGTTCATGAACACAGTGCGAGAGATGTCGTTTAGTTTCCCAAATGTAACTACTGCCGCAGACACAGCTTAGTTTGTAGTCACCGGAATATTGCATGTCAGGAATATTGTCCTTCACAGATGGGATCAGATCACGAATTTTATGCACTGTGTTAAATCGGACCTGGATCTTGTGTTTGTTCAAGATTTTGGAAATATTTGGTTATCCCTGCTATGTAAGGCAAGGTGATGGTTTTGATTGGATCTTCCGATGGCTCCTTCCTCACGGTTGGGGTGATGGCTTTGCAGATTGTGTAGTCAGAATATCCATTCGCCTTGAGAGCCTGGTGTACGTGTTTGAGTTCACTGGTCAGGTGTTCATGGTCAGAGATACATTGAGCTCTATGGTGTAGCGTTTTGATGAGGGAATTCTTCTGGGATGAATGGTGGTGGGAATCAGGTTTTTGGTAGGCGTCAGTATACATTACTTTCCTGTAGACAGAGTGGCTCAATGAGCCATCTGGTGTCTTTTTTATTAAGACATCCAAGAAAGGTAGCATGCCATCCTTTTCTACTTCCATGGTCAATTTGATTGCTGGGTGTATGGAATTGATGTGGTTGAGGAATTGTTTCAGAGCCGGTCGGCCATGTGGCCAGATGACAAACGTGTCATCCACGTATCTCTTCCACAAGGATGGGCGTAGAGTGGATGCCTGGATGGCGTCTGTCTCAAATTCTTCCATGAAAATGTTGGCCACAACCGGAGATAAGGGAGAACCCATTGGGGTGCCTTCAGTTTGTTTGTAGAATGTTCCATTCCAGGTGAAGTATGTATTGGTGAGGTAGTGTCTCACCAGGGCCGGTACATCAGCATTCAGTTCTTGTTGGACCAAATCTTCAATTATTGCAATGGTATCGGGCACAGGAACTTTGGTGAACAAAGAAACTACATCAAAACGAATTAACAAATTTACTCTTGACAGTGAGATGTCTTTAATTGACGATACCAGGTGAGCTGAGTTAAGAACAGAAGAGGTGGTCTTCCCAGTGAATGGCTGCAAGGTCTCAGACAGATATCGGGCCAGTTTGTAGGTGGGTGAGCCAATGGTGGAGACGATGGGACGAAGGGGTGTACCTTCTTCATGGATTTTTGGTACGCCATATAGTCTGGGTGGTCTAGCAGCAGAAGGTTTTAAGGAAAACCGTTTGGTCTGTTCAATTAATGAAGATGAATCAGTGATGATACTGTTAGTTTTTGTAACGAGAAAGTTTGTGGGATATCGTAAAATGTTTGTGTAGTTACCATCATTAAGTAGGTCCTGAATGTTGTTATTGTACACGTTTTTGTCCATGATGACCGTGGTATTGCCCTTATCGGCTGAGAGGATGACGATATCTTCCCTCTTTTTTAATTGAGATAACTCTTGACTTGATTTGTGTTTTCTTGTCAACGTTTACCGTCAGCAGTGTGGATGTCTGTAGCGAGGTGCAATGCCCCCCCCATCTCTACCCCCCCCTCTCTCCCCCTTTCTCTACCTCCCCTCTCTCTCCCCTATATCTACCCCCTTCCCCCCCGCATTGTCTGCTCCTACATTAGCACTGGCTGACTGGCTGCCCCGCCCATGCTGTTTGCGCTGTGGAGCCCTCCTCCTCCCAGCTCTCGCCCCCCTCCCACTCACTTTGGAAACCCTTATAAGCAGTTGCATTTGGAGGCTTGCCCCCTCTTTTCTCTCCGCCTGATGATGACCGCTTGTGTTGCGATCGAAACGTCGTGGGTTTTTTGCTTTTATTATTTTCAACTTATTATTTTTATTCTATCTCCGTGACATTACCGAAAGAACCAAGAATATTAATTCCTGCAGTCACGAAAGTTTTAAGTCAAAAGTATATAGGTTATTTCTATCGTTTAACTTGAAGGGGTAAAAATTACATGCTGACACCATTACACTATGCTCTTTTGCCTCAGTAACTGGTTGCTTGAACATCTTCAGGAAATTCTCCTAGATTTTCTCATTTAAAACAGTTGTGAATTAATGGAGGGGGAAATCACTGAAGGTGTTTAATGCACGCGGCCACAGAGCCCCATCGTGTGGGTTGGTCCCTATCGGGCCTGGGCTGCGACGATCCATTGTGGTGTGCGCGCCACCTCGTGGATAATCTCTATAACACATTAATTCAACCACAACATATGCAGTATACATCTTGATTGCTGTGCTGCTGTATGCCTTGGGCTGTTGAACGTGCATTTTAACATAACATTAATTTAAAAAATATATATATGAGTAGGATCCCACTTGTTGTGGGATCTGCCTTGAGGTTGGTGTAAAATGTATTGCATACAAGTTATCCTGTGTATAGGATGTCCGTATGAATAAGTGAAAACATGACTTAATCTGACAAGGCCGCTTGCTGTTATATTATTTCACCCCATAGCTGGAAAGTAAGGCAATCTTATGTCACTCTATAACATCATTAGACCTAGCCAATACAGGGCATCCCCCGTTGTTTGGTCAATAATTCGACATTTCCCTTCAAGTTAAACTGAGCGCCATCATTCACTTTTATAATGTCTGTTCACTTTCCCATGTGCAGCAAGTGAACCTTATGGCAGGACCCCAGGGTCCCAAATAAACAAGTCAAAACCGTAATTTATTTATTTTTGGCGACTCCGTCCCACCGCGCACATAAACGCCGCGACCCACTTGGCGCGGATCATTCTGTTGTCATGTCGTCCAAGTGCAGCGAGGACGAATGCGCAGAAGAAACACAACTTTGAAACTTTGATTAGCGCATCGTGTAGAGCTCGTCAAGAGGAATCGATTGCAATATTGTTCGCCTTCAACAGACATAAAATGAACGTCGCAACGCAGTTGATGCGAGAGCCGGGGGCTTATGGGACCCCGGGGTCCCGCCATAAGGTTCAATTGTCAGAAAGATAGATTGTTAAATGTATAATTCAAATAACATGAATCAATGCATTATTTTCCCTGTCGTCTACTTGCCACCAGAGTTGCCAACATGGCAATACATGCAGTGTATTGTGTATAGTCTTCTAGTCAAACATATTTTTTGCAACATTCAAACCCAATATACACCCCCTCTTTAAATACACTGAGATAAAGCCACGTGAGACTGGGAGGTTTAAATGCAAATTTTTGGTTAACAAAAATGCATTAACGTTTATTTATTCCGGGCAGATATTCCCAGACATGGGTCATTTCCTGATGGAGGATCGGGCCAGAAGGCACCTCTACAAGTCCATCACCAACTTCTTCATCGAGTGTTTTCAGGAAGAGGAGGAGAAGAGGTTTGAAGAGGTGGATGACGAAGAGGAAGAGTAAGAAGATTTTCCCGGTTGATTAATTATTATTCTCTTCAACCATTCAAAGCACCAGCTGGGTCCACATCCAGCAGTGATAGGGTGCACCCAGACACTTGTGCCACCCACATCTTGTTTCCAACAGAACTGCTTCCTGTTATTGTAGCCACCCTAAATCTTTGTTTAAAGAAAATAAACAAACGTGTTAATTTAGTAAAGCACTGTGAAATTAAAATATTGCCGAAGACAATTGCATATTAGATGAAATGCTTGCTTAACCTTTGTCAAGACTGCAACTAAACACGTGCCTAAGATTATTCTGGATACCCAGGAGATTAATTCTAGGCATGGCACTTCTGTACCGTTTGGGGAAATTATGTTTGTGTGCCAATGCAGCTTTCTGATGTGGAAATGGTTAAGCTGTATCTCATAGACTAAGGGAATGCTCATGTAAAAATATACAAATGTTTCTTTTTTTAAACAAGTGGGAATAAGAGCTCAGGCAAAGTATATCCTGCTTGTGGTTGAGAAACATAAAGGGTTATATACAACATACTGTATAAACATTCTGATAATTTAACTGATGGCCATGCAAGCCAACAAGGACTGTATAGTAGTATTACTTGGACTTTAAGAGGAGAAATAGAGCTGACCGAAGCTACTGAGTAAGTAAATGGAGACTACAGGTGAATTCTCTGTCATGGGATGTTTTGTGTTCATTTTGTTGTCTGTAATATTTTTTCTAACATCAGCTAATTTTTGTATCGTCCTGTTCGCATATTTAAACAAAACAGTTTTGTAGCTTTATAAATAGTGTAATTTAAGCTTACATTTTAAATGAATTACATGGCTGCCTTTTTGGAAGTTTGCTTGTTTTCTTGTACACTTTATTTTTCCCTCCGCCTTCCATGATGTTTTCCTTTCATGTTCAGTGGGGACTTTTTTACATATTTTCCTCAGCTTGCACCCGCCACCATTTTCTAGTGCGTGTAGTACTGTCACCGCATGGGTTTACCACGAATGATCATGGCAAAAGGTGCAACTCCTGTTGAAGTTGGTCAGTGAAGTTGCCTCCACACTCCAGCTAATTAGCTGATGCTTTGTGAAGAAGTGCATGCATCCCGAACGTGAACAATGGCCTTGCAAAGGCTTGGATCCGATAGTGATACGTGCTCAACCAGTAGTTTTGTAACGACTGAGAAAATACACTAGTTCAAATAAGTATGAAAAAAATAAGATGCAAGAGTGATTTTATTGGAACTCCCATCTGTTGCCACGTGACCTGCAGAGAATGGCTCGTTGAACACAATCCCGAGCAAGCGACTTTCGTGGGAAAAACGTCGACTGCAACAAGATTTCACTAAACAGCGGCGGAGATACTTAAATTATTACGAGTGTGCATCCCCTTCAACACACAAGCAAATGGCAATTCGTATGAAATACAAGCAGCGCCTCTACAGCGAAGGACTGCTGGGAATTCAATTGTAATATGTGTAAGCTGCTGTATAAAGTTCACTGGAAATGTCTCTGGAGAAACTATATTCGTAGTTTTGCTTGCCATAATGGTCCTCGAAGTCCTTAAGGGGTTATTCATCATTATAAACATCAAACACGGGTGTATAACGGCATGCTATGAGGAGGGGGAAAGTCTGGTTATGCAATTTTTTTGAAGCGTACCTGTTGAGAGACCTCTGGGGATTAATAATGTACTCTTTGTGGCGTGGGAGATGAGAAGGTATCATCTGTAGACAGAACCGGCCCTAGACCTTTGGGGGCCCTAAGCAAAATTTGGTTGGAGGCCCCTTTGATGTATGATTTTTTTCACCCACTAGCTAGCAGTGACTCTAGGGGGGCCCTCTGCTGTCCACGGGGCCCTTTGCAATTGCAAGGGTCGCTTAGTGGCTGGGCCGGCTCTGTCTGTAGACTTCTTTTAAATGTTGATATTGATTAATCCTTCACTCAACCACGCTGCCAGACTTAAATATATAGACCGATTTGATGAATATTGTGCATAATGTACAACAACAATGCTGGCATTTAGAGTTAAGAAACCTACACAGAGAACAGATTGTTCTGTGGACAGAACATTCACTGACTTATAAATTGAAATAAAAAATTAAATTTAAGATATCGGTAATATACCAACAAGCTCACATTTTGAGATTAATGCACTAATTTAACTTGGTTTGGAAGGGAAAAAATGGACCATGTGTATAACAGTATAATTGTGGCAATCACTTAAATATTTTTGAGTTTAGAAAAAAGGAATAAAAATGCATGACATTTGCACCGCCCAGAGCAGTATCCATATGAATAAAAAAAGAATGTGCATGTCAATTTAATTTTAATATCTTTCCTGTGATGTACCGTGTAGTTCTGTGTGATTTAAATGTTAATATTTTCATATTCGCATTTAACAGTTGAAAATGCGTTTATTTGCAGGTTGCTTTTGTGTTATGGGTTAGGGAGACACTTCATCAGTTGTGGAAAACATGTAATTTAAAAATGAGATGCATACAACTTTACTAATTTATTTGGGATGTTACATGGAGCAGGGGGGCATAATGTTAGCTATAATCTTCACCCTAACATAAATCTAGTGTATTCAGTCCTCTCTTTAAGTTAGCATTTTAGGGCCAATGCAGGGTTTACACTTGTATCGTGTGTCCATCAAACTTGAGCAATCTACAACGGAAATGGATGTCTCCACACTTAATTGGTAAATCACGTGCCCATCAACACATTTCTATTGCTCATGTGGCAATAATTCCTCATTTCCACGACGTGTGAAAACGTGCCATATCCTGGCTGAGTTGGTGATATGCCTGACGTATTTTTCCCATGACTTTAAAAGTGTGACCTGTGCTATCATAAAAGTGTTCTTACAAGTGGAAGCACCCTTGCATTACACTTTCTTTAGAATAAATACTTTGTTAAGAACAGCGTTTTTTAAACATTTTGTTATCCACTTAATACCATGGTTGCCCTGATCGCTATGAAGTCACGTTCCCTTGAGCCACATTAATCGAGTTTCAATTTTTGTTGTCAACCTGGCAGGGCATTTCCCATATTTTGTTTTTGTCAAACTCGACTTGGTCACGAATTCTTGGTGTAGCCTGAATTCTCTGGTCAAATTTTGTCAGAATTCCCCAAATTACAACAATACATGTCGGTGGCAGGAAGACTTAATTTTATTATAATATTTAACATTCTCATCAGCAATGCAGTCTTGACCTTTTACTCGAAGTATTTCTGAGTGAGTCTTACTGTGAAGTATTTCTGCAAAAGACCTGTCCATTTCATATTGAAAAAAATATGGCAACTCCATTTTTTTACCAACTAAAGGTGCCCTTCCACTCGAGTTTGGGAGACATCAGGTTATATCAGGCCAGCTCGAGTTGACAAGTTGTATGTCCCATGAAAACTAATTAAGTTTCGTTCTCAGTGAAGTTGCTACTTTCCAAGCACGGGTCAGTCATTTGGCCACAAGAGGTAGGAGAATAGAGGGTGTGTGAATGTGAAGACTACATGAGGTGGGAAGGCACGAGCACATGCAGAGGACATGGATATGAGATTGAGCACGGCTTGGGCCTGAGACTGGCCCTATCCTGCTTCGGGTCGTGGAATTGTAGACTCACATGCTAATGAAGTCTGACTGCATTCTGTTAGCCGAGTAGCCACGGTGACGTGTGTTGTAATTGCGGCATGTACGTCGTTTGCTTTTGTGGAAAATGCTTCCCCTTCGTCGTAAAAAACAGTTGTTCTGTGCCGCTTTCGTTAATGTGCATTCAGATTATCAAAGGGTGTATAAGACGTGAGGGACCTGCATTTATCGGCCTGTTTTAATTTCCTGTGGAGTTGCATTCTGAATAAAAGTAATCCTGGATTCGAAGCTTTCGTGACTGAAGGAATTACTCTTTAGTGCTTTCGGTAAGGTCACGTAGAAAGAAAATAAATTAAATAACAATAGAATTCGACGTTTTGATTGCAACACAAGCAACCATCATCAGGTACGAATGAATGAGAAAAAAAACATAGTAAACTCAGAAATACAATGCAATACAACCAGAGAGTCGACCAACACAACAGACAACACCCCACCTGGTTGATTACGTTCTTCCAAAGATTGCTAAATTTGAGAGAAAGACCAAACACAGACACGGACACACAAAGAGAGAGAGAGAGAATACACAGAGAGGAGTGTAACCTGTATAAAAGACACCTGGGAGCCAGAAATCTTTCTGATTGAGAGGGGGTCAAATACGTATTTCCTTCATTAAAATGCAAATCAATTTAGAACATTTTTGACATGCGTTTTTCTGGATTTTGTTGTTGTTATTCTGTCTCTCACTGTTCAAATAAACCTACTATTAAAATTATAGACTGATCATTTCTATGTCAGTGGGCAAACATACAAAATCAGCAGGGGATCAAATACTTTTTTCCCTCACTGTAGGTCCCACACCTTTTCTCGAGGCCCTCACCCTTTCTATGAATGCCCGCCCACTTTTTTTAGACCCCAGCCCTTAGTGAAAATGTTTGGGACATCGTCACGCGCACACTCGTCGCCTGGTGGCGCTGCTTTTGCTCTTCTGTCATGTTCGAGTATATAGCCTGACAAGTCTGCAGCTGCGCCGAGAGTGAACGAAGCAGCGTCTCTTTCACAGCGCTCTTCGCCTCTTTGTACATTTTCTTCAAATTTTGAAACATTTTCACCTTTCGCTACGTCTGAGAAGAGGATATGTGCTGTGCGTGCAGAAAATTACTTTTACATTTTCAAATGTAAGTGTTTGTTTATGCTTAATACATTTATTTTAAAGTTATGTTTACTTAGGGTTATTACATTTATTTTCGTGGTCAATTTTGGTATATTTTATGGTATGTAATGGGTTTTCAGGAACGGAATCCCAATGTATAACATTGAGCCTATGGGAAATAAGGGTTCGACTTACGACCATCGTCCAGGAACCAATTAGGTCGTAGGTGCGGGGGTCGCCTGTAATAACAGATTTATAAAAGGGCAAGGAGAGCAGAGGTGGACCGCACTGAAAGTCAACCACAACCTCGTCTACAACGTTTTATATCCAGCAATTTTAAAGTTGCAGGCACTCCCACTGCGTCCAAGACGGATGGCCAGTTTAGAATATTAGGCCAAAATAGCGCAAACTAATGACCATGGCACGAATTGTTTGTGCATTGTTGTGGACCATTATGGATACAAAATAGAACACTCCTGAGCTTCCCCATATAAAATGTAACATTTACTCCACCGGCCTAGTGATATTCCAGTTTCAACGTTCTACATATCATCAGCAGCCAGGCGTGTTAAACAAATGTTGTTAGGTTTGTCAGCAGTTATTGGCAAGAGTACTCCATCTACACTACGTGCCCCTGGTCAACGCAAACCGCAATATTGGATACAAACTATGCGTTGTTGTGGAGTATTTTGGATACAATACGTTAGCAGAACCTGGTTCCGTGTTTCTCTTACTGTTTGTCTCATCATTTACCTATTTGATTGAAAACCCTGCCTCCACATTTACATTGACCAGCCTCGTAATGAAATGTTGTCAAGTTAAGTCTAACCCCTAACCACCACCCCCCCTCGTGACTGAAACTCAGAATGGACTACGCCATCCACACCCATATAAGGTAAGCGCAGTGGACTGTTTCATCGTCTCCAACGGCCTGTGGGAGGGGAGGGGGGTGTTAACGTAATGGTTTGCGCCATCATCGACTGTGGGGTCGGATGATGTATGATGACGTCACAGACACCCGCCCCCACGTCAGGGGACGCAGTGGATTGCGCCATAGCCCGCCTTTCTCTCCCGCGCTTTGCTTTGGGAGGAAAAATACGGAGCTTGACCGCTTTCTCTTCGCCCGAAATCCACTCATGGCCTCCGAGGGCCAGGGGGCACAGCCGCCAACCCCCGATGATCTCTTCAAGGACGTCAAGTTCTACGTGGTGGGCGACGTCGACAAGAAGGTGCGAGGCCTACGCAGTCGGAGAGCCGCCGCTCTCGGATAGAAGCCCATGCCGCCAAGGGGGCCTCAGTGCGCGGCTGTAGCGCGGGAAAGGCTGCACGGGGTCGGGGAGTTCCCCGGGGGTGACTTGTCCGCGTTGAGGGACGCGGAGAGGGACCGAAGAGACGTATGGAGGGATATTGAGAGAGAGATGAACAGACCTGGAGAGACAGACACGTAGAGAAGCAAAGCGACGATGAGACATTGAAAGGGAAAGAGACAGGGTACACGGAGAAAGACGACAGATACAGTACTGCCACGCGTAAAGCCATAGAGAAGGGCACAGCAATAGATACATGCACGGAGAGGCACAGGCCTACCAACACGAAACACATCTCTCTTAGCAGCCCCGTCTTCTCTCCCTTCTCCCCACTCTTGTCTCGGCCACATTAATTTGCGTGCCACTTGGAATTGAACTGATTGTTGAGACTGGAGTAAAGTGTGAACCACCGCATCGCTGCCGTTCCCGCGAACACGTACATACACATAGGCACGTAAAAGTACATCAGGGGACTCTACCGGCCTCTAAAGTTTGTTTATGTGTAGTGAACAACGGTGGGTCGCCTTAGCATGGCCATACCCACAGGGCCCATAATGAAAATGTTTCGTAAGAGGTTAACAGTGGGCGTATATTGTATAAAGAGAATAACCCCCTGAAATGAGAATGTGGAATTTCCACCACTGACACAGTTGGCCGTCAGTATAGAAAAGTGCCATCCCAATGCTCAAATTGAGCAGGGAGACACTGACTTTTGTCTTCAATATACAACCTTCGCGACAACATGATAAAATAGCTGGTCATTTTAAAGATTAGCACGGTTGGTTACTTACGGTGCAAAAGAAGTTCAACATACAGTTGATGGCGTTAATCGTAAATTATCTGACTCGCATTCAGGAATTGATTAAGCCCATAATTTATCTTGCATTGATAAAGTTTGTACTGCTTTGTGGGAAGTGAACAGTGCCCATCCTACCGATAGACTGACTCCCGATTTGGAAATGTCCCGTACCCACAACTGGTTCAGGGCCACCAATGTTGGAGAGCACCACTACATTGCTCGTTTGGATGTGACTGATGATACCTCAATGTGCATTGCTCGTGCTGCAGGTGGTGGAGCTTCTAAAGAACAACAAGGGGAAGGAAGCGTCCTGTTTCTCGCTGGCATCGCATGTCATATCGGAGGATGGCGAGCATGCGGAAGTGAGCGAGGCCCGTGAGGTGTTTGATCTACCCGTGGTGAAGGTAGGTTCAGGATATTCATGCTCTGCAAGGTCACGGTAAAATACATGCTTATAATTTGAATTTCCATTCTTTGTGTATGTCAAAGGAAGGGACAACCAGACAGATAAGTGATAAAAAACTATTTAGGGGAAATAAAAACGTGTACCTCATAAAAGGTAAACCCCCTCCAGGCCAGTAGAATAAACCTCAATCATTTGAATCGATGTTTAGGAGATCATAGATGAATAGGTAAGACCAACTAACAGTTCTGCCCACCATGTTTACAGTATTTGTATATTTTTGTATATTTTTACAAAGCACAACATTTCATAAAAATGGCTATAGAAATTGCATTAATGGACTTAGTGTTTTTACTTATTGGAAACTAATTGGCAATATCCCTTTGATAATGCAGCGGGTTGAAATTACATCTATAAAAAAACTTTTTTTTACACAATTAACCATCACAACATGATATTATGTGGAAAGCATTTGTGGTTTATTGGCTAATAAATTACTGGGACATTGTGGGAAGTCGCAAGTGTTGAAAGATTGACCACTCGTAGGAGTGGAGAATTCCTTCAGCTGCCTC
Organism: Lampetra planeri; assembly: GCF_965212315.1. Lineage (NCBI taxonomy): Eukaryota > Metazoa > Chordata > Hyperoartia > Petromyzontiformes > Petromyzontidae > Lampetra > Lampetra planeri. The sequence goes on along the minus strand of NC_136107.1, from coordinate 6,609,164 downwards.
AGCACCATGGGTGAAAATTAGCAGTGCCTCACACGTGTTGGAGTTTGGAGACCCATAGAGTAAAAAAATAGGGTTTAGGTGGACTGAGGTATTTTATAATTAACCCATTTTAGCAAACATTTTAGCCAATCGATACATCATGGAAAACACTTAAAACTATGTCAAAGAAATTAAAGGTAGTGGAGACAATTTAATAAGAGCAAATAACAGATGAGGCTAAAGGTTATATTTAACACCTAGGCTTTCGCGACCAATATTCAAAATTATTCATAATATGGGTTTTTGGGTCGGATCGCGTTATTTATAAATGTGTCGCGACCCTCCACCACCCGACACGGCCAAACAGTAAAAAATGTGTCACGTTTTTCAAAGGACAAAATAATTCACTTCTTTAGCCCACCGGTGTGTTGAAGAGAGAATCAACAGCATTTTTAAATTTGAGTACGACGTTTTGCTGATAATTACAATCAGCTTCATCGGGCAAGATATTATAAAGGTTATATTATTTGAAGCACTTAAATTTAACCACATCTTAAAATTCTGTATTGAAAGAGCCACATAATTGTCACTATTTTGAAGAAGAGGGATATTTGAAGGGAAGTGGGGGGTGAAATACTACAGGGAGAGAAAGCAAAGAGATGACCTTCATGCTCAAGAGTTTACATATATTTTTTCAGTTTCCATTTAGACAATTCATCTCGTTCTCATTAAAATATTGCGCACAAGTGTCATTCATATTCATGTTGCGATTTCACTCGTTAAATTGTACATGTATTAGTAATGGTACATTGGACACATTTCAGATATACAGTACTAGGCTTGTGTGCAAAATAATATGCTTGTGTATTGGGTAGACACTTTTTAGAAATGGTGTATCTGGTGTTTGGTGTATTGGATGTTTAATATCTCGCCTGGTATATAGGAGGGTGTGGGTTCAATCCCAACCAAGACACCTGTATATTTGGAGTTTGCATGTTCTCCCCGTGATCGTGTGAATTTTTCTCCGGGTCTTCCCATTTTTCCCTCCACATTTAGAATCAACATGCGTTTAGAGTATTTGGTTGCTAGAAATTTCCAGATGATAAGCCGACACTTCAAGCAATCATTTGTGGCCAGGTCCTTTATAAAAAAAGAACTATACAGTAAAACGTTGGATTGCGAGCATAATTCGTTCCGGAAACGTGTTTGTAATCCAAAGCACTCGTATATCAGTTGTAATCACGTGACGCTCGGCAGACAAAGCGTATACGTACTACGCATATTGCAAGACCTCGCTCATTTATCAACTTAACATTTAAAAATGTTGCTCGTCTTGCAAAACACTCACAGACCAAGTTACTCGCAATCCAAGGTTTTACTGTATATCTCAGTGGGCCTTACCTGGTAAATAAAAAAATAGTTGAATAGTTTATTTTTATTTGAACTTACCATTGTTTCATTGTACAACATATTTAATGTGAATATGCTAGAAAACATTGCACTGTCCATATCTAAACATGATTATGAAGTTAGAATGTAATTTTTTTCATTTAAATCTGTTTTAATGCACTGTGGCTTTTTTTTCTCCATTCAGCCATCGTGGGTGATGCTGTCTCTGAGATGTGGAGTCCTGCTGCCGTATCCTTTAACAAAAGAACATTGAGTTGCGTGCATCACAAACCATCAGATATTGTACATGCAGAATCAACATGTCAACACAAAAGTCACATTTGAAAATCAAAAGAAATTGTATTTTGGTAATTGGTTTTCGAAAATGTCAACCTTTGTTCACATTTTATATGACCACTTCCTGCAGATGATGGTCTGACCAGGAAATGCTGTGCCAGGAGGTGTCCACACATTAGGAAGCTTGAAAGCTCATATCCTGTTTGGGGTCAACTTAGCCCATAATATGGTAATTATACAATGAGTGCCATTTTGCCAGCCATCCAACAGTGAGTGGTCTTACAGACTTGTTCCATCTCCCTGCAGAGGAATGTCATTTCCACCACAGGCTCAGGACCACCAACGCACATTAACTGCACAATACTCGGTTGGGTTTCGGGACACTTTAAATTATCTGCATATTGTGGTATGAACGCATATCGATATACTGCATTTATCCTGAAATATCTTTTGTAAATATTTTTTCATTTAATGTTATAATATAGTTTTCATGATTATTTTGCAAAACTTCCTTAAAGTAGGAACTGTCATTTAATATATTAAAGGGTAATTGATAGGCCTTCTTACGTACGTGTCTTGAGGTTTTTTGACACATACATATAAATCAACTATATGAAATACAGTGTCATAGAATTGTTAGTTTTTTGGTATATTTGCTATACTTTAGAAAATGCCTTTTCCCCCAATATGATTTTTACGAGCAGTTTGAACACAAAAAATTATCCAGGCCTTTTAGTACCAACAGGGTAATGTAATCCAACATGTTGAACATGAGATTGGAGTTTTCACTGTCAAACATTTACCTGCAGACCTATGAGGTGGTCAGTAGAGGGCAGTACATCAGCTTTGTTATTGAACTTTCGCACTGTAAATAACGAACTCCGCTCATAAGAGGTGCGGGGGAAGGACAGTCTTATATCCTCATGAGTGCATTGGTTTATTCACAAGGCATTGGTTAAACATCGCAATGAGCCGTGAGATGCAGAAAATCCTTAGTCTTGAGACTCTGAGAATCCTTTTTGGATATTGAGGACCACATCAAATATTCATAATTCCTGGTGTTATGTAAAAAATCAACAACATTCATCCTTGTAGATACCGTTATGTTTTAACCAAAAACATTTGGTTGCTTTATAATAAATAGTAGTTTATGCCGAAGCAGTGTTTTTTTTATCAGGTGGATGGTTTTCTCCGAGACTAGTGCCTTGCCAAAAGCACAGAGCCATTGAGCCGTTTTGTTTCTAGGTTGACATTTAGACAGCCGACAGAGATTAAATCAGGTTCACATGTGTATCACATTGAACATTGATATACAGGTAGTCCCCGAGTTACGATGGTCTGACTTACGATATTTCGATTTTACGATGGCGATAGCGATACGACAAAATTGCCATCAACAACCTAACATCGTTCAAGTATGCAGACGACGGACAGAATCTTGGTGAGTACAGTCCAATATGGTACGTTACGATACGTTCAATACATATATGATACGTAGCTTTAGCGATTTCATTTTAAGGTTACCACGATACGATACGTTCAATGCATGTTAAAAGTTTTTATAGCAGATAGGATTGTTTCCTGAAAAAACGTTATTAAATTGCAGTTCATATAGGTAGGCTAAGAATTTACATCGTTTTTTTTGCTTTACATTTTACTGTGCAATACAGTATTGTAATTAATAAATACATACAGAATATAGTTTATACAGTACGGTACTGTAAATTGCTCTGTTTTGCTAAATTATCACCATTCTTTTAGACTCCTGGGTAGGCTAGGCCATCTTCGACTTACGATGGGGTCGTCGTAATGCATCTCCATCGTAAGTAGAGGATTACCTGTATATGTATGTTGAACTTCTTTCACACCGTACGTAGCCAGCCGTGCTAAAATCCCAATTGCACTGTATTGACACAAGGGTTAATTGTAAGAGATTTTTATTTTTCATGTCAAGACAAATGTCACAATTGGAATATAATTGGTCGAAAGTTAAAACAAAATTATTTCATCCATACTCAACGCTTAGTTTCCCACACCTCCAAGTAGCATGGTTGGCTACATACGGTGCGAAATAAGTTAAACATACCTACATACATTATTTCTCTAGAGATTAGTGAATGTGGAATGCTTTTTAAGTGGTTAAAAATCAGCACTGCACACATTGCATGTTGGTGGTGTTCCTGTGTGTTCCTGTTATTTTCTGTGACGGACCTTCATCGCCAGTGTAACGGGATTCTCTCCAGACACGGGTCAACCATTCTTGGGAGTCACAGCATGTTTATCACAGGTAAGATCACTTGGTGTGAATTTTACTGCAGTTTTGTTGCACTAAAGCCACGATTTCTGCGATTGTGTCTGCAGAGGATACATACATAGACTGACACACACACATGAACTTACACACACATATGAACTTACACATCGACGCACACACACACATGGACTCTCACACACATACACACATTGCCGTACACACATCGACTGACACATAGACTCCCACACAAACATACATGTACTCCCACACGCACATACAGTGAGGGAAAAAAGTATTTCCCTCATTAAAAGGCAAATCAATTTATAACATTTTTGACATGCGTTTTTCTTGATTTTGTTGTTATTATATCTCTCACTGTTCAAATAAACCTACCATTAAAATTATAGACTGATCATTTCTTTGTCAGTGGGCAAACGTACAAAATCAGCAGGGGATCAAATACTTTTTTCCCTCACTGTAGAGGCACACACACATGGACTCACACGCACACATGGACTTACGCACACACACACACATGTACGTACAAAGACACACATGTATGTACAGACACACACATGGACTCATACGCACACGTGGACCAAAACACACACAGAAAGAAATGGACTTACACTGACTCACATGGAGCGACGCACACACAGCGACTAACACACACGCACATCGACTGACACAAACACACAGACATATCGACTCACACACACAAACACATCGACTCACACACATACAGAAACATCGACTTACACACACACATCGCGGCAGACATGCACATCGACCCACACTGACACATGGACTTAGACGCAGGCATTATTATTGTGAAAAGTAACTGAATTAAAAAAGAGGAGTCTACACACGCACACCACGCACACACATTGACTAACACACGCACATGGACTTACGCACACACACATCGACGGTATGCACTCTCACTACAGCAGTGCACACGGACAGTGGTGGTACCTGCTTAAACTGCAGCAGTGCAAACTGACTGGTGGTTCGTGGTATCACTACAGCAGTGGCTAGTGACTTTGGTGTAACCTGCTATCAGTACAGCAGTGCATAGTGACTGTGGTGGTAGCTGGTATGATTACAGCACTGCATACAGTAGTGGTACCTGCTTTAGCTACTGCAGTGCATACGGACTTTGGTACCTGCTTTAACTACAGCAGTACATAGTTACTGTGGTGGTCCCTGCTATAATTACAGCAGTGCAAAGTGTGGTGGTACCTGCTTTCCCTACATAATTGCATGCATACTGTGGTGTAAGCTACTATGATTAGAGCAGGGCAAGCGACAGTGGTGGTACCTGCTATGATGACAGCAGTGCATAGTGACTGGTGGTACCTGATAGCACTACAGTAGTACATGCTGACTGTATAGCAATATATACGGAACTAGCGTTAAGTATCCGGCGTTGCCCGGGCGCAAAAGGCAGACACACACATGGACTTACACACAGACATCGACCCACACACATAGAAACACATCGACTTACACACACACATTGCCGCAGACATGCACATCAACCCACACGCACACATTGACTTGCAGGCATTATTATTGTGAAAAGAAGTAACTGAATTAAAAAAGAGTAGTTGTCTACACACGCACACCACGCACACACATTGACTAACACACACATGGACTTACGCACACACGGTATGCACTATCACTACAGCAGTGCATACTGTGGTGGTACCTGCTTTCCCTACAGCAGTGCATGCATACTGTGGTGTAAGCTGCTATTATTAGAGCGGGGCAAGCGACAGTGGTGGTACCTGCTATGATTACAGAAGTGTATAGTGACTGGTGGTACCTGCTAGCACTACAGTAGTACATGCTGACTGTATAGCAGTGTATATGGAATGTATAGCACAAAGTAGTAAGCAGACAGTGCCATGGTGAGGCGTAGTCCCGTGCAGAGCCCCCGGGCTCGCCTAGATTTCCCAGCCCGCCAAGGTGTGACCTTGGCAGGCTGGGGGCTGGGCCGGTCCCCCCGGCAACACGACAATAATGTGATGTAAGCGCTATAATAATGATATGTAGGGGGTTTATAGTAGTTTCAGGACGCATTGGGGTATAATTGGGGTGTGGTGGGGAGAAGAGGACATCGCACAGTGAAGAATGTACGTGTTTGGTGTGTTTTAGCTGCATGTTTAAGGCGAAAGAAAATTTGTGGCGATCGTGTGTGCGTTGCTAGGGGCAACCCATGTGGGCAGTGCAAAGTGGAATGAGATAAATGCTTATAAGACAAATTAGTGGGACTTACGTGTTATCTAAAAGCATATCATACAAAAAAGTGCGACTTACCTTGGGCGATGGCGCGTGTGCAGCTAGCTGCGTTGTGACCCAGTGCGCGGTGAAGGGAAATAAATAAATAATAGGCAAATTACCCTTAAAGTTTAATAAATATCTCCAAAAAAACGCTAAATAAACTAATTGAAAGGTGACGGACATGAAAAGGGAATTTCCTATTCCCACCGCGGGGCTTAGGGCGTGCTGGCTCGCAATTTTTTTTGGACGTAAAGGCCACCGTTCGAGGGGCAAATCCCTCGCAAGAGCACGCGCGCGGAGACTTTAATAGGTAAGAGAAGAGACTGTAGGGGGCAAGTGCTGTTAGCGAGCACCTATGAAGGCCGGCACGGCACACGAGGAGGCGGGTGACAGCACCACGCCCGGCCGCCTTTGTCTCCCCAGTGGCGATGTTCACACACCACAGCAGTTACTCGTGTGAGGCTGAGTCGACCTAGGGGAGGCCCAGGAGCGGTTAAAATAATCGTCAGCGGTGGTGGCCGTGAGTGGGAATCGAACTCGGGTCGTCAGGTTCGTAGCGCAGCGCGCTAACCACTACATTACAATGCGTTACGCTTCCACATGCGCGTGTCACGTGACAGATTTGATGTCAGCTCACTTGCTGTGCAAAAAATATATGCATTATTAAGCTCCCCCCCCCCAAAACGAAACACAAAAGTGTATTTTAATAATGTTTGCATGATGTACGGTCTGGAAAGTACCCACATGGCAATTTTCAAGTTTGTTGCATGTCGGGAAGTACGCTAAACATTTTGAACAGACACACATAATTACAACTTCGCCTTTTATATATATGTAGATTAGTAAGCAGTTACTTGTTATGATTAGTAATCAGTTGTAGATTAGTAATTAGTTGTAGATTAGTCATCAGTTGTAATGTGTATTATTTAATAACTGAACCACCCAATCACTATACCTAATCAGGTGCAGAAATCAGAGGTGGCGGAGGGGGGTTATTGTAATTATATACTACGTTAGTAATCCGTTAATTAGTATGTGTTTCCCCTATAAGGAATTGTAATATGTATTATTTAATAATATGCTTCCAGGCCGCACTAAGCCTATAGCTGTCAGAGCGATTAAAGTTATTTTTATTTCTCTCAATTTCAATGTATTCTCTAATTAGTCTTGGCCAGTAATAATTAGTTTTACACAACACTTCAACGTTATCAAAATCAATTGAGTGGCCTTGTTGGAAAGCATGTTCTGCCACTGCCAACAGTTGTGTTTCAGATAATTTAATATTTATTTGGTGTTCTTTTAGTCTAATGCTGATGCTGCGTCCCGTCTGTCCAATATAGCATCTGCCACATAAGCAATTAATCCGATATACACCTTCTGTTGATAATTTAGGTAATTCGTCTTTAGTTCAAGTTACTAGTTTTTGAATTTTGTGTCCTGTACCAAATCTTACTTTAATGTGTTGCTTTTGCAAAACACAGGCTAATTTGACAATTACTCCTGAGATATAGTGTTGCATTTCGATCTTGATTTGGCATTCAATGCTCTGTTAATTTGAGCATTATTGTAGCCATTCTGTCTTAGTGCTTCTTTAACATGTTTAATCTCTCTCCCTCGACTTTCACCATCTGACACTGTTTTAGCCCGATGTCTTGATAAGAGAGGATTTCTGAGCTGGGTGATGATGTGAATCTGCATTCAAATAGGCATCAGTGTGCGTTCACTTTCGGTATACGCTGTGTGTTATTTTGCCATTTAGGCCATGTCCAAGCAAAATATCTAGGAAAGGGAGTCTGTTATTCACTTCCGTTTCTATGGTGAACTGGATGGCTGGGTTGTGTGCATTGAGATGCTTTAGAAATTCATTAAGTGTATCTTTACCATGTGGCCAGACAACCAAAGTGTCTTCAACATATCTAAACCAAAAAGATGGTTTTAATGTATATGAGGCAAGTGCTCTTGTTTCAAAGTTTTCCATGTACAGATTTGCTATAGCAGGAGATAATGGAGAGCCCATTGCTGCTCCTTCCTTTTGTTTAAAGAAATCACCTCTCCATAAGAAGTAAGTGTTATTTAAACAATGGTCAGGTAGTTTTGGAATATCTTTTGGTAAACCTGCATTCTTTACTAGTGTATCAAGTAATTTAAGTGACTCGTTAACTGGAACCTTAGTGAAATCACATCATTGGGTTAAATGATGACGTCACCCTGCTGCTCTATTTAAGACTGGGAGCAGGTGGAGGGCTTCACTATTCTGGCAAATCGCCCGATGATCCTGGATGTAATTACAAGCAAAACGTAGTACTCAAAAATTGGAAATGTTGTGAATTCACTCTTCAACACACCGGTGGGCTAAAGTAGTGAATTATTTGTCTTTTGTCAACGTGACACATTTTTTACTGATTGGCCGTGTAGGGTGGTGGAGGGTTGCGACACATTTATAAATAACGCAATCTAACCCAAAAACCTTTATTAGGAATAATATTGGTCGCGAAAGCCTATGTGTTAAACCAAAATTATAAAAGGCTTACAGAAGTCCAAAAGTGGGGGGTAAATAGTTGATCTAAAGGTTTAGAAAATTGTCAACCCCACCTCAAAAATTTGTTTTACCCCCACGTAGGCATATATACCTACACACCCTACATACAATAGAGTGAGTAATATCTAGTGACTCTATCGTAGTGTCTGACTCTACAATAGTATCTGGCTCTACAGTCATATCTACTGACTCTATATTAGTATCTATTGACTATAGTAGTATCTACTGACTATAGTAGTATCTGCTGACTGTAGTTGTATCTACTGACTGTACAGTAGTATCTACTGAGCCCAGTAGTAGCTACTGACTGTAGTAACTACTGACCGTAGTATCTACTAACCCTAATGTAGTATCTACCGACTATAGTAGTAAATACTAACTCTATAGTAGTATCTGCTGACTCGATAACAGTATCTACTGACTCTATAGTCGGTACTACTGACTCTGCAGCAGTATATACAGACTATAGTGGAATCTACTGACTAGAATTATCTCTTGACTCTAGTAATATCTATCGACTCTATGGTAGTATCTACCGACTCTATAGTAGTATCTACCGACTATAGTAGTAACTACTGACTCTGCAGTAGTATCTACTGAATCCATCGTAGTGTAATAAAGGTCGTGGAAGCGACTTCTGGAATCCGTACTCTTAGTTTTTTCGGTAAAGTCACGTAGGTAAAAAATGAAATTAAAATTCATAAAAAATAAAATAGAATAAAAAAATCACGACGTTTCGGAGGCAACACAAGTCTCCGTCATCAGGTGGGACCGTCACAGCCAGATTTGCTGTATCAAGTGAGGCAGGGATTCTAAGTTGCAAGTTCTTAAATACATGTTAAGGGGGAGGAGAGGGGGGGAGCTTATCAGAATGTGGTAGCCAATGAATGGAACGTATCGGGAGGGGGGGCTAAAAGAGAGCACGAGGTGCACGAGGTGCACGTGGACATGTTTGTGCGCAAGTCCCTGTTGGTGCGCATGATAACGTATTGGAAGGGTGGGGGGGGCTAAAAGCGCACGAGGTGCACGTGTACGTGGACATGCCTGTGCACAAGCACCTGTTGGTGCACATGATAGAAGAGAACAAAAATGCCCATGTTGTTTTTACCAGTGTTGGCTGACAATAAAGAGAGTAATGTTAAACGCTGGGGATGTTAACACTCGGTAAAGTAAAATAGTGCCTGTCACATAAGATGGTCCAAAAATGCGTAGTTAAATCTTTTTTGCATGGTTAATAACAACTTTCCAATGATTAGTAAGTTTGTACCCATCATCACGGTTGAAATTATGTCTGTGTTTGTATATCTGAATGGCTTCGTGTACAAACCTTTGATGGTAGCCAGAGGGTTTGCAGAGCACCTTGGTCTCGGAAAAAACAATATCATGAGAGCCCACCGCGTTGTAGCAATGATCGGCAACGGCGGAAGACTCAATTTTGCCGTGTTTCAAATCTGACTTGTGCTCGCGGACACGATCAGAGACATGACGTTTCGTTTCCCCAATGTAACAATCACCACAGCTGCAACTCAGTTTATAGACTCCAGGGTATTGCAAGTCAGGGATGACATCCTTCACAGATGGAATTAGATCACGGATTTTATGTACTGTACTGAATCGGACTTGGATCTTATGTTTGTTTAGAATTTTGGAGATATTTTTGGTCACGCCTGCTATGTATGGCAACGTGATAGTTTTGATCGGAGTTTCAAGTGGCTGTTTCTATATGGTGGGAGAAACAGCTTGGCGGATGGTGCGGTCAGAGTATCCGTTCATCCTGAGGGCCCCGATGTACATGTCTTAATTCACTGGCCAGGTGGTGTTGGTCAGAAATGCCATGAGCTCTGTGGTATAGCGTTTTGATGAGAGAAGCAATACCCTGGAGTCTATAAACTGAATTGCAGCAGTGGTGATTTTTACATTGGGGAAACGAAACGTCATGTCTCTGATCGTGTCCGCGAGCACAAGTCAGATTTGAAACACGGCAAAATTGAGTCTTCCGCCGTTGCCGATCATTGCTACAACGCGGTGGGCTCTCATGATATTGTTTTTTCCGAGACCAAGGTGCTCTGCAAACCCTCTGGCTACCATCAAAGGTTTGTACACGAAGCCATTCAGATATACAAACACAGACATAATTTCAACCGTGATGATGGGTACAAACTTAGTAATCATTGGAAAGTTGTTATTAACCATGCAAAAAAGATTTAACTACACATTTTTGGACCATCTTATCTGACAGGCACTATTTTACTTTACCGAGTGTTAACATCCCCAGCGTTTAACATTACTCTCTTTATTGTCAGCCAACACTGGTAAAAACAACATGCGCATTTTCGTTCTCTTCTATCATGTGCACCAACAGGTGCTTGTGCACAGGCATGTCCACGTACACGTGCACCTCGTGCTCTCTTTTAGCCCCCCCCCCTCCCGATACGTTCCATTGGCTACCACATTCTGATAAGCTCCCCCCCTCTCCTCCCTCTTAACTTGTATTTAAGAACTTGCATCTTGGAATCCCTGCCTCACTTGATACAGCAAATCTGGCTGTGACGGTCCCACCTGATAACGGAGACTTGTGTTGCCTCTGAAACGTCGTGATTTTTTATTTGATTTGATTATTTTTTATGAATTTTAATTTCATTTTTTACCTACGTGACTTTACCGAAAAAACTAAGAGTATCAATCCTTGCAGTCACGAAAGCTTCAATTCTAGAATTCTGGAATCCGGTCTTTATTTGTCTTTTGTTCACAACACTCCTATCTTACTCCTTCATGCTGCTGACAGACAGCGTGAGAGGGAGAGAGAGAGAGACACGCGCGGCCACGTGGCAGCCTGGACCCCCTCCAGCGTGGCCTCACCCTCCGTTCGTTCCAGATCTGACCACGTGTTGTCCGTCTCCACCCCTTTTAATACTCGGGTTACGTGGTACCTTTCCACCAATCCTGGTTAACCTCTATGGAATCTTCTAGACTCCATCGTACGTTTCCAGGACCGCGCCCCTGACTCGTCCCCCCATTGGCTGTGGCTAAAGCCAGCAGATCCAATCCTCTACTTACAGATGTCACCTTCCCATTACGTCAGGGCCACGCCCCTAGACTTTCCCCCATTGGCTATGGGCCAGGACCGGTAGAGCCAATCATCGTAACGAGGTGTGATCCATCAGCAACCCGGATATATCCTCACATTACAGTAGTACCTACTGAATCTATAGTAGTATCTATTGACTATAGTAGTAACTACTAACTCCATAGTAGTATCTGCTGACTCTATCGTAGTATCTACCGACTCTATAGTAGTAAATACTGACTCTATAGTAGTATCCACTGACCATAGCAGTATCTACTAACTCTACAGTAGTATCTACTGACTCTAGTAGTATCTAATGACCGTAGTAGTATCTGCTGACTCTATAGTATCTACCAACTCTAGTAGTATCTACCGACTCTATAGTAGTAACTACTGACTGTATAATAGTGAAATGGTTCGATAGAGGCGCACACACTGTTATGGGAAGGCAACACTATTTATTAACACTGATAACAACTGGCGTGGCCAAGCCAGGAGGGCTACTGCTTGGCCATGCTGACTTGAGGCTTGACTTCACTCTTCATGAGGCGTCTTCATGAGGCATCTTCATCCCGGACCCGAGCAGCCCCGCACCAGGTGCGGAGCCCGCTTATATGCACCTCGGCGTGGCCAGGCCACACCCAGGCCATGCCCACCTTCGAAACCCTCGAAGGTTCTGCTTCTGGCCACGTGGTCTCCAAGGTCCCCCTGGGGCCCTCGGCCCCCACCTTGATCCGGTCACGTGTCCGGCCGGGTTCATACAGAGTGCCACGGCCTCAGACAACCCCCGTGGCACGGACCGACGGCTTCCAGGCTCCCCAACCCGGCCGTGACGTCATTCCCACATTCACACGTAGTGACGTCATGTTTGTGTACAGACCCACACGGTAGTGACGTTACAAGTCACTACAGTAGTATCCACTGACTATAGTAGTAACTAACTCTATAGTAGTAACTTCTGACTCTAGCCGTATCTGCAGACTCGAAAGTAGCATCTGCTTACTCTATAGCAGTATCTAATGACTCTACAGTAGCATCTACCGACTCTGCAGTAGTATCTCCCGACTTTACAGTAGCATCTACCGACTCTGCAGTAGTATCTCCCGACTTTACAGTAGTATCTAATGACTAGTAGTATCTGCTGGATCTACAGTCGTATCTATTGACTCTATAGTATCAACTGACTATAATAGTAACTATTAACTTTATAGTAGTATCTGCTGACTCTATCGCATCTACCGACTCTACAGCAGTATAAGCCTACTGTAGTAGTATCTACTGACTATATAGTATCTACTGACTCTATAGTCGTACCCACTGACTATAGTAGTAACTAACTCTATAGTAGTAACTTCTGACTCTAGCCGTATCTGCAGACTCGAAAGTAGCATCTGCTTACTCTATAGCAGTATCTAATGACTCTACAGTAGCATCTACCGACTCTGCAGTAGTATCTCCCGACTTTACAGTAGCATCTACCGACTCTGCAGTAGTATCTCCCGACTTTACAGTAGTATCTACCGTCTCTACAGTCGTATCTACCGACTCTATCATCGTATATACGTACTCTATAATAGTATCTATCGACTTTATAGCAGTTAACTACTTAACAGAGTGCCGTGGTGAGGCTTAGTCCCGTACATATTCCCTGGTCTCGCCTAGATTGCCCAGCCAGCCGAGGTGGCACCTTGGCAGGCTGGGGCTGGGCTGCTACACCCCCCCCCACCGCCCGCTCTACAATAGCAGTAACTACAAACTCTACAGTAGCATCTACCCACCCTATAGTAGTAACTGCACACATTGGGGTGGGGGGGGAGAAGAGGATATCACACTGAAGAATTTACCTCAGTCTTGTGTATTTTTTTTTGCATTTTTTACGCGAATGATCATTTTTCTCTGCCCCACCGATTGCGTGTGAGCATTGCTCGGGCAACCACAGGTCAGCTTTTATGCGCATGCGCAAATGCGTGCTTTGGTGCGCTCAGCGTAGCAAAATAATAATTAATAGTCATTATTTGTTCATTTAAGTACTTTAAAGTTGACGGATGTGAAATACGAATAGCCCTGGCTCACCCCGGGGCTTATCGCTTGGTATCTGGGTAATTTTTTTTTTATACGTTAACCCCACAGTTTGCGAGTTAAAACCATCACAAGTTACATCCACAGACACACAGACAGACAAAACATTACTTTTATAGGTAAGATAAACATTTTAAGATTAGATGCATTTATGCTATTGGAGCTCTAATTATTTGCAGCCCGCTTCTGGACCACAATCAACAGTCCCTTAATTTTACTTTAATAGAATCATGAATTGTGGTCAACATCATCTCCACATATATAAAAGGCATGCAACAAACTTGAAATTTGCCATGTGGGTACTTTCCAGACTGTACACCATGCAAAAATTATAAAAATACACTTTATTTTTTTTGGAGGGGGGGGGAGCTCAATAATGCATATATTTTTTGCACGGCAAGTGAGCTGTGACGTCAAATCTGTCACGTGACCCACGCATGTGGAAGCGTAACGCATTGTAGTGTAGTGGTTAGCGCGCTGCGCTACGAACCCGGCGACCCGAGTTCGATTCCCGCTCACGGCCACCACCGGTGACGATTATTTTAACCGCTCCTGGGCCTCCCCTAGGTCGACTCGGCCTGAAACGAGTAACTGGTGTGGTGTGTGAACATCGCCACTGGGGAGACAAAGGCGGCCGGGTGTGGTGAATCCAAGTCCCGGGCGAAGCCGGGAAGTACAACTAGTCTTATGTATATAAAAAGGAAATTTGTGAATGTGTGTCTGTTCTAAATGTTTAGCATACTTCCCGACATGCAACAAACTTGAAATTGGGCATGTGGGTAGCTTCCAGACTGTACACAATGCAAAACGTATAAAAATAGACTTTTGTATTTTTTTTTGGGGTGGGGGGCGCAATAATGGATGTGATGTCACCCGCAGTGTGCCTGCTGACGTCACGCATCCCCCCCCCCCCAAACCCTCCGCGTAGGCCGTGTATTAATCCAAGACAAGAATCCAATTACTGGGCGAAGCCGGATAGCAAAGCTAGTTAAAAATATATGTCGCAGCATCCAGTGTTGGATGGCCAATACAGGTGAACAAGCCTTGTGAGTGTCCTGCCAAGCCTTGACGATACCAGTGTTCTTGCTACCTTTTGATAAAACATCTTCATAGCTTGCCTTCAAAGCACTGTGTGGGTGCACCGAGGGTCAAACTGTTCCATCAATGGACTTTTGGCCTTTTAATCTCAGCGATGCATTTTTGACCCGCTGTTTTGGTCACGTGGATATTTCCGGTGATATTAAAAATGCATCTGTTCTGTCACCCACTTGGTATCCGTGCGTGTTTTGGTCTCATATTGTGCATCTGCGTATGATGTATACCCCTGACTCATTTACCTACTACCGAAGCCGCACTCGTCGTACGCGTGCCAATGCGCGTGGTTGCCTCCATGTGCCTGTGCGTGTGCACGTGCCTGTGCGTGTGTATGTGCTACTGCCTGCGTGCCTGTGTACCCTCGGGACAACGCCACCACCGTCACCCACTGCTGTCTGCAGATCCCACAGGAGGACCGAGCTCCGCTCTGGGCACTGCTCACCTTCTATGGTGGAGCCTGCCAGCTGTTGCTCGACAAGCGCTGCACCCACCTGGTTATCCCCGAGCCCAAGGGGGTAAGTCCTGCCTGCATCGCCGCATACCCAGCTTACGATCACATTGCACGTTGGGTTGGCCAGGTAACTTGGGGGAGTTCTGTGTCGGAGCACTGAACCCAGCACTCCTGCCAGATTGAGTTCCAGTCCAGGATAATTAACCAATAATTAAACTGTGATTTCACCACGTTTTCTGGTGTAACACATTGATGATCTCAGCCCGTTCACCGATAATAACACAAATGTCCACTGTATTAAATTTGGTTTATCACTTACATTGGTTGATTCCAACTCTTTAAGATTAAAATGTTGTTTTTGATTGTGATATGTGATAAAGACAGTATGGATAACTCGATTGACATGATTGATATCATCTAAAATAAATGATAATGAATTGTACTTACCTTGGCACTTTGTGAATTGTATTACACTGGAACTTGTGCAATATAAGTTATCAATGATGATTATGATGTTCTGCAATGGGAAGTATCTGCCAGTTGTTGCATCACTCACTGTGAGAGTTCTGAATGGAAATGTATTCATACCATTGCATTAATTAATACTTTTAGTGAAATAAAATCATGCGAAAGAAATAAAATAAGTCTTATATAGGGCTGTCATGCTAGTCCTTGATTTTATCAGCTCAGGTCATCTTGGTGCAGATGAGATATCAAGTGGGCAGCCACTGCTTCTTGTGCTTTTAGACACTTGGCCGACTAGAGGCTTATCTGCTTTTGGTAATATTTTGATAAGTTACAATCCTCCTACTGATATGATAATTGGTTTTTCCTCCTTTTTCTGGCTACTGATGTTAAAACACCAAACTGAAACCTTTTTACAAGGAATCATGTCTGCATTAACCACAATGCTTGTGGTCAGAGTATGTTATTTTGTTTGCATTCTGACCACAAGCATTGTGGTTAATGCAAACATGATTCCTTGTAAAAAGGTTTCAGTTTGGTGTTTTAACATCTTAACACCTGTTTTGTTGCCAGAAAAAAAGGGGAAAAACCTATTATATTTTGGTACTGGCAAAGGAGGTCCCAATCCTACTACTGTTGTAGATGCTGTTCAGCCTACTCACCTATGACTGCAACAAAAACAATGAAATGTAATTTTTATTTCATTTGGCCTGTGCCATCTCTGAAGCGTAATACATTTTGATTTAATTGAGTATGCCACTTACAACATTTTAATGGCTTTAACAGGTGCATCCCTCATAATTATTCAGTCTTTTGAAGCAATTTCAGAATTAGTTCTTTGATGTCTTATTCTTGGCTTATTCTCTTACACAGTGATGCAGTGCTCCTTGTAGAGTTCCACTGGAAGTTTAGTTTTTATGGCATGAATGTCAAAAGCACAATAAAAATAAAAATTGTGAGAAAAAGCTACAATAATTAGATTTTTTTTCTTCATATTTTGTTTAATTGATTTATATAAACCTTGTAGTTATTGGAACTGCTGTGTTCACCACAGAAGCATAATTTTTTTAATCAAGACCTTAAGTCATGAAATTCATCATGGGGGGGAGGGAATCATTACACAAACCTAATGTATAATCACATTGTGCACAGTCCGATAGATAATGATATCATTTGTTTGCATCACTTCAAAGCTTTTGCTTGTGTAGATATTTTAGCTCAAAGGGTTGACTTAATGATCATTTTCTGAGTCTACGAGTTCTTCCATGTTTTTCCCCCCCCCTACCCTTTCTGAGTAACTTATTCCAACCATACAAATCCGCTCGTCCTCTTCGCTCACCTTCCTAGCCCTGGCCTCCACCACACCCCACGTTCGCTCCGTGCCACTGTTGATGACCACTGTCAGTGACTGCGCCCCTGTCCTCTACAACTCGGTCCCCACGCATCCTCAACTCGCCTCTTCTCTTCTCGCCTTCAAATCACTCGCTGCTGAAAACATTTCTCTTTGCCCAAACTTTCCACCTTCCTTTGTTTTCCCTCATTGTCCAATTAATTATCCCCCAATTGTGCGGAGCTGCTTTGACGTTTGGTTATGCGATTCACACCTTATAAATGAAAGTATTTGTGTCATGATGCACGCTACTCTTTGGTTCTTTCGGTAAAGTCACGGAACGTGACATAACGTGACTTTACCGTAACGTGACTTTACCGAAAGAACCAAAGAATATGGATCCCTGCATTCACGAAAACTTCAAATCTAGAATGATGCATGCTTTAGGTTTATTCAGGCTTGAGTAATTACAGTAACTGAGTGCCTGATTGAATATTTTGGCAGTAAACAAATTTTCACTTATTTTGCCAGACAAATGCAAAAAGTGATAGGAAATAGCTGAATATATGTTAGTAGGTGGTGTTATTTAGTAGATAGCGTTATTTAATGCTTACAATCGTGTGTTATTAGCCGATGCCAAAGTGACGCTTTGTTCTGCATTGTCTGACGAGTGGGTTTTCTGCCTGCGCTTGTGCCCTATGCGCTCGTGTACCACACTGTGCGCAGGAGAAGTACACATGTGCACTGAAACACAGCCGCATCCGCGTCGTGACTCCGGACTGGGTGGTGGACTGCGTATCGAGCAAGAGCAGGAAGGAGGAGACCGAGTACCACCCTCGCCTGGTGCTCCTGCCGAGGGAGGAGGAGCTCCTTCTGGAGCAGCCGAGGACTGCGAATGATAGCGACCATGAAGGTGACGATCCCAACGTCGATGATGAAGAGAAAGAGGATGAGCACGAAGAGGAAAAAGAAGAAGAAGAAGACAAGGGGTGCAGCGTTAACTTTGAAGATTCTGGTTCCGCACGGTCAAAGGACGATTCCCCAATGAGCACCACTGACTCGCCATCCAGGAAGTTTGTGGAGGAAAGGCGGACTGAACAACAGGCAGTCGGGGATTTGCATCGCGTCCACATACCTCAGAGGCCGACTAACGAGAGACCTGTTCGGGCTTTATCATCAAAGTGCACACCAATGATTGAGAGGCCGCCATTTATGCCACCGGCAATGTTAAAGTCTTCACCTGTGCTGTCTGGTTCCTCCAAGAGTCTGATGATTCCTCAACCCCCGCCAGGCATTTGCATCCCCCTTCCGGGTCCGAGGGCCGCCCCCAGTTTAGGCACCCTGCACACCATTCGGCCGAGTATGGATGCTCGCATGCGCCAGAGCCTCAGTGCACTTCCGTCTCCGTCCAACGGGCGGCTCCAGCTGGATGTTATGACTCTGCCATCTGGTGAGGTGTGGGTCCAGACTGTTCAAGGCAGACCCGCCCGCCCTCTTGCAGCAAACTCCGCTATGCCCACATCCCAGGATGGCCGGCTGCAGCAAGGATTTGCCATGTCCAGACAGATGCATGTCTCTGAGCTCACGGCTCAGGGACTTGGAGGCATGGTCACCCGGCCATTGGGGTTCCAGGGGGCGGTTGGGGGTTCAGGGCCCCGGCCAGAACATACACCAATGAGCATGGGGGGGAACAGGCCGGGACCTGGGCTGGAGTTCACGGGGATAAGTCCGATGGTGAGGACCCTGAGAAACATCACCAACAGCGCCGAGGCACTGCAGGTCTCCAGGGCATCCAATGTGGCTCACGTGAGTACACAGAACACTTTCCCAACAGAGAGGATTTGGCGTGGCTTTTTTTGTACACGAATTGTTAAAAACAAAAGCATTATTTTTGAATTGCACTAGAGAGCATATAGGAAAATTATGCTTTTTGAAGCTGAATTGAAAAGTTGATAATGCAGGTACCTAAGAACTATTTAACAGATGCACTGCGTGGCAATGTTTACGGACAAACCCTGCAAATAGTTATATAGTACATGGGTTATTCTTTGGCTGGAATATTTAAACTTTTTTTCTCCAGAGTAGAGGCAATCTACTGACATGAGTGATTATTTGTTGTTGCTTCTCAGCTGCTCGGTGCAGTAATAGCATATGAGAGTAGTTTATCTGCTGCATTGTTAGAGGGCATTGAGCCCAGGAGTGCATTGCTGGGTGGATTCCGCCTTGTGTCCTCACAAGAACAAATCTTCCTACGATGCAATGGGCCAACAACATTTTATAATTTTACTTTTAATATGAGTTTAGTAATACCTTTTGGTTATTGAAAGGGTTGTCTATTACTCAATAGCTACAACGAGATAACTATTCATATGCTAAATAAAGAAAAAAATATCTAAAAACATTTGTAATATTTAGTTGTCATCAGGCCCCTATGGTATTAAGTGCAGTCTCCACCCCTTGTTAACGGTATATCTCTGGCCTCTTTATTTATGTGCTATGAAGAAGGGCCATTCACTGTCTAAAATGTCACCTATTGCATATTTTTTTTCTTTTAAGGCAGTGTTATTTACAAATGTGAGCTTTTTGGGTGATAGGATTCAAAGCAATTGACAGCTGAAAGGTTGGAGGAGTGAGGTTGTTAATTGTGCTTGTGCGCAACTGCCAAGCACAATGAACAAAAAGCATCATCACCAAATAATTAGTCTAAGTTATGAGAGGGCAAGGTGGTGGTTCACCTGAAAATCACGTGGCTGTGACTTTGTTCCTTTTTCTCTCCAAAAAAGCTTCAGACTTGTCAGACATCCGTAATATACACAGGCTACGAATGTATTTACAGCACAGATGTGTGTTTATTGGTTGCAGTGTCGTTTAAAATTGAGCATAACATTCCAAATGTTGTACTCATGGGCATTGATTTGCTTGTCACATATTGCCCTTTTAATTGCAGCCACTGACAAGGAATCCCACTAGTGTTGCAAATTATAAATGTAATCATCCCACACATTCTTGACACGTTTAGAACATTGCATTCCATGTAGGCATAGGGAAATGACAAACTTTTGCAATATTTCATGACTTTATCTTTTATTTTGCAACCATTAATCCCTTATTTCCTCTAAGTAGTTACTGTATCTGAGTGTGTCACTACACGACTGATTGGCATTTCCATGTCCATGTGAATGGTGTTCCTCCGAGCATGATCACCCGGCCATTGGGGTTCCAGGGGGTTCATTTATATAATAATTCAAAATGGGATACTTTTAATTTGGCATGACTAAATTGACTCATTTGTATCCTTTTTTAACATTGGCCGTATGTAGAAAATATCATGACCCACATGCTTTAATCCTTTGATAGAATGTCGGAGGTTATTTTAAGAAAAGTCAAAGGGATCAATTGGCAGTTTAATATATCCCAGTGTTCATATATCATTCTATATGTGTGTTTTGAGCCTTTATAGGTGTTAGTTGTACAATATACATCTTATTAATATCCCGGCTCGTGTGTGCATGTGCCCTTTGAGTCCATTCTCCGTTTGACTGTGTTGGGTATTCGTACATGCGACAGGTGCTGCAGAGCATGTCAGTGCCCACACGCACACTGGAGACTCACCGGCCAGGAGAACCCAGGCCTCTACATGAGGGGGCCTACATTCAGGTCAAGCCAGCAACGAGTCAACCCAGCAGTGCTGTGGAGTACTGCACAGAGGGTGCGTTAAGGGATACACGGCCAATGAGGTTTAACCACTGATATCCATTGTCCTTATTTTGACATGTGTTTGCATTGAGTTTATTGTTTTTACTGTTGTCCTTCTATAAGAATAGGTTTTCCCATTTTTTTCTGGCAACTAAACAAGTGTTAAGATGTTATAACACCAAACTGAAACATTTTACAAGGAATCATGTCTGCATTAACCACAATACTTGTGGTCAGAATGCAAACAAAAAACATACTCTGATAATATATGCATTGTCTTTGAAACTGATTGGTCCACACCAGAGACAGCTTTCTTTGGAGCCTAGTCTCAAATGGTGTTAGACCAGAGGATGCCAAAAGGCGCCTTTTGGCGTCCTCTGGTCTAACACCATATATTTTGGTACTGGCAAAGGAGGTCCCATGATGTTGTCCTTCTACTTGACTTTTATTGACATTCCTACAAGCCTGGCTTACAAAGCAGATGTGAATCTCAGAAGGTTCTTACCTGGTTAATTTACATTGTTCAAAAATTGCCAGACTGCTGCCATATCTATACCAATTTTCCAATAAATATAGGCAGAACCGCTGCTCATCCCAAATATGAACTATAAACAACTAATTGTTCCTGCTCAAATTACCGAACCATAGTGCTGATGTACTTGTTGCCCCAGGGCTAACGTTAGGAATTTTACATTCCAATGACAATGCCAGTGATTCCATATGATGACCACTGTTGACTTCCCACAAAATGGTACTTAAGGGATGATGGGTTGAGTCGATCTCGAACTTGGATTTTAACTCGTAAATTTCCAATTGTAAGTAAAGCTCTACCAACACTTCCACCTGGCTGGATCTCGTACGAATCAGGCCCAGTAAATGTGCAATCGCTGTCACCTGGTAAAACAAGATGACAGACCATATTAATTTGGAAAGTACAATTAGATTTGTCTGATTTTACTTACAGCGCCGAGCGACTGCTGCCTGCTCGGTTGTGTGTTCGCCATCGCCGAGTACCAGGAGCAGATGCTGGACAAGCAACTGCTCAACTCGTGGAAAAAGGTTGGAAGTCACACTCGCCTCGAGAGCCAGGCCTTTTTGTTGGGAATTTTCTGGTCCAGTTCAGGCCTGACCGCACATTGGAGGTCAAAAGCCAACCTACAAACCGTATGGTTTATTGGGCCTTTGGAGAGACAGGCTCTACAATGAAAATGTGGAATTCCCACTTTTGACTCAGGATCACTGTCTGATATGAGCATTGCCACATTTCTTGTTTTGAGGGGAGAGATACTTTGATTTGACTGTGATGTGTTGTGTTGAATGTTCCTTAGGCAATCATTCAGAATGGAGGGCTGGTGGAAGCTTCTCACTCACCTCGCTGCACACACCTGCTATGTGAAAGTCAGACTGGGCCGGTGTTTGCACAGGTAAAGAAGAATTCTCACCTAGAATGCATCGGTGATTGGTCTGGCGGCAATTACATAGCCACCATCTTATTTATATTCATTTTTTGTCTGTCTGTGTGTCTGCGCACACAACTTATGACGCTTTTAACTGCAAAACTGTTGGGTTTATGTTTCAACAAAGTACACAGGTACGACGCAATAAGCAACCGGACAAAAAAGCTCTATTTGTTTTTCCCATCCGTCAAATTTAAAGTAGTTAAATTAACAATTTATTATTGTTATTACTACGCTTATTGCGGCGCGGAAACGCTGACTCGTGGTTGCCCCTAGCGACGCCGACTCGTGGTTACCCCTTGCAATGTACACGAGCTCTGAGGCGACGTGGGAGAAATTCTACTTCACGTTAAAAACGCAAAAAAACAGAAGCACAACGCTGAGGTAAATTTTGAAGTGTGATGTCCCCGCCCCCACCCCAATGTGTCCAATTACTACTATAGAGTCGGTAGATACTACTATAGTCAGTAGATACTACTGTAGAGAGGCCGGGGGATGGGGGGGGGGGATGGTGTGGGGAGGCGTTGGGGGGGTGGGGGGGTGCAGCCCAGCCCAGCCCCAGCCGGCCAAAGTGCCACCTCGGCCGGCTGGGTAATCTATCCGAGGCCAGCAACACTCCGCCAGACGAGGCCTCCCCATGGCACTGTAGTGTTAGTAGATACTGCTATAGAGTCGATAGATACTATTCTAGAGTCGGTCGATACTACTACAGTCAGATACTACTGTAGAGTCAGTGGTTACGACTATAGAGTCGGTACATACTACAGTGGAGTCGGGAGATACTACTGTAGTGTCAGTAGATACTGCTTTAGTCATCAGATATAGCTATAGAGTCCGCATATACTACTATAGAGTTAGTAGTTACTACTATAGTAAGTAGATACTACTTTAGAGTCAGTGGTTACGGCTATAGAGTCAGCATATACTGCTAAAGAGTCAGCAGATACTGCTAAAGAGTCAGCAGATACTGCTATAGAGTTAGTAGTTACTACAATAGTCAGTGGATACTACTGTAGTGGATTCAACTGAGTCGCAGACGTACTTCTTGGAGGAAACACATTTATTAACACCAACACATTACCACAAAGGGGTTACTGCCCCTTTTCCAGATAACCTATGGTGGTGGACCACCAGGCTAACTATGCTAGTTACTGGGAGTAGCTACAACGGACAGGACTCTACCTGGGGTCCTCGTCCACGTGTTGGTGACTTCTTTTTGAACGTAGAATGTAGATGGTAGATCTTCAGATTACGACAGCAATGCTGAACCCCGGTCCCTGTGCGGACCCTGTTTATATCTTCCCGGGTCGTGGCTGGCCCCGCCCTTATAAAGTCAGTAGATACTACTACCGTAGAGCCAGATAATACTATAGAGTCACTAGATACTACTCACTCTATTGTATGTAGGGTGTGTAGGTATCCTCTTTGAGTCTGAACTCTAATACACAATCTGCTGCCATTCACCCCCATCTTTCACAGACACTGTATCTGCCTACTGTACTGTAGTGTGACCTGTTGTGATGGCGCAGGCACTAAAGGAGGGCAAGCGCTGTGTGACCGCGCACTGGCTCAATGACACGCTCAAGAGCAGACGGGTGATCCCTCCAAATCGCGCCCTGCACCTCCCCATGGCCTTGCAACATTCTGCCAAGCCCTGCGCGAGCCATGCAAGTCTCACCCCCATTCCACAACAGGCTTTTTCGCTGTGCACACATGTGTTAACATTGTGAATCCTCCAGTGTGACTCTGAAAATATGTAGCAATACCATCTGCTCATTGGTAGCTATTTCCAATTGTGTAAATTTAGCATTTCCGTGGTAGTTGCCAGTATCCCCGTATGATAATCACTGTTACCTATAAGCTGGTAGTTATTTTATGATCCCCAGATGGATGATGGGCTGAGCCAACCTCTGGAATTTGAACCCATGCTATTTTGATTGAGTTGGATACTGTCACTGCCACCTGGCAGAATTGGCAGATAATTGGTTATTTAATCCCCGTTGATATACTTCATTTTACAATGGGAGAACCCATTCAGACTGTCTTTTTCTAAAGTATGATTAGATGAATTGTCACGGTTCCAGGTCGCCATTTGATTTAAATTTTATTTTTTATCTTGTTTTACTTTTCAGTCAATAGCACCTCTAGTGGCTGAAGAGGTGACATGAACCCATTACATATCACATAAAAATAAATAAAACTTTGAATTACATGTGGTTCAATGAATGTATAAATAAGATAAGACTGTATATAATTCACAACACAATTTTCAATCCATACTCTCCAAAAGACATTTGCAGATGTCGAGTGTTATTATATCTTTGATGTAATTGAACAAATCCAATGCATTTATAATAACTTAAAACAAGATAGGATAAAAAATGCATTTCTTTCAATGGTAATAACATTTAAAAACGTACAGTTACCACAGACAAGTCAGAAATGCTTTTTGTATAAGCACACTGGTCAATAACACTGCTCACAACACATTGACGAACGCTTGCCTGTGCACCACTGCCGACACATTATCACCAACTAATTTGTTTTGTTTTATTAAAATAAGAAATTTTTAGATTTATTTATTTTAAATGGGCAACACAAGTACATCATAACGCACTCATCAAAACGTCAGTTAAGTCTAAAGGCCATTTTATCAAGAGGGTCTCGCTTAGGATGTTTTGATACATTTAACTTGAGTAACAATTAATGTGTGAATCAACTGGAGTGCCTGGAGAAATTACACTCAAAACACTGCAATGCTAGGTCAGTAACCTACTTGCTGTTCTACCTTCTATTGGTACCTTGCTACCGCTTTAGTTTGAGAGTTGCGCTTGTCTGACATTGATAGCACCGCATCCAAAGTGCTTGATTTTAAATAAGTATGCGCCACCTTGACTGAAATTTACTCCATCAACCTTTCTCCAAATGCTAAGTGACCTTTGTGCTTTATTCTTGTGCTGCACAGATCATCTCAGTAACTGGGTTTGTGGACCAAGACAGGGAGGATCTGAAGCTGATGATTGCACTAACAGGAGGCAGATACACTGGCTATCTTAGCCGGAGCAACACGCTGCTTGTTTGCAAAGAGTAAGATCTTTGTTATTCTTTTGTGTGTGCGACAAACTGTTTCTGCATGCATCACTCGATGAAAAATTGACAACCATCATGGTACGCTTACTCTGATTTATTGTGTGCAGGAATTTATTTTATATTTCATTGCATATGATTCTTTAGTGAATAGAATGTGCCTTCTGGTATTGTTGAATCCTTTCTAGATTTGAAGCTTTCGTGACTGCAAGGATTCATACTCTTAGGTTTTTTCGGTAAAGTCACGTAGGGAAAAATAAATATATAAAAAATAATAAATACTAATAACAAAAATATTTAACCCTTGATACAGTAAATCTAATTCTAGATTTGAAGCTTTCGTGACTGCAAGGATTCATACTCTTAGTTCTTTCGGTAAAGTCACGGAGGTAAAAAATGAAATTAAAATTATTTTTATTAATTTTGGAGAGTATATTTAGTATATTGATGATACTGATGTAGTTTATATTTTAGTTCTTTACGTGGTGGTTTAGCTGCTGCAGCTCCTTACTATTAAAATTCATTCCCTCTATTACTGCTAACCCTACTCCCTCCCTTTGATGCTGCTAATCCTGCATACTGCATAATGCACGGGCATAATATGACTTTGAACCCCCCCCCCCACCTACGCATTCCACAAGTAGTGACTAATCCCATATCTCCATTTAACATAAATATGCTAAATTCAACTTGATGTGCAAATTCCTTTGTCAAGGCGCCCCTTCCCCCTCCAACCCAGCTTAAATATACGCTGCCAAGCCTGGTGGTGCCCATTCAGACGCTGTCTTTCAGACAGACCTGTTCTTCACCTGAGGACGGCTGCTTGCGTTGTGGCCGAAACGTCGTGAGAATTATTTTATAATGTTTTATTTTTATTATTTTATTATTTCCCTTCTACATGACTTTACCGAAAAAACCAAGAAGACAGGATTTGTTGGCCCATATACATATGTTTTAGTGTAACAGCTTAAAGCTATACGAGAGTTGAGTATATATAACAACATCAATGGAAAAAAAAAATATGAAGTTGGCTTTTAAATATTCCTGTTTAAATTGAATCTCCTTCAAACCTGTGCCTATAATTTTTTTCTTGACGAAAATTGGCAAAAACCTAACAATCTAAATGTGAAGTTCAATGAACTCGTATGTTTACAAGTGTTCACCCGAATTATGCTGCACATTTTAAAATGTTATCACCTTCAAGCAAGTAATCTGATTGCTAGGCATAATTATTCTATTTTGGTTTTATAAAGCACCTTTCACCAAGGTGCTTGACAATGCTTACTGACTACGGTACAAAATGGCAAGATAAGGGATGGCGATTGGGTAGTGACTAGGGTGGAGGGAGCGAGGTGGAGGCTGAGGCTCTGGCTGGAAAGGTGTTAGGTGTTGCTGGTAGGGGTGGCAGAAGAGGAAGGGTAAAGGCAAGAGAAAATTAGATAGGACCTGAGGCCGTGGCATGCAATGCACCGTCATCGCGTACACCCCGTAGGCGGGTGTAGTACCAGCCCTAGCGGGGCTTGGTGAGCGTTGGGATAGCGCGGCCACCACGCATAGCGTGTAGTGCGGCCTCCCACCAGAGGGAGTGGGAGAGTGTCAGCCCAGGAGCAGGGTTGCCCCGGGCCATGGCATTCTGGTTAACCCCGTAGACACGTGATGCGGAGTGCCCATGGAGAGGGCCCCAAGTGGGGAGGCTAGGGGGAGAGCTCCCAATAGGGATCGAGGGGGAGCTAGAACGCTGGAGAAGGAGGGCGAGGCCAAGGGCGGAGCCAGCCCCGACCCGGGGGGATATAAGGGACCGGAGTTCTTCGTTCGACAGCTGGAAGCCCTACGTCTACAAGCTGGAAGCTCTACATCCTACGAGGCATCAATACGTGGTCAGGGACCCGAGTGAGGGCCCGACCCTTCGTAGCTGTAACTCCTCCGTATAGGGTAGTTAGCTGGGTGGCCACCACCCTAGGCTGTATCTGGTGAAGGGGCAGTTACCCCTTTGTGTTACTTGTTGATGTTACAAATAAATGTGTTGCCTCTAAAGAACAACGTCTACAACTCAGTTGAACTCACTACACATATAAGGAAATGAGAGAAGAGGGTTAAGGGGGGACCAGTCCATGAAAAGCTTTGAAAACTAAGGTGAGCAATTAAAAGATACAGCGGTGATAGATAGGAAGCCAGTGAAGTTGTTAAATGAGAGGGGAGCAATGAGAGTTGAAGGGGAGGTTAAAGACGGTGTGTGCAGCTGAGTTTTGAATTTGTTGTACAGGGGCAAGGGTGTTGGCAGAGAGAAGAACCAGGAGCAAGTGGCAATAATCCAGAAGAGTGAAGACTAGGGAGTGCACAAGAAGTTTGGCAGCGGTGATGGTGATGAGGGGGAGAATTTTCCTGATATTGAAAATATGGAACCGGCATGTGTGAGTGATGTTGGCGATGTGGGAAGTGAAGGAAAATGAGGAATCAAAGGTTGCACCAAGAATTTGGATGGAGGGGGGAGGAGAAGGAGAGCGGGTGGCAGAAAAGTAGATCACAGTGGTTTTCGAAGGGTTAAGGTAAAGGCTATGTTGTGTCATCCATTCTTGGATGGCCATTACGCAGGATGAGATAAGGTCGGAAAGGTCAGGGGTAAGAGCCTTAAAGGAAAATCAGATTTGTGTCGTCGGCAAATAGGTGATACGAAAAATTTAAATTCTTTGAACCTATCTACGCGACTTTACCGAAAGACCCAAAGAATGAGAAAGGATGGGCTCGAGGGGGGATGTGTAGAAGGAGAATAGGAGAGGACAAAGTACAGAACCCTGGGGGATGCCAACCATGATGGGGGAGCAAGAACCATGATTAAAAGAGACATTGGATGAATGAGAAGTGAGGTAAGAGCAGAGCCATTGAAGTGGGGTGCCAGAGATACAGAGGTTAGACAGTGGATAAGAGGATGGAGTGATCAAGGGTGTTGAAAGACGCAGACAGGTCAAGCGAGGACAGAGTGACCTGAGTTAGACAATTGGTTGTCCATGTGGAGGAGAGCGGTTTCGGTGGAATGGAGTGGACGGAAACCAAACTGCTGGAGGGTATAGAGAGAGTGAGAAGAGATGTAGGAAGTGAGTTGGGTGTGAACTAGGCGTTCGAGGAGTTTGGAGAAGTAGGAAAGCAAGGAAATAGGGCGATAGTGTCCCGGGATGGAAGGATCTAGTTAAGGTTTTTTCAGAAGGGGTAGAATGATGGTAGTTTGGAAGGAGTGGAGGAAGATGTAAGATGAAAGGGGAGAGTTGAAAAGAGCTAGGAGGAATGAGAGGATAGTAAGGATGACAGATGGAAGCAAGGTAGGCGGTAGGGGATAAAGGGAGGAAAAGGTTGGGTGAGTACTGGAGATGATGTTTGACAGCTCCAGGAGTGACACAGGGGAAAAGGTATTTAAAGTAGATGAAGAATTGGAGGAGAGGGGCAAGTAGGTATGATGCTGGCAGGAAGGGAGGTCGCGAGGAGGGTCGAACGAATTTGAGAGATCTCCATGACATATTTGGAGAGGACTAAAGGGTAGGGGACAGAAGAAGAAATAGCAGTTGAGGATGACGAAGGATGTCGTGGAGTGTTTAAGGTAGAAAATTGAGCAGCGTGCGCAGAAATGGAAGACATGAGGGATAGAAAATGGGATTGGTGAGCGGCCTCCAGTGCAGAATTGAAAACGGAAAGCACAGAAATGTAAGTCGAGTGGGAATCAGTAGTGCGTAGGGTCTTATGGGTTAGCTTGGCTTTGCGTACGAGGCGACGTTCAATCTTTAGCCCAGGTGTTAGCCAAGGCCTAGGAGGATGATTAGGAGGGCAAGAGTGTCTAATGAGTAGGATAGTGCAGAATGTAAGATGGATAATGCTTTTTCTGGGTGGAGGTAGGAGAAATTAGATAGGGGTGGTAGGTTAGTGGGAACCAGGGAATGAAGTGCAGAGTGATCAATGTAGCGTAGATTTCGGTGGAGGCGTGTGGGGGCAGATTAAGGGCTGGATGGTGAGGGGCATGGAATTGAGAGTGTCATGGTCAGTAATAGGTGATCGAACAGAGGACATGGGTCAACTAGGGAATGGGAAGTTGAGCAAGCGGAAGTGAAGATAAGGTCAAGCGTGCTACCAGAGGAGTGGGTCGGAGGAGAGGAGACCAGGTGTAGGTTGAAAGAGCTAGTGAGAAAAATTTAAGTCGAGGACATAGTCACCCAGAAGAATCAACAGAGATGAGATCGGAAGAATAGTGGAGAGAAGTCAATCCAAGTTGTCGAACGAGAAGGGCTGACCAGGGCGGCGGTAAATAATTCGAAATTAGATTGCAAAGGGGAAAAAGAAAGACGATAGTTCAAATTCGAAATAGGGAAATGAAGGAAGAGCAACAGGTGGAGGCGATGGGATCCAGGTGGAGGAGAAGAGCAACCCAACGCCGCCACCAGGCTTGCCAGATGGTCGTGGGGAATGTATGAAGTTGGTGCGGGATGTGGAAAGTGCAGCTGGGGCAGAAGTGTGGATATCCAGGTTTCTGTAATTACTAGGACTTGAAGGTTTTATGAGAAGAAGGCGTCTCGGGTGGAAGTGGGCTTGTTACAGACTGAACGGGAATTCCAGGGCGTTTTTAGAGTGTGGATGGGTGGCGATGAGGTTTTAAAGAGTCACACATCGGGAAGATGGGGGGACGGATGGTAAGAATTAGTGAATGTAGCGGGGCAATCTATTTAGGTGGTGTGGCTGTAGCTGGTGGGGATCTGGGCGCGGAGCGGGCTATCTGCCGCACAAGCTGCGCTGTTCGACCCCTTCATACATTACACAGTGCAACAGAGGTGATCTAGCTGTAATGGAAACTGATTGGTGTGCACCAATCAGTTTCAAAGACAATGCATATATTATCAGAGTGTGTTTTTGGTTTGCATTTTGACCACAAGTATTGTGGTTAATGCAGACAATTAGTAAGGTTTGTCACGTAAACAAACATGCCAATTCGTTACACGTTCAGCACACCGGTGTGTTGGAGAGTAAACCCACAATATCTACAATTCGCCCTTTACTATCCCTTTGGCGTCTTTATAATGAGCACTTTTTTATAGAAAGTCAAGCGCGAATATGCTGGTGCCAGCAATGGTATGGTGGAACTTCTTCTGGTTTAGGACTGCAAAAGCAGACCACCACTGTCCCGTGCCCATTTAAACATGGAGGCCTTAGCTCTTAACTGATTCAATTTTTGCCACATTCACCTTCCATATTTTTATTCATGCGGGGTTGTCAGGGTTCACAGAATCGACACTGAACTAGAAGACCCTTTGTAACTCACATTGTGCCTCATTAGTTTTCTCTTTAGGTTGTATTCAATGGAAAACACTTCTCTTGGTCCCTTGAGCATTTGTGCATGATTTAATGTGTTTATATTTTTATATACAATTATCCCGTTTTTACATCGGTCATTAATATTCTGAAGATGCTTTGCGACTTGTGCTGCTTGCTTGGTATAAGCGATGCGCTCGATCTACTGTATTTTAAACGATTCCTGTGTGGGACAAGAGGCCAATTAAACCAAACTCTAGAAACCATTTTTTTTTTAAATCTTCCGTAATAATTATTGGTATTAAGATGTGTTATGCTGGTTTGTTGTGTTGCCCTTGGGTAACTTGAACATTCCAATTGATATGTAGCAAATGTAATTTTGAAGAAAAATTCAAAAAGGAATTGTCAGTGTTACCTTGTTTAATTGAGCTCGAAGATGGTACTCATATCCTGTACATAGCGCTGAGCCAGTGGTGGAACTTCCGTGCTTTTATGGCGGTGGCGAGGTAATCCACTGTTGACTTCTCCAGAAATTGGTTCTACTTTTATCGACCTCAGAAGGATGATAGGCTGAGTCAGCCCCTAATCAGGATTTTAACTTGCAATCTTCCAAACTGGACCTGTTCACTCTATCTCTGAGCCTCCTAATATAAGTATAAAGGAATACTTAAATTTGGTAGGCTTATATATTTGTTTGAATAATATAAAATATCTTTATATTTCAGTAAAAACCTGGAATGGAAGATGTTTGTTTTAATTAAATTCTGAACTAAATGTATGGTGGGGGATTTTACATCAAATACTAAGCTTGTGTAAAGGCATTTCCATTCATAATTGTAGAATAATTTAAGCTTGAAGGTCTTCCCTAAGGTCTTATGTTTGAGTTTCCAGCCTACATCATTTGATGCTTGGACTTTAAACTCAATAACTCACAGTGCTATGTGCAGCAGCATGTGCAAATACTTTGCTATATAGGGATATTCACATAAATTTGGCAATATATATTCTGTAAATATATTACTGACCTCTAATTTAAATCCCAGTGTATTTCAAATCTGATTTGTTGAAAGATGCTGTTGGGTTTTAGCAGCTTACTCCGAGGAGATGTGTTATTTATCTATAATATTAGTGGTATTCAGCGGTGAGAGAAAAAAAACCCTTCAGGTTGTACCATTCAAAAAGTGACTTGGAATTGTACCCTTGTCTGTTGCTGTGACTAACTTTTGTTCATAAGCTATCCATAGACCTCTTATTTGCAGTGATTAGTTTGTGCTAAATAGAATTTGAGGAATGGTGCTGTTTTTTCAGCCACCCTGCAAGTCAAGTTCACCCGATTCACTGCAGAGTTTTTCTCTACCAATGTGAAGCAACCTGACTTAGTCGCACAACCTAACAATCAATTTTAGTTGACCTTGATTTAAGGAGCCGTACTCCGACCGCTCGGCTCAATAGCACAGTGCGCGAACCACTGCATCACCACTTTGCGCAATGAACCTAGAAAGCTTATTTTAAGCCGCACTGACAACAGTGTGGTCGATATTGTGGCCAAAGAACCCCCATGCCCAACATGGCATGGGAGGCCTTCGTCCCCACCATAGTTTTTGTGTGCAAAATAAAACCTTGAATGTGTGAAATCGTCACGACTTGATTTAAAAATCGATTACGTCTGCCTGTATCTGCCTATGAAGGTGCTAATCATGTGAACGTCTCCATCTGTCACCAATGCATGCAGCCCGAGCGGCATGAAGTTTGATAAGGCACGTGAGTGGCGTGTGCCATGCGTGAACATCACCTGGCTCTGCGATGTGCTTGCGGGAAACCTAGAAGCCCTGAGGCAGCCTCAGCATGTGCGCTACACCACCTTCAGCCTCGCAGACCCCTTCGCTCCAGATCGCCAGCTGGTGGCCAATCTGCTTGGTAAGCATTGAGCGTGTGTTGATTACACCCCTCGTCACAGACCGGTCCCACCATAGGAATGTGGAATTGCTCCACTTGGCTGAGGGCTGCCAAAGGAGGTGTGTGACTTGGCATTTTGTTCTTATCTCTCAAATGCCCCAGACCAGATTATTTTCACTTGTAATTAGCTTTATTCATGCAGTCTGTTGAAGCTGAAACGTGCAAATTGCAGAATTGTAGTTGTTGATGATGGGGGGGGGAGCAATTTCAAAAACAATTGTTTTAATGTAGAATTGTATCGATGCATTGGAAAAAAACAGACCATATATAGGAAAAGACGCCTCAACGAACAAATCCACGCTAACTTTCTTCCATATATGGATTTATCCGATTAGGAATTTTCCTCCAGGACAAAGAGCGTTATAACGAAACAGCATTATGAGAGGCAGTGCTAGAAGAGGTATGCCTGTACAGTAATTTAGCTACACATTTAAAAGGTGGCTCCCACCCCTCCGCCACTCTTGCCAATGCTTTACTCTTGCCATCTAAACATACTTGACATATACCATTGGATCCTCCTTTGCCAGTAGCAAAACATGATAATTGTTTTTTTACCCTTTTATCTGGCGACAAAACTGACACCTTTTTTTACAAGGAGTCATGTTTGCATTGACCACAATACCTGCAGTCGGAATGCAAACAAAAAACACAACTCTGATAATGTATGCACTGTCCTTAAAATTGATTGGCCCACACCCGGGACAGCTTTTCTTAGAGCCTAGTCTCACATTGTGTTGGACCAGATGACGCCAAAAGGTGCCTTTTGGTCCAACACAATGTGAGACTAGGCTCTAAGAAAAGCTGTTTCGGGTGTGGACCAATCAATTTCAAGGACAGTGCATACATTATCAGAGTTGTGTTTTTTGTTTGCATTCCGACTGCAGGTATTGTGGTCAATGCAAACATGACTCCTTGTAAAAAAGGTGTCAGTTTTGTTGCCAGATAAAAGGGTAAAAAAACAATTATCATACTTGACATATCCCAGAGGACATGTTGAGAGCTTGTGTAAATTATATAAAAATACTTTTAATGTGTTTTTGGACCATTTCAAACGTTTTCATTGTGTTGTATGTCAACTCCCAAACAATTATTCTTTCTATAAATTACTATTTGTATTTTTAATTCCAATTGATTGCCACACACCCACTAAACACTATCCAGGTACTTCTGTTGTCTTTTTGGTTTTATTTTAATAGAAACACATTTCCAGCCAGATTGTATCATTGCAATGAATGATATTTAATACTTAAGAAATGTAATATGTTGACATTGTTTAAATGCATTTTACTGTAAAGAAAATGGACATTGGACATATATTTTGTATTCTTTGGTTCTTATATATATTTTGTGTTTTATTGTGGTCGTTGTACATTTCTAAAATGTGTTCATTTTGAAAACGCTGCTTTCAATATAAACATTAGATTTTAATGTTTAACTTTATATGATGGATGTTCTATTTCTCCAATGAAATCCACCATAGTTTCTTGGAAAGTTCCAATAAGAATCTCAAAAGAAGCGCTGCTGGTAAGTTTATGCTTCTGCCCTGTGGACGTTTGCAATTCTTAGTAACAAGCATGCAGGTGAACAGCTAAAGGTCTTGTCCTCATGCACATTTCACGTATTTTTTTACCAGAAACATGACGGTTCCACTTGGTGAATAATCAATATTCATGTATAGTTTTGTTCATTTGGATTACAATGTTTAATTAATGTGTTGTATTTGTGGTTTTATGATTAAATATGAATATTTGTTCCACGTGCAGTAAATATAACTCTTTTATTCCAGCGTTTCTTTGCATTTCGATGTATTTATACATAACCATTGCACATGTTTAGGTAGTTGTCCCCATAAAATTCCACCAATAAAGTTCACCATATCCTGATATCCAATTATTGTCACCCAAAATCCCATTCTTTGATGCACTGCATTGTCTGTGGGTTAGATTCAACTTCTTATCTGTGATATTGTGGATTAAATAATGACGAAACAATGAATGAAGGGTTGCATAATGCTACACAATTTGAATTTAAATAGCTTTAAAATGCATTAGAGTCTGAAGCCGCTGCACAGCTAGTGCATAGGAAATTTACAATAGGTAATTTGGCAAGTAGGGAGAGAAGTGGTAACAAAAGCATCATTAAAAAAAATTCCCACACCTGTGTAAATTAAGCATGGAAAAGTTGCATGCTTAATTACATAGAAATGCTGCATTAAGCATCAACATTGATAAGCAGTAGGCTTGATGGTCAGAATTGCCGACAGGGTTAATGCTTCCATGTCAAAGGAATGAGGCTTTCAGGTTTGTTTTTACCGTTGGAATTAAGTCAACAACATTTCCGCCCTCATTTTCATCGCCTATCGCCCATCCCTCACCACTAACGTACTCAATGCATTGATCAAACGTTACATCTGTATTTAAATTGCTTACCAATGTGCGTGCCTTCATTCAGACTCGTTAATTGTCTCTTGCAGTAGGCTCGGTCATCATCTCGCTTGGACATTTTCATCCCCTCGTCGCCATTGACTTGAGTAAAAATAAATACACGGTGATATCTTTATTTGAAGCTTTCGTGACTGCAGGAATCCATACTCCTTGGTTCTTTCGGTAAAGTCACGTAGGTAGAAAAACAAAATAAAAATAATAACACGGTGATCATTTCGTTTATACATTCAACCTTAGTGATTTTCCATTAGAAATAATGGATTTTTTTAAATGTTGCAGTTTAAAAACTACATACAGATTAACAAAAACCTAAACCCACTCCTATAGTTTGCTATAAAAACTTCAGTGTACCAAATTTTATTATAATTTTATGCACAATGAAATGCATAACAGTGGAGGAACTCTAAAATGGGAGTAATTACAATGATCATCCACAGTTGTTTGAGCAGTAGAGTATCATTTGATGACGTAGGAAAGCTTCAAAGCTCATGCATGCAAGGTTTTAACACTCAGACTTCTCCACAGATGGGTTAGCAATCTGTTTAAAATATTCCCATTTCTTAGATAACTTGCAGCCTCACATTTTGGGCTTCAAGGTGATATTGGCCAGTCCAACAACCTCACTTATAGTGTGCTCCTTGACCGACGTGCACCGAGAATTTGGGAATCACATTTTCTGCCATGGCAAGTTATGATTTTGTGACCTACACCTTAATAGTGTCAGTGAATAGGCAGATGGTAGAAAAGCCATTCAAGGTCTTCAGTGACTGGCTTTGGAAGGATGAGCTAAACGCAAGCAGGCTTGAAGCTGCCTTGCAGTCCAATAGTGTTCATTGCAGGTTTCAGCTGTTTTTAGCTCCATCATCCTTTTCTCTCTCTGTTATATTTTGAGATTGTGATGGTTTTTATCCAGCCCTGTGGTCGGAATGTGTGACGTACAATTGGAAGTTGCGAGTTAAAATCCCAGTCAGAGGTCGATCTTCCACTCAGGATTGATAAACTTACTTGCACTTTTTTAGGATGTAAATTGTAGCTGGCTAGTGGAGGAATTCGCATCTGCCATGAGAATGTGGAATTTCAACCACTGGCGTAGGGTGGGTAGCAGGAAAGAACACTACTCTTACTCATTTACTTAAAACTAGACAGTTTGGTTTAGTAATTAATATTATATGGTACAGTTTTAATGTCGGTGATTTATTACTAGCTAATCATTGAGGGTTCGAGAAGTTAAGTCGTGGATGACAGGAATACTATAAGCATGGGCTTGAGGTCGTCTAAAGTGAACGTTAGCCGTTTCATATTTTATTCGTGGAGAAAAACACCTATCGATTTAAATTGTTTGCTATACAGCGATAGCTCGTCATATGTTGTTTGCTTAAATGAGCATTCCAAAGCACCCTTTGAGCCAGTGGTGGAATTTCCACGTTCTCATTCCGTGGGTAGTTTTTCAATAGGCAAATTACTCTAATTATATGCTTACACATTTTTTTGCCAATATTTCCAACCGTAAGGAAAATATTTTTATAACTTTCTGTATTAAAAGAAAATAATGGATGATACTTCCGTGGATACCCTATTACTCTAGACCAAAAAGTTAGTTTCTCCATGCTCCAAGTGCACATGGTGCAATGCTCATCTAAACCCTGAATCAATGGTGGAAAATCCTCATTCTCAAAGCAGACACAAATCTCTCCATCAGATGACCACTGTTGACCTTTCAAAGCGCTCACTCATTTCATCCACCCCTAAGGGGGATGATAAGCTTAGTTACTCTTAAGTTGGAAGTCACATTCTTTAACCACTCTTAATTTATTCCCACATAGAACTTAATTGAGATTATACATCACTAGTATCTGACCCCCCTCTTTTGCAGACCACAGAGCTTGGGCGAGTGTGCTTTTTCCTGGCTCCCTTCCTTCCAGCTTGTCTGCAGTTTCCTGGTCTGGCCTAACAAACAAGGTGGGCCAAATTGGCCCCTGTCGTTCGTAATCTTTCTGATGTTCAAAATGTATTTTCTAATCACAGCAGTACAGGGATGCTGATGCCATCAATAATTTGTGCGGTCTAATAAAACTGCCGACTCGCAACCGTTTAACCTTTGACTGCTTTACATTTCAGGCATCCAGAAATATTCCTAAAAGAAAACTCTCGGATGGTATTCAGTCATCTGTAAAGAAACCCAGGTACCATCATGACATTATTTTTAAAATCTACACTGCCCCCCTTTCACAGACGCTTTTAGCTCCCGTGTACATTTATTGCTGCTTTGATTTTTATCAGGGAATGTTATTGATGCATCCTCTTGAATCTTCTGGAACGATAAGAGCAACACTTAGCCGGAATACTGCACTGTTTACACTGCACTGGGTTCCTGCACTCTCCATGCCGCTCAGACTCATCTTGTTTTTGTTCACTCCTTTGTGTTGGTCACGCCTGGTACACAGTACTGTGCACGATTTCACCCTTTTATAACGTTCTTCAGTAAAATTGTCAACGTGTCTGGGAAGAGGCCATTAAGTGCAAGTCATAGCAGAAGTGCTAAAAGAGACCATAAAGCAATTACCTTGGATGTAAGTAAGTACTGTACAGTATGTTTTATTTTGTGACTTATTTTCGGTATTAATATTTTTGTCATAACATGTGTAGTGGTGATACGCGCTGGGTGTATACGTCGTGTGCCAGCGCGTATGTACGGGTGTGTGTGTGGTGACGCGCGCTGACGGGGAGGAGCAGGCGTCAGTGCGCGGGTGGGGGGAGTGCTGCTGATTGGCTGTGTGCCGGTGACGCGCCCAGAGGGAGTGATCGGGTAGCAGCGCGGTGTGATTGGTCGGGGAGTGGAAACACGCGCTGAGCGGAACCGGATCGTAGAGATAGCGCGTGGGGATTGGGTAACTGAGGAGCGGTGCCGACGTTGAGGTCCGCATCCGCTCCGTCTCCCGGGAAGAAGAGGTATATAAGGTGATGCACAGAGGAGCAGGGGGCAGAAGTGGAACCATCTAAGAATGAAGACGAAGGTGCAGAGATAGAGCCCGGAGAGGAGAGTAATGGAGAGTAGAGGAGAGTAAGGTATAGGTGTGTAGCCAGAGAGAGAGAACGGTCTACACGAGCTGAGTAATGTATAGTGTGTAGCCAGAGAGAGAGAACGGTCTACACGAGCTGAGTAATGTATAGTGTGTAGCCAGAGAGAGAGAACGGTCTACACGAGCTGAGTAATGTATAGTGTGTAGCCAGAGAGAGAGAAAGGTCTACACGAGCCGAGTATGCATACGGTGTAGCCAGAGAGAGAGATGCAAAGTCTACACGAGGCGAGTGGAGAGTGTAGCAGAGGCGCAGAGTCTACACGAGACGAGAGAAGAGTGTAGCCGAGGCGCGGAGTCTACACGAGGCACAGAGAGCCAGCAGCACAGAATCTAAGAGAGTCAAGAGAAGCGTAGGGTGGAGAGAAGAGGTCACGAGTTGTACCGTTGTATGGTGACCGCATTGTGAAGAAGAGAGGCCACGCGTTGTATCGTTACAAGTCAAGATTTAATAAAAGAAGTGTGTTCCCGTCAAGGAGTTTCCTGCCGTCATTTTCCAATACTTCACATGTATTGAATTGCCAATTAAGGTGTGTTCTTAAAAAAATACTCTGCATTGTTAAGTGCGATTTTGTTAAGTCTTCGGGCCTAATTTTTTTTGTAGGAGCGCATCTCTAATTATACATTGGAAGCCAATGGGAAAATAGGTTTGATATATATGGAATTTGACTTTATGGACAACTTTTCAGGAACAGGTGTGTTTCGTTCATTGAGGAATGCCTATATATTAATGGGCACTCCCTTGGTAACATGATAACTTGGTGTTCATGCAAATCACTGCCAATATGTAGTGATGTAGGTTATTGCAACACATGTACATGTACTACTTGATTTACATGACAGATGAAAATATCTTGGACCCTGTTTACCACTGTACTTGGATTGCCATCCCGAAAGGACCCTCACAGGTCCTAATAACCACTCTTTTCAATAACAGCAGAGCCTCTAACCCTTTTCAGTGTGATAAAAAAAAAATCTCGGGTCGTAAAACTTTTTAAGAAGTTATGCTTAAGATTGACATGTTGTTTTTACAAACATGCCAGATAATTCATCTTATGATGGTGTCTGTTTATCGTCACCTTTTTAAGTAAGACTTTACATTCAAATATATGGAAGCTATATATGTATTACCCCACGCCCTATACCTAAGCCTAATGTTTATTTTATATAAGATATTAAAATCCAAACTATTGGCTCCAGCCATGGGAAAGTGGAATTTCCACGACTCACTCATCGCTGTCACACAGTGTCTCCATGCTCTAGTGACAACATTGCTTATCTAAAGAGCACATTGCTCACAAACACATTGCTCATTAGAAGAGGAAACACACTTTGAGTCACTTAAATGTGCATTGGTGTTATTCATCTACAACTAAAATTCTGACTGGAGGAAATTTGATATCCCTATGACAGGGACCCGTTTTTCCAAAAGACAACTTCCCACTAAGTGGTAATCATTTTATCAGTTCCATTTGAATGATGGGCTCAGCCAACTCATGGCCTTCTAATCTTTTATTGGGTGATCTTTGCATACCAATGCCCAACTGGTTACTATTGCCACAAATGATTCCCTTACCTTAACACTACACAGTGTGTTGAATAATCTTTCACAATTTGAAAGTATGCAGTTGGCCATTAATATTTTATTTGCTCATACACTTTTGATTTTAATTTATTGCTTAATTTTATCTAATAATTTTAGTATTTTTATGCCCTTTTTCTTTAAAACATTACTTTTTTACGGAATACTTATGCACCGTCTTGGTGGATTTTGAGTGATGAAAGTAATACAAAATATTTTATTAAACTGACAAATTATATTCAGGTCCCTCAGCTAAAGGACCTTCTAGACCAGTATCCAGAGGTGGGACAAAGTCATTGTTATGCAAGTCCAAGTCGAGTCGCAAGTCATCAAATTCATGACTCGAGTCTGACTCGAGTCCAAGTCACATGACTCGAGTCCACATCTCATAGGTGGGACAAAGTCATTGTTATGCAAGTCCAAGTCGAGTCGCAAGTCATCAAATTCATGACTAGAGTCTGACTCGAGTCCAAGTCACATGACTCGAGTCCACACCTCTGCCAGTATCTGCTATTAACATTTAAACTGTGAAACCTCTGGACTAATTTTGGCTTTCAGTTTCTCATCAGCACACACTGGCTTTTAAATGTTGCCAGGATGCCTGTTGTTTTAGGCAAGAGTCCTTCATGACCGCTGTGGGAACCATTCAAGCAGTCGAAGAACATTGTATGAAATTTATCTCGAAGTGGTGAAATAGCCCTTATTCTTTTGTATATCCATCCCATCTTTCATGCCTGACACCTCATGAATTGCTTGATTGACACCACTAATTCTTCATCATGTCTCCGTACATCCCGTGCTCCCATGTGCAGGCTGGAGGAGGGTTTGCTTTCCCAACGCCGTGGACCGTGCGATGCCACTCACCGGGTGATCTTCACTGGCTTTGAGCTCTTCCAAGTGCACGAGTACATGAAGGTTGTGAGAGATGCAGCAGGCACACTTCATCCACACAGTGCTATTGGCCACCTTGACAGCATTGCCAATGTCAACACCTTCGTCCATCATTCACTGCCACAGGCATGCTTTGTCGCAGATATGGATGTGTAAGGTCACAGACAAAGTGCCTGCCTTCTCATACTGTTGTGGGTGCTCCTCTCAATTTGTATTGCTGAGGTATTGCCGAAAATAGCTATTTCAGAATAGTTTTTTAGATTGGAGGAATCCGATGAGATATGAAGCTCTTTTTCACAGATATCCAGTAGACATATGTGAAATAAGTTCAACATATCTACATACATACATGCAAAAGGTACTATTATAATTTATAATTGACAACAGAAATTATGGGCAAAATTTTCCCCTGTCTCAGATTTTAACTTACAAGCATGTGGCTGTGAGTTGCAAGCTCTAACAACTGTGCCACGTGGCCCTATCATTTGAGATTTAGCCCTAAAATATTCGTTGATTTTGTATTGAAAGGTTTCACATTGAAAAAGTCACATTTTTTAATATTCTACCATTTTACTGATATACTAAATTAAAAGATGGCAGCAGTGCGAAATTTTTTAAGTCAGCTTGTAGTATCAACAACAACCACCATTCGCCACTAAGTGGCGCTGACATCACCACGACGCTTGTGCCAGGCTATGTGCACTTTAAAGCCATGTGAAGTGTCGAACACCCGCTAGTAGGAGGTCACGGGGCAGACCCAGATGTCACAGGTCGACTGACTGAGATGACTGGCTGATGCGCACCACCTGTGTCCCCTACTGTGCCAACTTGCTGTGCTTTAGCCACCCGGCGCTCCGCTCGTTGTGAGCGTCGCTCCTCCGCCCTCCGTTGTTGTTGGAGGGCTACTGCCTCCAACTGCCCACTAGCGTCCTTCACTAGCCTCCTCCACAGATGCCAATCTTGACACCGCTGGTACCAGTCATCGGCAAGTCCACTCAGCTCCACATCCTCCTGTACCACATCACTCCATCTCTTCCCTAGCCCGTGCCGCGCCCGTTTAGCCCCCTCGATCCGGCCGAACAAAAGCTGTTTAGGGATGCGAGCTACATGACCCAGCTAACGCAGCCTTGCCTGCCGGTGGAGTTCACCGATGGGACTTTGTCCATATCTTTCAAGGATTTGTGAGCTCACACAATCCATCCTGGTTAAACCCAGGATGGATCGTAGGCAGGCCAGCCTAAATCTTTCAAATCGGGGAAGATGTTCCATTAGGGGGGTCCACGTTTCGCAAGCGTAGAGAAGGGAGGGAATGACCGTGGCCGAGAAGACCTGAAGCTTCGTGCGGAGCGACAGACGAGGTAGCTTCCACACAGCATTACATAACAGATGAAAAGATAATGCCACTCGACTGATTCGGAGTGTGACCTCTGCTGTTAAACCGGAGCCAGTCATGAGCACACTGCCCAGGTATGGGAAACTCTCCACCCTCTCCACAACTGCCCTATCACCAATTGGGAGTTGTGGGGGTGGAGTGTCCAATGGTACAAAATACCCAGGCAGGTGCTTAGTTTTGGTGGGGCTGATGGTAAGGTCTCATGTTCAAAAGAACACTTTTTTGTTTGCCCAATGTACATCGCCTTCTCTTGTTGCTCCGCCAGAAACTTTATGTCCTTGGTGGAGAGGTCGCCGAAAGCGTGCACAAGTGCACCCACCTGGTCGCCAATAAGGTGACTCGTACCGTCAAGTTTTTAACGGCCATCTCCGTTGTCAAGAATATCGTGATGCCCAACTGGCTTGAAGACAGCGCTAAGCAGCAGCGGTTTCTGGGTGAGTCGTGTGGTCAAGTTAAACATTCCAGGTCAAAGTGTCTTACCGCCCAACAGCAGCCCTGAGACTTTGATGGGTGAGCTACATTGAATGCCCTACACAGGCATGCCTATTTTATTGACTACACAG
Organism: Lampetra planeri; assembly: GCF_965212315.1. Taxonomy (NCBI): domain Eukaryota; kingdom Metazoa; phylum Chordata; class Hyperoartia; order Petromyzontiformes; family Petromyzontidae; genus Lampetra; species Lampetra planeri. The sequence continues at coordinate 6,566,498 of NC_136107.1, read as the reverse complement.
GGATGGTGTGCTGAGTTTACCCCCACCCAGCCAGGATTTGTATTCATTAGCTTATTGTGGTTTCAGTGGTCAGGATGGTTTAGGAAATACTAGTGTAGGGGATTGTACAGAGAAAGTGCTAGAAGACACTGTACTTATTATTCAATAAATAATACACTGTTATAGTAGAGTGGGGATGGGGTCACTGTCCGATCGGGGTGTGGCCGAGCAAGTATATAAGGGGCAGCGAGGCCGGCGGTCGGGGCGCTGCTCGGGGACTAATCGATGACCAAGGTGGATGACATCGTGGTCGACGGTTCGAGAAATAACTTGGTGGATACCATCGGAGCGGAAGATAGCCGCAGTAATTACAAGTGTGGCGGTTGTTGCGCTCAGAACTGTAAATACGTTACGATAAAAATAAAGTTTTTACTTCTACAAAATGAACGTCTCCAAGGAGCTTCTTTGCACTGGTGGCAGTTGTGGGATTCAGTCTACAGTATCCCGAAAGAAGACCCGGAGAGGAGCTCCATTGGAGGTAGAGGCGTCGTCTCTAAACGCCACGGGTCCCCGAGACCCGGAACCCAGTGGGAACCGGTCCCTGCCTACAGCTATGTTCCCAAAGGAGGTGGAGGCCCTGCCACAGACCGGTGAACAAGAATTGCCGAGACGGAAGAGTTGGAAATAGATAGCTGAGACTGGACCGCCTTACCTCCGTAATTGATCGGTTGCTGACGGCGATCGTCGAGGAGAGAGGGGAAAAGAGCCGATACCGGGCAACCTGAGCATCCGTCGATCCCCGCAGTCTTAAGGAGCCGATGTCATTGAGCCGGAGCAGCCGCAAATTCCCGCTTAGCACTGAGTCAACATTGTCGGCCTGGAGACGGAGCCGCCACTTCCCCTTGCCACACGGCGAGCTGGGATTCCAGAGACGGAGCCGCCACCACCCGCCACGTAGCGAGCTAAAGCTCCGTGGATGCAGCCATCATCTCCTCTTGCAGCGCAGTGGACTGGGACAAAAGAGCAGGAGCCGCCGCTCCCCCTCGCAGTGCAGCAAGCGGGAGTCGATCAACTTGTCCGGCCACTGTCACAAGCTGCATCGCGGACCTCGACCACTTCGCCAACGCAGGAGCTACATCTAGTGGTGATCCCAGCCAAAAATGTGTCACGCGAGCTGCCACCAAGGACCTCCACTGAACCAACCCGAGGTCCGGCGGAGCGCATAGGACCTCGGGACCCTTGAAATAATTTACGGCGCACGGAGGCAACTGGGTAGCATTCAAAGATTCGAGGCTACCGTCAAAGTCAGCAGATGGAGCGAGGAGGAGGCCCTTCAAGCGCTGCGCACGGTGCTTGACGACGCTACGACAGGCCTACAAAGAGATGGCAGAGATTTTCTGCACACCGTCTAGCGCCAGGCAGCGATTTTCATCCCGACGACGAGGGGATAACAAGCCGCCGATGGCATACCGTAGCGCCTTGTTGGTGCTCACAAATGTGGTGTTCCCGTGGATGGATGAGGCGGCCTGGGAAGCGCTGGTGGCGGAGCGGATGCGAGGCCTCGTCTAAGGGAGCTGCCTTGTACTACGGATTGTGCCGTAGAGCGACCAGACTTCGATGTGGTTCATGAAGTTCCTCCGAGCACACGAAAATGCAAGAACGCCATTTCAGGTGGTGGCACAGGTGTCAGAAATGACGGAGAGCGGAGGAATCAGAGGTCAAATGAAGCCGACAGGAGCAGCGACAACAGCGGTGGCCGCCGGGCCCAGAATGGGTAACGATCTTCAGGCGACCTTGGAGGAGATGACAGCGGCCATCTGGAATTTCAATAACCCAAGGCATGATCGACAACAGCAGTGACCATGGCAGACCCGCGGAGGGACCCGGGATCACGTGGAGATCTATTGCTACTGGTGCGGGAGGCCGGGCCACATTGCAAGATGATGCCGGGGTGAAGTCGACTCGACAACCAAGCCATCTCCGAGCAACATTGTAGGACTTAACAAGAAAGAATCAGGAACGATCCCAATTAAGATCAGCAGGATGGAGTCATCCAAGAAAGCGCTGGGGAGGAGCATCGCTGGCACGGACGTGTCATTCAGCCACACACACATTGACGGATTGCAGTGGATGTTAGAGTACCTATTGGTTGTGTATTGCCTTGTGTTGAAATGTCCCCCCTTAACAGAGTAGTCAACATTGAGGTTAGCTTAGTTTACCATACCTGCGGTACGCAGCGATCCGGGCGCTTGCCTGGGGACTAATCGCCGACCAAGGTGGACGATATTGCGGCCAACTGTTTGAGCACAACTAATTGGAAACCATCGGGGCTGGCTGATCGAGAAACAACTTGCTGGAAACCATCGGGGCTGAAGATAGCCATAGTAATTTTCGATTTAAAGCTTTCGTGACTGCAGGGATTCATCTTCTTGGTTCTTTCGGTAAAGTCACGTAGAAGGGAAGTAATAAAATAATAAAAATAAAACATAATAAAACAATTCTCACGACGTTTCGGCCACAACGCAAGCAGCCGTCCTCAGGCGAAGAATGAAAGACCACCAAGCTTGGAGCGTATATTTAAGCTGGGTTAGAGGGGGGGAGGTGGGAAGAAGAGCGCCTAGACAAAATAATTTGCATATCAAGAGGAATTCAGCATATGGAAAATGCGTAGGAGGTGGGCTGGGGGGGTTCCAAATCAATACTATGCCCGTGCATTATGCAGGATTAGCAGCATCAAAGGGGGGGGGGAGGGGGGTAGCATTAACAAAGGAAAGGAATGTTAATAGTATGTAGCTGCAGTAACTGCAGCTACATACTATTAACATTCCTTTCCTGCAGTAACTGCAGCTACATACTATTAACATTCCTTTCCTTTGTTAATGCTACCCCCCTCCCCCCCCTTTAATGCTGCTAATCCTGCATAATGCACGGGCATAGTATTGATTTGGAACCCCCCCAGCCCACCTCCTACGCATTTTCCATATGCTGAATTCCTCTTGATATGCAAATTATTTTGTCTAGGCGCTCTTCTTCCCACCTCCCCCCCTCTAACCCAGCTTAAATATACGCTCCAAGCTTGGTGGTCTTTCATTCTTCGCCTGAGGACGGCTGCTTGCGTTGTGGCCGAAACGTCGTGAGAATTGTTTTATTATGTTTTATTTTTATTATTTTATTACTTCCCTTCTACGTGACTTTACCGAAAGAACCAAGAAGATAGCCATAGTAATTACGAGTGCAGCGGTTATTACGTTCGGAACTGTAAATATGTTGACGATAGAAATGCAGTTTCTACTTCTACAAAATGGACGTCTCCAAGGAGCTTATTTACACTAGGAATGGGTCAAATCTATTATTGCCGAATCAAACCTGAATTTCCCCTGAGCTTGTGAAACCAAATTTAACCTATATTGAAATCTTTATTGCTTGAGTTTAGAAAGCACAACATTAAAACAACATACAATGTGTAATCATATTTAAGTGCTGAGAATTCTGGCAATATTGAGGACCAATGAAAATCTGCTTAAATCTAGGGGTGGCCCTTGTATGGCCTAGACACAATGTGCCACTTATGTCCTATAGTGGGGGATGCAACCCAAAGTGTCTCACTCACCACTCTTACACAATGGTAACTCATGATACCCATCACACCGTAGTAACTTTTTAAAAAATACAGTATACACTACTGCTATTCCAGTGCTTTTAAAATGCATTACATATTTTTGTTCTAGTGTGTGTGAAATACAGAATTAAGGATATAACACTATTCTAGTGTATCAGAGCACAGAGATCATAGATTCAAATCCAATTAGCCACCTGTCACTAAACACAGGATCTCAAGTGTAATGAGTTGATAGTCTCAGCCTGGTCATCAATGAATGCACAAAAAAATATATAAATAAATGTAGCTCTGCTAAATTCCAGCTCTGAGTGTTCAGTGTTTTGGTTTGACTGCAATCCATAGCTGGGCTTGTGGGATAGTGCATGGGCCCCCTATTCGTGGACTAAAGAGGTCAGTTCTCAGAGCCATAAAGAGATCACTATGTCTCCTCCGATGAGCAATTGCATCTCCTGTGGTAATAGACTGTTTTGCGTGATTCCTAATAGAAGTCATCGACTTGGAATAAAATTGAGCAAATTTTTTTTTTAGATTCCTTGTATGTTAACACACAATGCAGTACCATGCAGTGGGCCACTATGGGCATGGTACTGGGTGCTAGCAGGAGGAAGACTGACGAGTCCTACCGACAGAGTATGGGATTGCAGCCTCCACCAGCGCCACAGGGAATCACCACAGAGTACGCCACTGTAAGAGTGTGGTGGTGGGGCGGCTGGTGGTAGGGGCTATGTGAGGATTTGTAATGTGGGCCAAAGGTGAATGAGGGGGCACAGGGGGTTGAGTAGCTGAGTACGTCTAGAGAGTTCTCGATAGAGGCGTGGTTGAAGGTGGATCACAGATCCATGCTGTCTAGTGTGAAGAGAAACCCAAAAGCTATGTCTTCGTCCCCCGTCTTCGACATCGTGGGCAGGCAGCACGTTGTTGCGCTGACCCGATGAGATTGTCCCATAACAAGAGTGAGAATGTGTGTTGTAGTCCTATGCATAACAAGAGTGAGAATAGGTGTTATGTAAGTGTGAAATAAATATTGTGGCCTCCTAAATAGGGTCTCAATGACTCGCTAAACATGTTCAGGGCCGGCCTAGCCCTGATTTCAGAGAGAATAAGATTGCTCCGATTTGAACTCGATAATTTAGACAAAATGTTCTTACAATCACACTTTGCATTGACAGAAACAATGTCTACATCTGATTGGGACCATGTAGATAACATGACAGTCTCTTCAGCCGCCTCGATGTCAGCTAAATGCAAAGAGAACCTGATTTCCAAGTTCCGGTCTAAGAAGAAGCCAGAGCCGCACGTTAAAAAGTTAGACGTTGATAAGATTGTTATCAATCAGAGTAACAGCCCAATTTCCGACAGCCTAAAATCGGTACGAGCTAAAGGGTTGAATTTCGCAGTCACCCCTACACACATCCCAGTTGATAATGCCCAGGTCGACGTAGCCCTTAAAGGCTTGGGACACATTCCTGCAGACGTGGCGAGATCGGAAATCGCTGCAATCCTAAAAAACGCGAAGAAACCCATTAGCAACATCAGCAAGGATGAACGCTTTGAGCTTGCTCAACTGAAAAAGAGAGATGACATAGTCATCCTTTCAGCCGACAAGGGCAATGCCACTGTCATGGATAAAACACATACAGTAATACAAATCAAGACATACTTAATGATGGAAGCTATACCAAACTCAATAGAGATCCTATCAACCGCCTGGTTACAAAAACCAACAATATCATCACTGATTCGACATCTTTAATCGAACCAACCAAGCGGCTCCCTCTAAAACCCTCTGCTGCTCGACCACCCAGATTGTATGGCCTACCAAAAATCCATAAAGAAGGTACACCACTCTGTCCTTTTGTCTCGACCATCTACAAACTGGCCCAATTTCTGTCAGAGACCTTTCTTCCATTCACTGACAAGACCATGTCAGCTGTATTTAATTCAGCTCACTTGGTATCTCTAATTAAAGACATCTCACTATCTCCAGGTGATTTGCTTGTCAGTTTAGATGTAGTTTATTTGCTTACCAAAGTTCCTGTGCCTGACATCATTGCAATCATTGAAGATTTGGTCCAACAATGACTGAATGCTGATGTACCGGCCCTGGTGAGACACTGTCTCGCCAACACTTACAAGTTGAAGGTACCCCAATGGGTTCTCCCTTATTTTGAGTGGTAGCCAATGTTGTTATGGAAAATTTTGAGACAGTCGCCATCCAGGCATCTACTCTACATCCGTCCCTGTGGAAGAGGTACGTAGATGACGCATTTGTCATCTGGCCACATGGCCTGCCAGCTCTGAACCAATTCTTCAACCACATCAATTCCATACACCCAGCCATCAAATTCACCATGGAGGTGGAAAAGGATGGCAAGTTACCATTCTTGGATGTTTTAATCTAAAAGAGACCAAATGGCTCATTAGGACACTGTCTACGGGAAAGCCACCCACGGATGCCTATCTAAAATCTGATTCCCACCACCATCCAGCCACAGGGCTCGTTGCATTTCCGACCATCACCTAGCCAGTGAACTAGAGCACGTACACCAAGCCCTCAAGATGAATGGATATTCAGACTACACAATCCGTAAAGCTGTCACCCCAACCGTTGGGAGAGAACCACCTGAGGACCCAATCAAAACCATCACCTTGCCATACATAACAGGGATCACCAAAAAGATTTCCAAAATCATGAGCAAACACAAGATCCAGGTTCGATTCATCACAGTACATAAAATTCGTGATCTGATCCCATCTGTGAAGGATGTGATCCCTGACATGCAATATCCCGGTGTTTACAAACTAAGTTGTGCCTGCGGCAGTAGTTACATTGGAGACACCAAGCGACATGTCTCAGACCGTGTTCGTGAACACAAGGTGGATCTGAAACACAGTTGGACTAATACCTCTGCCGTGACTGATCATTGTTTTAACGTTGTGGGTACACGTGAAATTAATTTCTCCAAGACGAAAATATTATGCAAACCAACTGGCTATCAACAAAGATTTGTTAATGAAGCCATCCAGATATATAAACACAGACACAATTTCAACCGAGAAGATGGGTACAAACTGAGCAATCATTGGAAGGATGTTATTAACCAGGTAATGTCATAATTGGCTGTGATATTTCCATCCTACCTGCCGATGTTAACAGTTATTTCCGACTCTGAGTTGCATTACCTTGTTAAATGTCTTTACATTAACAGGCTAAATGTCTCACTAACATAGCCGCTGCTTTCCTTTTCCTCGATGTGGTGGTGGCTCTCATTGTTTAATAGGCTGAATGTGTCTCATTAACACAGCCGCTGCTGCGGGAGCCCATCGCACATTGACATGCTAATCTCTAGCAATACAATGGCTTCAGCACCGTAGTCATGGGGTTACATTAACAGATTGACATGCTCATCTCTAGCAATACAATGGCCGAGATATATTACTTGTAAATTCTATCTTTAGCCCCGCCCACTTACCCTTGGGTTGTACCCATGACAAACCTATATAACCTCTTGTGGCAGTAGTTCTCTCGATATATTTCTCCTGCCTCAGCAGTTCACCTCCTGTATTTTTTCACCTGAAGACGATTTCTCATGTTGCGATCGAAATGTCGTGATTTTTGTTATATCTACATGACTTTACCGAAAGACCCAAAGAGTACAGTGAGGGAAAAAAGTATTTGATCCCCTGCTGATTTTGTACGTTTGCCCACTGACAAAGAAATGATCAGTCTATAATTTTAATGGTAGTATTATTTGAACAGCGAGAGACAGAATAACAACAAAATCCAGAAAAACGCATGCTCAAAAATGTTATAAATTGATTTGCATTTTAATGAGGGAAATAAGTATTTGACCCCCTCTCAATCAGAAAGATTTCTGACTCCTAGGTGTCTTTTATACAGGTAACGAGCTGAGATTAGGAGCACACTCTTAAAGGGAGTGCTCCTAATCTCAGCTTGTTACCTGTGTAGGGGTTATTACGGGGAGAAAAGGCAGACGGGAAACACAAGGGTGTCTGCACCCACACACACGAGTGTCTACACCCACGTCCGCATCCGTTAACCACTGGGGGGCCATGGGGGCTCTGTGATCCCCCATAACCCCGCCCCTCGGAGGGGATCCCTATAAAAGGCGGGGAGCCAGAGAGCTCGTGGCCAGTTTTAGAAGAAGCTTACCAGTGAAGTCTGAAGACCGGCAGAATAGGCCCTGGGACTCCCCTGTCTCGCTGCCCTTGTCAGGGCCGAGCTGGGCAAGCCAGCGGCGCGGCCCAAGAGCTTCCGGACCTCTGCTCTTGTAAGGGCAAGGCCGGCTTAGCTGGGTGCCGGGATCCGTGCTTACCAGGGCCGGATCAGACAGCCTCCCGTAGCACTATTAGAGGAGCACTGGGAACAGGACAGGGGAATTAGTGCTAGGGGTGGTTTCCCTTCTAGTACGGGTGAAGGGGCCGTTACCCCTTCAACTATTGTAACTGTCCTTGAGTTAATAAAAAGAGTGTGCCTCGACTCCGTCGTCAGTCTCCCTGGAACTCACTACACCTGTATAAAAGACACCTGTTCACAGAAGCAATCAATCAATCAGATTCTAAACTCTCCACCATGGCCAAGACCAAAGAGCTCTCCAAGGATGTCAGGGACAAGATTGTAGACCTACACAAGGCTGGAATGGGCTACAAGACCATCGCTAAGCAGCTTGGTGAGAAGGTGACAATTGTTGGTGCGATTAATCGCAAATGGAAGAAACACAAAAGAACTGTCAATCTCCCTCGGCCTGGGGCTCCATGCAAGATCTCACCTCGTGGAGTTGCAATGATCATGAGAACGGTGAGGAATCAGCCCAGAACTACACTGGAGGATCTTGTCAATGATCTCAAGGCAGCTGGGACCATAGTCACCAAGAAAACAGTTGGTAACACACTACGCTGTGAAGGACTGAAATCCTGCAGCGCCCACAAGATCCCCCTGCTCAAGAAAGCACATATACATGCCCGTCTGAAGTTTGCCAATGAACATCTGAATGATTCAGAGGACAACTGGGTGAAAGTGTTGTGGTCAGATCAGACCATAATGGAGCTCTTTGGCATCAACTCAACTCGCTGTGTTTGGAGGAGGAGGAATGCTGCCTATGACCCCAAGAACACCATCCCCACCGTCAAACATGGAGGTGGAAACATTATGCTTTGGGGGTATTTTTCTGCTAAGGGGACAGGACAACTTCACCGCATCAAAGGGACGATGCACGGGGCCATGTACCGTAAAATTTTGGGTGAGAACCTCCTTCCCTCAGCCAGGGCATTGAAAATGGGTCGTGGATGGGTATTCCAGCATGACAATGACCCAAAACACACCCAAAACACACGGCCAAGGCAACAAAGGAGTGGCTCAAGAAGAAGCACATTAAGGTCCTGGAGTGGCCTAGCCAGTCTCCAGACCTTAATCTCATAGAAAATCTGTGGAGGGAGCTGAAGTTTCGAGTTGCCAAACGTCAGCCTCGAAACCTTAATGACTTGGAGAAGATCTGCAAAGAGGAGTGGGACAAAATCCCTCCTGAGATGTGTGCAAACCTGGTGGCCAACTACAAGAAACGTCTGACCTCTGTGATTGCCAACAAGGGTTTTGCCACCAAGTACTAAGTCATGTTTTGCAGAGGGGTCAAATACTTATTTCTCTCATTAAAATGCCAATCAACTTATAACATTTTTGACATACGTTTTTCTGGATTTTTGTTGTTATTCTGTCTCTCCCTGTTCAAATAAACCTACCAATAAAATTATAGACTGATCATTTCTTTGTCAGTGGGCAAACGTACAAAATCAGTAGGGGATCAAATACTTTTTTCCCTCACTGTACGTACAAATTACCAATCACATTTTATAGCAGTAGGCCTTATGTTTACAGAGCCGAGTGGGATCAATTCAGAATTCAAGTGAGTTCCCTGTTAACACAAGCCATGTGATGGTACTCAATGCTGTTGATGGCTCTGAATTAGTCGTGGAAATTCTGTGTTCCCATGTGGGGGCCTTCTTTCCATCAGAAAACTGCTGTTTGCTATTCACATCATAATGCTAATTTTATTGACCCTAGTAGGATGATAGGCTGGGTCTTCCCCCGAATGATGTTTGTACTTACAACCTTCAAATTGTGTATCAACTGTGCTCTAACCATAGCACCACCCAGCCAGATATAATTTGATTCAATGCAGAACATGTTTTTACATAACATACACAAATGTACACACAAATACAACTCACTATTGCAATATCTTTCTGCAGGAGATGCAAATGAAATAGAATCGCTTTTTGGTACAGATTGCCGAAAAGGTAGGAGATAGGCTCGTATGATGCAAACATGTGAAAATTATATTTAGTGCTTTTGGTATTCGTGCCGTTCTTATCGTGCCGGGCTATAATGAAGGTGCTATGTTTCAGGGACGTATAGTCTGCGTATAGGGATTAATTATGCTATATGTACTGAGTAATTTTTCAAATTGTGGCACACTCTTTCAAATCACATCAGGGCATATCTAACATATGTTCTGAGTAGACGGCACTTATTTCTACGGATAATACACCCTCAGTTCTAACCAGTGACCTGCTGGATTCTACCCACGAATCCCTGAAACAAGTGGCAAAAGCACGACCGCTGTGCCGTTTGACCACCTACGTGTTGACGTTCTGACGTTCTTTGATGTTGACATTGTTCTCTCAGATGAAGGAGCCTACCTGCTACGGGATGCAGAGGCTGAAGTACTGTTCAGCTTCAGCCTGGAGGAGTCTATGAACCGTGCACGTGTGAAGCCCCTTTTCCAGGTAATGCTGCCCACTAGCAGATACATAGTTTGCCATTTGTATTAGCTGTGCTCACAACACTGCCAGTTACAAGTACCCCACTACTTCCTCCAGTCGTTTGAATTCTTGCTTTTCATCCAAAATGCATCCACATGTTTAGTATTCTACCATCCCTCGTACTTTGCTCTCCTCTTTTTATATGTTTTCCATACATAATCACATTTTCCCAGAGTCCTTCTCTTGCTGTCGCTTACCAACAATGTATAATTCACAGCTAAACTAGTTTTTAACGGTCGTCAATGTGGATAAGATAAATATGAAAAGTAAAAATTATATTCTCTAACAAATGATGCTTATACTTTAAGCCACAATTCTAAAAGGAAAATAATAGTCAGGCGACATGAGTTAATTTTGTCATCAAATGGTTTTTTGAGACATTCTGCAGACTAGCATTGTATATCCATTATGGGTCTATGAGTCACTTATGGTGAATGGGTTACTGTGTTCTAAGGACCATTTAAATACCACTTTAGACTGAGCAAAGTGCAGCAAAATACAGAATGGTGATATTCTATGCAAATGCATCTTATGAAAGATTTCTAGGTTTTAAAACCTCTTTGATGCTACATTACCATAAAATGGCATAAGCAATCATGGAATAAAATATGTAGTGGGTGAATTATAATTAATAAATTGTGATTGTATCATAAACTTTGTGAAATGTAACTGAATTTAATGCCCTCCATAATAATAAAAAAATCCGTAATAAATTAGACCCATGTGGTGCTGTGGTTAGAATACTTGAGTTAAAATCCCAGATGGATGTTGACTGCACACCATCCCTTTAGGGTTGACAAAATAAGAACCGCTTTGTGCGAAGTCAGCAGTAGTTGTCTTTTGGATACACTAGCCCCTGTCAAAGGAATGAGGAATTCCCACCATTGGAAAGTTAGCACTGTCCCATACGTTTAAGCAGGGAGAAACATGGACATTGCCTATTATAATGAACTAGACTAGGAGGTAACACTTTTATTTTACAACTAGCAGGTAACACTGAACGTAACTCGGGTTCTATAATAGGTGATGTGGCTAATTATGTGAAGAGTGAATTAACTCTAGACGAAGACCCGGAGACGATGAGGCGCGGGACCCAGGCTTGATTCCACAGACGAGCCAAGCTCGGGACTGCCCCTTCATAATCTTGAGCGTGGCCTCGCTCCGCCTTCGGCCACGCCCCCTTCCAGACCTTTCCCGTAGGATCTCAGCTGAGCATCACGTGCCCTCCCTGGGTTCACTCAGGCCACCACCAGGACCACGCACCCTCGGGCTGGCTGACATGCCGTACCCATTCTGGTTCTAGAGAGAGGCTCCAGACGCACAGCTGCACTCCTGTAACAGCAGCTGGTGCGAACACCCTAGTGACACCATTTACGTCACTACACATGAATAAAAACTATATCATGGTCTAGTTAGTGTGTCCTGTTCAGCCATTCTCTGTGAATTTAGTTTTACATTTTCTTTGGCCTATCATTGCTTCCAGTGTGCATTCACCATGATAATTTTCTATTTTTTTAATACCCAGTTCTTCTCATTCCATATTCTCATGTCATCAATGTGGATATGAATTATTATGAGCTTTGCTTGTTTTATTTAAATTTAAGAGGTGAAAATTAAGAAACGTTTACATTTTGTTCACGTTACATTTTATTTTGTTTGGGTTGATAACACGTATAAGTTGGTTAATTATGGCTGTCAATAGCTTACGCCTACACCCTGCGACGGTACTTAATGAGACTTGAATATTGCTTATTTAGGCACTCCAAAATGAATGACCGCTTTTCCTGGGAAATATAAAAGTTGGATCTCTTTAAGTGTTTAAACTAACATTGTTGTTTGTGCTTCTACTTTTTAAACTGTAAAGTTATACTTCATGGTGCCTGTAGCATTCAATGTCAGCATATTCAGTTATCACAGCTAATGCCATGGTGTGGTGGATTAGTCGCTTATAGGACAAGGACAGGTAGCCAGGCCTTTTCTAGTGTTTGTGAATAACACTGGAGACGTCTCTGCCTCTTGTCAAATTTCAATCGCCCAACATTTACTACCCAATGTGTGCATACATTTGTAGTGACTGACTCAGACACAAAGAGTAGGAGGCACTCTGTTTATTAACAGCCTTAACAGTTCACACTTAGTACCTACAGCTCCCAGTCAGGACACCTGGCAGACTGCCTGACTGACGACACCGAGATGGTGAAGACAGAGACGGCGACGAAGACTCCAGCAGCACGACGGGATCCCACTCCAAACGACAGCCCCGAGCTCTCGCTTAGGGCCCCCTTTTATGCTCCCACATGGCCTCAATCCGCCCCGTCCACGCCCCCTCTCTAGAACCTACTATCGGGTTTACCGGGCTTCCCCCACGTGTCCCTTCTGGAACCTTTCCCCTACATCCCTCCCTCTGGTTAATCACGTGACCTGTCAGTCAGGAATGCTGTAACTGCAGATCCCCTTCCTGCCAGCAACAAGCGCTATGCCGTTAAGTGTGTCACCCCACCCCCCCGTAAAAAAAAAAATCAGCCATCCCGGTTGACCTCCATCCTCCGCGTAGCGGAAACAACAAGAACAATACAAACCCAACCGGGATAATTAACAATTACCGACGAGAACCCATAGTAATGAACCCGGACCCAAGGTATTGAACAATATCTGACGACCGTCAACGTGCAACGTGCCGCAGCCCGCGGCGTCGGGAAGGACTCCAGGTCAACCAGTAGTCTTAGCCCAGCTCGCGTCTGCGGCCACCCACCGGACAGCGTCGGAACTAATTTGGTCAACAACAAAAAGGGGTGAGCTATCGAAACTGAACAGTTTTAGAGCGGGTCCTCTTCGCCGGGCTCCCAGGCGGGAGACAAATGGGCTTCCTAGGGACCCCCGGGACGATATGTAAATGTCCTAATGGGTGCGGCCCCTCCTGAGAAGAAGACGAAGAAGAGATGACGGCTGTTTCATCGTCCTCGGTCCGTCTGTAGATGGTGCCGTCGGTGGGTCTGCGGGTGTCAGGCGCCAGAATCCTGCTGAGGCGCACCCACCGCGACTGTTCGCCCTGGCTCACCGGACACATCAGACACCCGGCACTCAGGTGGTGGGAATGAAGTGACATCACACTGTGGAAAATAAGGTTTTAGCCATGACGGATGCACAAACCAGCGCCTGCGACCGACCTGGACACGCACGCACTGCAGCCTCATGACCTCCATCACCTCAACTGGGCCCTGCCATGGCCGGTGCAATTTAGCGGACGTGCCCAGGGGCACCTGGGGGCAATGTAGCCATGCCTTGTCCCCAGGGGTTCATGGGTTTCTGGATTCACGGAGCCCGACAAGCTTCTTATTGGTGCCATTTGGCCGAATTTCCCCGAGATGCCTCCCGCGCTTCCATCAGCCACCTGATAGTAAGCTGCATGGGCACAGCAACCTTCTATTTGCCCAGGTCCATGCTTAACTGAGCCTCCATGGGGTGATCACATTCCCTCCCATACATGAGGAAAAGGGGGAGAACCCTGTTGAGGCGTGAGGGCCATCCTATACGCGGCCAGAACACCTGGAACGTGCAAATGCCAGTCGTACTGTGCCTCGTTAACCTGTTGGCACAGCATGGACGTAAGAGTCCTGTGCAAGCGCTCTACCATCCCATCAGTCTGGGGATGGTAGGGTGACGTTCGGATCTTTTTAGTACCCAGAGAGTCGCATACCTCCCTTAACAATTTAGAATAAAAATTACGACCTTAATCTGTAAGGAGACGTTCCGGGGCCCCCTTGTCTATAACGTACCCATGTAGCAATGCGTCCGCGATTGACGCGGCCGACTGATGCAGCAAAGGCCATGCCACCGGCCACTCAGACAGGTACTCCACCCCGCCAAGAAGAAAGTTTTTTTTTCCCCTTTGAGTGGCGGAAAATAGGCCGTGGTGTCGAGGGCAACGAGCTCGTTAATACATGGACACCTCCATGGATTGCAACGGTGGCCGGGCCTGCCCCGGCGGGAGCTTTAGGCGAGCACACTCAATACAACCTTTGACCATGTGGTACACATCCTTCGACACTCCGGGCAAAAAGAAGTCGCGCTTCAGGGTCAACAAGGTTTTCCGCACCCCAAGATACATTAACTTCACGTGGACAGCCCGTGCAGTAACACTGCACTTCCTCATCCCACCTCATCAACAGCCCATCACGAAGGACAATGAGAGACATTCCCGCTGGCATCTTTTTACCACCCCTCGTTCCGATGCGACGCCGTAATTTCAACAAGGAAGCGTCCTCTAGCCGGAGGCGGCCCCATTCCGTGTGCGTGAGACCAATCGTGTTGTCACAGGGAGCGGTTGCCGTGGGTTGTGGAACATAAACCAACGCTACAACAGTGCACGTCAATCCTGCAGCTGCAGGTTTACATCGGCCGTCACCCATCAAACACGCACAGTGGTCCCTCGGCGGTAACTGCAACAACGCGTCCGCATTACAGTGACGTGCACCTTTCCTGTAGGTGACCGTGAAGGAATGGTCCTGCAAAATTTTTAACCAGTGGGAAAGCTGGCCAGAACACATTGAAGAGCCGCATGGTCCGTGCACACAACAAATTGCCTACCGTAAAGGCCTGTACTGCTGTACAAAATGCACAATGGCCAACAATTCACGGCGCGTCACAATAATGCTGCTCTGCGGGGGACGGCACACGGCTCCTGTAAGCTACAACCTTCTCTACTCCGTTCACTACCTGCGACAGTATAGCGCCGATTCCGGTGTCGCTGGCATCTGTATGGCAGAGAGAAATCGGGGTACCCAAGGGGAGGTGCGTTGGTGAGGCCGTCGCGCAGCCTGACAAACGCAGCCTCTTCTTCCCATCGAAATCTCTGGCCCTTTGCGGTACGAGGCAGCGATAGTATGACGCGAACCCGACAAAACTGTGGACTTCACCCACCGACGTGGGAGTCGGGATCCGTGGCTATCCCGGATTCGCTGACAATGTGACCCAAATAGCGAACCGATGTCTGCAAAAGGTGACACTTTTGCAGCTTTAATTTAAGATTGGCCGCCCGCACCTTGACAAACTGACCGCAACCGCTGATGGTGCTCCTGAAACGTGCGTCCGAACACAATAACGTCATCCAAATAAATGAGGCATAAGTCCCATTGAAGACCTGCCAAAACCAGCTCCAAAAGTCGCTGGAACGTGGCCGGAGCTGAGTGAAGTCCCATCAGGAGACAGTTAAATTGGAACAACCCCTGGGGTTTTCGGAACGTGGTTTTAGGTTTGGAACCCTCATCCAGAGGCAACTGCCAAAACCCTGACAGCAAGTCGAGGGTGGAGAAAAACCGCGCACCCGACAGGGCGTCCAATGAGTCGTCCATCCGTGGGAGCGGGTATGCATCCATCATGGAGACTTTAATCAAATTTACGGAAATCCACACAAAAACGCAAACTCCCATTCTGCTTTTTAACCAGGACAATGGGAGCTCCCCACGGACTGGTGGAAGGGGAGATAAATTCCACGGCCAACATCTCGTCGACCACCTGGTGAACATGATCCTTTTCCTTGGGACTGAGCCTGTACGAATTCTAGCTCGTCCTCAGAGAACCCTGCACAGGCGGCCACCCCGGGCCACCGCTGTCAGTAGAAATGGGCTTGGATGCATCGGGCTACCTTCCATGATAACAAGTCGTCCTCCTTCGTGGCAGGCAGAGAGACGCCCATCTTCTGGGCCAGCGACAGCAATCTCTCCAGTGCCAGAGAATCTAGCGCTGTCTGTTCCATCCGCCGATATACGGCGTGGCGCAGTGACAGCAGCGCGCTGCGAAAGGCGAGGGGCGTCTCGGTCTCCCCCCGTCTTCGCAACACAAATTTCCGATGCGCGTTGAAAGGCGTGTCAAAAATGGAAGCCATCTGGGCACAAGCTTGAGGCAGCATCGCTCTTTCCACTGCGGGGATGGCATCAAATGCCGCCAAGGAGTCGTTGTCCAAGGTGGTCGGGAGAGCCCGCAGCGCCTCCTTGTCGGACCATCCCGCGAGGGCGCAAGCAGTGGCGAAACGGCGCTGAAAAGCCGTCCAGTCGCCCCCCGCAGCCACAAATTTCCTGACGAACGGCAGACGCTTTTGAAAAAAAGGCGCCTAGGACGAGACACTGATGGCAAGTCGAATTTGGTGGGAAGCGTTTCCCTCCCAGTTGACAAAATGGCGGCCGAATCTGGCGCCCCGCTTACGGCGGGTAAGATGGCGGCCGCTTGTGCGGGCTAAAGCTCCGCCGATTCCCACGTTTGGCCGATGGCGACGGTCGAGCTGCCCGCCCGGTGCCCCCGTGCTGCAGCATCCTCAGCAGGCGCAGCAACCCTGAGCTGGGCAACCAGCTCCGCCGCAGCAGAGAGCAAGTCCGCGAGACGTGCGTTGTGCTCGCGCCATCTTCTCCGGTCTGCGGCAGCGAGGAGTCGACGTCCCTCTCACGTTGCACCACAGGGATCGGCGCCTCGGGACCAATCTCCAGGGTCCTCAATTCCGGGGCTGTTGGAGATATAACATCCTCTTCACCCGAGGACACAATAGTTGGAGTCTTCTTCTTGGCCGACTTGGACATCCTGAATAATTCTTTAAAACTTCTGACACCAAATGTAGTGACTGACTCAGAGACACTAAGAGTAGGAGGCACTCCTTATTATCAGCCTTAACAGTTCACACTTAGTAACTACCGCTCCCTGTCAGGACAGCTGGCAGACTGCCTGACTGACGACACCGAGATGGTGAAGACGGAGAAGGTGACGAAGACTCCAGCAGCATGACAGGATCCCACTCCAAACGACAGCCCCGAGCTCTTGCTCAGGGCCCCTTTTCATGCTCTCAGCGTGGCCTTGCTCCGCCCTGGCCACGCCCCCTCTCTAGAAACTACTAGCGGGTTCCCGGGCCTCCCCCACATGCCCCATCTGTAACCTTTCCCCTACATCCCTCTCTCTGGTCTATCACATCACCTGCTGTCAGTCAGGGCTGCTGTAACTGCAGATCCCCTTCCCTGCCAGCAAGAAGCGATATGCTGCTAAGTGACCGATTCTATGTCACTGCACATTGATGACTGGAATGAAACTATCAACCCCAACACTCGAGGACCTGGTTTATACACAGACAAACTCCCTGGATTTGGACCCAGGAGCTCAGCAGTGCCAGCTCACTACTCTGACCTCTGAACCAACTTTATCCACGGCCCTATTAAACGCTATTCCTATCCATCAAAACTGTGGGGTCGGCAGCCCTATTCATCCTATTATCCACGGTTATCTGCGTTTTTACCCCATGGATTATATTAAAATAGTATCCGCGATATGGGTACTTCACATTACCGTGGTTAAGATGAGTTGTTTAGTGTATGTGCTACGGTCTGCGATTTAACAGCAAGACATTTCCACAAAACCCATAAGTACAATAATAATGGGGTGTTTGCATCTCTTCGGTTAACTGTTATAATATGTAAAAAAACAGCCTTCACTTATATAATAAAGGGCTAGCAGAGCTGCCAACGCATGCTATGGTTGAAAAAAAAATAGCCAAGTGAAATCTGCAGAATTGCATTATGACACTCGGAGTGGGGAATAAATGTCTATTTAGTACAATATACTGCAATTCATACTGATTCTGGAGTAGCCTACATTGCCGTATCGTCTTTAAAATATATATATACATGCACCTCTTTCCCATATCTGTTGCTCCACGTAAAAAAACAAAGGTATTTTTTACACATTCCATTGACCACACGACCTCCTTGGGAGTGATTTTTTTCTGTGGTGCTAGTCTTATAGATATAAAATGGAAATTTGTGAATATGTGTGTCTGTTCGAAATGTTTAGCGTACTTCCCGACATGCAACAAACTTGAAATTTGGCATGTCAGTACTTTCCAGACTACACAATGCAAAGAGTATAAAAATAGACTTTTATATATATATTTTGGGGGGGGGGGGGGTGCGCAATAATGGATATATTTTGCACGCAGGTGAGCAGTGACGTCACACCTCTGTCATGTCACCCGCATGCGGCAGCGTTACGCAGTATGCCTGCTAACGCAGGGGTGGGCAAACTTTTTGACTCGCAGGCCACAATGGGTTCTAAAATTTGACAGAGGGGCCGGGCTAGGAACAGGTGGATGGAGTGTTTGTGTGAACTAATATAAATGACACGTAAAAATCATTACATGAAAGGATTTGGCCTTTAACAGGTAGCAAAGCGTTTATTTGCAAGGCAATTTAACAAATTTCACGAACATGAACAATACAAAAACATGTTGTAACGTGACTGATCAAACATCATGAAAACATCTGAGCCCTGCGCCAAACCAATTACCTCACTTGAACTTCTTTATTATCTACATTAACAGGTTAGAGCAGCCACGCAGGCTGTGTTGCGGAGATTTGGCTTCAACCTCGCTGCAGCAACACATCATCACTTTCAGTTTCAGTGGGAATAGTGTTGTTGATCTCCCATTTTTGCCAGTGCATCCAAGTCTGGAGTTATTTTGGTTGTGGCAATTCTCAGGATAGATCTGAGGTGCTGATCCGTTAACTTTGATCTGTGACGGGCTTTGTTGGCGTTCATGATGCTGAATGTCTGCTCACAAACATAAGTCAAGCCAAACAAAGTCAGTATCTTCTGTGCAGTCCTCCGGAGGTTTGGAAACGTGGCTCTGTTAAGTGAAGCATTAAAGTCATTCAGTTTAACAGAGTTGAACTTCTCCTTTAAGACGGAGTCAGACTGAAGATCTATCAGTTCCAACTGCAGCTCCTGTGGTGCTGTTTCAGGGTCTTGTGACAGGGGACAGGAGACCAGCTGAAGTGACTGTTCAATGTTTTCGAAATCAGAGAACCTGTATTTTTTTGCGTTTCGCGGTGCCTCTTCCTGCATGGCAAGTGTGGGGAAATGAGCAAAAGATTTGTTCGCAATTTGTCCGGAGAACAAAGTGAGCTGGATTTGAAGGCTTTCACATGTTTGTACATGTCATGAACAAACTGATCTTTCCCCTGCAGTTTCACATTCAGCTCATTCATGTGTGAAAATATGTCCACAGTAAACGCAAAGTCACTAAGCCAGTTCTTGTCGCTTAACTCAGGGAATTCGTCAGATTTCCCCATCAACTCCAAAAATGTGATGATATCTTCTTTCAGCTCCCACACTCGTTGTAACACTTTCCCCAAACTTAACCAGCGGACACGAGAGTGGTACAGCAAGTCCTGATGATCCGCATCAGTATCCTCCAGGAAGGTAAATAAACTGACGGTGCTGAAGTCTCCTTGCTCGTATAAAGTTCACAAGTTTTACGACTGGATTCACGACACGATTAAGCTGCAATACAGACTTACACAGGGATTCCTGTTGGATGATGCAGTGAAGGAAAATAAGATCCTGGACAGGGTTTTCCTCTTTCACTTTATCCTGGATTCTTTTCAGCAGCCCAACATTTTTTCCAGTTAAATTTGTCGATCCATCCGTTGTGACATTGACAAGTTTACTCCGAGGTAGCGTCATTCTTTCGATGACAGCAGAGATACCTGGTTATACAAGTCCTCTCCCCGCGTTGTTCCTTTCAGGGACTCTATGGTCAAAACCTCCTCTGTTATTGCAAAACTGTCAATGCCTCGGACAAAAATGAGCTGAGCAGTGTATTTTACGTCCGTACTTTCATCCAGTGCTAGTGAATATAATTCAAAGGAATCAGACTTTTTGTTTAATTGACTGGCTATATTTTACTGGTAGGAACGAAGTGGACCAGACCACCAATAGATTATATCGTCCGTCTGTCCGTCCGTGTATCAACATCGACCCCTACTGCAAACACTTGGCAGGACCCTACAAAAACCTTTTGACTCAGTGGGGCTTTCCTGGCTTAACAAGTGTAATAATACATTATGTTTATATTCTTTGGTTATTCGTTCCTACCAGCCCACCCCGCAGGGTCCTGTTTTTATCAATCAGTTCCACACGGCGAGTCGCAGTCCTGCGTGATAAGCTGACTTTTTGATATTTGCTTTTGATCTCCGGACACAAGATGTCTGCTGTCTGTACCATGCATTCTTTTACAAACTTGCCTTCGGAGAAAGTGGTAATGAGTGGTAATATTGGTGAGAAGAAGGTTTTAAAGAAAATTAAAATCGAAGTGAAGAAGGAAATTATTGAAAAGTTTGTATAATTAATGATTTTTTTTTACTTTAATTATGTGTTCTGTGCCTAAAACTCTTTTAAAAAACTGTGGGGTCTAGAACGGACTCGTGAAATTTGGAGAGAACTCGGAGTTAAGTGTTGTTTGTTTTGTTGAATTACACAAAGCGTAACAGTTATGTATATAACTTTTGTTATATAAAATTCCTAGTAAGATATTAATTTTGCGAGTTTAGTCATACCCCTCCCCTTCTTTCAAGCCGTAATTTAGAGAGCGAAAGCGCCGAGTACGTAAATCGCTAACATAAGAACCCGTTAATCTCTTCTCGCATCATTCATACGATGATGCGGTGAAGTAAACGTTGATACGATATTACGGTGAATGCTTCCAAAAACAATACTGTACCCAAATATTACTGTTAACTTACTTTCAATAGAAACATGAATTGCTCATACGAATATTCTCTCTCAGAATCGACCGACTGATGTAGCAGACGAAACAATCATCTTGTTGAACGATTCTAAACCTTGATGTGGCAATGTTAGTTTTCTCTGTTATTCAAGGTTATCTCAGTGTTATTCAATGTTGTTACATTTAGTTTACTATTACACTGAATTCTATGGCGTAATTAACTATTTTTGTGCTTAATAATCTTTAAAAAAACAATATTTATATACAGTTCGTAGGAGTCTGGAACGGATTAATTGTATTAACATACAATCCAGTGGGGAAATTAGGTTCGAGTCACGACCAAATCGGGTTGGACAAGTTCGGCGGGCCGGATTAAAAAGCAGGCCGTAGTTTGCCCATGTCTGTGCTAACGTCACGCATCCCCCCCCCCCAAACCCTACCCCTACGCGTAGGCCCTGTATCCCGCACAAATGCACGGCTGGGGGGGGGGAATAATGGATATTATATACTAGGCTGCAAACTTTTAATTTCCCATATGGCTAGCTCCCATACTGTACACAATGTAAAACGTATAAAAATAGACTTTTGTATTTTGGGAGGGGGGGAGTGACTATGAAGCGTGTGGTGGCAACCCACATACAGGATGGGCGAGAATCGATATGTGGTGAGCGTTTGTGGTAGCGATTAAATGGGAAGCGGCCGATTCTAAAGAAAACTACAACCTTCGATTCCTTTGCTCGATTTAAAGAATCGAATATTGGCGCACGAGCGTAAGTTTTTATTTCCACCGCTCGTTGGGTTTTATTTTAATGAATTAGGTAATGATCAAAGTTTTATTTTCATTTGTATATGTTATGTTTTTAAGTTTTGAAAAGTTTTTTTCTTTTTTAAATTCCCTCGGGCAACGCCGGGTACTTCCCGTTAGTACTACATTTTGAAATGTTTATGTACATTTTAAATTTAAGGTTGTGGAATTTACAAATATGAGAGATGCAATTACAATTAATTTACACTTATTCATTCGTGGCCTACATTGTTTAAAAAGATATCGATTTTTTTATGATAGAATATAGTATTGTCATCAGTATGACCTAAGTATACCAAGTTTGCAGTCGATACCACATTAGGAAGTGGGTAAAAATTGAGTTTCAAGATTTAAGGATACAACAACAATAACTACAAAACGACAGAGTGAGTTAAAAGAAAGCGTGTAAAATTGGAATAATCGAGAGTATTCCATATGATTTAAGCGCTCTACCTAGCATTTACCGTTATAAACCTTGTTCATTTGTGATAGTTCCCTAGTAATTACCCTGTAATCGGGTAATTTGTATGGGGTAAGGGTAAAGGTAGGGTAAAGGTAAGCTCGTTGCTTTTTACCTTTTACCTTACCTGCTGAAGGGTAAAAGGTAGGGTAGAGTGATTGTATTGTGGTAAGGTAAAAGGTAGGGTAAAGGTAGGCTCGTTGTTTTTAACTTTTACCTTACCTTGCCGAGGCCTACCGTATTCTATGGTTCTTTCAGTAAAGTCACGCAGATAGAAAGCAAAAAAAAAGTTTGTTCCAGTGAAGAGGGGCAAGAAGAGAAAAAGCGAAAGCGTGATTGAGCGCAAGTCGGAGGAGGAGCAGAGAGAGACAGCAAGAGAAGGCACGTAGAAAGATACAACCATGGCAAGATATGATGGGGCACGACCATGAAGGGATTTGTAGACCATTGTGAGGAATTTGAACAGGCAACGGTAGTACAGGGAGCAAGTGCAGTTGCGCGAGGAGGGTCTCGAGGTATGGGAATTATAGGGAAGGTTGAATATGATCCGAGCAGAGTTGTTTTGGATTTGTTTAAAAGAGGTCAAAAGAATAAATGGGCAGACTGAGCATAAGAGAGTTGCAGTAGTCCAGACAAGTATGGATAAGGGAATGGATGAGGAGTTTTTCAGCAGAGGTATAAATAAGCTGTCGGATTTTTGCGAATGTTGAACAAATTAAACCGGCAAGAGATTTTGCAAATGTCAGATTTTATTTGAATAGGAATGAAGCTTGTATTTGCTGGAAACTCATAGGCAAGGGTCATCCCATATTTTTACTCCGTGTTAGTATATCACGAGATCACCATTACCTAGCATGTAGTGCTTCATCTCTGTGCTTTATATTGCTATTTTATCAACATTTTAAAGTTTTTATTTTTTTAATACATAATACAGGAAAATGACATTGTTCGTGACTTGGGTTAATGTGAGGTGACTATAAATAATACTATCGAATGCCCAACAGTGAAAGACATGACGGTACTTTTAAAACTTAAATCAATAAATGTACAGATGACTCTTTTTTTAGTTTTAGGTAAGAGTGCCAACTTATTGTCATGAACTTCAAACTTTTAAATGAACCACTTTTGCTGCTATGTGTCCTTGTGACGCAGGGTCTGTTCTTCTACCTGACACCCGGAATGTGCCCGAGCCTGGCCACCATGCGCTCCATCATTGAGTGTGCGGGGGGGCGAGTGTTAACGAAGCAGCCAGGCTTGCAGCGCCTCGCTGAGCACCGCAATAACAAGGTGAGGGGTGGGGATGGGGGCGGCACTCCCTGTCACAGCACCGAGCCAGCACCTCCGGGATTCTGGGTTCCAGTCCATGGGGAGGGAGTGGTTGGTCTCACGCCTGGGCATCAATGACTGTGTAATAATAACGATAGTTTACTTATTTATGCAGGAAAGTCACACTGAGTCATAGGATTCTTTTTTTTAGGAGGGTCCTAAAAAAAACGATGTTACCAGCCAATTGATGAGTGTTTATTCAAGTGAGAGGAAGCCAGAGCACCTGAAGAAAACCTGCAAGTGCGAGGGGGCAACACTATCCCCATACAGATGGAAACGGATGGAGATTAGTCCACCTGCTGTATTGCCATATTGGCGAGCTAGGGTATGGCACCTCGACGCCAATGGCAAGGAAGTTTCCCAACATTTGTGCGATCCACCAACCCTCACCTCCACCTTGCTGGATTAAGGCATGCCACCACCACTGTAAATAGTACATTGCCTTCTCACAAAGTCATTTGAACGCTTGAAAGGACTCGTCTTCAGACAATTTTGAATGGCCTGTAATTTATCCACAGTCAGTCTGGTTGCATTGAGTCCACACTTATTAAGGTTTATGGATATATGTAGGAGCAGAAGCATGCACACGGTTTTGCAAGTACACTTTGTTTACAGTGAAATGTCATTATTTTCCCATTTGCATTTACCAGCAGCTATCATTGACAATTTTTTGAGCCCCAAATAAATCCCCATTAAGAGAATGTTAAATTATCCTGGTATAAGCATCGTGCTCACGTTTTTACACAACCTTAAAACATTCTGTCACGGGTGCCTTACATCTTCCATACATTTCTACCTTTTTCTTACGCTGGGAAGATTGGCAACATCAGCCAATACCTTAGTCCCCAATGAGCTGTGGATATGCAACATTGTACTGTACGAGAGAATAATGGGTTGAAATATATAATTACAGTGGGTATTAGTGTATTTCTCTAGTTGTGTAATGACAGGGTGACACCTGTCGGCCTGAATAGGTAATTGCGGTTATAGGGGTATTACATAATGCCTTATTATAAGGGAGGCGTATCTGGAGTAAAGGTGAAAGGTGGAGTTAGTCCAGAGGCTCCGGGAACCTACTCGAAGGTTCTGGAAGGGGGCGTGGCCAGAGGCGGAGCTTGGCCGCGCCGGGGCGCATATAAGGGGGGCCGAACCAGAGGTTCGGGTGCTGTTGTGGGTCCTGGCTGCGTCGCTGCTCATTGTCATCTCTTCGTCTCCAACCACGTGGCTGCAAGACCCTCTCCGTCGCTGCGCTAGTCGGACAGCTAGCGGAGCGTATGCCGGAGATGGGCTATGTGTTAGGATCGCCTATGTGTAGCTGCATTATGTAATGTATCGCCCCGTATGCTCTTAATAAACAAGAAGCATTCTACTCGACGTGTCTCGGAAGTCGCTAACTACACTTGGTCACAAGCCCAAATCCTGGCTGGGGGTCGACTCAGTTTTTTATTCTTCACAGTTTCAATAAAATATGTACAATTTGTTGGGCGTCAACTGTGGTCATGCTGTGGAGACATTTGCCCTGTCGTGTTATTATGCTCCTTTCCCCCAGCTGAGATGTATGCCTTCCCCATTCTGGTTGCATAGATCTACTTTGACCTGGCTTTGAATGACAAAGTATGTAAGTGAAGTTTGTGTACTTGTCTTAGAATGTAACTCTTAATTGTCTTTGTGTCTCTGCCAGAACTTGCCAGAGATCATCATCATATCCTGTGAAAATGACCTACACCTGTGTCGTGAATATTTGGTCCGTGGCATTGGTAAGTGCACATTAAGAGCGGAAATAATATAAACTAGCTGGGGGGGGGGCATTACACAGACCGATATATATTCAAATATACAGTATATTCAAAACAAAACGGTAGACAGAAAAAAGTCTAAGTATACAGTCACGCCACACTATAAAAGAATACATCAGTTCTAACATGAACAAAAGAGCTAATTTATACAGGCTGGAGGTGAGCTGAATAGGTAGAGTGCAATCTGCATTTGAATGAGAACCATGTCTACACACGGTCCCAGACAAAGGCGATGGCTCTTAGTATTAATACGGCATATTAGATATCCCGGATTCCTAAGAGATGTTTCTCTGCGATGTAACTGTTATATAACAATCAGGGATCGCGGACGAGTATATCCTTCCTCCAGGCCTGATATGTTGTAGTCTTGTCCTCCGTAGGACCGGTTCATCGAGGAGGTGACTGAGGTTTATAGAGGCAGAAGGCTGAAACCCCCCCCCCCCCACTACTCTCTACCTTTCCCGAATGGGGTTTCCGCAAGGCCCAAACCGGGTTTTGTGGTCTGCCACGCAAGCTCGCACGCATCCCCGGTCTGCACACAACAATCCACACATATATAACCGAAACTACAATAAAACAAACCAATGAAACATAAAAATCATAAAAAACATAATAACCAAGCATATACAGCACACAGAAAACGTGGCGGGGGCCTTGGAAAAGTGAAATACTCCAGGGCATACTGAGCACAGCTTAGGGGTTGCCATCGCACAGCAGGGCATGAGAACTATAAAACCCATACCCTGAGCACCATTGGTGGTTGGAAGCATGAGGCCTGGTCCCCCATTCAACACGGATTATATAATCTTAATTTGGGAGCTTTCGTGACTGCAGGAATTATTCTTTGGTTCTTTTCGGTTAAGTCACGTCTAAAAATAAAATAATAAATCAAAATAAAACAACACATTACGACGTTTCGATTGCAACACAAGCAATCATCATCAGGTATAAAAGAAATAGCAACAAAAATCTAACTAGAAAACTATAGACCGACATACAAGCAGACAGACATCACAACGGCACACATAGAGAGGAGTATACAGGCACACGAAAATTAAATAACCTAGTAAAATATTGAAATGTGATGTAATACAACACAGAGAGTCGGTTAACACACAATTAACGCATGGCCTGGTTGACTACGTGTTTCAAAATTTGCTAAGTTAGAATTTTAAGTGTGAGCAACAAATATCTAACTAGAAAACTATAGACAGACATACAAGCAGACAGACATCACAACGGCACACAGAGAGAGGACACAAATCGGCTGTGTGAGCAACAAAAATCTAACTAGAAAACTATAGACAGACATACAAGCAGACAGAACCACTTCTACGGGGAAGTTTTAAACTTATCCTTTTTTCTTTCTGGCTATTTGTTCTCTCTGCCTGTGTCCTCTCCTTGAAATTTCACACTTAAAATTCTAACTTAGCAAATTTTGAAACATGTAATAAACCAGGCTATGCGTTAATTGTGTGTTAACCGACTTTCTGTGTTGTATTACATCACATTTCGATAATTTACTAGGTTATTTAATTTTCGTGTGCTTGTCTCCTAATTTTCAGGCTTGCCTCCCGTGCCGCGTTTGTCTTAATTTTCAGGTTTGCCTCCCGTGCCGCGTCTATCATCTCACTTACAATAGGAGTACGTTGGCGTGCACCCATTGATCTCCCCGCCCTCTCCCTCCCCTCGTCCCCTCCCCCTCCTCTCTATATTTAAGGGACCGTCACAGAAACGACCATCTCTTTGTGCCGATGTGTGTCCTCTCTCTGTGTGCCGTTGTGATGTCTGTCTGCTTGTATGTCTGTCTATAGTTTTCTAGTTAGATTTTTGTTGCTCACACAGCCGATTTGTGTCCTCTCTCTGTGTGCCGTTGTGATGTCTGTCTGCTTGTATGTCTGTCTATAGTTTTCTAGTTAGATATTTGTTGCTCACACTTAAAATTCTAACTTAGCAAATTTTGAAACACGTAGTCAACCAGGCCATGCGTTAATTGTGTGTTAACCGACTCTCTGTGTTGTATTACATCACATTTCAATATTTTACTAGGTTATTTAATTTTCGTGTGCCTGTATACTCCTCTCTATGTGTGCCGTTGTGATGTCTGTCTGCTTGTATGTCGGTCTATAGTTTTCTAGTTAGATTTTTGTTGCTATTTCTTTTATACCTGATGATGATTGCTTGTGTTGCAATCGAAACGTCGTAATGTGTTGTTTTATTTTGATTTATTATTTTATTTTTAGACGTGACTTAACCGAAAAGAACCAAAGAACGGATTATATATATATACAGACATCAAAAACTGTCACGGACGGTTGAATATTATATTTATAAACAGTTCATATTTAATATATTTGAATAATGAATTTGCAATCCCAATATAAATTGGGTGTACTCATGTACTTGCTTCGCTGTGATATGGAAGATTAAGTAAAATTATCTGGTCAAACAGGCCAATCTGCAATGTCCAATATTTTCAGTTTGTGTCATACGCACCGTTCTATCGCATGCACCATGTGGCCGCAGTAATAAAAGGTGTGAGTACACAATCACAGTCCCATCACACACGACATTAGATGTTACCTGTACACTAGCCCTGTGTGATCTATTTTGCTGAGTCAACAACATAACACCTAACACTATGTCCTGTAGTTACGCTTTAAAGTTATATTTTCCCTACGTCCTAAACACTTAGCCGGTGTTTTCGTGGACAATGGCCACTACGTGCAGTTGAGTGGATGAAGTCCAGAATTCTAAGAGCATAATTGCCCCACCTAACATTACACATCACACTATCTACTGTACAGCTCAGAAATAGTACACGTGTGTAATGTGGTTACTTACCCTCACCATGTGCTATATCTGAGCTGTATACAGTAAATGGTGAGGGTATTTTGAGAAAATAATAAGTGTTTGTCGTCAAGGAAAAGTCACATTAATGTTGTGCAACAAAGCACCGATGTATCATCATTGCGCATACTCATACACCCTTTCCTACAACACGGTACAGATGCAGTACGTGATAAAATGGAGACATGTCGAATAAAATTGTACATTGACCAATCGCTGGGCTCCAAAAGACCACGGTGAATAAAACAGGCACTTTCTGCCAATCCCCGATTTAAAATGTAGTTTGTCCAACCCACAAGCCGGAAAGAAACAACGTTACATTTTGGAGACGAGTACCGTGTGACACACACTCACGCACAGATGCACAAGACGATTAACTTTTATATATACAGTATAGATGATGTAACGATAAGTTGATATATGTTGTCTCAAAAACAGTTTTTTTGTTATGAACTCTTTTAAATCAAAGATTGTTCAGACTCTTTTTGAAGATATTGGACTCGTTTCATGAGTGTTCATATGCTAACACATTTGTTTGCAGGGACTATTTTATCCCTTGGAATTGGGTCCACTGAATGTGGTTTGTCAGTCAACAGGAGGTAGTGTTTACATTTTTGTAAATGAGCATACGAGAGATTGAGAAAAAAACTTATGGAAATCTCTCAGGATTAATGTCCTGTTTGCTGACATAATGACCAGTACAGAGGCAGATATAGTGTGCCCCTTTGCTTTACCTACTGTGATTAATTGCCCCATTATTGATCTCCTAACTGTTCTATGTAATAATGTAGTACAACATGGATTGGGGAGCTAGATTATCTTCCTCCAGTTCGTTAATAAAAAAAATCCATTTATTTGAAGTAGAGTGGAAACATGCTATCTGTGGATGGCATGTATATTGTCAGACTTGTTCCATGTAAAGACAATTGTTTTCAATGAAATGTGCATTGCCTGCATGATAGGAAAATCTGTCTTATAGTTCATTTACACTCGCTAAAGTTGCGCTATCTACAGGAAAACCAAATCATGTGTGCATCTCATTTACAAAGGGAAGCTCTTTGTATATGGGTTTAATCATTCAATATTGACAGAGTAAATATTAACAGTCAATATTGAATGCAACTATCATTGCAGAAGCCTTACACTCTCATACAACATGTGACTCTTGTGTACAGTGGTGAATGTCACATTTCACTGCATGTTTTTATAGAATGTTAAAGTAGAATTAAGTTACTCTTTGGTTCTTTCGGTAAAGTCACGTAGGTAGAAATAAAATAATATAAAATGAAACAAATCACGACGTTTCGATCGCAACACAAGCAATCCTCATCAGGTGGGAACACCACAGCAAGA
Organism: Lampetra planeri; assembly: GCF_965212315.1. Lineage (NCBI taxonomy): Eukaryota > Metazoa > Chordata > Hyperoartia > Petromyzontiformes > Petromyzontidae > Lampetra > Lampetra planeri. Next base: position 6,536,930 of record NC_136107.1, on the reverse strand, counting down.
TACAATGCTGAAGTGGGCGAGAGAGTTGCCGTGGCAAGAGGTTATATAGGTAAGAAAGGGGGGAGGAGCAAGGGGGGAGGGTAGGAGGTGGGTTGCGCGAGCGCTAGGGGGAGAGGAAGTGAGGCTGGAGGGGGGGGAAGTAGGCAAGGCTAGAAGTGGAAAGCTGGGGACACGGGTGGAAAGAGACTTGGAAAAATAGACTAGTAACCGGCAGGTATGATGGAAACAACCACAACAGTTAAGGCTTTACCTGGTTAATAACATCCTTCCAATGATTGCTCAATTTGTATCCATCTTCTCGGTTGAAGTTAAGTCTATGTTTATATATCTGGATGGCTTCATGAACAAACCTTTGACAGTAGCCCGAAGGTTTGCAGAGTACCTTGATCTCGGAAAAGACTATCATGCGAGCCCACAGCGTTATAACAATGGTCAGCCACGGCAGAGGTATTGGTTCTGCCGTGTTTCACATCTAAACTATATGTGGTAATTCACAACAGGAAAATCACTCTGGTGTTATAAAACACAAGTTGACTCTGGCATGATGTATTTAATCACAGATGCTAAGCAGAGGCCATAATTCCTAGAAGGCAATCAGTCAGACAAAATAAGAGCTATAAGCTAAGGAAAATTGTTGTGAGCATAGATTATCGCTTATATAGGGAGAATAGCATTTGGGAGCCGGAGCGTGCATGAATACCAAATCAGGGCGATGAAAACAAGGAATTTGGTTTGCAACTGCAAGGGATAGTAAAGAATGACAACTTGCATAGAGCTTTTTGTCCAATTAAATGTTCCTTCTCTTAAAAAAGAGGGGACCTCACTCCTTGCACGCGGTAACCCCGAGCGAGTTTTGTAAGTTCATCGTTCCCATGGTGGGGGGCAGTTTATCCATCGGGTGACCGTTGTGGACTTCCAGTAAAGTCATTTTTTATCGAACATCACTTGGATAATAGACAATAAATCACGATCCAGGATTTGAGCGCAGCAAAATATTCTAAGTAGCTAATTCGGATATATTTTTATTGAGATCAGAATCAGACTCAGAATATTTATTTATACTGGAGGAATCCGATGAGCAATATAGGTCTTTTTCACAGATGTCCAGTCGGGGTAGGTCAGAATTTTACAACAAGAAACAATACAAAAACACGATAGGAGTGCAAAGTATAGGACATGTAGATAAATAACTTTAAAATGTATACAAATAAAACTAAAAATCTTCTTATTGGTTCTTTCGGTAAAGTCACGTAGAAGGGAAGTAATAAAATAATAAAAATAAAACAATTCTCACGACGTTTCGGCCACAACGCAAGCAGCCGTCCTCAGGTGAAAACCAGGTCTGTCGAAGCGACAGCGTCTGAATGAAACAGCACACGTGCTTGGAGCATATATATATAAGCTGGGTTGGAAGGGGGGGAAAGAGCGCCTTGACAAAAGAATATGCATATCAAGAGGCATTTAGCATATTTATGGGAAATCCAGGTATGTGATTAGTACTACTCATGCCCGTGCATTATGCAGGATTAGCATCAAAGGGAAGGGATATGGGAAATGCAGGTATGTGATTAGTACTACTTATGCCCGTGCATTATGCAGGATTAGCAACATCAAAGGGAGGGGATATGGGAAATGCAGGTATGTGAATAGTACTACTTATGCCCATGCATTATGCAGGATTAGCAGCATCAAAGGGAGGGGATATGGGAAATGCAGGTATGTGAATAGTTCTACTTATGCCCGTGCATTATGCAGGATTAGCAGCATCAAAGGGAGGGGATAGGGATATGCATATTCTTTTGTCAAGGCGCTCTTTTCCCCCCTTCCAACCCAGCTTATATATATGCTCCAAGCACGTGTGCTGTTTCATTCAGACGCTGTCGCTTCGACAGACCTGTTTTTCACCTAATGACGGCTGCTTGCGTTGTGGCCGAAACGTCGTGAGAATTGTTTTATTATGTTTTATTTTTATTATTTTATTACTTCCCTTCTACGTGACTTTACAGAAAGAACCAAGAAGATGAATCCCTGCAGTCACGAAAGCTTTAAATCGAAAAACTAAAAATGTTTGTCTTACCAGGTAAAGCCCACTGAGCTATTAGTTTTTATGGCAGAAGCGACCTGGCCAAAAATGATAGCTCAACGAAGTGGCTTATCACGTGGAAATTTATTGTAGGAAATCATCTAAACCCATGTCTCTAAATGTGGAGGGAAAAACCGGAAGACATGGAGAGAAAAAAAATCCAATCGACCACGGGGAGAACATGCAAACTCCGAATATACAGGTGCCAGGGTCGGGATCCTATGAGTCATAACAGGAGGACTTCTCCACAAATCTGGCTATAACCTGATGAAGCTAGTTGTTATTACTGGCGAAACGTTATATTCAGATTATAAATGTTGTGGCTTTTGTCTCCAACACACTGGTGTGCTATACTAGTAACGAATTGGCATGTTCTGTTTACGTGACAAACCTTACTAATTGGCTGTGTTGGTGGTGATGGGTTTAACGACACATTTATATATTTACACGATCTAACCCAAAAAACCTGTATTATGGAGTCATATGTTGCAATCTTGATTTGAAGCTTTCGTGACTGCAGGAATCCATACTCTTTGGTTCCTTCGGTAAAGTCACGTAGTTAGAAATAAAATAATCATCAATCAATCATATGTTGCAATTGTTACTTTGTTTGCATTTGACGAAAACACGAACTTAGAATTTTGGTTTACCAGATATTAACCTGGCTCATGTAAATACATCAGGTCATTTACCCAGCCATCGACATGAAGGTATATTCCATGATGAACATTTTGTTAATTGTTCTGGGGTAAAAAAAAATCCTGACACATGTTTGGGGCGTGCAATGAGCTCGTGCATTGTTTAATATATTTCACTTTGGTCATCAATATTGAATGTCATAGAGCAATGTTCAAATACACTTCGTGGATTATATAAGCTGAAATTAATTAATTGCTCTTGTATTTGCATGTCAGGGCAGTTGTAATCAATATGCTATTTCTGCTCGTCTATTCCCTGCTCTGTACCCCCCCCCTCCCTCTTTCGACAGAAGTGCACAATGCGGAATTTGTCCTGACGGGAGCATTGACACAGACCCTCGACTATGAGTCATATCCTTTGCAATGAAAACGGTGCTTGTGTAAAACATGTTTTGTTGTCGCAAAGGTGCCTTGATTATTGTATACTAAATGTGCGGTTTAAACAGAGTTTAATGTTAAAATATTCACTACTCTACTGTCATATTTGCTTTATTCTAACAAATGGCAACGGTGGAATAACCATATGAATAGAGAAGCTTAAAATATTAATTATATTTCGTGCAATCTTTATTCAGTTTTCCCCATCTTCTATCAGTGCTTGCACAAGCACTGAGTGCTTTGAGACAACTGTCATGCACACGTGAATGTTACTGAGAGACGACAACACTATCAGCTGCAAGGAATTATTGAATCACTGACGATTTATGTGCATGTCACTGCGAGTCGCCATTTTCAACTAAAGTGTGTTCTCAATACTGGGCTAATTCAGCAGGGCTGGGGTGCCCCTGTATATAAGATTTCTTAATAACAACAAACATTATTTCCATCTAGGCCAAATTTATCCCATTGGCAGCTTATTTTTGTTTAGCTTTTTATCTTACCTATAAAAGTATTTTTTTGTCTGTGTGTGTGGACGTGTGTCACTTTTAACTGACAAACTGTTGGGTTTACGTTTCAACAAAGTACACAGTTAAAACAAACTAAGCCCCAAACGGAAACTCGCTATTTGTTTTTTCCCTCCGTCAAATGTAAACGAATAAAATCACACTTTATTATAATTTACGCTGATCGCGGCACCAAAGCACGCATCTGGGCAAACGCGGAATGCTGACTCGCGGTTGGCCCTAGCAGCGCACACGAGCTCGCTGAGCTGCGACGGGAGAGAAGTTCTTCGAGTTAAAAAGGCAAAAAAAGCACACCACTGAGGTAAATCCTGAACAGTGTGATGTCCTCTTTTCCTCCCCACCGCAATGTGTGCAGTTACTACTATACAGTCAGTAGATGCTACTGTAGAGTCAGTAGATAGTACTGTAGAGTCGGTAGATAGTACTGTAGAGTCGGTAGATGCTACTGTAGAGTCGGTAGATGCTACTGTAGAGTCGGTAGATGCTACTGTAGAGTCGGTAGATGCTACTGTAGAGTCGGTAGATGCTACTGTAGAGTCGGTAGATGCTACTGTAGGGTCGTAGATGCTGCTGTAGAGTTGGTAGATACTAGTATGTTATAAATATTAAAAGCAACAGAGGTAACAAAAATGCACCACTGAAAATAAGAAGCCAATTCCGAAATATGCATTTGAATGCTACAGTGGTTATTGTACAACTCGGTGATAAACTGAGACCACGTGAAGTTTCTGCACAGCGTTGTTGTGCGCGCCCTTCAAATTTTGAGCTGGGGAGGGGTTTTCAGTGTATTCATTTTTAGGATTCTCCAAAAAAGGCCCGTTGTATGTGAGATGCAGTTTATTCCCCGCCCACGTGTTATGTCTCCCTGTTGCCTTTTGTCTGGTGATAACAGAGTAGCCAGTGATTTTTTTTTCCAAGTATGCTCATATTTAAATATTTGTAGAGCTGGATTGTAGTGAATACTACATATCCAGGTTATTAAAATTGCTGCCAGGAAAAGCTGTTTGTCGTATTTTAATTAACAGGCCAGGAAATGTTACTTGCAGTCAAAGCAATTAAGCTGAGTCTTGGCTAAATTGCCCCATCTTTAGCTAAACTAAATTAAACTGGAAATATCGTTTTTATTTGCCAGTGAACATAAGGATTATACTAAGAATTGATTTATTTTAGTTTGTCTATTTCACTCATGGATTACTTGCATAATTTGAACTATAAGATTGTATATGTTGGATTATGAAATTTTGATAAAAATAATAACAATGAAAAAAATGTGCAAATCGCATAAATTATGTTAATGTGTGTAATTATATGCATGAATTATGATAATCACGGAGATAATCGTAGTAATGTATGCGAACGCTTGCGATTATGTTAATGTGTGCAGTTATAATAATTAGGCTTAGCTTCGTTATCCAGAGTAGTATCAATTGGGATAAAACGATTATCTTTGATTAAACATTTACTGATTATCTTAGTGTGTTTATGTTATGTTAGGTCTCCAATTTCATATCTCATCGCAGGATACAGTTCTTATGAATAAGACAGTTTTGCATGGACTTGGAAGAAACACTCGAGATACTTCTGTGTTAACAATTTTATTCTAAACAAACATGTGACATTCTAGCATGCAAAGGCAAAAAGCATACGTCAATCGATTCGTTGGCAAGATTATATCTGTTAATGAAATGTTTGAGACAATGGTGGTTGAGGGCGTGTGTTTGTGTGAGCGCGTATCTGGCTCTGCCTTAATTAATTCTTCAGCGAGGCTCTATGACAAAGAAACAGGTTTGACACGATATTCTCTCTCTGTAACGTGTCGATTCGCAATGAGGATTTCGAGGGTTTTAGTTTGCATCGACGAATCTATTGGTCGTTTATGCGATAAGAGAAACAAAAAAAGGCAAGAAAAAAAAACTTCACCCTCTTATAACCGACGGATTCTTAATTACTCAGAGGTCCACGATTCCTTACGGCCAGCTGGTGTTCAAACTTTATAATTAGTCTTCTGATGATTGGCTAGGGTTGGTCCCATTGTGAGAGAGGTGGATTGTCTCTTGGATAAATTCTTGCATGCCCCGCGGGAAGTAGGTGTGTGCGTGTGTGTGTATGTGCTTCCTGGAGGTTGTGAGTGGGGGAGGTGATACGACCCTGGTTCGCAGATTCCTCTCGCCCGTGCGGGTTGCAGCCGCGACTTTCTCCGCAGGGAGGTGAGCGGCGGCGCTTGGCGGCGCTTGGCGGCCCTCGGTAGCTGACGGCGCGGTGGCGCGTTCTTTGTAGCTGACGGCGTGGTGTCGCGCTCTCGGTAGCTGACGGCGCGGTGGCGCGCTCTTGTAGCTGACGGCGCGGTGGCGCGCTCTCGGTAGCTGACGGCGCGGTGGCGCGCTCTTGTAGCTGACGGCGCGGTGGCGCGCTCTCGGTAGCTGACGGCGCGGTGGCGCGCTCTCGTAGCTGACGGCGCGGTGGCGCGCTCTCGGTAGCTTACGGCGCGGTGGCGCGCTCTTGTAGCTGACGGCGCGGTGGCGCGCTCTCGGTAGCTGACGGCGCGGTGGCGCGCTCTTGTAGCTGACGGCGCGGTGGCGCTCTATCGGTAGCTGACGGCGCGGTGGCACGCTCTTGTAGCTGACGGCGCGGTGGCGCGATCTCGGTAGCTGACGGCGCGGTGGCGCGCTCTTGTAGCTGACGGCGCGGTGGCTCGCTCTCGGTAGCTGACGGCGCGGTGGCGCGCTCTCGGTAGCTGACGGCGCGGTGGCGCGCTCTTTCTCTCCACTGCTGGATGACGAGTCGGTTCTCGTTGGTTGTCGCTCTGGCGATGAACGATGCTTTCGTTCGTTGCTGGTATTGACGTTGGGTTAAAGTTGTTGGCTCGAGAGTGATAGCTGGAATCTCCGTCCGTTTCACTCGCAGCTCGGCGGCTCAGTGTAGTAATTCTTCTTAGGTGGTGCAGACCTCAGCTTGTCAATGCACGTCGCTACCCCGCGAACATCGTCATTCTGGATGACGGAAGAGCTCCTTCGTTGTTGGCGACGAGATGAGATGGGGGGCCTGAGCCCCGGTGAGAGAGATGGGGGCCGGAGCCCCGGTGAGGATGGTTTGAATGGATTTTGCCTCGGCTTATATCGGAAATCCACTCGGTTTTTTTTCGAGTTGTTCAAAGGCCGGACCCTATAACTTCCGTTGTGGGGGTGGACACATCTGCGTCCGTGTGTGTCGTGTGCGTGTCCGTCCGTATGTGTCGCGTGTGTGTTTATTGGAGCTTTAAAGACACAGCTGTCCGTAATAATTCTGGAAGAAGGGGTGGGGTTTTCTCGCGAACGGCGCCACACACGAGTCATCAACTAAACCAGACCGACGATTCGCGTTCGTACCGAGGTTACACAATCCTAATCCACGTTTTTGATTATGAATATTGGTCGCGAAAGCCTACGCGTTAAGCCAGTCTTATAATCCCTTCCCTCGCTCTGGGCGTTTATCCTTTGTCTCTCATCGCTTCGTTTGGTTTGGAAGTTAAAATGACTAACTTTTGCTGCTTAGTAGTATTGTGATTTGACGGTAAGTGACTCAATGCATGCCGTAGCCGTGTTCACGGTATTTCATCGTGGTTTGATCTCCCTATGGGGAAATGTTATTTGCTCGCGTGCGCAAATCTTGCTGTCCGTGCTGTGGGGAGACAAAGACGGCTGTGCTCCGTCATTGGAGCACCCTGCGCGTGTGTTTATTTTTTTTAAGAGCATCTGCTTCCTTTTCTCGAGCCGTCGCCCGCTCGCCACAAACTTTATGAGGGCCATTTCCCGGCGCTGTGTGTGCTCTGGCCGTTTCTCTCGGGAAGACAAAGACGGCTGTGAGCTGCTCGCTTCCCCTGGAGTGTTGTATGTTGGTTAATTATGATCGACTTCTCCGCCCTTATCTTTCCTGGGAGATCCACTCTAATTTCGTACTTATTATTGACTTAGCCTGTTTTATTATTATTTTTTTGTCTTAGGAGCGACCCTGACTGCCATAATTATTCTTTGATGCTTCGGCCCGGCCGCATAGAGAATTATTAAAGGGAAATAATGTCAGTATGGAATTAATACATGAGGATTCAAACCCGTCTGTGCTTTCTTGTTGTCGATGCTATTTTCTTTGTTAAGAATATAATTATATATATTATTCGTGGCGCCTGTCCCTGTGTCGTGAGGGGGGCTTTCTGAAGCGTGGGTGTTATCCTAACACCCCCTTGCAATTCCCCCCCCCCTTTTTTCTTTCGTGTGAAATTCGGGGAAGTTTTATGACATTTGATGGTTGTCTCTTTTATGCTTTCTGGCCTTTGAAGTGAGGTGTGCACCCATCTGTGGAAGTGGGGGAACGGGTTTTCCACTCGTCTTTGTTTGCTCCCAAGTTGCCACCGGTGGCTGTTAGAAGGAAATATAGTATTGGCAGAATTATTCTTAATATTAATTTTAAAAAAAGGGTATAGATACAACAAGATGAAATTATTGCTTATTATAAAAGTAAAAAATCCGATTTGACTAGATGGGTATATATTCATCTTGTGGATAAATCCACCTTGGTATAAGTACTCTCATGAACAATGTTATAATTGCTTCGTTTTGTGTAGGTCCAGAGTGTTAATGTTTAATTTGGAACTTAAAGGTTTCATTTATTTAATTCTATGAATCAGATGTCATATTTACTTGGTAATGCATTATATTTTATTTAAATTATTTAATGCAGCCATTGATTATAATTGTATATTCTAAAACAAGTCAATCTATGAATTTCACCAATTTTTAACATAAAATTTAATTCTGTTGAACATGGGAAAAACTCGGGCAAGGGATTAACTGCCCTTGAATGTTTTTTTAAGGTGCAACGCAAACATTGTGCTAATTACCTTTGCTCCTATGTAAGTGCCTTGACAGTTCGCACGTATAGATTCACCTAGGCCGTGGGATAACGAGCTCAACAGGCGGTGTCTTCCATCTCCCTTGCGTCTGGTGGCCCACTGGCTGGTGTCGGCTCAGGAGGTCGTGCGGGGCCGCTTCCCTGCCATCTTTTGCATTGCAGCACTCTCCTAGGCCTCATCCTACTACCCCTTTGAGACAATCACCTGCTCCTTAATTTTTCTAAACTTGTAAAAAACACAATTAGGTCAATTTGTGCAGCTGTGCAATTGCTTGCTCACTCCACTGCTGGTGGAAGGACTTCCCACTAGAGTGTATTCCCGCTGTATATTGCATTCTCTCCCATGCTGACAAGATATCTTGAAAGGGGTGGGACTACTTTACCTGACCACACGTAGCCTGCCGATTGACTAACTGTGGTGTATCCATTTACACTGCTGGGCGTACAGAGGCGGGGGGAGGGGGGATTTAAAACAATAATAATAAAACTTGTATTTACCAGTTAAAGCCCACTGAGAAATTAGCTGTTTTTCAGAAGTGACCTGGCCACAAATCATAGCTCAACTAAGTGGCTTATGTTGAAATGTATAACTTTCAAATATAATCCAAACACATGTTTCTAAATGAGGGAAAAACCAGAGGACCTGGAGAAAAATTCACGCAACCACGGGGAGAACATGTAAACTCCAAATATACAGGCATCAGGGTCGGGATCAAACCCACGACCTCCTGCATCCCAGGCGAGGGAGATAACATCTCACCACCACAGCGCCTATTGTTAATACAATTCATAAACGTCCACCATTGTTTTTGAAGTCCAGGTGAGCAGGTGGCTGTTGGAGTTAATGCCATGTGAGAGCATCATTGCCAACAACCCTGACATTTTGTAACATTGGGTTTCATCTGAGTTCTTGTGGGTAGCAAGTTGGTCGTCTCAGTCCTACCACCGATGACTGCTCAAGAAAACATTGGCATATTGCAATTGAGGACCAACATTTTCATAAAATTGTATTGCGACGACCACTGTTTGGAAGGCATGTATAAAAAAAAACATGCCACCTTGTATTACAAGAGGCTATTGAGGTTCTCACTGAGTTTAGAATGGAAATGTTTGTCTTATCGCTTGACTGATGGCGCAATGGGAGAGTAATTCTACGGGCGAAGGGCAAACATGGGATGTACAAGCTTTCGAGGTCTTGTACGCTACCATGTGCCCCATTGTAAATACAACAATGCCACTCTCGTGCAATGATGCAGCTTCCAGCAGTGCTTTTCGCTGTTCAGTTTATCTTGAGCTATAATATTGTTTGGTGGGTCTGAAACAACATTGTTCAAAATACGATTTGAAACATCTCGTTTGCCCATGTGCTAGTGCTGGGATTGGCTGGTCAAGATTACACATGGGTCATGGTGGGATTTTCTTTTGTAAATGCAATAATAAAAGTGGAATAATATGTCTGAAGGCTTGAGTTAATTTGCACATTTCCAAATTATATCTCAAGCATTTTTGACTACAAATTGTAGGCTGCAGAGGCATTGCTTGTGTATTTTGCCACCTGTGTGCTGGTGAGCTAGGGTCAGCCATCTAGCCTCCAATAATCATTAAAGACGTCGGTAATGGCTGCAGTAACCACTAATGTTTGTAATTAACTGGGTTGTATTTTTTAACGTCGGAATATTACAAATCATGTTAACTAGACAACGTTACATGCAGGAAAGCTGCAGCGTTTACAATCGGCTTTACGAAGTGTCCCGAGTGACGTTGACTCCTGAGTGAAGTAAACTGTTGGAGAGAGAATCCTGAAAGCAACAGATTGAAGGAAATTATTGAATGCGGATTGGGATAGGTGCGACGAAATGGAGACGAACGGAGGAGAAATGGAGATGGAGTGCCCCTTCATAAACTAAATTCAATAACGAAAAGCAGTGATTCGTTTTTCGTAAAGCATACATTTTACAATTGGGATAAAATTCCCACTATGATGTGGATCAGAAACATGAACATTAATCGATGAAATTGAACCAAAGCAGAAAAAAATCACTCACGTGTGTAGAGATGCATGCTTGGAATTATCCTGAGACAGAAAGAGGAACTCGATCCGAGAACAAACAAAAAAGATATGTCTTACCTAAATAAGTGGGCTGGGGCAGAACACTTCACCAAAAGGGTTGATGGCTCATGGACGAGGCTAATAGTGGCAGCTGAAGAGGATGGCCACCATGGAGATGGGAGTCGTGATATCTGTCTGTGTACAGAAGTGAGATTCATTGTGACCACAAGAACATGAGGAATGGCATCAGGGAGGGTGGAGAGGCTTTCACCCACCAGTGAATTGGAGCATATTGCTATGGGTTGTAACTTGTTAACTCAGGTCACCCTTGCGAGAGAGAGTTTTGAGTCTTAATCGGTTATCATTTAGTACTTAAAAATGTATCACAAGCCTTGTAATTCAGATACAGGTTCTTTACTATCGTGTTCACATTATTTTCAGATGTAAATTTTGTATCATTGTAAACCGCTTCAGGTTATCACAAAAGCAATTGTGTTGCAAAGACAAAGCAACTATTTTGTACCGGTTCACTTTAAATGTTTGATTTTAGAAGAAAACCTGTAACCATTCAGAGACAACATTGTCCTGATATTGTATTGGCGATTCAATTCCAAAGAATTGTATGTAATGTGTAGAGTGTAACACCTGGTATTGATGTATGTGGTTCTGTCTTTAGAGTATACGAGTCTTTGCAGTGTGTAATAATTGTTTTTTCCTCTGTAGTGCACCAGCAAATTTTATTCTGATTGGCATCGACTATGCTTGTTGATAAATGCATGTATTTTTGCGCTTTTGAACTTAATCAGAAGTCACAGTGTGAAGATCTACTGTTGATTACATTTTTTGTGAATTTACTGTGAACCCTATCAATTTCCACAACTCATTTCATCTTGCCTCTCTCCAATGTTGTGGATAAATGAACAAAGCACGTATTGTGATTATCATTGATCTTCCAATTCTATGCGGTGAAATTAAGCATAATTAGGACTATTCTGAATTCTTCTAGTGGATATCAAACAGATTAGCGAGCAACAAAAAACATTAAACGACTTTAAAGGTGCAATTGTTTGTAGTTCTGTAATTGTAATTTGAAAAAGTGTTGGTATTTTTAAGTACACGTGCTATGTTGATGACTGACAATCACGAATATAGCAATGCTGATTTAAACATAGCCCATATGCAATTATACTTGGAAGTGCGAGTGACAAAAGTACAGACTTACTGTTTTCAAGTATTTTAAAGGTCAGATAATGTCCCACATGCTCATTCACAGTTGTCATCTCTCTGCATTGATGTAATGTCTAGGAAAGGTGTTATATTACTGAAAGGGAATGACATTAATCGTTCGGAATTTCAGCCCTCCACATTAATGTCAGATCAAAAGTTGCTGTAATTTTTACGAAAACGGGTTCAATTATCAAATTGTGGCTTGGTTAAGAAATTCATAATAAAGGTTTTTGGGTCAGATCGCGTTATTTATAAATGTGTCGTAACCCTCCACCACCTGACACGGCCAAACAGTAAAAAAGTGTCACGTTTTTCAAAGGACAAAATAATTCACTCCTTTAGCCCACCGGTGTGTTGAAGAGAGAATCAACAGCATTTAAAAATTTGAGTACGACGTTTCGCAGCTTCATTGTAATTATCAGCAAATTAATGAATATGTCTCACCGATGTAGGGCTGTACATACAAGTTGGCTACGTACGGTACGAAAGAAGTTCAACATACAAACAGTACATACGTATCACATTGCTACATTGTGGTGAGTATCCCGATTGTCTTGACCAGCGCTAATATAAACCGGCTGCATTAACGTTGTAGCCGAGCAAAATTCAAATTGATAAAGTGATATCCTTATAATCTTATTTAAAACAAGTTGGAAAGTGTCCGTGACCAAATCTTGAGAAATGAAGGGCATTACACACCAGTAGTTTTGGCCATTTCTCACAATGTTCAGCCACTGCCACCTTCATTCGTGTTCCCAACTGCGAAAGTTTAACCACTCAAAATGTTAAGGCATTTTTTCAATTTCACTTTTGTTTCTCTGAATGTGGGGAAATCTAACTTGGCACAGATCCCGTTTGTGTACGCGTTAATCTAAAATAATCACGGAATGGCCACAGCTTTCCTTAAATTGCATAGATCAAGATGAATTCGTACACTTTATAAATATACTGTAAGCAGTACTGTATGGTTATTCAATTAATGTCCTGTTTATATATATTGTAGAACTTAAATATAAAGATAAAGCAATATCAACGATGAACTCATGCACTTGCTATAGATTAGCTCGATACTTTAGTATTTTACATATAAGCTGGCATTAATGATTTGTTTCAACATACAAGTTGGCATTGCTGAATAACTTTTTAAATAAAACATTAAAATATCAGCAAATAGAATCCTCGGATTTTTAATTAGAGACCATCTGGAATTTTTTAATTATGTCTGCTGATCCCTGAAAATTTAAATGAATTAATTTTATACTGTAATATATGCTAGATTGTGTACTTAAGAACCATATAGTAAACCACTATATTCTGCGTTCCTTCATCTGAGGAATAGCAAAACTACGTGAACTCTGTTTTGAAGCCATACACAAGAATAGTGTGTACTTTCACCATCCATGTGTTTCCATTAAGCACTGAATATTTACAACAGCTGAAGGAGGCCAGATGCATCAACAGATCTTTTTGATTAGCGTGGGCAGAATCTGCATTATGAGCAAATTGAGAAACTGCATTTGTATTTACAAACATTAACAATTACGTAGACTTTCCCGCATTCATCTTTTCACATGAATGACTTAATAGGAAAGCATGCACGCTTGTAAATGCATAATATGTGATTCAAACAATCATTCCTGGACCAATACCTCACTGTTGAATGCTTAGGGACTGCATCATCACCACTTAAAATATTGTAGTTTTTTAATAGTTGTGTTATGAATTTGCAATAATTGATCGTGGAATTATCTGCGCATGTGCAAACTCCTACGGAAACAGCTACTGATTAATATGATCTCATCGGACATTGATTTCCTGTCGAGGATACATCGAAATAGCATTGCTTGTTTGGATGTATTCTTCAAACAATAATAATGTGTGCTCATGCACAGAGTTCAATTTTCAAGAATACAGCAACGCCCTTTGCATGCACAAATAATTATTGCTTTGTTCAACTATATTTAACGTCAACGTGCCATTTTCTGTTCGTACATTTCTTGAAAGAGACTTCAGATTTAATGAGTTGTATAACATTCGTTATTTATTTTAGAAAAACTCGTTGGACACGCAAAAGAATTTGATTAAAACTAGAAAACTTAATTAGGAGTATGAGTCCATTCATTTTGACTGCTAATCAGGATTTCACTGTAATTCGAAGATAAAAACACGTGCCTTTGGTTAGTGATGGATGTCTCATTGCTGCAGTTTATGCATAATTGGAAGACCTTGCAATCATACCCAAGGTATTATTTCTTTTCCCTCGTATTATGGATACGTCTATATAACCCTGGCCTAGCAAATGTCGGGATGTGTTTGATCTTCCTCCACGGATATTGAAGTTGGTATTATACTGCTTGACATCAGCTGCTCATGTCTGTAACATTCATGATTTGTTTTACAGTCAAGTCCTGTATCTGTTCTGACCTTTTCTGTCTGCTTTTGCATTCTGTAATGAAGTATTTCTGGGCAAATAAAATAAACTGTTGTAAACCTCCCAAGTGTTATTTAAAGACGAATTGTAAAAATGTGATAGGGCATATGGTTTATTACAATTGAGTGAACTATTCATTTCATGCATTGCAAATGAAACTATATATGTTTGGCTTTCTCCAGTCTTAGCAAGCTTAAAGGCTTTCATTTAAGTCAAGAGCTGTGAAACCTTGTAAACTACATAACCCTAATAAAAGGGCTACATTTGAAACATTTCCTTAACATTTGGTAGATTTTGAATGTTTTTTATTGGTAGCAGTGTTAGAAACTGATATTTAACTTAAAAAATAAATAATCTTTTTCATTTTCCTCGTGTGAGAATGTCATTTTCAAATGTGTACCGGTATAGCATGTTGGTGAAAATGTGTAATACTTTATTTGGCCTCTTGGCGCTGTATAAACATGTACATTTAAATCCCAACTCAACCTATTTTACATCTGGGGTTAATAAAATGAGAACCACTGTGGAAAGTATTTTTTTCTGGAGAGAGACTGGTCCCTGCAATTGAAATGTGAAATTTCGACCAATGACTACTGCTCCCAAAATATATTAACGTCACTCCACTACTCATATGCGGAGCGAAACACTGACGCTTTTGGTTTGACTCGATGCAGTGGTGTTTAAAACTGCAAGGTCATAATATTTTATAGAAACACTTCCGAATTGAGTGTTGCCACTTTTACACCCGTATTACACATCTTCATGAAGAAAATAGAAACGAGAAGTGGTGCTGGCCAAGATGAAATCAATGCAAATATGGTGGTAATGGGAAACCCATAAAATGTCATGGCGTGCTTGAAGTCTGATGCAGGTGATGTCATCGCGCGCCAGGCAGCCAGCACAACTTTTTTTCTCTAAAATACGGTATGAAATAGCCAAGGTATACAACACTTGTTTCGCCTTTATAAGGGGTGATCAGTGCTTTATATGCTTGACATACACTGCCACAACTCTTAATTGAGTTGAGCTGTCAGCGGGGAACGGCCTTACCAAAATGTATTTCGGTCTTCTTAATAAGAGGAAATGGCACAGCTTAAAGGATTAGTGAAATAAATATAATTTGCTAAGAATTTTCTCATGCCTGCGCTACTGTTTATACTAGTGTTGGGTTTCCTATCAACTTCTTGTATGGGTTGCTGAAGCAAGTAAAACGTTTCAGAAAATGATCAGACTGGGAAAAAAATATCTCACTCAAGAACAGGACATACATTACATGTCTTTAGTTTGAAATGGATATGCATGCATTTAGAATGCAGTGAATGAATGAGGTGAGATTTGTTTTAGTTACAGATTCTAGTAATTTTATTTTTTTGAATTGAAACCCCGTTATATTGCTTATTAACGCCTCAATGTGTCATAATTAGAGGGCAGTAGGTTTAACACGTAAGCTTTCGCGATCAATATCCATAATACAGGTTGTTTGGGTTAGATCGCGTAAATATATAAATGTGTCGTTAAACCCGCCACCACCCGACACAGCCAACTAGTAAGAGTTGTCACATATACAGAACATACCAATTCGTCACTAGTGCAGCACACCGGTGTGTTGGAGAGCCAAGCCACAACCTTTACAATCTGAGCACGACGTTTTGCCAGTAATTGCAACTAGCTTCATCAGGCAACAGCCAGAATTTTGTAGAAGTCCACCTGTTTAGTTCCTTATTTAGTGACTGCTCTTGTCACTGTGTGGTGCCGGGACTTGCGAAGTCACCCGCCGGTAATGTCATTGCGGGCAGCTGGATTGCGGACTGCAGTACCAACACTAGCGGTGGTTGAGTGAACGCTGGTTAGCGCGGAGGCACCGCGAGCAGTGTGCGGTGCCGGCTCCCAGTGAGGGAGCGAGAGGGAGCATCAGCCAGCCAGGGTTACTCTGGGACATGACACTCTGGCTGACCTGTTGTCACGTGACCGGACGATACTGGAGGGGGGCCACCGGTGGACGGGGGCCGAGAGGCGGTCACGTGGTCCCAGAGAGGTCTCGGGAACATTCGAGAAGGAGCTCGAGGAGCCTGGAAGGTGGGCGGGGCTAAGGGCGGAGCCAGCCCCAGCCCGGGAGCATATAACGAGAGCTCCGTGAGGAGCTCGGGGTTCTTCAAGTTTTGGTGTTCGAAGATCCACGTCGGGGAGAAGAAGCCTCTAGCCACGTGGTCCGGAACCCAGCTTGTAGTCCGGACCGGGATAGCGAACCGTGTATAGTTCTGTCGTAGCGTGGCTAGATGGGCATTCGAGACCCGAGCGTAGGTTGTGTTATGTTGGTGCTGTTGTGTTGAAAAAATATTGTTGCTCCCGAGTTAACGTCTGCGACTCAGTTGGACTCCCTACACTTATATAGAGGCGTAGATGTGTTGTCCACGGAGCTGCGCTCTTGCACAATGTGGGGGTGGGATTACTGAGGCAACGTACATTATGCATGTGCATTATGTGAGCTCGTTGTCATTCCTGCCTATTGTGTTTATTATTAAAATAGCCCTACCAACGGTAATCCCTATTGAAGTACACTGCCCTTTGTAGGCATGCATTTAAATAATGTATAATTTGATAATTCGATTCCACGCAGGACTAAGGCAGTAGCTATCCGAACAGTTAAAAGTTATTTTGATTTCTTTTAAATCAACAGGGCATGCCTACAAAGGACGCGTACTTCAATAGGGATTACCGTTGGTAAGGCCCACAATGCGCATGCATAATGTACGTTGCCTCAGTAATCCCAACCCCACATTGTACAAGAGTGCAGCTGCGTGGTCAACACATCTGCGCCTCTATATAAGGCTGTTGCCTGATGAAGCTAGTAGTAATTACTGGCAAAACGTCGTACTCAGATTGTAAATGTTGTGGCTTGGCTCTCCAACACACCGGTGTGCTGTACTAGTGACGAATTGGCATGTTCTGTATATGTGACAACCCTTACTAGTTGGCTGTGGCGGGTGGTGGCGGGTTTTTTTACGACACATTTATATATTTATACGATCTAACCCAAAAACCTCTATTATAGATGGTATTTTAATAGTTTTAAATACTTGGTCAGTTTCAACCCTCGTGTTATTTGATTTGGTTTTGGAATTCAGTGCCCTGTTGATTTGTGCATCATTGTAACCGTTCAATTGCAACGTTTCTTTAACATGTTTAATGTCACTTCTCAGACTATCACCATGTGACACTTTCTTAGCCTGATGTACGAGTGTCTTGATGAGACCAGATTTATGTGCGGGGTGATGGTGTGACTGCATTGAGATAGGCGTCAGGATGCGTTTTCTTTTGGTAAATGCTGCATGTGTGTTATTTTACCATTTCAACCGCGCCCAAGCAGAATATCCAGAAATTGTAGAGTTCTGTCAGCTTCCACTTCCATGGTGAACTGGATGGATGGGTTTTGCGAGTTGAGATGATTTAGAAATTCGTTAAGTGTATCTTTGCCGTGTGGCCAGACCACCAATGTGTCATCCACATACCTAAACAGAGCAGAGGGCAGTTGGGTTTGAGCGTATAGGCTGATCTCCCTTACATCAGTGGGCATTTCATAAGATAAATTATTATTAAGCAAAGGCAGAGCTGTGGTTGTGTTTTAAATGAATTCAACTATGTAGGAAAATGTCATAACCCATTGGCTATGAGTTAATGCTTTAAACACATGGACTAATGTGATTTACCGCATGATGGATGAAGCGGGGTTGAAATCATAAATAACCATGGAGATTCCATTAGTTTACATCCCTTGTCCAGTGTAATGAACAATGTTAAATTGAATATAATAAGGTAGTGTTATAGAGTTCTTCATAATCTTAGACCACCTCTGGTCTAACCGTCCTCTGATCTAACACCTTTTGAGATGAGGCTCTAAAGAAAGCTGTCCCTGGTGTGGCCCAATCAGTTTCAAAGACAATGCATATATTATCAGAGTACTTTTTTGTTTGCATTCTGACCACAAGTACTGTGGTTAATGTAGACATGATTTCTTGTAAAATGTTTCGGTTTGGTGTTTTCACATCTTAACACTTGTTTTGTTGCAAGAAAAAAGGGGAAACCATATTCTCATATTTTGGTACTGGCAAAGGAGGTCCCATGGTGTAGATCCTCACCCCGAGCTCTCATTACTCTGATAGTGCATTGTCTTTGGGCTGTATGCCTTTTGGCGTCCTCTGGTCTAACACCGTTTGAGACGAGGCTCAAAAGAAAGCTGTCTCTGGTGTGGACCAATCAGTTTCAAGAACAATGCATATATTATCAGAGGATGTTTTTTGTTTGCATTCTGAACACAAGCATTGTGGTTAATGTAGACATGATTCCTTGTAAAAAGGTTTAAGTTTGGTGTTTTAACATCTTAACACCTCAATCTTGATTAGAAGCTTTCGTGACTGCAGGGATCCATACTCTTTGGTTATTTCGGTAAAGTCACGTAGGTAGAAAAATAATTAACCATTTTTCTACCTACATGACTTATTTCGGTAAAGTCACGTAGGTAGAAAAATAATTAACCATTTTTCTACCTACATGACTTTACCGAAAGAACTAAAGATTATCTTAACACCTGTTTTGTTGCCAGAAAAAGGGGATAACCTATTCTCAGGTATAAACATGCATTTTTTTGTGAATAATAACTCTTTTTTAATCTCTTAACAATCCAATTTTTTATAGTTATTTTCCTAAAGCCTGTCTTTCTATGGCATATCTAATAGAATATTGAAACATACTGTGTGTATATAAATAGCTAAATGCCGAGGTACAAGAAAATATAATTGAATAATGCACAACGTGATTGCTTTATTGCTGGCGTATTTGTGTTCAACAAGGATTGTGCAATAAAATCTGGCACCTTTAAGCCACATTTGAAATGTTTAATAGAGTGTCTGTCTGCCTGTTCATATTGTAATGCGGGCGTCAACGGCCTGGCGGATATGACGTCACGGGGGGGAGGAGTTAGGTCACGTGAGAGAGAGGGGTGAGGTCTTAAGGGAGAGATACCGGAAGAGACGGGAGAGTGTTGGGGATAGAGACAGAGTGAGGCCACGCAGGGCGGAGGTTGGAGAGTGGCGAGATCGCCACACACACAGTAAGACTCGGCACCGACGTTGGATTATCCTGATTTCGATCACCCCTTCATTCTGGATATGGACGCGAGTGACACGGGCATTGGGGCCGTGTTGTCTCAGTCCAAAGGTGGTGTGGAGCGCGTGGTGGCGTACGGTAGCCGGGTTTTGTCTCCCGCAGAAACCCGCTACTGCGTCACTCGCAGGGAACTTTTGGCTATTGTTTTCTTTCTCCGCCAATTTCGACCGTATCTCTACGGTCGTTCGTTTATTGTACGCACGGATCATGCGGCCTTGCAGTATGCTCTTAAGATGGACCAACCATCCGGCCAGTTGGCGCGGTGGTTGGACACGCAAGAATTTTCCTTCCAAATTCACCATCGGAAGGGGGTGCGTCACGCGAACGCGGACGCCCTTTCTAGGTTGCCGCAGCGATCCCCTTGCGCGTGCGCGTCTGGGACGCATAGATGTGCGCCGATTCAGCATCCCCCTCAGCCTGTTGCGTTGGCGGTCGAGGTGCCTGAAGCTCCAAGGGAGCCGGGACCGGCTGATGGGATTTTGAATCTCCCAAGGGCTGTGTGGATTCGGGAACAAATATTGGACGATTCATTGGTGACTTTACGGAATCGGCCTGCGAAGAAGAGTGGGGGACCGGATACGGGGGGTATGCCGGAAACCGCTCTCTGCGATGGTCTGCTGATGTGGAGGGAAGGGTTACAGGAACGCTGGCGTCTGGTTGTACCGGCATCCTTGCGGTACGAATTGATTAGGACCCTGCATTGCGACACGCTCTTACATCTGGGGGTGCAGAAGACCCTATTGACGTTGCAGCGAGATTACTTTTGGCACGGCATGACAACAGATGTCGTCGGTCACGTTCGCGCGTGTCCCGATTGCGCCCGGCGAAAGCCACCTAAACAACCATATGTGCCGCCGATACAGTCTATTCAGGTGTCTCGAGTTAATGAATTGGTGGCGTTGGATATTTTGGGACCCTTTCTGCCATCCGCTAAAGGTAATACATACTTGCTGGTTGGGGTGGAGTACCTCTCCCGCTGGCCGATGGCCTGGCCGTTGCCTGACCAGTCAGCGGCGTCTATCACAGACGCCTTTCTATTTGGGTACATTATGGACAAGGGGGCGCCGGAGAGGCTCCTCACAGACCAAGGCCGGAATTTTTCTTCTAAATTGTTGGGGGAAGTGTGTGCGGCTCTTGGAACTAAAAAGATACGGACATCTCCCTACCACCCACAAACGGATGGTATGGTCGAACGGCTAAATCGGACTTTGTCCGCCATGTTGTGTCACACGGTGAGTGAAAAACAATCAGATTGGGATTTGCATATCCCTGGGGTACTTTCGGCATACCGGATGACGCCGCATGCGGCTACAGGATATTTGCCGTTTTTCCTTATGTACGGTCGCGAAAACGTGCCGCCGATGTATGTGCAGTTGGGAACTGGAGTGAGGGGACCTACTAAGCCTCTTCCTGATTACATTCAGGATACCGTTCGCCGTGTTACTGAGGCGCGGGAAGGGGCCCGTATGGCTACGGCCAAGGCCCAGGCCCGGAACGAGCGGTGTGCTCGACGCTCCAAGGGGGAGTGCCCCTGGAAGGTGGGGGACATGGCCTGGCTCCATTGCCCGCAGGTGCGGCCAGGTACCTCTCCTAAATTACATAAACCATGGCAAGGGCCGATTCGCCTCATCGAGGTTCCCAACCCACAGTCTGCGCGTGTTCGGTTTGGATCTCGGCGTTGGTTCGTTCACACGTCGCGCTTGAAACCATATGTGGCCCCTCAAACTGATGCGTCATCTCCTGATGTTGCCTTGCCGGGGTCTGTTGCTGCCGACTCATCCTTGCCTGTGCCTGTTGACCTTGCAAGAGCGCCTGTCGTGCCTTTTACAGACAAGCCGGCCGTGACACTACAGGAGACAGGGGACTCTGCTCGGGGTGTGCCTACCACGGCTGCGGGGATTCCAAGCCCCGCCGCCCTTCCGACCCAGCTGCAGACACGATCGCGGGACACCCCCGACGCTGGGCCTTCAGGGATACGGGACCGGGATGTTGACGGGCATCCAATAGCGACAGGAGGACTTCATCCTGTCGTTCCTAAAACCCCGTCACGTTCCCGGTCTGCAGGAGGTCCGCCGCCCGTCCGGGACGGACCGGCGACCCGCACGTGGTCGAAGTCCCTTACATTTCGTTGAATTTTACTGTTGTGTTCTTGTTGTTATTGTTATATTTATTGTATGCTTCGTTGTCCTTGCATGTGTGATGTTTGTGTTCGCTCGCATTACTTGTTGTCGTTATTGTTCAGCCGAGGTCGGCTGGATTTTCTCTACGGGGGAGGGTGGTGTAATGCGGGTGTAAACGGCCTGGCGGATATGACGTCACGGGGGGGAGGAGTTAGGTCACGTGAGAGAGAGGGGTGAGGTCTTAAGGGAGAGATACCGGAAGAGACGGGAGAGTGTTGGGGATAGAGACAGAGTGAGGCCACGCAGGGCGGAGGTTGGAGAGTGGCGAGATCGCCACACACACAGTAAGACTCGGCACCGTCGGCCAGCGGTGACCGAGCACGGAGGAACGGGCAGCAGTGGTGGAGCTGCAGTGAGAGCAGCCGGAGGACGGCACAGGGGACCTGCAGCGGAGTTGCAGGAGCGAGAAAGGCTACGGGAGCGAAGGCAGCTGTGGAGCTGCCAAGCGGGGAGGCTCTGAGCGAGGGCCGTGTGGGACAAGTGTAAAGAACCAAAATAAAGGACAACGGAGACAGACCCAGTGAACGAGTCCTTTATTACAATATTAACAATGCGTTAGCAACAATGTTCTGTTGACAGACCCAAGTTTCTGGTTAGTTTTAATTAACCAGGTGAGAACCCAAGAGACTATGATAGTCTCATTTGCAAGAGTGACATGGGGCATTCATCCGCCTCAAGAGGGTAGGGTGTGGGGTGGGGATGCTTTGCTACGTAGCCATTGCAATTGGTAATTTGCAGGTAATTCTAGAATTTGGCAAACTTGGACCATGACGCCGGCACACGGTGGCCTATTCTTGCGAATGACGTCAGAGGATCTTCAAACTCCACTGTGAGGCAAACGGTGCATACTATCGTGGCCATTACACTCAGTGATAATTAGGGCAGCCACTGAATTCGAACAGTGAACCCCGACAACACGTAGCAAACACGCTACTGCTGGGTCATAAACTGGCCGCGTGAAACGCTCTTCCTTCCTATATTAGGAAGTAACTGGAGATATGCACTTTAAAATCGAGATTGAAAATTTATTTCTTAAGAACTGCTTTTTGTATTTAGTTTGTTGTCCTTCCCTGGCACTTTCGATTAGCACGGTTGGCTATGTACAGTGCAAAAGAAGTTCAACATACATACATAGCGGTGCTCGACTCAAACCTGTGAAGGATGAGGAAACTCGTCTCAACCTAAATATCGGCGCAGGTCGGAGAAAAACTAAAAGTGTCAACGATTACATGAACACGTGCACGGTGCTTAAGTGTGAGTTGCAAACTTCTCACAAATTTAAGCATGATGTAAAGCCACCATATTCCTGAACAACTGGATTCTGGTCATCGTGTCTTAAGGCACCATAAATTGCTGTACCGATGAGTCATAATAATAATGACAAAACCAATCTGCAATTGCCTCTGTTTCACCGCTGCCTGTAGATTAGTCAGACGGTGACTTAAGGCAAGATGTCTACAGCTGAAATTATTCGGGAACTGGTGTTTGTTTCCATTGTGTTCAGGTCTGATAAGGATTTTGTACACACGGTGCAGCGTTGTTGTGCGGTGTTGTTGTTGCCATCAGGAGGATTACGAGCACAGATCCCGACCAGGGTCAGGAAAATAAATCTACGTTTTGGAAGTTTGGCAATGGTTGCCCTGTGGAGAGATTGTCTTCTGCCGTAAGATTGTGAAAAGTCCACCACTGGCTCTAACAGAGACGAGCGCTGCTAGCCCCAGTGCTCGATTGGGGCACTTTGATGCGAGTAAATTCAACATTAAATTAAATTGTAATACCGGAGCTTTCCAGGCGTAATGCGAGCGTGAGTGAGGTTTAGCCGCTCAGCTCTGGGCCAATAAGACGCCCGGAGTATTGGGGGCTGGGCCCAGTAATGTGGGCGTATGGGAAGGTCCGCCGCCCACCTCCGGTCCAATCGGATGCCCGGAAGATCAGGGTAGGAGCCAGATGGGCGTGAAGCGAAGGGTGTAATCGGGAAGGTTCGGAAAGGGCGTGGTGGAAGGTGGGGGACAGGATGACGTGTGAGGGGAATATAAGGGGGATCCGGAAGAGACTCGTGGTCAGTTGGTGTAGTCACAGAGTGGGACCACGTTGGGTTGTGGGGTGTCTCCTGCGCCATCAGCCACGTGGCTGGAGACGACTCCAAGCACACCGTCAGCCAACGGTGTGCGGGAGCCAGAGGAAGTGCGACTGACGGAAAGGGCGCCGCAGGGCGCGCAAGAGAGACAGCCGGTCCACTGTCGGGATCGGCGGTGAGCGGCATAACAAGCATAAACAAGAGACGGAGACCAAGCTGTGTGTCGTCAACATATTTTATTACACAGGTGGACAGTTAGTTGTAGTGTTGAGAGATGATGACAGTGGGCTCTAGGCGACCCAGTAGGCTGCGATTTTGAATGGAGTTTGTACATCTCGATTGAAAACCCTGCTGCTCAAACACCTTCACTATATACTCGGTCATAACATCGAATGAGACCATCAGCCCCGGTCCCGATGCACAGTTACATTGGTAAACCGCGACTAATCATTGCGCACATTGATCACTCATAATAGTCACCCCTGCGCTTTATAAGTTTGTCTCGAAAGCATGGTTATAGTAGCATGGATTAAGAGGCCCCACTTAAGGAATACATTCCATATTAATTCCATATTAAGCAATTACAGTTCATGTTATTAAATCCCATATGAAAATTCTTACTTAATCGATTCGTGTTCGAGTGTGTCTAAAGCTCCCCCCGCCCACTCCCCGCGATGTACTCATAATAATTGTACATGTCCGTGTACAGCCCTTTGTCGATCCACTGCTGGATGAGGGGCCTATGCCACTCTGTCTAACTCGTGGGGGTTATTTAACCATGCTTCACGATGAGCAGTGTGGATTTATGAAGGTCCGGAGTGGGGGCTGGGAGGGTGGAGATGGATTTATTTATCCACTGCCCTCTACTGATCAAAGCGCCGACCTCACCCCGTTATGTTTGCCACGGTGGTCGCCATTCCAGGCTCAAACCTGCTTAGCTTCCGAGATCTGACGTATGAATGTATGTTGAACTTCTTTTCACACCGTACGTAACCAATCATGTATTTTGTCCTCGGCGGCAATTGATGTTGTCCTAGGCCAGGAGTCGGCAACCTACGGCTCTGGAGCCACATGCGGCTCTTTACGGGCTGCTTCTTGACGATATGTACGTATGTACTCAGATGCATTGCGGCTCTTGAAATACTGAATTTTGTACCGAATTGGAAAGAAATGGCTCTTCTTGTTATTTTGGTTGCCGACCCCTGTCCTAGGCGATAGCAATTCGATCAATATTATTCTATCATTCCCAGAAAAAAGCTTCACTGAGGCCCAAGACGACTCGTCTGTAGAGCATCGGGATTGTTTGCACGTGTTCTTCTTTCGTGTGGGAAGAACCCCGAATGTCGGGAGAACCCCCCCCTCCACACACGAGGGGATAACGCACCACACTTTGCAACGAGACATTGCTAACCTAATTACTGTGCTACCTGATATTAGCAGCAACACCCTTTGACCCACAGATGATGACTCCATCTCCTTATGAGCCACCCACCCCACCTTCCAAGTCGCTGAATTACAGGGGCGCGTCGCTGAACGGCACAACACATTGCAAACCAGTAAACTTCAGTGAAAGTAATGGCAGTAAACAATAACAGTACAATGAGTGCAATGTACTCCTGTTTACAAAGCGACCATGTACAAACACAATCCATGCGTTAATACGGGATGTAAACCTCACCTGCTGTCCGGCCAAGACCGGCAGCAGTATAAAAGCATTGTCGACCCGTGTAGCTCAAGTGGGCATTACTTGCTTTGCTTCGCCCTCTTTCCCCACATTTCCCTCTCTGCCTCTGTTTCCCGCTCGTTTTCTCCAAATGTAACTCACGATGAAGACACGCATCTTGGGGCCCGTAATCTCTACTCGGAAGCCATGAATCATCCTCTCTGGCCCTTTATATGTGGCAATATGTTACAGTTCAAACAGACCCAACGGATGACGGATGTATAAGATGTATGATATTCATAATAATAACTCACAATTAGCGCGCAACTGGCAGCTGTTTAAATACCATAATTAAGCAGCGACTGGGTGTATCTTTTTTTTTACCAACTCCGTTGCCATCACGACCACCTCGCTGTGTAGAGCACGAACCCCCTCTCAAGCGCGATTCCATCCCGGCAGCAATGGGCGAGCTATTTAAGGCGCTGGCTCGCTGCAAGTTTGGCACAAACCCTGCATGTTATCGTGTCCCGTATTTTGTCAATTTGCCCCTGACGAGGGCCAAGAGGAGCAGGGAGAGGCGTGCGGAACGCGCGAGCTGTGATTTGGGAACCAGGCTTGCGTGGCAGGGGGTGGGGAGTAGGAGGAGGTGGTGGTGGGTTCATTGGGTTCAGCTGGAAGATTTTGATTCGAGATTTCAGTCGAGCTGTCCGGGGGTTGTGGCGAGCGACGCGCGCAACTTTACTGGTAAGTTTGCGCGCCCGTGTGTGTGTTCGTATGGAGTGCGGTAGCTCCGAACCCAGCTACCCCTGTTCGATTCCCGCTCACGACCAACACCAGTGATGATTATCTGAACCGGTTCTGGGCCTCCCCTAGGTCGATTCAGCCTCAAATGAGTACCTGATGTGGTGTGTAAACATCGCCACTGGGGAGACAAAGGCGGCCAGGCGTGGCGCTGACCACCCACCACCTCGTGTACCGTGCCGGCCTTCATAGGTGCTCGATAACAGCAGTTGCCCAAAAAGTCTGTTAAGGCTACACGGGGTGGGGGGGGGGGTCTTTATCTTGTGTGTTCGTGTTAATTCAGACGGGCTCGAGTTGTCGTAGTGCACGCTGCGTACGTGCATACACGAATAATGGACCGAAGCCGTCATTAATAACAATTGGTACTGTGATGATTTCGGAAGGTGATTATGGGATGCGCGACAGTGGTACGATTTGTGTTCGTGCAATCGCGTTGTTTCTTAAGCGAGAGTGGTTGAAGATGTGATTCACGCATTGG
The DNA here is from genome assembly GCF_965212315.1 of Lampetra planeri. Taxonomy (NCBI): domain Eukaryota; kingdom Metazoa; phylum Chordata; class Hyperoartia; order Petromyzontiformes; family Petromyzontidae; genus Lampetra; species Lampetra planeri. The sequence goes on along the minus strand of NC_136107.1, from coordinate 6,510,290 downwards.
GCAGTGATGACTTCTGCAAACGTCTTGGTCAATGGTAATTCGTTGAGCGTCATCATCACGGTGCCAATTTCGAGAAGATTGCACCGATAGGCCAAAGGTGGCATTAGCAATCAAGTGGTCAGGCGATCTTTTGCATCATCACCACTGCTTGTTTACAACCGCTTGAATTGGCCGGTCAAACGGCGATGTCATTAGGGGAAGGAGTGTGCCGGCTGGGTGCGCGCGCTTTACGCAGACATCATGTGTGGCATACCCCATCAAGATCCCTCGCAGCGCTCGCATTATATTAGCACCGGTAATGCTCCGAATCGTAAAAGAAAACACCTTACATCAATTGCTTGCGAGCAGTGTTCTAACGGCGCGGGCTATTCAGATGCCAAACAAATTGCGACTTGATCACGCTGGGGGGGGGGGGCATTGCTCGCTAGGGTATAATACTCGCGTTAACGAGATGATAAATTGAGTTTAAAACACACGCACGCATGTCTGCCCTTAATTGATATGCGTTTATTTTCTTGTACCTGTTTAACGCAAGCGGTTGTTGTTGTTGTCGTCGTCGTTGTAGTTCGCTGTGCCAGGAGGTTCTCGTAAATCGCGGCAGTCGCAGCCGTTCTGCTTGTTGTGTTCAGTTTCGCTGCGGTCAGTAATGTGATGGGATTTTAGAGGCTTAAGGAGTCAGCCCGTCCGTACATGGGTGAGTGTGGAGGTACCTTTAGCGCTCCAACTCGCTATCGTTAGGGGTCAACGCAGTGGGGAGCGGTAGTGTACTGACGAATATCTGAACTGGTCCTGGGCCTCCCGTATGTCGACTCAGCCTCAAATGAGTACCTGGTACGGTGTGTAAACATTGCCACAGGGGAGACAAAATTGGCCGGGCGTGGTGCTGGCCACCCACCCCTTATCGTATGCCGTACGGGCGTTCATCGGTGCTACTCGCGAACAGCACTTTCCCCAACAGTCTGTTAAGCCTATACGGGGGATCTTTGTCTCTGGAGGTGCCTTCAGAGCCCTAGTCGCTATCGTTAGGAGTCGGCGCAGTGCACTGACACGAACGCGGCATGTAATGCGATGCGGAGGTCGCCTAGACTCCATGCACTTTGACGATCGTTCGTTTCGTGGATATCTATGAAAGTCACGTATGGCATACATCTCCAATGCACCGCATTAAACAGATGAACGTGGACGTTGTCGGTTAGCATAAAAAAAAATACCTCGTAGAAAGCAGGCGTAAAGGTTAACTCGTTGTGAAATGGGAGGTGGTCGGTGGCGCAGTGGCTAGCACACTGCATGCGCTAAAAAAAACGGGTATACTGAAAAATATGAACTATACATTTTTCTAATTTACCAGGTAAGGCCCACTGAGCTATATAGCTCGTTTTTTCAGAAGCGACATGGATATCACAAATGAAATACTTATTTCCCTCATTAAAATGCAAATCAATTCATAACATTTTTGACATGCGTTTATCTGGATTTTGTTGTTGTTATTCTGTCTCTCACTGTTCAAATGAACCTACCATTAAAAGTATAGACTGATCATTTATTTGTCAGTGGGCAAACGTACAAAATCAGCAGGGGATCAAATACTTGTTTCCCTCACTGTATATATGTAAAATGATTGCCACAAAAGAACCACAATACCTTGCTGATCTCGTCAAGGAGCAAAAACCATCGCGTGAACTCCAGTCATCATCGCAGCAGCGGATTTTTTCTAATCATTGAACAAAGACGGTCACCGCTTCTTTGGCCGTCTGGAACGCTCTTCCTTCCAATATTAGGAAGCCACTGGAGCTATATGCACTTTTAAATCTAGATTGAAAACTAATTCTTTAGATCTGATTTTTATGTTTAGTATGTTGTCCTTCCCCCGCACTTCCAATCAGCACGGTTGGCTACGTAGTTAGTTATAATTAAAACGTGAATCCTGCCGGCTTACTTTGATTGAGCTTGTTAAACATTCGCGTAATCTCTTCAAGAGACGCATACTACTGAGAGATGGACCGATTAGCAGAAACTCTCCTTGCAGCCCAATACATTTGGGATTGAATGTTTTCTAAGAAAATATAAATAAGCCCTTTTAGGTGTGCAGTGGGAGAAAATGTTAAGATGAGTCGGCGATGCTCGGCACGCGCCGGGTAATGGGCGGCGCCAGGTATGCCCCCACGCCAATCCGCTGCGGCTTCCGCGGCTGCCTGCTGGAGAGTCCTGCTGGGCGCTTGACTAATTCATCAGAAATTGTGAACCCCAATTGGGATTGATAGGCTCAACCCGTGATTCATTGGAGGAGGATATTACAAGTCCACTGTGGCTTTCCCCCGGACGGACATGCCTCACTCTCCCCTCCATAAGAATGTGTAAATTACACCTCTGGCTCAGGGGCTGCGCGCCAAGTGAGATGAGGAGCAGGGTTTTCTTTAACAACGGTACAAAGACAACGGGGCCGTCCATAAATGACATCACGCGATTTTGGACGATTTTTGACCCCCCCCCCCCCCTCGTCACACGGCGTCACAAAAAGTAAGACTCCCCCTCAAATATGACGTCACACAGCTCTGCCCCCCCCCCCCAAAATAAAACATGCTTCAAATCGCTTTAAACTATTGTCATTACAGTGCGTATTTAATGTGGCGCTGCACTCTGATGTTGTAGGAAAAACATTTATTAAAAAGACTATTTAATTAAGTAGAACGTGTAGTCTATATTTATTTAAAGTTGCGCATTTTGATGTGACGTCACATTTCTCAAACCCCCCCCCTCGTCACACATCGTCACAAATCTCTGACCCCCCCCCCTAGGTGCGTGACGTCATTTATGGACGGCCCCAAATATCACCCGTATATTTTAAGATGGTTAGGGAGAGTCATGTTAGCGAGCACCTATTGAAGCTGGCCAACACCACACCCGTACGCCTTTGTCTCAATAGTAGCAATGTTTACACCAGTGGCGGCTCCTGCAAAATCTCTCAGGGGGGGCAAATGTCTGGATGATTGATAAGGATAAGGTCCACCCATGCAATGGATAAATTAACAGCTTTAGCATGTAAAGGCAACTTCACTTCTTTAATATTAATGAAAAATAAAGTGACTCTTACAATACATCTTGTTTGTTTCTATACTCACTATTAAAACAAACCACTCAGGTTTATTTTTATTAAAGATTCCACTAGGTGGCGACAAATTATATTGTTGGATGAAACGTGCTTACGTATGATGACGTAAGCACGTATGATGACGTAAGCACGTTAGGGCGAGCCCTCCCGGAACCCATAGAGAATGCATTGCAGCGCCCCCGTTCGAAAAAAAACATCTTTGAATGTAAGTCTATGGGACCACTCGGGGCGATTCTCAGCTGGAGGGAAATCGCCCAAAAAGAGGCGGTATTCCACAGAACGTAGCATGACGCTGATTGGACTATATCCAGCGGCACAGTGACGGCTAGCGTGACTCTGTGGTTGAATGACATTGGTGGTGCGTCGCCCAATCGCCCTAATGAAGAAACCGCCCCTGGTTTACACACCTCATCAGGTAACCATGTAAGGCTGAGTCGATCTGGAAAAGGATCATGATCGATTTAGATATCACTCGCCACTGATGGTAGCTGTGGTCTGCCGTCGAACTCAGATAGTCGGGTACATATAGTGCAGTGCGCTAATTATTGCACCACCGCTCCCCCAAACATATAAGAATATGTATTTATACTGGAGGAATCTGATGAGCTATAAAGCTCCGTTTCACAAATGTCCAGTAAATATACGACGAGCTGCTCGTTGTATGCTACGAGCTGCGTCGCGTTTGCCTTTCAGGACTTGAAGCGCGCCTCCTCCGCTGACCATGGACGGGAACCGTCACTCCGACGACCTCAGTCCCAACATGTCCACGTGGCCGATGAACGGGAGCGACCCATGGCCGGACCACAACGTGGGCGACCAGCCCCAGCCCTTCTCCTTCTTCAGCATCCTGACGTTCACGCTGCTCGCCATCCTCATCCTCGCCACGTTCGCCTGGAACGTCCTGGTCATCGTCACCATCCTGCGGGTAAAGACCTTCCACTGCGTGCCGCACAACCTGGTGGCCTCCATGGCCGTGTCTGACGTCCTGGTCGCGGCGCTCGTCATGCCGCTGAGCCTGGTCAGTGAGCTGCACAGGCGGCGCTGGAGGCTGGGGCCCGTCATGTGCGACGTGTGGATCTCCTGCGATGTCCTCTGCTGCACGGCCAGCATCTGGAACGTGACCGCCGTCGCGCTCGACCGCTTCTGGTCCATCACCAGGCACCTGGAGTACACGATGAGGGTCCGCAAGTGTATCTCCAACCTCATGATCGCCCTCACGTGGCTGCTGTCTGCCACCATCTCGCTGTCGCCCCTCTTCGGCTGGGGCGAGGGATACTATTCGGACAAGTCGCAGCGCTGCCACTTCAGCCAGGGGCCGTTGTACACTGTCTTCTCCACGGTGGGCGCCTTCTACCTGCCCCTGTGCGTGGTGCTCTTTGCCTACTGGAAGATCTACAAGGCGACCAAGTTCTGCTTCGGCAGCCACAAGGCGAACTCAGTGATGCCCATGTCCGACGAGATTGAGGTACGACGTTTACTTCACCGTGCTGGCGCTGTGCTTAGCCCTTCACGAAGGTCCGTCAGTGTCACAAACCACACGCGATCGCACAGTCCCATGCCCTGCACATAACAGTTCCATGCCCTCACATAGCAGTCCCATGCCCTCACTTAATCCCTTTCCCTTCACATAGTTCAATGCCCTCACGTAGTCCCGTGTCTTTCAAGGTAATCATTTTACATCAACGATAAACACTTTATGGAACATTTTTCCAGTATCAAAAGGATGAATTGGTTTTACCATTTATGGAAATAGAACAGGTGTTAAGATGTTTAAACGCCAAATAGATAACTTTTGCAAGGCATCAAGTCTGTATTAACCACACATACCTGTGTAAAAACATGCCAATAAAAGGTATCAATTTGGTGTTTGAACATCTTAACACCTGTTTTATGCCAGAAAGGGTAAAACATATTCTTATTTTTTCATACTTATAAACACTTTGCTTGCAGTATAATTATCGTGTGAAAAAATAACTCGTGAGAAGAATGAAAAAACAGTGATGACGAGTAATTGTTATGGGACACTGTAATTACTCCACCGTTACTTCATTCGAGGTATGTGTAGTTGTCAACACAGTTGAAGGAAAGCCTCACAGTCGCAAGACCCGTATTCCAGGCAGCTGTCCTGTTGAGTTTTCTCAGTGGTGGGGGTTTACGGCTATGTGTGTGATCCCAATTGAGCAATGTTCATGTATTGGGGTGTTTGGCAAATACCAGTTGCATTGTATGGTTTATATACTTTTTAGCTATGGGAGAAAACCTGAAAATCCAGAGGAAGCCAATGCAGAACAGGAGGAGAACATACACACAGAATGGCACCCGAGTCGAGAATGGAACCCAATCCTTTCTTGCTGCGAGGCACACGTGTTACGACTGTGCTATTATTTGTCAAGAGTTATTCCATTTGCTGCATCGTGGTCTTTATCAACACACTGTCAAGTGGACAGCTTCATAACATGGGCTGGTTCGCCCAGCACCATCGTTCTCGTGATTTGTTATCTTGTGCTTTCTGTTTGTATGAACCACTCAAAAGTCCAGCCTTGTGTGGCAATTACACTTTAAACGAGTAATGATGCAGTGAAAAAAAAGTGTCCAGAATAAATTGAACACCTCCTCTTCATTAGCAGGCTTTGCTGCTGGCATATATAATTTTTGCACGAGCGATTATTGGTTGAGTTCAGGTGCCTCGCTGCTTTTCACGATTGCTTACACTGGTCTACAATTTTTTAGACGTCGTCTGCTTCAGAGATGAAATGTTCTATTTGTTATGGATTTGTACGTGCTGAATTCAAATATGACAATTAAAACAACTGATTGGCTACCGTTCCCAAGATATTTAACAAACAAATTACGTCTGTATATTGTGTAGATAGTAGAGTTTTACTCATGTCACCTGTCCTGTTCATGTAAAACTTAAAAAAATAGCAAGAGGGTTATATAAATAAAATGTATTATGAAACAAAAGGGAAAAAATTATGCTGTATATATAAGTACATAGTGTAGTACTATTTCAGTGTCTACTCAGCGCTTCTTGGCTTGTCTCTTGTATTCATTAAATGGAGTTTCTCTTGTTACTGTCTAGCAATAGTCTGCAAGCATTGATGGGCTCCATTTGTCCTGATAGCGTTTCTCCATTGTTGCAATGTCCTGGTGAAATCGCTCGCCATGCTCGTCGCTCACTGCTCTGCAGTTCGGTGGGAAAACATCGAGATGAGAGTGCAAACAAATTATCTTTAGTGACATGTTGCAACCAAGGCTTTTGTATGCCTTGAGGAGGGTTTACACCAACTCCCTGTAGTTGTCTGCCTTGTTGTTTCCGAGAAAATTTGTTGCCACTAACTGGAAGGCTTTCCTTGCCACGCAGTGCACTGTCAAATGCATCATCTCGAAGAAGTTCACGAATCTGAGGACCAACAAAGACACCATCCGTTATATTAGCTTCACTTAACCTTGGACATTTTTCACGGAGGTACTTGAAAGCTGCTTGTGTTTTGTCCATGGCTTTGACAAAGTTCTTCATCAGACCCAGCTTGATGTGTAAGGGTGGTAACAACATCTTCCTTGATTCAACAAGTGGTAGATGCTGAACACTTTTCCTCCCAGGCTCAACTGACTGTCGGAGTAGCCAATCTTTCTTGATGTAGTGGGAATCTCTCGCACGACTATCCCATTCACAGAGAAAACAGCATTACATTGTGTATCCAGTCTGCAGACCAAGCGAAAGAGCAACAACCTTCAAATCGCCACAAAAGAACCACTGATGTTGATCACAGTTTATGCACCTCAAATTTGTAAAATTTTGTCATAGGTTTCCTTCATATGTGTAGTGACATAGAATGGGTCACTAGGGCACATAGCGCTGGTTACTGGCAGAGAGGGGGATCTGTCGGTGTTGCAGCCCGGTCTGCCGGCAGGGCATGTGATAGGCCGGGGAAAGGGATGTAGGGCAAAGGTGATGGAGGAGACACGTGAGGTGAAGCCGGGAACCTACTGGTCGGTTCCAGAAGGGGGCGTGGCCGAGGGCAGAACCAGGCCACGCTGGGGGGGGGGGGGGCGGGAGTAAAAGGGAGGCCCCGACTCAGGGTCGGGGCTGTCGTCCGGAATTGAACCCGTCGTGCTACCAAGTCTTCGTCCCCGTCTTTGTCCTTGTCTTCACCTCACCTCCTCAGCGTTGTTGGTCAGGCAGCGTGCTAGCTGTCCTGACCATAGTATAGTTATCCCCTGTACCTGTGATGGCTAGAATAAACGAGAGTGCCTCCTACTATTAGTGTTTCTGAAGTGATTCACTATATATGGACTGCATGACCAACTGGTTTTGATGGCAAAACATTGCTATTCTGCAGCAAAACAGCTTTAAGACTCATCTTCGATGAATCAATGAACAGTCTCCACTCATCTGGATCATAAACGATGTTGAGGAATGCCATCACACCATCGATGTAGTTGCAAGTTACAAGGTCACCTTCCATGAAGAAGAATAGGACAAGATCCTTTTGACGGTCACGGAACATGGAAACCCTAACATCACCTACCAGGTGATTCCACTGCTGCAGTCTGAAGCCCAACAGCCCTGCCTTACTCTTGAGTAGTTCCAAATCCCTGGCAAGGTCTTTCAGTTAACCTTGTGTTATGAGGTGTGGTTCAGAGGAGGAGGATGGGAGAAATTCTGGGTCATGTAACCTTGATGGTTCAGGACCAGAAGTTTCATCCTCTTCCTCGTCTGACTCAAGTGGAATGATCCTGGTGCATCAGGAACCGACAGTTCTTCTCCGTGGGGTACTGGGCGTATAGCTGATGGAATGTTTGGATAATGCACAGGTAACTTTTTCTTCTTTGACACACCTTTCCCAACTGGAGGCGCCATGCAGAAGTAACAATTGCTGATATGATCTGTTGGCTCTCTCCAAATCATTGGCACTGCAAAAGGCATATATTTCCTTTTCCTGTTCAACCTCTGGCGAAGAATTGCTGCACAAGTGTTGCAGCATATGTGTGGGGCCCACATCTTGTCCTCATCTCCAATTTTGCAGCCAAAATAAAGGTAATAGGCTTTCTTAACCATAGTGGGTATACTGCGCTTTTGTGATGCAAAAGTCACTTCACTACAAATATAGCAAAAATTATCTGCTTTGTTCACACAAGTACAAGGCATCTCTGCTCACTTTGGCTAAACAAAAATGTGTCCCTTTGCAAAATCAAACACTGACAAATAAGAGAGCACGACACTATTATTTATAGAGCTGATATAGGGCAATTTGTTCAGCAGAGGGATGTAAGCCTAGTTATGATTACATCATCCATGACTTCTAGGAATCACATGATGCAATTCATATCATGTATTATGCAATACCAGGTTCAGATTGCATGATTCATTGTTTTGCTCAAAAAGCAAGTACTGTCCAAACCAAGTCATAGATTTATTCATAGATCTAGTCAAATATGTATTTTAGTAATTTCTGGTTTAAATTGAGATCCCTTCCCTTTATAACTATATACTGACCCAGTAGCATATCTTGAAAACTAGAGCCAATCAACAATTTTAAGCATCATTTTCATTCTCAGTGACCCAGAATTAGTAAAGTTAGACTACATTTTAGAAGCATTTTGGCTGTAGACCAGTGTTATAGGCGTACTTCGTGTACCTTTCATTGAACCTGAAACATGCAGACAGACCGCAACACGTAAGTATACATACATACACACGCACAAACGAGGCATAGTGGACGGATATGAGAGTGTTGTTGGCGCCACGGTGGCGAGATGTTAACTACCTCGCCTGGTATACAGGAGGTGGTGGGTTCGATCCCGATCCCGATCCTGTCGCCTGTATATTGCAGTTTGTATGTTCTCCCCGTGGTCACGTGGATATTTCTCCTGGTTCTCCGGTTTTTCTCTCCATATTTAGAAACATGTGTTTAAAGTATTTGGCTGCTATATTTTTCCACATGATAAGCCACTTCGTTGAGCTATGATTTGTGGCCAGGTCGCTTCTGAAAAAGAGCAATATAGCTCAGTGGGCCTTGTCTGATGAAATTAAAATAGTTTTGTTTTAAGAATCCACGCCACCACGAAAATAATATGCTAACTCCAAATATTGAACGCACGAATTTCCTGAATACCGGGCGAGGGAGTTAACATCTCATCACCGCTAACTAAATTTGCTTGATTGGTTGACATTGAAGACCTTGCCATTTTTACCATTTTCGAAACTGATTTAATCACACTTTTTGTTGGTGAAATGCTGCATTTGTGGCGATGGTGGGAGCTGGGGTGATGTGTTTGCTGTTCTTTTCTCGATGTTTCAGACAAATGAGCTCATCTCCAAAGTGATGTGCTTTGGACGTTTATTCGTGTGAATCTGGCTCCAGAAGTGAACAGGACATAATGTACTTGGCAAACAGATAGGAGGGCCTCACATTTGGAGCCAAGCCTTCCCTAAAATGTGCCTTTCCCTTAAACCTATCCCTAACCATACCCCCCCCCCCCGCTGCTTAACCTGATTCTTATTTTCTTATTTTCACGCTCACTGTTTTCAGCACCCACTTCGCATTCAATTCCCGGCCACGCACCAACGTCATTTCCAATTGGTCCCCCAACTCGGTGCGTGGCTGCCCTCGATTAACGCAGCCCATGATGAATGCCTGGTGCGGGCGCAATCAATACCATCGCCGGGAAGGCTGGTGTGTGCTCTCGCTAAACGAGGACGACATGGGCTGGAGAAGAGATGGACTGATGTGGTACGGGAGGATGTGGAGCTGAGTGAACTTGCCAATGACTGGTACCAACGGTGTCAAGATCGGCCTCTGTGGAGGAGGCTTGTAAAGGATGCTACTGGCAGTTAGAGGCAGTCGCCCTCAAACAACAGTTGAGGGTAGAGGAGCGATGCGCACAACAATGAGCGGAGCGCCGAGTGGCTAAAATCCAGCAAGTTGGAACAGTGGGGGGTACATCTGGTGCATATACCAGTCATCTCAGTCAGCCAGCCCATGGTACCTGGGTCTGTCCCGTGACCTCCTGTCAGCGACACTTCACGTGGCCTCAAAGTGCACCTGGCCTGGCACAGGCGCCGTGGTGACGTGACCGTCACTTAGTGGCGAATGGCGGATATTAGTATTGGTGTGCCCGCTAACTGCACTTGTCCCAACAGTATTTTAAAGGCTATAGGAAGATCTTTGTCTTTGTTTTGTGCTTGCCTTTTCCGTGCCTGCAAGGCCAATGGCCCATCGCGCAAGCCGCAGACGGTGTTCACCGTGCACCACGCCACCGTCACGTTCCAGCTAGGCGAGGGGGACACGTGGCGCGAACAGAAGGAGAAGGGTGTGGCGCTCATGGTGGGCATCCTCATCGGCGTGTTTGTGTTCTGCTGGATACCCTTCTTCATCAAGGAGCTCATCATCCCGCTGTGCTCCTGCGACGTGCCGCCCGTGTGGAAGAGCATCTTCCTCTGGCTCGGCTACTCAAACTCATTCTTCAACCCGCTCATCTACACTGCCTTCAATAAAAACTACAAAAACGCTTTCCAGAATATATTTTCATGAAGCAGTAGGGATTTCTGCAGTGTTTGCTGTTCTGCTTTGTTTGGTTTTGTGTCTGACTATCGTGGCTGTATATAAAAGTCTGAGACTCGGTGCGCACTCAAAAGTGATAGTAATGATAATATCACAAGATAAAAAATAGCACAGCGTTTATCAGTAGCGATGATAATTCATTGTATTGCAGGAATTAAACACGTTCCTTCGGAGTGGGCAGGTAGGAACTTGGTTGGACAGCGCATTCGTGCACGACAGACAGACAAATAATCCCTGGTGGGCAGTGTGGAACCTGTTGTTCCTACCTGTATGTATAAAAGATAACTTGACTTTAGGTAGCCAGGCAGACAGCCCCCTTAACTATCGCCCCCCCCCTCCCTTAGGCCCCTCCCTCCTTAGGCCCCTCCCCTGACCCCCTTTCCCTTAGGCCCCTCCCCTGACCACCCCCCCATATCCTCAGGCCCCTCCCCTGACCCCCCTTCCCTTAGGCCCCTCCCCTGACCCCCCTTCTGTTAGGCCCCTCCCCTGAGCACCCCCCCCCCCCCCATATCCTTAGGCCCCTCCCCTGACCCCCCCTCCCTCAGGCCCCTCCGCTGACCCCCCCCCTCAGGCCCCTCCCCTGAACCCCCCCCCCCTCAGGCCCCTCTCCTGACTCCCCCCTTCCTTAGGCCCCTCCTCTGACCCTCCTCCCTTAGGCACCTCCCCTCTCCGTACCCGGCAGTAGGTCTCCATCAATCAAAGAGCTGTTTGTAAGGTCTCCACCAATCAAAGAGCTGTGTGTATTATATATTTATTTATGCACGACAGACAGACAGTCAGACAGACAGACAGCTAAATAATCCCTGCTGGGCAGTGTGGAACATTGTTCCTCCCTGTATAACGGCATGAGTGGGGCCCATCTCTGTCAGTGGCCCTGAGCCTAGTGGTGATAATTCCACATCCCAATGATTGGGTCAGTATCTCGACTTCCCACAAAGTGGTAGTCATGTTATGGTCGTCATGGTGATGATAGATTGAGTCAACTCCCAGAAGCTGGCCGCTGGTGGCGATGCACGCATGTAGCCTGAGCGTGACGTCACAGGCTCAGCGTGATTCCCCACCCCCCTCCCCCCAAGTCGGCACGGAGCTCCCACCCCTACGGCTGCTGCGCTGCCCATATCATATCAGGTGAGCTGAGTTAAGTACAGAGGTGGTCTTACCAATGAATGGCTGCATGGTCTCAGACAGATATTGGGCCAGTTTCTAGGTGGGTGAGCCAATGGTGGAGACGATGGGACGAAGGGGTTTACCTTCTTTATGGATTTTTGGTAAGCCATATAATCTGGGTGGTCTAGCAGCAGAAGGTTTTAAGGAAAACCGTTTGGTCTGTTCAATTAATGAAGCTGAATCAGTGATGATACTGTTCGTTTTTGTAACGAGGCTATTGGTGGGATCTCTTTTAATTTTCACTCAGCTCACCTGGTATCGTCAATTAAAGACATCTCAATGTCCCCAGGTGATTTGCTCGTTAGTTTTGATGGAGTTTATTTGTTCAACAAAGTTCCTGTGCCCAATACCATTGCAATCATTGAAGATTTAGTCCAACAAGGATTGAATGTTGATGTATCGGCCCTGGTGAGACACTGCCTCACCAATATATACTTCACCTGGAATGGAACAATATACAAACAAACTGAAAGCACCCCAATGGGTTTTTCATTATCTCCGGTTGTAGCCAATATTTTAATGGAAAAATTTGAAACGGACGCCATCGAGGCATCCACTCTACGCCTGTCCTTGTGGAAGAGGTACGTGGATGACACGTTTGTCATCTGGCCACATGGCCGACCGGCTCTGACCAATTCCTTAACCACATCAATTCTATACACCCAGCCATCAAATTCACCATGGAGGTCGAAAAGGATGGCATGCTACCTTTCTTGGATGTCCTAATCAAAAAGAGACCAGATGGCTCAATGAGCCATTTTGTCTACAGGAAAGTAACCCATACTGACGCCTATCTAAAACCTGATTCCTACCACCATCCAGCCCAGAATAATTCCCTCATCAAAACGCTACACCATAGACCTCAATGTATATCCGACCATAAACACCTAACCAGTGAACTCCAACACATACACCAAGCTCTCAAGGTGAATGGATATTCTGACTACACAATCCGAAAAGCCATCACCCCAACCGTGAGGAAAGAGCCATCTGAGGATCCAATCAAAACCATCACCTTGCCATACATAGCAGGGGTAACCAAAAAGACTTCCAAAATCATGAACAAACACAAGATCCAGGTCCGATTTAACACAGTACATAACATTTGTGATCTGATCTCATCTGTGAAGGACAAGATTCCTGACATGCAATATCCCAGCGTCTACAAACTAAGCTGTATCTGCAGCAGCAGTTACATTGGGGAAACTAAGCGACATGTCTCAGACCCTGTTCATAAGGGAGATTTGGAACACGGCAGGACCAATACTTCTGCTGTGGCCGATCATTATTTTAATGCGGCTGGCTCACACGAAACTGATTTCTCTAAGACGATGGTACTTTGCAAGCCTACTGGCTATCAACAAAGATTCGTTTATGAAGCCATCATATATATAGACACAGACACAATTTCAACCGAGAGGATGGTTATAAACTCAGAAATCATTGCAAAGATGTCATCAACCACTTTGGGTCATGACTTGATTTATGTTTTCTTGTCAACCTCCACTATCAGCAGTGTGGGTGTGTGGAGCAAGGTGCAATGATTGCCTGGAAGCCCTTTTGGTGGAGACCCACTAACTGCTTAGTTGTTTCCTACATTAACATTAGCTGCCCCGCCCATGCTGCTGACACACTTGCGCTACGCCCATCTCTAAATCTTTATAAACAGTTTGCCTTTACAGGCTAACCCCCCCTTTTTCCTGATAACGACCGCTTGTGTTGCGATCGAAACGTCGTGTTTTTTATTATTATTTTTTTAAATATATTTTATTTTATTCAGGTTAGCACCAGGCTACAGTCTACATTATAGACTGCCAGTACGCTCACTCAGTTTAATAACCATTGCTACAGTCTACATCATAGACTGCCAATATGCTCACCAGCTTAAAAACCAGGCTACAGTCTACATTATAGACTGCCAGTACACTCACCCAGCTTAATAACCAGGCTTCAGTCTACATTATTGACTGCCAGTACATTCACTACGATTTAGAACCAGGCTACAGTCTACATTAGTGGTTTTTTGTTTTTTATTATTTTAATTTTATTTTCATTATTTTTATTAAATTTATTTTATTACATTTCAATTTACATGACTTTACTTAAAGAACCAAAGAATATGAATTCCTGTAGTCACGAAAGTTTTAAGTCAATTTTTTCATTTCAAATTGTTATAACACAATTCACCGTTATTGGCCACATACATACATTGTAACCGCTCAGGTTATACCACCTCAGGTGGCACTTACAAGTGAAATATCTCATCTGGGCTCGTCATGGACTGTATAGATATGTTCTGCTTGGCAGCACGACGTCCACGTGATTGTTTAATTTCGACGCTGCATTTAGGCCTCGGCAACGTAAGGTAATTCACCCTTTTTACCGGGTAAAAGGGTAAAGGTAAAGGGTAAAGGTGTCGACATGCCAAGGGGTAAGGTAAAGGGTAGGGTAAAGGTAGCTCGGAAGAATTACCCAGTAGGGTAAAGGTAGCGCGAAGTATTACACGATAAATACGGTACCTTGTTTACCGCTAGAAGCTCCGTGGCGCAGTCCGTGGCCTCCATTTAATAATTAATATTTTAAAAAAACTTTATTAAAAACACGCTTTTATTAAACGTACTCGTAATGGCAGAACTCCACGACTCCAGAAAGGGCCCGAAGCTTGCCACAACGTAAGGGGCCGTGGCCAATTACAGCCAACGTCAGTTGAGCGTGGACAATTAGAGCCAAGCCGAAACATAACATATTAAAAAGATCGTTTGAAAATATTTTTTTTTTGTGATATAATATAGTATTGCCACCATTATGACATACGTATACCAAGTTTGCAGTCGATACCACATTAGGAAGTGGGTAAAAATTGAGTTACAAGATTTGAGGATACGACAGCGACGACAACAACAACAATGACAACGACAACAACAACAATAACGACAACAACAACAGACAGTGAGTTCAAAGAAAGCGTGTAAAATTGGAATCATAGAGAGTATTCTATATGAATAAAGTGCTCTACCTAGCATTTCCCGTTATTAACCTTATTCATGTCGTAGTACCCCAGTAATTACCCTGTAATCGGGTAATTTGTATGGGGTAAGGGTAAAAGGTAGGGTAAAAGGTAGGCTCGTTGCTTTTTACCTTTTACCTTTCCTGCTAAACGGTAAAAGGTAAGGGTAGAGTGATTGTATTGTGGTAAGGTAAAAGGTAGGGTAAAGGTACGCTCGTTGTTTTTAACTTTTACCTTACCTTGCCGAGGCCTAGCTGCATTGGCTAGTCATGGTCCAATTATTCTATGGCTGAGACCACAGTTCCTGTAGATACCGGACAATGCAAGTGGTGTGAAAAACTACCGACCCTCACCGTGAACCACCTCCGATTACCACGGTTGGCTACGTACGGTGCGAAAGAAGTCCAACATACATACATGACAGTAAACACCTAATCCTCACAATAACCTTAACCCTTCGTCAACTTAAAGGTAAAAAATCAGGAATTGATACTCTTTGGTTCTTTCGGTTAAGTCACGTAGGTAGAAAAAAGACAGCAGTTCTGCTGCTGTGTCTTCTGTAACCCTGATCTCAAATGTTTAATATTTTCCAAAGTGCGATTTAATAGTCCATATTTCCTTTTACAATGGTACATCATCCACTATCTGTTGCTCTTCTCTTGTTTTATGTTTTGATATCACTGATAACTAAGGCTACTATTTTGGCATCGTAATTTTCGAATAAAATTCACTCAAAGCTCACGGAAAGGTCATAGAAATAAGTGGGGGCAGTACTCCATCTGAAATGTCCCAAAAAATGGTGTTCATTTTAATTATTTTAAAAATCATACTATATATTAAAACTGCTATATTTTAAGACCTTAAAGTGACCAATTTAGTTGTTTTGGCATTCGGTATGGAAGTGAATAGACTGATTTAACCATAATAAGAATATTGGGGAATGCTCGAGTTGCATAGCAACAGCGGCGATGCCCCTACAACCCTTCACATGACTGTTAAACCGACAACGTACAGTGCTTGTAAAATACAAACATTATTACAGCTCTTTTCAAGATTTCACTTTAGACTCTCCAAGATATCACTCTTAGACTCGATTCTTATTCACGATCGCAGTGACCACCGCGCCCATACGCGCCCAAGTTATGGCTGACCGATAATTCGTTTGCTGTACATGGGTTTATTTTTTGAGTTATTCTCTCTTTGAATTAAACCTTCTTTGCCATAAATCTTGAAGCACCACTGTGTAGTGGCGATACGCGCTGGGGTAGCGATCAGGTGCCAGCGCGTCGGGATTGGATGTGTGTGTGGTGACGCGCGCTGACGGTGAGGGATCAGGGGTCAGCGCGGGATCGTGTGTTGTGTGGTGCTGATTGGCTGGGGGCCGGTGACGCGCTGGTGTGGGAGTGATCGGGTGGCAGCGCGGCGTGATTGGGTGATGAGTGGAAACACGCGCTGGGGGAAAGCGGATCGTAGAGATAGCGCGTCGTGATTGGTTCACTAAGGAGCGATGCTCACATCGAGGTCCGCATCCGCTCCGTCTCCCGGGAGGAGGGACTATATTAGGCGATGCGCACAGGCGCACAGGGAGAGTGTAACCAGCGAAGACTGAAGACGGAGAGGAAGAGACAGGGCCCTGCGGTACCCAGTCTCGCTGTCCTGTGAGGACCCGGACTCGGTGTAACCCAGAGGCGGAGTGTAGGGGGAGCATGCAGTGTCAGCATGCGGAGTGTGTAGCCAGAGAGCTAGAGTCTACACGAGACGAGTGATGTGTGTAGCCAGAGAGCTAGAGTCTACACAAGACGAGTGACGTGTGTAGCCAGAGAGCTAGAGTCTACACGAGACGAGTGGAGTGTGTAGCCAGAGGCATAGGGTCTACACGAGACGAGTGATGTGTGTAGCCAGAGGCCTAGAGTCTACACGAGTTAAGTACAGAGTGTAGCCAGAGAGAGAGAGTCTACACGAGTTAAGTAAAGTGGGTCGTCGGAAGAATAGAGACCACACGTTGTATTGTGACAAGTCAAGATTTAATAAAAAGTGTGTTACCCGTCAAGAAGTTTCCTGCCGTCATTTCCGATACTTCAACTGTAATAATTATCCTGTCTTTTTTGTGTAATGTATAAGAACAATGGTGGTCTTGGTTGTTTTGACTGTTGTAAAATAACACACACTTAAATGGTAATAGATGTCACATTTTAAATCCTGTGTGAATTACTGTATGTTTTCCTTAACCTGCTGATACTGTTGTAATGCCATCACACTCATTGTATTGTCGAGTAAATAAAAGTCATCTGAATGAATCTTAATAAAGGTTTTGTTTCAGCCGCAGAGTTTCAGCGTTATTATTTTTGTAGAAAGTGGTTGCCTGCTTAGAGTGCGGGTGCCGGGGTTCATCTGTGCAGCCCTGAGTCAGGGGTGACAATTCCACATTCCTGTGTTGGGAGCCAGCGACTTCACAGGACAACCACTGCGGTCCTGTAATAAATGGCAACTGCTGAATCTTAGCGACTATTTTAACCGGGGGGGGGGGGGGGTATGAACGTTTTGTAAGACAGCGTTGATATTAGCTGATGTTCATCTGTCTGAGTTACGAGGAGAGTCACTGCTTCATTATACTGGCCAAAAAATGCATTCAAGTTTATGTCGTTTAACCAGGTGAGAACTCAGGAGACAAGAATTCGTCTCAATATACGAGCGTGGCCTGGGACACTAACATTAGAAAAGCAATGTTATAAAAATGTAGGGTATGTCCGAGCCATCCTCACACACTCTCACCACACAGACACAATCTCCGCAACTCAACATAGCGCACACCAATCACACGCACGGGAATGCATGAGACGGGGGGTAAAGGGTTAAGGGCCACTGACGTCACACGGACTCGGTGCGCGAGACAGAGATGTGGATTGGGAAGGAGGGCGGAGATGGAGGGTTTTAAAAGGGGCTGTGAAACGCGTGTTCGAGGTTGGTTTTGAGGAACGAGTCTGGCTGTGGTTTGAAGAATAAAGAAGTGGTTAACCAGTCTCCGACTCTTCAAAAACATAGTGTATCAATGAAGTGAATAGCAAGAGAAATTCGAGCCAATGCAAAGGCATCCTAAATACAATTTGACTGAATTTATTTTTATATCCACCATCGATTGTATTTCTTCGTACATTTCTGCATGCAGCTGCATCTGAAGATGCCATACACTGAAGGAAACTGCGTGCATAACATGTATGCATACACTCACTTACCCGTACACTCACTCACCCTGGCTTCTCACAGGAATAAGGTGACTCAAAGTCTACACGGTGGGGATCTTTGTTCCTTTTGTGTGTTCCATGTAGTGTCGTCGATAGAGTTCGTACGTCGCACAAGGACACGGAGCGACCCCGAGTTTTTGTGACTATTGAACTTCTTTCGCACCGTATGTAGCCAACGGCGCTAATCGGAGGTAGCTATGGGAGGACTTTGTTTGAGGAAATAATTGGGAAGAGGGAGGTTAGGGATATGAGGATACAGGAGTTATGGTGGGGAATAAAACAAATAATACTGTACACAATTGGGAAAGTGATGAGATTGACCAAGAGAGATAGGTGTATAGGAGAAGTCTTCAGTCTGCACTTGAAAGTCTTCAGCCCAGGAGATGGAGGATGGAGTCAGCAGTGTCAATGACCGAGGCAAGTTGCAGGCCGTGTAGGCAACAGAGGAGAAGGAGCAACCTCCCACTTAGTGGAGACATCGGTGGCATAATTGGCCGATTGAGGGTTGCAATCAGTAGAGTGTATCCTCCCCACGACCACGACACTCCAGTGTGGGCAACAACGAGGTTTCGTGGACAAGGCGGTATGAGCCAAATTATTTTATTTTAACAGTACAAAGTACGTATTATGTTCACATACGATTCAACACGTATACATTAAAATGCACGTAAAGGATATTGTATGTATGTTGAACTTCTTTCGCACCGTATGTAGTCAACCGGGCTAATTGGAGGTGCAGGGGAAGAACAAACTTAACACAAAAAGCAGTGGAAAAGAAATTAGTTGTCAATCTAGATTTAAAAGTGCATATAGCTCCAGTGGCTTCCTAATATCGTAAGGAAGAGCGTTCCATATTGGTTATACTGTACATGGTTTGGTAACAATTTAGGTCTTTATTTAATTCGCATGTGTGCATTTACATGTAATGACTTGTGTAATAATGGATGACTTCCAAATTATGAAAATGGCATGCAAATGAACGCTATCGTGACATATAGGCCAATGTCGCGAACAATTTAATTGAATTAATTTCTGAGGGGAGCGGGTGGGGGAGGAAGAGGGCCGGGTGGGGTAGTCGGGCAGTGGGCCACGATGGCGAAATGTTAACTACTTCTCCTAGTATACAGGAGGTGGTGGGTTCGATCCCTGATCCCTGATCCCTGATCTCTGATACCTGTATATTTGTTTTTTACATGTTCTATCCGTGGTCGCATGGATTTTAATCTCCGGGTCCTCCGGGTTTTCCCTCCACATTTAGAATCGACATGCGTTTAGAGTATTTCACTGATATGAATTTCCACATAAGCTTCCGCTTCGTTAAGATATCATGTCGCTTCTGGAAAAAAATTGCTGTATATGTCAGTCGGCCTTAACTGGTAACATAAAAAAGTTACATATATTTTACTATTTTATTTTAATCAGCCATATCTTCCACATGGGCGCCCGAGTCTTGTACTTTTTTTGAGGGAAAAAAACGAGTAAATCCTCCCAGCACTACCGATGGGCATCAACATCCACGTTCCGCAGCGTCAATGGCTCCAGGCCACAATTATCCCTTTGTACGACGTCGACAGCCACCGCCGTCGAGCAATCGCAATGCGTGATTGTGTAACGTTCAATTTCCTAGGCGGCTCAATTACCCTTCAATGGACAGGCATATCGCTGTTTATGAGATTCTCTGATTGCCTCTTGTCACTCGCGGGCACAGTTTGTAATCATAATTGGGGATTGAAGTCTCGCGGTCGTCCACCTCCTTGATTGAGATGTGAGGGACGACCGATATGAAAGCCGCCTGTTGTGTGGCGATGTGAACACCACGGAAATCTCCGTCTATCCAGTGTTTTTATGCAATCAATACACATCCAGATATATAAGATGCTTTGAAATGAATAGGGCCCCCTATCTCCCCACCCACGCCTGCCTATATAGTACTTGCGGGCAAATTTAATTAAGTTATGGCTGTCGCCTGATGAAGCTAGTTGTAATTACTGGCGAAACGTCATACTCAGATAATACATGTTATGGCTTTGCTCTCCAACACACCCGTGTGCTGTACCAGTGCAGAGGTGGTACGTACCGGGATGTAGCGAGCCATCGCGTAGCCGGTGTCTACATCACGGTCCGCACATGGGTGGCTACACCGACGTCCGCACTAGCCCCGCCCCTCGGGGGGCAGAGGGCTATATAGGGCGGTGCGCATGAGCGCTCGGGGAGTCGTTGAAGCCAGTGAAGAATGAAGACGGAGCAAGCTAAATAGGACCCTGGGACCCCTAGCCCCGCTGCCCGTATCAGGGCCGGGACTCTGTGTGGCTCAGTGGTGAGACCCTGGGTACTCACGGCCCGACGTCCTTGTCAGGGCCGGGTTGATGGGCCAGTGGTTGGGACCCGTACCCTGGCTAGGTCGGGTCAGATAGCCTCCTCTAGGAAGTACATAGCCGGAGGACTTAAGAGAGTGGCCGGTGTCAGGTACGCGTAGCCGTAGGCTGTGTTCCTAGGCTGTTTGCATTTTGACTGCTTGTGTTGTGGTTATTGCAAACATGATGCCTTGTATAATGGTGTCAGTTTTGTACCAGTTTAGAGGATAAAAAACCTACTACGAAAAGAAGTTATTAATACATTCCTTTTCAATCTAGATTTAAAAGTGCATATAGCTCCAGTAGCTTCGAAATATCCAAAAGAGAGCATTCCAGACGGCTGCAGAAGTGCATTTTTAAGGGCGCGATGCGGTGACCGTTTCTATTCGATGGCTAACGATAAGCTGCTGCTGCGAGGATAACCGGAGTTCGCGTGATGGTTTATGCTCCTTGACGAGATCAGTATGGTATTGTGGTTCATATGTGGCAAGCACTTTGTGTGTATTGAGCGCGACCTCATAACGTATTGGTTCGGCAAACGGAAACCAACGTATCTCGGCGAGCACTGGACGGACACGGTCGGAGGATCTTGGAGTACCCGTCACGACACGTACCAGAGAAGTTTGCTAACCTGGAGGTCGCTCTGCTGCTGAGAAAGCACAACACGCACGCGCGCAATATAATTGGCAAGGGCGCGCGTTCCACGCCGGTGGGGAATGTTTCGACCCGGGTGAAATTCGAGGCTCGTGCACGTTTTCCCACGGCACGCGCAGGCACCCAGCCCTCCTCGTCGATCGACTGCCGGAGGAGAGATTTCCCCACGGGGTGCGGGTCGTAGTGGGGTTGGTTAATTCGACTATACCTGATCGGGGAAGGGCAAAATAGACGTGGCGACATACAAGTATACGGTATAATAATAGATGCTACCACATTGGCCTCTGCTAGCTACATTTGGCTCTGGAAATTTCTCCAACCAACGACCTCATTTGGTGAGAAAGGTTGCTTAGATGGACTTGTGATGGAGCGATCTTGGATCTCATTACATTTGCTGGTGACTAATTTAGTATATGTGTCTCAGATGTGGCAATTGGAGAACCACACCCACGGCCTTGAGGATACCTGTATGTATGTTGAACTTATTTCGCCAACGGTGCTAACGGGAGGTAAGCTTTAATGTTAGTGTAGCGCTAACATTAAAGACAGCAGGATCTGGAGCCTCTATCACTTTGGCGGCACCCAGGGCCCCTAACCTATCAAGGGGAACCCCAACAGCCCCCCCCCACTACGCCAGGGAATTCTACCTCTGCTAATCTCGCACCGGTGACATGCCTGAGGCCAGTGCTTCTGACTGGGCGAGAGCCGGACTGGGGCAGGGGGTTTGGTGTACCGGCAGGGGTTGTTTGGTGAGTTTCAGTGAGGGAAGCTCTCTATGGACCCTGCGAGGGTTACGCTGATTGGGATTTACAAGCGACTGCGCGAGAAGAAGAGTGAGTGTAGAAGAGTGAGCAACTCCACGCACTCATTCCCCCGGGGGCCCAGTCGTGCACAGCGTCCGCTCCGCTCACTACAGAGTCCTCCGCAGGTCCTCATTCCCCTGTGCTCTTACAATTTGTGCAGACACTTGTGTTAATAGCACCGCGTAGCGCTAACATTAAAACGGCATGCGAGTCGTGAAAGCAGCAATGGCCAAAAATATTCGCCTTTCGACAAATCCATTTGAGAACATTCCCGTAATTTACAATAAGGACTTTCACATTTTAGCCTCACCACTTGAGGCTACCAAGGTATTTTCTATTAGGCAGGAACAAATGCATTTTCTTTACAGATCCATGTGTACTAATGAAGCATGATGCTAGTTTTACATATCCACGTAATCTTACTACAGATATGAAAATTAGCTTTCGTAATTTTTTTGTCCATACAGTTCTTGACCTCCGGGATTATTACCCTGACGATGCAGAACTGAGCTGCAAACCCCAGCAGAATTCCTTAATCCGAGAGCCCATAAATCCTTCACATAATACATTCCAAATACGGTTATGAAATAAAATAAGGTTTATGTGCTAGACCGACTTAGAGCGTTTGAAATTCCAAATGGAATAAACAAGATAAATTAAACAAATATATTAAAACCCTTTCTCATCCATATTAATGGCAGAGAAAGTCTAAAATGCCCTTAATGTGAAATATGAAAACATGATAAAAAAAGAGTCTTATCACTAACCTGTTCTTTAGTGTGTGTGTTTATACTGTTTACATACTCCATACTCAGACTAGCAACTGGTGGCACTCATCGCCATTAGTATTCCTGACCCAGCAGTGGATATTCCTCATTTCCATGACAGGAGCGATTTCGTCTATAGAATTACCACTTTTGACTTTCGTAAACTACATACAGATGGCGAAATAATCTCGCCACATACGTTGACACATTTTTACACATCCCATCAGCCACACGACCTTCTGTAAGTGATTTTTTTCAGCAGCATTGGTTTCATACAAGCAAACTCTGGACTGGTTTTGACATTCAGTGTCTCATCAGCTGTGGTTGGGTGACCAGACTAAGACCATCAATTCAACTCACTTGAGAACCCGGTTAATCTCAGGTGGCTGAGACCTGACATTGGACGCAGGAACATGGTGGGGTTGGCACGGTATTGCCTATTGTGTTTGGTACAATCATGATCCACTTTAGCTGAGTGAATAGCTTATCATCAGACCAACAAGGGCTGGAGGTTGTAAAATCAATGCCTTTCACAATTCTATAGCTAAGCAAAAAATGGAGAACCATCTTTAATTCAATGCCCATAAATACTCTGGAAAATATGATCATGCCACTGAAGTCTCTCTGATAACACATGCTTTTGAAAAACAATCTCAAACTGCATTTACTGAATTACTTATCTCGTGACTTGACTGGTTTCTTTAGATGAATGCTCAGGTTTATTTTTCATGCCTCCTTTGGTAACAGATGGCTTGGGTTTTTTACCTCTAGGTAACGTGATCTGTCATTCTGAATGTTACATTTCAATACTAGTGTATTATTAGTATGACTTCAGTCAGTGTATGCCATGATCACAATGTACCGAGCAGCATTCTCTGAAAGGCACACCATGTATTTTATCAATATGAATTCATGCAACACGTTGGCTTACCCGAGTCAATATTATGATTGATAATACATTTCCACGCTACACTTAGTTTGGTTGTGAGAATTATTCATCTTACCGGTGAGCTGACACAATAACAAACGCCATGTGAAATGGTCGTACACGTGACAGTTTCATTCATTTGGTTATGTCGGATGTTGGAGGGTTCTTAATGACACATTTGGCCAGATGACGATGTGTCCCGAACCCAAATAAGAATGTGACTTGATGTGTTGAAACACACAGTTTGGATTAATGGCTAGGATCACGTCTATATAATTTAATGGACATCTGTGAAAAAGGACTTCATAGCTCATCGGATTCCTCCAGTCTAAATTAAGTCTTATTCTGACAATGAAATAACTTCATTAAAAAATACAAAGCACTTACGAAATCATTGTCCTGCAAAAAGTAATATTGAACAAAAAAGCATCAAGACATACCCATTACATCGTCATATCAATTCCGCAAGTCACATTGGTTTCAGCTGCAAAGCAGACGGCAGGTTCAAAGGACTGTTACCAGAAATAATCCAGTTGCCGATTGCATGAAAACATCTAAAGTCGCGGAGTAACAATGCATTGATTAATTTTTAATCTTGAACCAAAATAATACACACGTGCAATACATTGTTTGTTTGCGTGGAACAATAATGTTTTTTTTAAATCGTCTCTCTTGTGACAAATTTTTTGACCCTGCAAACCACCAGAAGCTGCTACATTCACTGCGTTGTAAACATAATAGATCCTTGAATACAACCTCAACCATGAATTGCAGCAATTTAATGTATCACGAGAGAGGGTGAATAATTATACACGTACTTTTATGTTTTAACCCTTGGCCATGCAAACTAAGACAAGAAGTTACAAGATGGAAGGGCTTTTAATTGAGGCTCCTAACACCCTGAAGAGGCCGCAGGGAAAGGAAGGGGTTTTAATAGGGTCCAGAGACTAACTTTAATGGGGGTCTATGGAAGAGTGCACATTTTCAAATTCGGAAGATGGCAAGTTCAAATCCTGGTCAGAGGTAAATTTAATCCATCATCTGTTTATGTTTAATAAATTGAGGAATCATTTGTGGCAAGCAAACAGTGGTAGTTTCAAAGTGATAGTGGCCCTGTCATTGGAATGTGGAATTCCGTTCACCACTACTTCAAGGCTGCTTGGGGATATGTAGAAACCACACCTTATTTTAGCAGAGGGCCAGTTGGCTTTTATTCATTTCCAACAGATGGCATTGCTATTATAATTGACTTCTCTAATCGATCAGACCAAGCAGAGCTCCCTAAAACCTTCGGCTGCTCGACCACCCAGATTTGATGGCCTTCCAAAAATCCACAAAGGAGGTACCCCGCTCCGTCCTATCGTCTCCAACATTAACTCACCCACCTACAAACTGGCCCGATTTCTGTCTGAGATCCTGCTTCCTTTCACGGGTAAATCCACCTCAGCTGTACTTACCTCAGCTCACTTGGTTTTTCTTATCAAGGATATCTCACTGTCTCCAGATGATTTGCTTGTCAGTTTCGATGAAGTCTCTCTGTTCACCAATGTACCTGTACCTGACACCATTGAAATCATTGAAGACTTGGTCCAACAAGGACTGAATCCAGATGAACCAACTTTGGTAAGGCACTGCCTTACTAACACATACTTCACCTGGAATGGTACATTCTACAAACAAAATGAGTGTACCCCAATGGGTTCTCCCTTATCGCCAGTGGTAGCGATTGTTGTCATGGATAAATTTGAGACAGATGCCATCCAGACATCCATCCTACGTTCTTACTTGTGGAAGAGATACGTAGATGATACGTTCGTC
Source organism: Lampetra planeri (assembly GCF_965212315.1). Lineage (NCBI taxonomy): Eukaryota > Metazoa > Chordata > Hyperoartia > Petromyzontiformes > Petromyzontidae > Lampetra > Lampetra planeri. Next base: position 6,484,873 of record NC_136107.1, on the reverse strand, counting down.
ATCTGGCCACATGGCCTGCCAGCACTGAACCAATTTCTCAACCACATCAATTCCATACACCCGTCTATCAAATTCACCATGAAAGTGGAAAAGGATGGCAAGCTACCATTCCTGGATGTTTTGATCGAGAAGAGACCTGATGGCTCGTTCAGACATTCGGTCTATAGGAAAGCCACACTACACTGCATCTCCGACCAGCACCACCTAGCCAGTGAGTTGGAGCACGTACACCAAGCCCTCAGGATGAATGGATACTCGGAACGTACAATCCACAAAGCTGTCTCCCCAGCCATGGGGAGACAACCTTCTGAGGATCCAACCAAAACCATCACTTTACCATACATAGCAGGGGTCACCAAAAAGATTTCCAAAATCTTAAACAAACACAAGATCCAGGTTTGTTTCAACATAGTACACAAAATCCGTGATTTAATCCCTTCTGTAAAGAATGTGATTCCTGACATGCAATACCCTGGTGTCTACAAACTGAGTTGTGGTTGTGGCAGCAGTTACATTGGGGGAACGAAACGACATGTCTCGGACCGCGTTCGTGAACACAAGGCAGATCTTAAACACAGCAGGACCAATACCTCTGCCGTTGTTGATCATTGGTTTAACGCTGTGGGCTCACACGAAATAGATTTTTCCAAGACGGAGGTACTCTGCAAACCTACCGGCTACCTTCAGAGATTTGTTCATAAAGCCACCCAGATATATAAACACAGACACAACTTCAACTGAGAAGATGGGTACAAACTGAGCAATCATTGGAAGGACGTTATTCACCAGGTAAAGTCTTAACTGACTATGATGTTTCCATCCTACCTGCCTATGTCAGCTGTTATTTCCGACTCTCTGTGTGTCTCTCTCTCTGCCTCTCTCTTCGATCTCTCATGTTGACATGTTTTTTGCATTGCACTCTCATGCCTTTGGATTGCACCACTCTTCGTTCTTACATTAACATGCTAATCTCTCACATTAACATAGCCACTTCCGTGCCCTCGTCGAGGCCGCTCTCTGTTCTTACAGTTTACATGCTAATTTCTCACATTGACATCACTAGCCCCGCCCACTTCTTTATGACCCTTGGACTACATCCATTTCAAACCTTTTAAAATAGTCTGCCTCAGCAGCAGATCATGCTTTCCCACCTGATGACGGACGCTTGTGTTGCGCCCGAAACGTCGTGATTAATTTTATATTATACCTATGTGACTTTACTGAAAGAACCAAAGAGTATGGATTCCTGCAGTCACGAAAGCTTCAAATCAAGATTGATAAATTGCACTTATATAATTTAATTGTTATTTAAATTTAGAGACTTCCTTACCCTTTTCTCTATTTTGCACTCCTGTCGTTTTTGTATTATTTGCTGTTGTAACTTGCTGACCCGCCCAAACTGGAAATCTGTGAAAAAGAGCTTCATAGCTCATCGGATTCCTCCAGTCTAAATACAGATTCTGATGTGACCCTCTATCCCAGCGTTTGTATTATGTACTTTGGTCACTATGTGGCGCTAGAGCGCTGTGTGAGGTATCCCAGCTGGCCAGCATCCAGCGATGACGTAACACCCTCCTGGTGTCCATAACGGGTTTGTCAGGTGAGATCGCGGAAATATAAATGTCGTTAACCCACCACCACCACCCGACACAACATTCACAATTTACAATTTGAGTGGCGGGAGTTTACTCCCCAACACACCGGTGTGCTGAAGTAGTCACGAATTAGCACGGTTTTGTTTACGTGACAAACTTTACTAATTGGCTGTGTCGGGTGGTGGCCGCTGAAGGACATATTTATATCTTGATTTGAAGCTTTCGTGACTGCAGGAATCCATACCCTTTGGTTCTTTCGGTAAAGTCACGTAGGTATAAAATAAAATCACCCAAAAAAAGGTTATTTTGAATAATATTGGTCGCGAAAGCCTACGTCTTAAACCGACCCCCTGGTGTCTGGACAAAGAGACATTGATCTACGGCTACTATCAACGCGCCTCCTTTCCCCATGTTTGTCCCTCCAGATAAAAAAAAATTGCGTTTTTTCACATCCCATCAGTCACACAGCCTGCTGGGAGAGCATAATATAAGCAGCACCAATGTGTTTGAAATTAAACACTCCCAGAATTTCAGGAACACCTATTTCAGCAATATATACCCAAATATGAGTGTTGTACAATGTATGTGCAACAGTATTGGAGAGACAAAGGTGGCCGTGTGTTGTTGTACACACCGCTCCCATGTGCATATGGTCACTAAAGGAGACATTTCTGCCTCCATGTGTGTACAATGCACAGTTTTGTTGCCAGGTATTATTAATATCTGCAGAAAGGTTGCAGAAGGTTGTCATGGGAAAACTGGAATTTGACAATCTAATAGTATATTATTTATTACTACTGTATTAAATTGGACGGAATATTTTACCTACGCTATCGTATAATAAACAAACCTCTCGTGATGCGTCGAATAAAATGCATGCTCACTCTGACGTAAAATTATTTATATTGTACGATTATTTACAATGTATGCAAACGATATACAAATGTTACAGTTGGCGAACAAAGTTGCACGAAAGGAGACGGAAATACATTATAGATACAACGAAAGAGTTGGCAACAAAATAATAGTTTCTTGAATGTAAACATTACCCACAAATCGTGGCAACTAAAAAAAACCTGCTGGAGGGGGAGGGGTCGGAGGTCGCATGTTCAAATATCACGCACCTTATAAATAACCAGGACAATAAAACAACCCCCAAAACACAAGCTTCGTCGTATCGCAGGACCACGATATATTTGTCGATGGCTTGAGGAGGCCTTCATCCAGCAGTGTATTGGTCACGGACAGGCGTCTGCAACCAACGTAACAATAAGATAAATTGTTTTCGAATTCGGTAAAAAAGAACCCCCTCAACATTTCCAGAGCCGCAATGCACGTGAATACAAAACTGGGGTCCTTAATAAAATAACGCCACGAAGCAGTCCTTGAAGAGCTGCATGCAGCTTCGGGGCCTCAGGTTGCCAACCCTGGTTATGGCTAATGAATACGATGCCATTGCTGATGATGAAGAAACCCACCTCGTTGGAATAACATTTCTTCGCTACGTTTGGGGAATTTTGGGTGAGAAGAGTTAAGTGCTCACTTACTGGCCACGGTGTAACTATATTTTATTTTCATCATTAACCCTCGCAACGCATAACACACGACCCCACAGGCACCCGCAACCCCAAAGGTGTGCGTAATTGCTTGCTCTGCTTGTTATCTTGCATTTCTCTCACCTTGCTTTCCCACCCCCTGCTACCCCCCTCCACTTTCCGTTTCTCCCTATCGCCACCGTCGCTTGTCACAGCTCGCACGGGGACAGATGGCTTGCCTCATCCCAGGAGGGGCTCTATCGCCGGGAGAGAAATGGCACCGATCATGTGTACACACTGACGGGCCATCACTGTAAACATCTGCTCTGGGACCGCTTCGTCTCAACTTTATTGCCTTCTGCGCAATATGCCAAAAGTGATGAAAACAACCGCCAAGCCGCTTGTGACGATGCCATTTTCACATAAAAAAACTAATTTTTGAGTATCTTATGGCAACCTCATGAAATTATTTAATTGGCATCTATCTATTTCTGAGAAGTGCTGATTAGTCATCTGTCGGGATAAACAAAAACATTGGCAGCATAGCGTTAAGCACATGCTGCTTGTTACACCATTGCTGTGCAGCATTGAGTTTCACTTTAATTTTAGTCAACGTGCAATTTGGGAAAGTGTGACATTTAAAGGGGGGGGGGGCATGTTTGTCGCGTAAATTATTCACGAGAAATGTTCATGTAAATCGTCAAGCTGCTCAAAGGACTTTGGGCAGCAGTTTTCATCTCTGAGCCCGGAATAGGAATGCCACATTCGCATGGCAGGGGCCAGCCTTATAATTGCGTGGCCACTAGACTTCTCGAAAAGTAGTTTTTTTTCGAATTAAATATATACGCAAGGGACGATAAGCTGAGATGACCACCAAACATGATTCAATCGCACAACCTGATTGTGAGTCATCCTTACCACTAAATTAAAGATAACCATGACAATGATAGCTCATAGTCCTTTTCCAATCAATTGCGACGTAAAAACCTTCCCGTGCAACGTTGGTCACGTGTTATTTTACCATCCTTCACCACACTGGTCAATGTGGATTTGTGAAGAGGTGGAGCGTGGGGGGGGAAACTAACAGTTCAGACATGACGCCTGGTCGTCGGGTTCATATCACAGTGCGCTACCCACTGTGCAACCACTCTCTCCCCATTTAATTGAATAGCGTTTTCAAAAAAACACGCGTGCATGTGCACGCAGAGCGCAGCATGCGAAGATGCCAGATTGCCTCTTCGCTTGTTTACTGGCTCATTCAGATATCTCCCCCGTGGTTCCTAATTTGAGGCGAGTAGTGTTGGAACATCAAGACGTCAGTGCGTAGAATATGCGTTGAATTGAACGTCGCGCTGACGTTCAACCGGCGTGACACGCGGCGCTACTCATTGCAGATGGCAAGGCTCTCTGAATTATCATCAGGCAATGGACAAGCACAACACACGTGCATACACACATATACAAAGACAAAATACATTCCCCTATAGCCATATATACTGTTGGGGAAACTGCTGTTTGCAAACACCTATTCCTGCATGGCTCACGAGAGGGTGGTGTGGACAACACGCATAGTCGCCGCCTTTGTATCTCCAGTGCTGCTTACACACCACACCAGGTGCTCATTTAAACCTGCGTCATCCGAGGGGAGGCCCAAAGCCAGTTCAGGTCATCGCCACTAATGTTACCCACAGGCACACGCACACACAGACGACAATCAGCATTCATCAGAATCACCACTGTGCCAGGCTAGGTGTACCTTTAAATGAATGTGGTGGGGCACGGGGACATGTAGATATACACGAGCACACAGACAAGATGCAGGACGGAGAGGCTTACCATGTCCCTCCCGCATCTCAGTCTACTACGGCCCACATTGCAAAGGTGAGTAAAAGACAAGCAGCTTGGTGATACAACACACCCCGAACACACCACGTCAATTAACACATTATTCTGGCGAGCCTGAGTGCTGGGTTTGTGGGCGCATACGGAAGAGAAAGTGAGTGGGTTGTGCTTCAGGGGAAGCTGGAGCGACCATGCTGTGCTCCAGCAGCCAAGGCCTTCTGTCGAAGACCTCACCGAGTCAACCTTCGCTGAGCACGCGGTTCTCGCTCTTTCTCCTTTGCTGCCCCGATGGTCATCAACTCTATTCCCTCAACCGTCCGTGCTGCATACTTCCTGCTCTGTCCATTGCACTGCCCACGTTCTCTCACGCACAATCTCCCTATCAGTGCTAAACCCTCTGGAATTGATTTGCAATTACTGTTGTTAATAGTACACGTTTCGTAGAATTATTTGAGTTGTTTTCTATCCCCCATAGATTCTCAGGCATTCTCTCGCACTTCCCCCCCCCTGCCCCCCAGGGATCAGTGGTGTCGACTCCCTACTCCTATTCATATCCATGCTCAATATTTTTTTCCTCTTGTCTTCAGCCTATGACTGACTGTCTCTTTCTCATTATAAATACATGTATATGCATATATTCCCCGCGATGCCCATGCACTATTGTTTTTGTACAGCGTCTCGAGATGCGATGGCATTTGAATGCCATATAGATCCAAATTGTATTGTATTTCTTTGGAACTGTCTGTCCAATTTTTTGGCTTTCAGGCCCTGCTTGCTTGAACGCTCCCCTGACAGGCTAATCATGCCACGGTGCAGTGTTCCACATGCTCCATCTGCCTCGTCGCTTCGCAGAGACGCTCTCAGCTCGAAGCACCCCGGGCTGAAGTTTGTTGAATGGAGAGCAGATGCGTGCAATTAGAGCTGTCCCCGCCTTGAATGCCTGTCTCGCCTGCAGTAATTTTAGTTTCATGCCTTTCAAGTGCAATATTTGCACGTCCGTTAATTTGAGTCAGGTGAGGGTCCATTGAGATGCGTCTACTTAATTGCGAAAATGCGCCGCTGCACCATCATGATTACTAGCTTGCAAATGATTGTTTACCAAAGAAAGCATTGCCGAATCCTAGAATTCCATGTCATCCAAGGCCTGCTCGAGGCGAATTACCACATTAATCATTTACTATTTAATACCTAGATTTGACGTTTTCGTGACTGCAAGGATCCATCTTTGTTTTTTTCGGTAAAGTCACGTAGGTGAAAATAAAGATAAATTTAATTGAGTTTTCATTTTTATTTTATTTTTATTTTCACCTACGTGACTTTACCTAAAAAACCAAAGAGTATTTAATACCTGTGGAGAGAAACAGGAGTAAACGGAGACAGTCTATTGCACGTTGGGATATACGATTACTTAAGTAATCAATGACTCTACAGAGCCTCGGTCCGATGAAAAAAATACTCATTTAAAAGTACGAAAATAATTGGAGGAAAAGTATTACCTCTGTTCCCACGTGTGCCGCTGGACCGCAGGTGATGGTAACGTCATAGGCATCATGAGCTACGTCACGCAGGGGTGTGGGCTATCGGGGATTTCTGTCTTCACAAGGCAAGGGTGGCCGCCATTTTCAAAGGATCGATAAACATAAAATTAGTTGATTCCAATTTTCGTAGATTACTATGCTATTAACTCCAGCTCTATATCTCATGAACATAATAACATTGATCCCGGAGTGAACTCGTGACCTTTTCATTTTAAATTAGAATTATGCCACAAAGCACCATATGGTCAGGCAATGCTGTATAAAGTAATACAACATTTATTATTGAAATCTCAATCGCACCTTGATTTATCTTATAAACCCTCAAAAGAGTCGCAAGGCTTTTTCATGCTACATTTTGCCAAATTATTTTAGAAAAGTTTTGCATGTTGGAAGAAATGCCACATGGTATACACTCCAAACAGATATGTCAGGGACTTACTCGCTTTACCCCTTCATGTAAGTTTCTCGTAGCCCTGAAGGTGACACGCACACACGACTGCACCATCTCTGAGTAATCCACCAACTTCCAGCACCAAGTCCCTGCACTACAAATCCGGCCGGCATCGGGAGAAATTGCGTTGTGTTCTCCTCTGCGTTGTTAGTCGTGTAGTCAATTAAAGGGTGCTTTGATCGCGGTGGTAGCGAAGCAGAATGTGCCCTCCGAGGCTTCTCTCTTGGACATAGCACTGTCATCGTGAAGTGCAGCCATATGTTGTTTGTCAGTGTCCCATTTCGCTCGAAATGTTTCAGTGTTTTCCTAATTTTACCCGCGCTCCAACCGCTCCTCAACCCCCTCCACCGCTGATTTCAACACTGTCACCCGTGACAGCTCTGTCTCGTTAGCGACACCCTCCCCTGATTTGTTTAATGAGTGCCTGTCCCCCCCCCACCACCTATCCCTTGAGCCAATGAAAGTAATTAACGCCGCGACAGATTGCACCCGTCACGTGCACTTACACCTGTCTGCCAGGGCAGGGCCTCAGTTCGCATGGAGCTGTGGCGTCTACCTTGAGTGCGTAAGCCACTCATAACGACGGCATTGCCGGTGTACGGTGTGCCTCGGATGGCCTGATTAGCAAGTCCTAGTTAATTATGCTACGGAGGTAAATCTGTGTCAGGTAATTTAGCATATTGATATGTATATGCTAATTGTTATACGTTTCGTTGTAACGTCGCCGGGGTTTGCATCACAACGTGGTTCGAGTGCACGGCTCACTATTGGAATCTCACGAGTCCAAATTCATTGCTAATAAGATTTACTGTTGGTTTAGAAAGAGTTGTAGGATAAATAATGGGATAAAAGCTGAAGAGTGTGCAAATATGCGTGGAGAGATGCATTTAGTCCGTGGCAAGGTAAGGTAAAAGGTAAAAACAAGCCAACCTTTACCCTACCTTATACCTTACCACAATACGATCACTCTATCCTTACCTTTTACCCTTTAGCAAGGTAAGGTAAAAGGTAAAAGTTCAAAAATAACGAGCCTACCTTTACCATACCTTTTACCCTTACCCCATACAAATTACCTGATTACAGGGTAATTACTGGGGTACTACACATGAAAAAGGTTTATAACAGGTAAATGCGAAGTAGAGCGCTTTATTCGTAAGAATACTCTTGAATTGGGCTTTGAGGCTGTCGATGACACCGTCCTCCATAACCTCCTCATCCCAGTCGGCTTGGTCAATGACGATCTCATCAACAACCTGATCAAGTTCGTCATTGCCGTCATCCTCGGACGAATAAGATTATGCGCCTTTCTGGTCCAGTTAGACGGGACCTTCAGGCAGCCGGCCGCGATGCACGAGAGCAAGCACATGGACTGGATGAAGAGCATCGATGACAGCGACTGGCGAACTCATGTGAACTCCGGCCCGGCTCCGCTATTTGCGCGTTCGCAGGGAGTTGACGTTACTGGCGCTCCCAAGTAGTCACAGGCCATCTTGTAGTGGGCAGGGAGCAGCTCTTTGCGGGGAAAACACCACTGCATTGCGTAAATGAAGGCGCTGGCGGTCATGACGCCCATGCTCAAAAAACAATCGACTTCATAGCCATCGTCGATGGAGCTGCTGACGTTGCTGAATAGGGTGCTGAACGGCAACCCCTCTTCCATATGGGCAGCGACTGCCATCAGCAGGATCTCGAGCATGTCCGAGTAGCGATGCTGCAGGACAAAGCGGATCGTGGCCTTCAGTGTCGCCAGCTCGTCTTGGTCTGTCGTTTTCGGCAGCTGTGGATTCAAGTGGAATGCCACAATGGCGGGTACCTGAAACAGGAAGTCGTGGTACCGCACCAGCTTGGCCTTCATCCCCATCGTGGTCAAGGACTCATCGATCACTCTAAGAGTGGTTTCACCGCGATCGCAATGACGGATCAGGTGCTCCATCGTCACCGGCACGAGATCCAATGTCGACTTGCAGTCCGCCGACAACGAGGTCATAACCTGGCGCGGCATTCGCAGGAATGCTGTCAGGCCCTCGATGTTTGCCCACTGCAGTTCAGAGACAGCACCGACGCTGATCACATCCTGGATGTCCAATGGGACACACTTCTTGATGGCGTCTTCGCCCATGTCAAATGTCGAATTCCACCTGGTCGGCGAGTCCTGGTGCGTCAGCTCCTTGCTGGCGAGTTTGGCGATTTCGGCCTCGCGGCGGTACGACTGCCGGACGACCCTGCTGCACCTGATATTGACGAGCGCCTCACGCAGTTTGGCGTTGGTCGACTTGATCAGTTTGAGAACTTGGACAACGCTGATCTGGACCGAATGATCCACGTAGCGAATATGGTGGCAAGCCCGCAACTGCTCATATCCGGCATCCGCGTTGACCAGGGCGAACAACGTTTTGACAGCACTAATCGCATTGGAGCCATTGTCGCTGGTGACAGCGAGCAGCTTAGTCGAGACATTGTGCCCGAGGTTTTGAAAGTGTTCAAACAGAGCGGTGCCAATGCGCTTGCCAACACCCCTTTTGGACTGTACATCAAGGATCGTCAGCAGCATGGATTTCGATGCACCAGATTTGGTGCCCCAACTGCGCACGTCACAACCGCCAGCCAGCCACCAAGCCTGTCTATAGCATGATGTGAACCTTATGGTGGGAACCCGGGGTTCCAGAAGCCCCCAGCTCTCACATAAACATTATATTACTAGCCTTTTGCCCGTCCAAGGACAGGTGTATTGCAGTAAATCTGAAACTTGCAAGCGAAAAGCAGACCGAGACGTCATATTCATCGCATCAATTAGTGTGCAATTTGTAAGGGCGCAGTGACACAGACCTATTTCATTTTAAGGTTATAATCCCTTGTTGATGATGACGTCCTTTTTACTTTGATGTCTCAATAGCGGTATGGAGATTGCATGACGTGAGGGTTCTGCCTTTGTAGTGAGGATTGTAAGTTGACGTCGAGGAGGGGGGAGGAGGCGCCTCGCCCGCCCATGTGGAGTGACGTCACCCGCTAATTATTCTTAATGTGGAGGGGGGGGGGGGTCCATTTGGAGGACGTCACCTGGTCATGAGTATTAATGAGGGGGGCTGGCCGACGTAGAGTGATGTCACGTGCGGGACACAGATATTCTTGGCTCATTATAGTAGAAAATAATTTAAACAAAAACTTTGCTCTTGTTCACCAATGGATTTGAAGGATGGTGGCAAGTGTTGTCTTGTTAAACTATGCCTTTAAAACTGAAAACTACTTACCTGCAGTATCTCTATTTAAATACACTATCGAAACAATAATTTACACCCCTCTGTCAATCATCGTGTTTATCAGTATGGATTTGTGAACACACTTTGTAAACAGTACGTAAAATAGTACGCGTTTTCAATGCGCTGTTCATATTGTAACAAGCGTTTATACCAATGTTACTCTACAGAGTAGTGGGTCGCCGCTCCTCTTATCCACATTGATACGAGCGGTATGTGGGTACTATATCTTAACCGCCAAAAAAACTATCTGTACAGATGCATACGGACACGAGAAGTATTATCAAACAGGGGGAATTAACGGTGCAACGTACCTAATCTGTTAAATATCTGCAGGTAATAGGATTGTCATCGATTGATCCTGGCTGCAGACATTGGTCGGTCGCAAATAATAATGAAGATAAGAGAGCAGTTTCACTGTATTATGCATACCGTTATGACAAATAAAGGACTTAAGTCGTGTAGGCAGTTTGAGCAGCTTTGGATAAGACTTATGATCCTGCCCATACCCGAGCATGGAGGGCATTCGCTTGTTCAGCTCCTCTGCGCATTCGTCCTCGTTGCTGTGCTTGAACATGACATGACAACAGAATGATCCGCGCCAGGTTGGTCGCGGCGTTTATGTGCGCGGTGAGACGGGGTCGCCAAAAATAAATAAATTAATTACGATTTTGACTTGTTTATTTGGGACCCCGGGGTCCCGCCAACAGGTTCATATGTCCAAAATTATGTTTAGAGCACGTATTACTACATCGGTTTGGAACTGGGGTTGGTGGACCAAGCATAAATGGAGCGTTCCTGCAGAGGTGGATAAGGGGTCTCGTGCAGGGCATTGAACACCAACCCGCCACTGTAAGAAGATGCCTGTAGAAAGGCAGTAGAGCAAGTATGTTGCCGATGAGACTCAGAGAAGTCAGAACCTGGTCCGGGCTTTGAACTGCTTAAATCTTCCACCGAAAACATCCGTCCAGAAAGCTCATTGAGTGATGCTTCAAAACAGATGCTTCCCTCCTCGTGTAATTACTGCCATATGTACGCATTGTGCTACGTGCGTCTCATTGTAAACCCCATAAGAAGCGTTTCCATAGGAAGGTTTGCATCACATTTTCAAATTAACCCTTCGTTAATTAACTGCCCTGAAGGCCGTTAATGAACTTATGTGTGTGAGTCATGGGATTGTTTGATCATACTTCACCACGCTGGTCACTTGCAGGCTGTCCAGGGCTCGTTCAGATGCCACTCACCACTGATGATAGCCGTGGCCATACATTTTTTAAAGTGTGGTGCAATAACCACTACGTCACTATTTAATTACAGTATCTATATATTGTTTATTTATGCATGCATATACACTAGTATATCGTGATATTACTTTAAACATATTTGATGCCCCCAAGGTCTGGAATGCTATTGCCAATAAACTGCAACTTGAGATCTTCACTCAAAACTGCTCTAGAGGAGTTGTACACCCCTAGCTGCCACTGTAATTTAGTGGCCTAAAATACAATGTTTCGCTCCGGATGATCGCTGCAAAGTATGATCTGTGTTTTGATTTAGTGTGCTGATCTTAAAGGTGCATTGAAAAATGTTGATACTCCGACTGATGCTCCTACTGTTGTGGCGTGACTCATGCAGCCAGCTATGGCTGCAGAGTTTGGTAGTACATGTGTAGTGACATAAGAGGAGAGGGGCTGCTGGGGGCTCTGGGACCCTAGACAACCCAGACGCTTAAGCCCCTTGGCGCCAGGCGCTGGGTTCCCAGGCAACCCAGACGCTTAAGCCCCTTGGCGCCACTAACGGGGGGGGGGGGGGGCTGTGTGTGCTCTGTGGGATATCTGGGGGCGCACACAACCCCACCACTCGTTGGGGACAAGGCATAAAAGGGCAGCTCCCTGGACGATCGGGGCCAGTTGTAGCTCAAGACCCAAGACCCAAGACCAGCCATGTGAGGACCCTGGGACGCTGTGAGGGCCAGTGGTGGGACTCTGGAACTCCTGGCTTTACGTCCTTGTGAGGGCGAGTTCCAGAGCGTAGCCAGAGTAGTGTATCTAGGCTGTGTACCTAGGCTGTGTACCTAGGCTGTAACAGAGTATCAGGACTGTTGGAGTGCTGTTGGTTTGTAATAAAGAAGTTACCTCTACAAGTGTCTCCGGAACCCGTTACACATGTTGTTTACGTCGTTTATTGTGAAAATTCGGTCACAGTTCCTACGACCACTGTTTCATTGCTTTTATGGCTTTATTTTGGTGATTTTCGAAAAGTTTTTTGGTTTGGCCATGTTTGTTTGTTGTAGTACAGAGTTAGACTGATGGCCTTAATCTAAGTTGTTTTGTGGTTGTTGTTGTTTGACTTGCATCCCACTGGGATTTTTGCACACAGTATTGGTGTACGGTGCTTTTTCTGCAATATTTTGCTGTCTTTTTTTGGATTTTCTGTTTGCACTCAGTCACATATTCACTTTAAGATGTTTTTTGTTCATGTTTTTGTTTTTTGTTTGTTGCGGTTGCACCTGATTCAAGAGCCGAATGGCTCACAGGGCTATACCTAATAAATGAAATTGAACTTGATTTAATTTAACATTCTTTCGCAATACATGAACTGTAGGTGTGTTTCATGCAAAGTGATGCTCAATTAAATCATTAAAATTTCATTGAATTCTCGCTTAGATGCCTTGTTAATGAACACATCGTAAACATACTCTTTGGTTCTTTCGGTAAAGTCACGTAAGTGAAAATAATAATAAAATTAAAAAAGGGAAAACAACAAAATAAAAATAAAAAAGTGAAAACAACTAAATTAGTTGTTTTCACTTTTTAATTTTATTATTATTATTATTATTATTTTCACCTACATGACTTTACCGAAAGAACCAAAGAGTATGGATCCTTGCAGTCATGAAAACTTCAAATCTAGAAGACATTATAAACATATACGGATATAATGTATTCACACATACAGTGTAGTATATGATTAGCCGTTTAATTTATTCATGAATATATAAATGCAACATTTTAACTGCATTTATCAGACAACACAGTGCGATACTCGGTAGCACAGTGGTTAGGGCAGTGTGCTATGAACCCTGTAACCAGAGTTCGATTCTTGGACGTAGATATCCGAACCAGTCCACGAGTATATGGTGTGGTTTGAACCGATCCTCGGCTTCCCTTATTTACCAAACCGCATTGATCTGCTTGGTAAAGTTTGTTTAAACAACCCTCGGGACTTTTACAGTTCAGGGAATCTTTCATCAAACAGTGGATTGACAAAGGGCCGCAACTTAGTGGAATTACTCGTTGAGCTCATTTTCAAATATGTCCCTGACCAGACAGTGGAAATTCCACATTACCATGGTAGGGGCAAGTAAATCCCTTTGACAACCACAACTGGAAACTCCACCACCGCACAATGAGAACTCATGTCAATCGAAGAGGCATGATGGGCCGAGACACCCCCGACTGAATTCACAACCTTCCGATTGCAAATTGAGTGCATTACCGGGGCTGGCTTTCATTAATTAGAGAAAAGGGTATAGTCAGTAGTGTACAATATTAAACGAAACAAGGACAACGTCTCATCGACAATCAATGCAATAATTTATTGTATTGCTTATATTCGGCCATAGGTCATTTGACATAAACCAATTGAGGGCAATGGCATTGGCTGCCGAACAATACTCGTGAAAATAACTACTATATTATAATTAGGAGTTCTTTGCAGGCTGTAATTGCGAGTGCCCGTGGTATATTAAAGGGGGTCACTAGAGAACAGGGGTAATCCGGTGATATTGTCCTAGGCAGCTGCGGGAGGATATGTCTTTTTGCAGTGACCTTTACACACTCGCACAGTCATTGCTCCTATGTTTTAATGTATAATCCCCAGCAATAGGACACTGCTAATTTGATCTGTGCTCATTCGCATTTAAGCGACAAGAAATAAAAACAAATACAGCGTTTTATAACAATCACCATCATGTACTACCCAAATAGGTCATGACACATCGAACAATTTTAGATATTAGCTGATTCCTTTCGCTCAGCAGACTTGCAGAATTATATGTATCTTTCTCATCCTATTTGTGTGTCTCTTGCCCCACACTAATTTTATTGAAATTAACTGGTGATGACACATTCCCAGTCCGTGAACACAATTTAGAGATGTAAATCATCCTTACAGTCCCCCAATGTGGTAACACCGTTTAAATAGACACAGGCCTATAAGTATGACAATTTAATTTGAGATTGAGCGTCAAACTGCTATATGTGTATTTGATTACCATCACTGTATGTATGAACATGTGACGTCAGGCAAGTCATCAAGCAATGTGAGTATGAACACAGGTTCAGAGCGGGTCTGCTTTAAATGCATATTGGGGGAACATTGGACCAGAAAACCCACAGGCTCATGAACGTATATGGTATTATAATTTTTGGTTGTGAAAAAAACCCCTTTGTTTATGAGTAAGTCATATAGGTGTCTTACTGATGTATCCACAATTCTTGAATGTTATCCCCTCATGCATAGATTCTCTCTCAGCAGTGTTCACACATAAAAGATAGAAGTTTATTTATCATTGTGCTTGAAATATAACTATAGTTGCAAGATTAACATATGTTAACATAACTCTTTTCTGAAACAAAAATATTCGTAACAATTTAGGTTATGTAATTTCTACGTAGTGTCCATAACGATTTAATTGTTGATTCATTTTAATTTGGGTTTTTATATTTTGTGTAAACTATGTTGTTTTATCCATATGATTGACAATAACGGCCATAGGTGGACAGGCCTTCATGTTTACCTGGAAATCACGCGTAGGGTCCGCTGAAATTAGGCCTCATAAAGCTGTATTCCATTAAGAAATACAGGGTAATCCATTTATAGTTAACCAACTTAAATGATAGCGAGAAATTACAGTATAGAAAACACGTTTATTTCAATGCCTCTACATGTTTCTCAGCAATATCAATACATTACTTTAAACTTGTTGCAGTAAAATTTCGATTTAAAGCTTTCGTGACTGCAGGGATTCATCTTCTTGGTTCTTTCGGTAAAGTCACGTAGAAGGGAAATAATAAAATAATAAAAATAAAACATAAATAAAATAATTCTCACGACGTTTAGGCCACAACGCAAGCAGCCGTCCTCACCTGCAAGCAATGTGAGTGTGAACACCTGAGGACGACTGCTTGCGTTGTGGCCGAAACGTCGTGAGAATTATTTTATTATGTTTTATTATTATTTTATTTTTTCCCTTCTACGTGACTTTACCGAAAGAACCAAGAAGTTGTTGCAGTAATTTGTTAAATCTTCTATTATCTTCATGATATTTATATAGCGCCTTTACCAAGGCACTTTACAGCAATTATATAGATGCAGTAGGTTCAAGGAGACTTGGACGACGTAGTCGGAGGCACACTTATGTATTAACCACAGTGTATATTACAGGCCGAGATATACAACACTCGAAGGGGTATCGGCCCCTTCACCCGTCTAACAGGGAGATCCCACAATCTCTGTCCCGGCTAGCCTACTCCCAGGTCCTCCACTACAGGGCTAGGGGAGGCTAGCTGACCCAGCTCTGATTAAGCTGGGATTACGGCACCCTGAGTCCCCAGACCGGCTCTTACAAGAACATCGGCTCTGGGCTCTCGGGGCCACGCCACTGGCTTGCCCTGGTCGGTCCTGAGAAGGACAGCGATCCAGGGGAGTCCCAGGTCCTATCTAGCCGGTCTTCTTGCTTCGCTGGTTTAAGCTGAACACTGAACCCCGAGTCCTCCGGCTCACCGCCTTATATAGCAACTCCCCCACTGAGGGGTGGGGCCGTGGGGGATCCCAGCGCCGTGTTAGCTCCCCAGGCTAAACGGTGCGGACGTGGATGTAAGCATCTCTTCGCGTACAGGCTTAACCACGCCCAGTGTGTTTGTTTGCCCTCCCGTAACACCTCTACATCACCCCCCCCTGTACAGCCCGCAGCCGTCCCGGCTGCAACAAAATCACAATAAAGATGCATCCCCCCATACCCGTGTGTGCCTCGCGTAATTAACAACAACAGCAACAACAACAAGAGAAAGAAAAATAACCCGACGCTCCCCCCCCCCCCCCGAATAAATACCCCATCCCGTAAAAAAAAAACATATCTACAATTTCCCAGGACCCCCCCCCCCACCCCGCGACCCCCGCAAGGGCCGCACAAGCGGCCAATCTCACAAAAGTCTGCGCGTTTTGGCGCGCGTTCTTGCAGCGGGGCCGTCACAAGGGGCAGCCCCGGTTGGCCCAGTGGTGGGTGTCAACAGTCCGGGTGCGAGAGTGTCTGGCTTCGCCGATGAGCGACCCCCGACCCCCCCGGGAGGGGTAGGCGGTCGTGAGCACGTCAATCCTGGTGCACCTGGAGGTGGAACAGTCGGTGGCAAGTCAGGCGAAAGCAGCGAAGTCAGACTCCGGGAGTCGGTGGACCCCTCACATGTTTGGCCATGCGTGTGTGTGGTAGGAACATGGGGTGCAACGAACGATTTCAACCTGGAGGGGTGCACGAACCACCGATGCTTCCCCCATCGGACACGTACACATTGTGGCCGCAAGACCTGCACCACTTCCACGGGCCCCCGCCATGGCCGCACCAGCTTAGACGAGGTCGCCAGTGGTACTTGGGGACAGTGCAACCACGCCTTGTCACCCGGTTTCCACTGGAGCACATGTGCCCGACCCGGCCTGAGCCTCTCATTCGCCCTCTGGCGGAGTTCTGAATTCTGGATGGCCGCCTCCAGCGCCTCTGTCAATTTAGCGATGTTGAATTTGACATGGTCGGTCAATTTTGATTTACCATGCGGCATGGAGATCTGCAGCTGAGTCGGGACAGGTGGGTTAGCCTCGCGGCCGTACATTAGAAAGAAGGGTGAAAATCCGGTCGCCGCATGAGGAGCCATTCTGTAGGCCGCCAAAACCCCCAGAATATGAAGGTCCCAATCGGTCTGGGATTCAGAGACCTGTTGGGACAGCATGGGCGTGATAGTCCGATGCAGACGCTCCACCACCCCGTCAGTTTGCGGATGATATGGGGAGGTACAACATTTTTTTGTACCCAGGAGCTCGCACACTTCGTGGAGAAGCTTACCTGAAAATGTTTTACCCTGGTCGGTCGGCAGCCGCTCCGGAGCACCTTTGTCGAGGATGTAGCCCTGGACAAAGGCCTCTGCGATGGCTGCTGCCGACTGGTTGGCGAGGGGCCAGGCCATAGGCCATCTCGTAAAATATTCTACCCCAGTCAATAGGTATTTATTTCCCCTAGGTGTAGCGGGGAATGGGCCCAGAATATCCAGTGCGACGAGCTCGTTAACCCGGGAAACTTTGATAGACTGCAACGGTGGGTTGGACCCCCTCGCTGGTGGCCTCCGTTGTGCGCACTGAGTACACGACCCCAAAAGATCATCCACGTCCCTTGCCATGCCCGGCCAAGAAAAATCCAGCTGGAGCATGGCAAAGGTTTTGTGAGGCCCCAGGTGAAGGAGTCGCTCGTGCGCAGCCCACACCACTCTACCCCTCAATGCGGAAGGCACCACCAGCCAGTGGCGGCGGGATCTCCCATCCCAATGCATCAAAAGACCCTGGAATAACCCCCACGAGTCGACATTTTCCGCTCCCCGACCAACTCCCCCGATGCGATGGCGCAAAGCGAGGAGGGAGGTGTCCTCCATTTGGAGGCGCCCCCACTCCGCAACAGACAATCCCAGCAAAGAATCCCTCCCTTCTTGCTCAATAGGACCCGCAATTGAAGGCGCATCAGCGGCGGCTGCAAGGACCAAATCAGAGATCACATTCGAAGGTCTGCAACGCCCCGAACCCAGGAGGCAAGCGCACTCGGAGGTCGGCGGCAACCGCGACAGAGGGTCTGCGTTGGTGTGGCGAACGCCCTTACAATATGTAGTCTCAAAATCGAAATCTTGGAGAATCTCCAACCATCGAGACAATTGTCCCGATGGCTGTTGAACCCGCAAGGCGTACTGCAGCGCCGCATGATCTGTGCGGACGTTGAAATGTCGACCGTACAGATATGAGGGATATTGCTGAATGAAGTAAACGATTGCCAATAGTTCCCGACGGGTAACACAGTACCTTTGTTCCGCCGGAGACAACACCCGACTGCCGTATGCTACCACATGCTCTACGCCCCCAACAACCTGCGAAAGCACCCCCCCAATGCCGTGTTGCTTGCGCCTGTATCGAGCAAGAAGGGTTTTGTAAAGTCAGGATAACTCAATGGCAGAGCCCCCACTAGGGCGTCCCGGAGGGAGCGAAAAGCAGCCTCCTCCTCCTGTCCCCAGTGAAACTTGACCCCCTTTGATGTCAAGGCATGTAAGGATTTCGCAATTGTTGCAAAATCAGCGACAAACCGTCGGTAATATGACGCGAATCCAATGAAACTCCTGACCTCCCGCACCGAGGTGGGAGTCGGCCAGGAGCTGACACATTGCGTTTTGGCAGGATCTGTGGCAATACCTGAGCGTCCGACAATGTGACCCAGATACTGCACCGATTCGCGGAGCAAATTACACTTCTGGGGTTTGAATTTCAAATTAGCAGCCCGCATTTTGAGGAACACAGCACGCAACCTCTGGAGGTGTTCATCGAATGTTTTACTAAAGACGATGACATCGTCTAAGTAAATCAAACATGAATCCCATTCAATCTTAATTTTAGAACTGTCGTGACTGCAGGAATTATTATTTGTTTCTTTCGGTTAAGTCACGTCTAAATATAAAATAATAAATTAAATTAAATAATAGAATACGACGTTTCGATTGCAACACAAGCAATCATCATCAGGTATAATGAAATAGCGACATCAAATCTAACCAGAAAACTATAGACAGACATATTAGCAGACAGATATCACCAAGATACATAGAGAGAGCAACACAGGTAACAGAGAGAGGTGGTCGTCTCTGTGGGGTGGCCTTAAATAGACAGAGGAGGGCGGACGCAGAGAGAGGGAGGGGGGTTAGAGAAAAAATTAGCATATCAATGAGTGGACAACAAAACGTGGTGCTGCAAGTGCGATGACACGGCAAGCAAGCCTGATAATCAGGAGAAGGACACACTAAAATTAAATAACCTAGTAAAATATCGAAATGTAATGTAATACAACACAGAGGGTCGGTCAACACACAATTAACGCATAGCCTGGTTGATTACGTATTTCAAAGATTGCTAAGTTAGAATTTAAGTGTGAACATTCCAAAGAGAGGACACA
The DNA here is from genome assembly GCF_965212315.1 of Lampetra planeri. Taxonomy (NCBI): domain Eukaryota; kingdom Metazoa; phylum Chordata; class Hyperoartia; order Petromyzontiformes; family Petromyzontidae; genus Lampetra; species Lampetra planeri. The sequence goes on along the minus strand of NC_136107.1, from coordinate 6,465,408 downwards.
GGCAGAAAGAACAAGTAGTCAGAGAGAGAGAAAAAAGAAGATAAGTTTAAAACTTCCCCGTAGAAGTGGTTCAATCTTAATTTTAGAACTTTCGTGACTGCAGGAATTATTATTTGTTTCTTTCGGTTAAGTCACGTCTAAAGATAAAATAATAAATTAAATTAAATAATAGAATACGACGTTTCGATTGCAACACAAGCAATCATCATCAGGTATAATGAAATAGCGACATCAAATCTAACCAGAAAACTATAGACAGACATATTAGCAGACAGATATCACCAAGATACATAGAGAGAGCAACACAGGTAACAGAGAGAGGTGGTCGTCTCTGTGGGGTGGCCTTAAATAGACAGAGGAGGGCGGACGCAGAGAGAGGGAGGGGGGTTAGAGAAAAAATTAGCATATCAATGAGTGGACAACAAAACGTGGTGCTGCAAGTGCGATGACACGGCAAGCAAGCCTGATAATCAGGAGAAGGACACACTAAAATTAAATAACCTAGTAAAATATCGAAATGTAATGTAATACAACACAGAGGGTCGGTCAACACACAATTAACGCATAGCCTGGTTGATTACGTATTTCAAAGATTGCTAAGTTAGAATTTAAGTGTGAACATTCCAAAGAGAGGACACAGGCAGAAAGAACAAGTAGTCAGAGAGAGAGAAAAAAGAAGATAAGTTTAAAACTTCCCCGTAGAAGTGGTTCAATCTTAATTTTAGAACTTTCGTGACTGCAGGAATTATTATTTGTTTCTTTCGGTTAAGTCACGTCTAAATATAAAATAATAAATTAAATTAAATAATAGAATACGACGTTTCGATTGCAACACAAGCAATCATCATCAGGTATAATGAAATAGCGACATCAAATCTAACCAGAAAACTATAGACAGACATATTAGCAGACAGATATCACCAAGATACATAGAGAGAGCAACACAGGTAACAGAGAGAGGTGGTCGTCTCTGTGGGGTGGCCTTAAATAGACAGAGGAGGGCGGACGCAGAGAGAGGGAGGGGGGTTAGAGAAAAAATTAGCATATCAATGAGTGGACAACAAAACGTGGTGCTGCAAGTGCGATGACACGGCAAGCAAGCCTGATAATCAGGAGAAGGACACACTAAAATTAAATAACCTAGTAAAATATCGAAATGTAATGTAATACAACACAGAGGGTCGGTCAACACACAATTAACGCATAGCCTGGTTGATTACGTATTTCAAAGATTGCTAAGTTAGAATTTAAGTGTGAACATTCCAAAGAGAGGACACAGGCAGAAAGAACAAGTAGTCAGAGAGAGAGAAAAAAGAAGATAAGTTTAAAACTTCCCCGTAGAAGTGGTTCAATCTTAATTTTAGAACTTTCGTGACTGCAGGAATTATTATTTGTTTCTTTCGGTTAAGTCACGTCTAAAGATAAAATAATAAATTAAATTAAATAATAGAATACGACGTTTCGATTGCAACACAAGCAATCATCATCAGGTATAATGAAATAGCGACATAAAATCTAACCAGAAAACTATAGACAGACATATTAGCAGACAGATATCACCAAGATACATAGAGAGAGCAACACAGGTAACAGAGAGAGGTGGTCGTCTCTGTGGGGTGGCCTTAAATAGACAGAGGAGGGCGGACGCAGAGAGAGGGAGGGGGGTTAGAGAAAAAATTAGCATATCAATGAGTGGACAACAAAACGTGGTGCTGCAAGTGCGATGACACGGCAAGCAAGCCTGAAAATCAGGAGAAGGACACACTAAAATTAAATAACCTAGTAAAATATCGAAATGTAATGTAATACAACACAGAGGGTCGGTCAACACACAATTAACGCATAGCCTGGTTGATTACGTATTTCAAAGGCCACCCCACAGAGACGACCACCTCTCTCTGTTACCTGTGTTGCTCTCTATGTATCTTGGTGATATCTGTCTGCTAATATGTCTGTCTATAGTTTTCTGGTTAGATTTTATGTCGCTATTTCATTATACCTGATGATGATTGCTTGTGTTGCAATCGAAACGTCGTATTCTATTATTTAATTTAATTTATTATTTTATCTTTAGACGTGACTTAACCGAAAGAAACAAATAATAATGAATCCCATTGTAACCCAGCCAGGACCAATTCCATTAATCGCTGAAAAGTTGCCGGCACTGAATGGAGCCCCATCGGCAAGCGGTTAAATTGGAAAAGGCCGTGCGGCGTACGGAAAGCAGTTTTAGGTTTAGATTCATCATCCAGAGGGAGCTGCCAGAACCCTTACAGTAAATCCAATGTGGAGAAGAACCGCGCCCCCGCCAGGGAATCAAGCGATTGATCCATCTGAGGGAGCGGGTATGCGTCGGCTACGGAAATCTTGTTCAGCCGACAAAAATCGACACAAAACCACAATGAGCCGTCGTGTTTTTTAACTAAGACGATCGGCGCACCCCAAGGGCTGGTAGAAGGGGATATAATATCCACAGCTAGCATGTCGTCTACGGCCGATTTGACATGATCCTTTTTGGTGGGACTCAATCGAAAAGGATTTTGGCAGATTGGCGCGCTGTCACCCGTGTCAATATGGTGTCGCAGCAGTTTAGTACAACCAATATCGTATTTGTGTTGACTAAAAACGTCAGAAAACTCGCGCAGGATGATTCGAAGCCTCTCACACTGTGAGTCGGACAGGTCCGATGATCCCGCACAAAGCGCATCCAGCCACCCCTCATCACGGTCCGAATGCGGTTGCGACGGAGGAGCGGTGCTCACCTGACCAATGACCGGTTCCTCACAGGGTACCGGCGTCGCATGCGCAAGCACGGTCCCTTGAGGAACCACAGCCGTTCGCGACCCCACATTGAGGACCGCGATGAAGGGGTCCCCGTCCCCTTTCACAATGGTCTGGGCCGCTATCAAATCAGGTCCGTTGACCCCGGCCCTAGATGGTCCCAACAGAACCCCCCGATCCCCAATCACCTTAGCAAATGGTCGACGCAGCCTAAAAGGCACGAGCATCTGAGCTCCCGGCGGTACGCGTACCGTCCTCGCAACCAGCGCCTGTACCGTCGCAAATGCCATACGGACAGTAGCGGGGGAGGACAAGAACATCATACGTCGGCCCGACGGGAGTTCGATGCAACCCTGGTCGATCAAGATACGAATTGGCATGTTGGCCAAGAAATCCGTCCCCAACAGGCACGGAACCGCCAGCGAGGAGGAGACCAATATCGGGCCAGATAATTTGATGTCCCCAATACAAATTTGCGCGCGGATCTGTCCGATAATGCCCAGCGAGCCCCCGTTAGCAGCATAACATGGAACATCAACGGGGAGCAAAGGACGGCTTTGAACGGGGAGAATGTTATAAATTAAATCGGACACAATAGTTGCCGATGCTCCTGTATCAACTAAGACCCGCACCGCAACCCCACTTCTGACACCAGTTGTAGTAGGTTCAAGGAGACTTGGACGACGTAGTCGGAGGCACACTTATTTATTAACCACAGTGTATATTACAGGCCGAGATATACAACACTCGAAGGGGTATCGGCCCCTTCACCCGTCTAACAGGGAGATCCCACAATCTCTGCCCCGGCTAGCCTACTCCCAGGTCCTCCACTACAGGGCTAGGGGAGGCTAGCTGACCCAGCTCTGGTTAAGCTGGGATTGCGGCACCCTGAGTCCCCAGACCGGCTCTTACAAGAACATCGGCTCTGGGCTCTCGGGGCCACGCCACTGGCTTGCCCTGGTCGGTCCTGAGAAGGACGGCGATCCAGGGGAGTCCCAGGGCCTATCTAGCCGGTCTTCTTGCTTCGCTGGTTTAAGCTGAACACTGAACCCCGAGCCCTCCGGCTCACCGCCTTATATAGCAACTCCCCCACTGAGGGGTGGGGCCGTGGGGGATCCCAGCGCCGTGTTAGCCCCCCAGGCTAAACGGTGCGGACGTGGATGTAAGCATCTCTTCGCGTACGGGCATAACCACGCCCAATGTGTTTGTTTGCCCTCCCGTAACACCTCTACATAGACACAGACCCAATTTCAACCGAGAGGATGGGTACAAACTGAGCAATCATTGGAAGGACGTTATGATATCCCCATCCTACCACCTTCCGATGTTAGTTGTGCTTTACGCCCATTTCAAACTTGCGCTTTCACAGTCACTTCACGCGCCGACCCCTGGGCTGCGGCTCTGCGATCTCCCATTAACATGCTAATCTCTCTTTAACATGCAAATTTTCACCTGGCAGCCCTTTGATTGGTGGAAAACCAACCACCGTCGGCTTGGCTGCCCACCACTTACATTATCATTGGCTGCTGATATTTGGGCTACACCCATTTCAAACCCTTAGAAACAGTTCGCCTTGGAAGCTAACCCCCCTTTTCCTGAATACGACCGCTCGTGTTGCGATCGAAACGTCGTAGTTTTTGCTATTTCGATTTCTTCAGACGCTGTCTTTCCGACAGACCTGTTGTTCACCTGAGGACGGCTGCTTGCGTTGTGGCCGAAACGTCGTGAGAATTGTATTTTATTCTGTTTTATTATGTTATTACTTCCCTTCTACGTGACTTTACCGAAAGAACCAAGAAGATATTTAGTTATTTTTTGTTATTTTCTTTGAACCTATCTATGTGACTTTACCGAAAAACCAAAGAATATAAAATTGTGCATAGCATGGCAATAATTTGACAGAAAGAATTGGGTTATTGTACGTGGTGTAGTTTTGATGTAGCAAATCAATATGGATTGATAAAGAGGGTTTGGGATAGGCCTGGTCGTATTTGGGGGCGACAGAAAGCTGGCGGGCTGAACGGTAATCAGCGAACATTGCATTGGGAAGACAAAGGAAGGCGGCGAGGGGCTGGAGCCGGAAGGGAGAAGGGGCCACCGCTATCGAGTCCCTCACTCCGCCGACGATATCCGCAATGTCCGTGCAGTGCAGCAGCGGAGTCCCGGCCGGGACTGTGACGAGGAAGAATGCGCAGCCTCGGCCCGGCTCACTTGCCATGGATGCAAAGCTTCCCTCCGTGCCCAGCATGCTGATACGGTGAAGCAAAATATGATTTGCTTTGTCAAACATAGCCTAACACTCGATGATGATTCAGCTAATGTCACTGATGTCTCCTGCTTTTGTGGTGAAATCAAGAGTCTGGATGTAACCCCACAAAATCTCTTCCAGCGGGATTGTTGGCTGAAAATGAGGGCCACGCAAATCGTTCGGCAAATCCAACACACACAAATGCCGCTTATAGCCAATCATGTACTACATGAAGCCTGCCCACATTGTCATTCTTCAGAGTCCTGCGATTGCTTTATATCCACGGTGGTCATATTTTCGGGCTTGTCCCCTCTGGATTCATATCTTCCTCCAACATTGTCCATATACCATGATCTAATTTGCGATTTCCCACCAAAGCCCACTTAATGTCCTTTACAATTATTTTTTAACGAATCATGTGTTCCAAAATTATCTGTTGTGCAGAAAAGTTGAGAGAGTTCTAAGAGTCAACCACATAAATACACTTTTGCAACATGCCTCAACCCGAACATCTCATTTAAACTAGACAGGCGTTTAGGTAAGTAATTTTAGTCTATTCAAAACTACTTTTTCATGCTACGAAAAAAAGCATTGAGGTGAAAAAATATTCGTCCCTAATTGTTAAAGTGAACAACTGCGTCACATCACGTGAGGGAAAAGCCCCCAGAATATAACCTCAGGAGGCTTCTCACACCAATCAATGGTTGAGACTCCTTACTGCCCCACAAAGTTGTATTTGCCACATCAAAACTGTAACGCCACAATACAGATTTTTTTGGATTAGATCGCGGAAATATATACATGTGTCGTTAAACCCGCCACCACCCGACAGCCAATTAGTAAGGTTTGTCACGTAAACAGACCATGCCAATTCGTTAGTAGTACAGCACACCCGTGTGTTGGAGAGCACAAGCCACAACATTTACATTCTGAATACGATGTTTTGCCAGTAATTACAACTAGTTTTATCAGGCGACAGCCAGATTTGTGGAGAAATTCTCCTGTTTCGTTCCTTGTGAGCAACGTATTGGGTAAAGTGGGGGGATTAATGAATGCATATAAATGACTATGGGTATCCATTGATGATTGGGTTAGTTGAATGGTAATCAATTATGCAAGCCCATTGTTCTTGTACCTCCTGTCGATTGTGTGCACAAAAGTGTATTTTTATAATGTTTGCATGGTGTACAGTCTGGAAAGTACCCACATGGCAAATTTCCAGTTTTTTGCATATCGGGAACATTTATAACAGACACACATAATCACAACTTTGCCTTTTCTATATATGGAGATATTGGTCGCGAAAGCCTCGGTGTTAAACTTGTTATATCATCATAGCCAACTCTTGCGAACCACTTCACTTAATGCACACCTTGATGACTCCACGCAGAAGTAATCCACGTTAAAGTAAATTTTAGTGGCTAAGTATATCATACATTTGGGTAAATTTATATAACAGTAAAAAAATACAATTACGTAACCCATAGTTCACACGGCCCCCTTTTCCTGTGCAAATGGAAGTGAACGACCGAGCAAAGACGACTTCTGGAAGACGTCTTCGTCTACAGGAAGACGTCTGCGTCTTCTGGAAGCCCTCTTCCACTTTGGGAAGAAAGGTTTTCCTTCATCCTGGAAGATGTTTCCTCTTCCAGAAGTATCGGAAGATGTCTTACCATTCCGAAAGATGCCTTCCAATTCCGGAAGATGTCTTCCAATTCCGGAAGATGTCTTCTGATTCCGGAAGATGCTCGACGTCCACGCCCGGTAGCGGAAGTGAAAAAGTCGTAAACAAAAAAACACACCGTGGTGGTGACGTCACGCGCGTGCGGCGCGCTGATTGGACGGCGCTGGCTCACGCGAGGCCGCGCGCCACGGGGACAGTGACTCGCACACAGAGGGCCTCACAGAGAGACTCACACAGGCAATCTTGATTGACTCACACACAGCGGGACATAACAAACTCATAAAGACTCGGCTCATGCAGAGATACAGAAACTCAAACACAGTGTAATGCACGGAGATACAAAGTAATATAGTCTTAACACAGACTGATGCATAGACAGTTTAATGCACAGACGGACTTAATACATAGCCATCGTGAGTTTCATACATTGAGTGTTCGGGTTAGCCACAAAGACGCTTAGACACCCAGGCGTGGGACAAGAAGACATTAAAGACATCACCAGGAGGCTGTGGTAAGGATGGCTTGGCTCTGGTGGTGCTATTTAGTTGGTGCTTAGGGTATCATCATTGTTGTGTTGATAATGGTGTAGGTGCTGTGAGGGTGATGATGTGGATGTCGATAATCGTTATGATGGTTGTGGTATTGCTGTTGGTGGTTTTTGATGGTTGTTGAGGTGCAGGGGGCAGAGGAGCGACGCTCACAACAACGAGCGGACCGCCGGGTGGGTATAATACAGCAACAAAGAATATAAAAATACAGCAAGTTGGCACAGCAGGGGGTACAAGCTTGGTGCATGTACCAGTCATCTCATTAAGCCAACCCATGGCACTTGCTGGGTCTGTCCTGAGACCTGTCGGCGAGCATTCGACACTTCACGTGGCCTCAAAGTTCACTCGCCTGGCACGAGCGCCGTGTTGACGTTACCGTCACTTAGTGGCGAATGGCGGGTATTGTTGTTGAATTGGTTGTTGATGGTATCGTGTTGGTGGGTGGTAATATTATTCTGTTGTATTATTATTAGTGTGCTGCTTCGATGATATGTATTGGTTTCTTAGCGTTAGTGGCGTATCTGCTGTTAGTGTTTGTGTCGCTATTAGGTTGTTGGCAATATTCACGATGGTCTTGGTACATTTTACACAGTATATATTCATGTTATTGATGGTCGTGGTGGTGGCTTTGTTGTGGTATTGGTGTTTGGTGTCAGTAATTATTTTGTCACAGTGTTTTTTGATGTGTTATTGATGGTGGTGCTGTATTGTATTAGCATTGGTGTTGCTAATGTTTTTTGTGTCGTAGCATTTGCGGTGGTTGTGTTGTTTCATTAGTAGTGGTGGTCTTTTTAATGTGTTTTAGTTGCAGTGTTGTTTGAAGTAGTGTTGTTGTTAAAGGTGTTTGTGATGTTTTTGTTCGTGGTGGTGACTGGAGGCGTGTGGGTGGGCAAGGCCTGGCTGGAGCGTTCCTATTGGTCGTCTGGTCGCCTTGTTATTGTTGACTCTTGTGTTTTGTATTTGGCACATGCTCGAACGATAAGTGGGTGAAATGCTTCCATTAAATATAGTAAAATGCCCATCTGAATTTCATTGCATGATATATGCCCCGTGGATGCAATAGTCACAACATCTCATGCAATCATAATCACATATTGTGTGGATGCAGTATTCACCTGGTCCACGAGTTCTTTGGTCATGAGTACATTACATTGTTTTTTACTGGGTGAAATATTGGATCTTCATTGGCTGAAACGTGCATTGGGTGATCACAACATAAACAACGCAGTCAAATTAATTAGATCACACTCAACTCAGTTGGCTTCTTAGATCCAGTTTGGATAGTTCATGGTGGAAACCAGTCTCTCCATAGGATGCCCACTGTTCACTTCCCACAGTTGGTACTTATTTTAGCAACCCCCAGAAAGATGATAAGCTGAGTTGATCCCCAAGTAGGATTCACATTCGGATGCTGTAACCTCAGGCCACATTCGGTCTTTATTGAATTAAATGTCCGTCATATAAAAATTTAATAACTTTTGCATTGGGTTAAAAGTTGAATCCACGTTACTTGTGTCTTCATGGGATGAAGAGTACATTAGATGAAAAGATCATATGAACCTTACGGTGGGACCCCGGGTTCCCATAAGCCCCTGGCTCTCGCATAAACTGCGTTGCGACGTCATTTTATGTCTGTTGAAGGCAAACCATACGGCAATCTATTCCTCTCAACGAGTTCTACACGATGCGCTAATCCGAGTTTCAAAGTTTTGTTTCTTCTGTGCATTCGTCCTCGCTGCGTTTGGACGACATGAACACAGAATGATCTGCGCCAGGTGGGACGGAGTCGCCAAAACTAAATGTGTAATGCGGGCGTAAGCGACCTTCCGGAGGTGACGTCACGGGGGGTGGAGTCATGTGACGTGGGGGGAAGGTTCGGGGCCTTAAGCGGGTAAACCGGAAGGGGAAGGCAGTCGGGGTGTGAGCGGAAAAGGGTGAGGCCACGCGGGCGAGTGTGGAGAGGGGGGGCGCCGACGGCCATCGGGAGCCAACCCCGAAGATAAGAGGAAGCTGCGGAGTGGTGTGCAGCTGCAGAGGAGACAGCCAGGAGGGCTGCGTGTTAGAGGCAGCGGTGTGGCTGCCAGGAGGAGCTGCGGAGAGAGAGAGAGAGGGCTGCTTGTTAGAGGCAGCGGAGTGGCTGCCAGGAGGAGCTGCGGAGAGAGAGAGAGCAAGAAGCTGCGAGAGCTGCGGAGGGAGAAGAGCAGCAGCGAGTACAGCCAAGGGGGGCTGTGTGGGAGAAACAGCAGCGGAGCTGCTGTTGTGGATCGGGCCGACATTGGAGTCAGCACCGTGGAGAAGCTACAGAGTAAAGACAGCCGTGTGGGTGTACAGCACGAACCGAATAATAAAGGACACTGAGCCAGACATCGTGGTCCAGTCGTTTATTACACTGGTGTCGGAAGTGCAACGGCATGTCGAGGAAGAAAGTTAATCCGGCGCCTGCATCGGCTTCTTCGTCCGACGACGACGAACTCCCTCCAACCACGGATCCTGTTGGGGTGGTGGAGGAGAGCCCGGCTGAGGCGACCACGGGAACGGGAGTGGAGGATGTTGGCGCGGTGGCGGGTCCGTCGACATCATCAGACGCGGATCAACGATGGCAAGCGATGGCGGTACAACTGGAGGCACTTAAGGACGTCCTGGCGCATCTATGCCATCTCGTCGCGCCAGGGACGATGGAAGACGCAAGTGGTGCTCTGCGGCCCGCCACGTTGCCTGTCCTGCCGCCGCCATTGCCCACGCGGCAAGAGGCCGCCATTTTGCGCGCTCCGTGGCGCCAAACCGCCATCTTGGCCACGCTGCGGGCCGACGCCATTTTGAATTTGCCATCACAGCCACCACCATTGGAAGACGGCGGGAAGAGGAGTCGGAGTCGCCACCTTACAACGGTTAAAGAATTTTCCGTCGGTGGGGACTGGAGCGCGTTCGCCTGCCGCTTCTTGGCGGCGGTACGCACAGCAAGATGGACCGATGCGGAGGCTTTGGAGGTGTTGCCGACTCTCCTGGACGACGAATCTGTCCGATTCTTCCGTTCCATAACGACCGATAAGAAGGAAACTTTATGTGGTGTTTTTCAAGAAATGGCCGATGCTTATGAGCCACCAGATGATGCGCATCGGCGATTCGCTCAACGACAACGAGCACCAGAGGAGTCGCCCGTGGCGTTCAGGGGTGCGGTGCTGGAGCTGGCCATGGCAGCTTATCCTGAGACGCCACAGGATCTGCTCGAGCCTCTCATATTAGGGAAAATGTTGGAGCTGTCTCGGGATCTAGGGATCCCCATGCCTGTGTGTGGGCATGAGAAGCTAACTTCCCGGACGGCTGCTAAGTGTCTCGATGCGCAATTCAACCTCCGTCGCTGGAAACAAGTGACGGCGTGGACGGGAGGGCCCGTCAAAGAAGAGGATGCGCTGGGGTGGAACCCTGCGCAGGCTGTCTATGTTCCGGATGACCGGGGCCCTCAACAACTGACGGCCGCCTCCGCTCCATGGACGGGACGCGGCGGGCCGAGACCGCGCGCGGCGCTACCAGAACGGGGCCGTCAGGAGGCGAGGCCTGCGCTTCGGCGCAACGAGGCCGAATGTTTCCGCTGCGGGCGTAGGGGCCACTACGCCAGAGACTGCTGGGCCCGCATCCCGGCTCCGCCGCAGCAGGAGGCCTCGGCACCGGTCAAGTCGGCTAAAGATCCTCCGAAACAGGCTTGTCGGCACGCACCAGACACTCGGCAAGGCTTTCCACCTCACCCACCACCTGTGTTGCGCGATCCTATTGTTGTTGTTAGGGAAAGGCCATCGACGGGGCCTTGTCATTCAGTTACGCAGTGGCGCAAATTGGCACGGAGAGTTGTCGCGGCCGCTACGGGTTCGTCCACTGTACCGGGGTCCATACAAGGTGTGGACGTGCGCATTTTGGTCGACTCGGGGGCGTCTGCGACTATTATATCGGATGTCATTTTCCATCTGTTAGGCATTCCGCCGAGGGCTGTGCGTCCGGTTTATGGGTCGTGCGTCGCTGCGAACGGGGGTAGCATGGGTATCGTGGGTCAGGTGGATGCTAAGATATCTATTGGGGATGTGTCGGCCTCGGGTGTTGTGTTGATATCGAGATCTTTGGCGGTTCCTTGTTTGTTAGGCACCGATTTTTTGGCTAAGATGCCCATTTTGATCAAAATCAATGAGAATTGTATTGAACTGCCGGGGGGCCGTCAAATCTCGTTTCTGCCGTCGCCCTGGGGGCGACCTGCTTCGGCCGTACAAGTGCAGGCGCTGTCCGTCGCATCTGTGGACATCCCACCGGGTACACAGATGCTTATACCCTTGCGGTATCGGAAGCCCCTGCCTGATCGGCTAGGAGCAGTAGGGGTCTTGTTGTCACCGTCCGCCACGATAACAACCGGGTTGGCGTTGGTGGGGGCACAGACCATCGTCCGGCCGGATCAATTACCGTTTTTACAGGTGCTTAATGCGGGGGGAGAAAACGTCCGTGTCCCGGCCGGTACGGTTGTGGCACATGCCACTACGGCGTTTGCGACCCATGATTGTCCACATAGCCGGGGAGTTGTTGCTGGGGTTTCCGAGCCAAGGAGTTCGGATGATCGTTGGGTTGCTCATTTATGTGACGAAAATTCTTCCCTGTCCATGGAGCAACGTGGTGCGCTGCGTAAATTGTTGTTGACATATTCCGATGTGTTCAGCTCCGATGATTTGGATTTGGGCCGCACTTCGTTGCTTTACCATCACATTGAGACGGGCGATGCTGCCCCTATTCGATTAAATTCGCATCGGATGAGTCCTACGGAGCGAGAACACGTACGGGGGGCAGTGGAAGACATGTTGGCTGCGGACATTATATCGCCATCTAACAGCCCATGGGGCGCTCCAGTCGTCTTGGTTAAGAAGAAGGATGGCAAATTGCGATTTTGTGTTGATTTCCGCAAATTGAATAAGATATCGGTGGCAGATGCCTACCCCCTGCCGCGTATGGATGACTCCCTTGACGCATTGTCGGGGGCTAAGTTCTTTTCCACACTGGACCTCTCTTCGGGATTTTGGCAGCTTCCCCTTGACGAGTCCTCACGGGAGAAAACCGCATTCCGTACGCCACAGGGGTTATTTCAATTCAACTGTCTCCCGATGGGATTGAATGCGGCCCCTGCTACATTTCAAAGATTGATGGAGCTCGTTTTGACGGGGTTGCAGTGGGAGACATGTCTTATATATTTGGACGATATCATTGTCTTCAGCCGCACATTCGATGAACATTTGACGCGGCTGGAGACAGTGTTCACGAGGATGCGTTCTGCCAAATTGAAATTCAAACCAAAGAAATGTCACCTACTGCAACGGTCCGTCCGCTATTTGGGGCACATTGTGAGCGCTGAGGGAGTGTCCACGGATCCGGAAAAGACGGCGTGCGTCCGGGATTGGCCGACTCCGGCCACCGTGGGGGATGTTCGGCGGTTTTTGGGATTTGCCTCGTATTACCGAAGATTTGTGCCGGGGTTTGCGACGATTGCGAGGCCTTTGCATCTCCTTACGGGTAAAGGACGGAAGTTTGTTTGGGGACAGCCGGAGGAGGCGGCCTTTCGGAGTCTGCGTGATCTATTGGCCACGGCCCCAACATTGGATTATCCCGATTTCGATCACCCATTCATTCTTGATACGGACGCGAGTGACACAGGTATTGGGGCGGTATTATCACAGTCTAAAGGGGGTGTAGAGCGTGTCGTGGCGTATGGTAGCCGAGTCTTGTCTCCTGCGGAAACCCGCTACTGTGTCACTCGCAGAGAACTATTGGCGGTTGTTTTTTTCCTACGGCAATTTCGACCATACCTCTACGGTCGTTCTTTTGTTGTGCGTACGGATCATGCGGCCTTGCAATATGCCCTTAAAATTGACCAGCCATCCGGACAGTTGGCACGTTGGTTGGACACGCTACAGGAATTTTCCTTCCAAATTCAACATCGGAAGGGAGTGCGCCATGCGAACGCTGACGCACTTTCCAGATTACCGCGGCGCGCCCCTTGTAAATGTGAGTCGGGGACGCATAGGTGTTCGCCGATTCCAAACCCCCCTCAGCCGCTTACGTTGGCCGTCGAGAAGTCGGACACTCCGATGGAACCGGGACCGGCTGACGGGGTTTTGAATCTGCCGCGGTCTGTCTGGATCCGGGAACAGATGATGGATGAGTCATTGGTGTCCTTGCGGAAGCGGTCTGCTAAGGACAATGGGAGTCCGGGTACGGCTGTGGGGCCGCAAACCGCTCTCCGAGATGGTCTGCTTATGTGGCGGGAGGGGTTCCAGGAACGTTGGCGCCTGGTGGTACCAACGTCCTTGCGATTCGAGTTGATTAAAACCCTCCATTGTGACACTCTCTTACATTTAGGGGTGCAGAAGACCTTGTTGACGTTGCAACGTCATTATTTTTGGCACGGCATGGCGACAGATGTCGTAGGGCACGTGCGCGCGTGCCCTGCGTGTGCACGACGTAAGCCGCCGAAACATCCTTACGTGCCGCCTCTCCAGTCGATTCAGGTGTCTCGAGTCAATGAATTGGTGGCACTGGACATATTGGGACCTTTTCCACCATCGGCGAGGGGTAATAAATATTTGCTGGTAGGGGTTGAGTACCTCTCCCGTTGGCCGATGGCCTGGCCGTTGCCCGATCAGTCGGCCGCGGCCATTACCGACGCCTTTTTGTTTGGGTATATTATGGATAAGGGGGCGCCTGAGAGACTCCTCACGGACCAGGGCAGGAATTTCTCTTCTAAATTATTGGCGGAAGTGTGCGCGGGCCTTGGGACTAAGAAAGTGCGGACATCCCCATACCATCCGCAGACGGATGGTATGGTTGAACGGCTGAACAGGACATTGTCTGCCATGCTTTGCCATACCGTGAGTGAACAACAATCAGATTGGGATCTGCACATCCCCGGGGTGCTTTCGGCGTACAGGATGACGCCTCATGCGGCTACAGGATATTCGCCGTTTTACCTTATGTATGGTCGGGAAAACGTGCCGCCGGTGGATGTGCAATTGGGAACTGGGGTGAAGGGACCTCGTAAACCACTTCCTGAATACATTCAGGACACGGTTCGCCGAGTCACGGAGGCGCGGGAGAATGCCCGCGTGGCTACGGCCAAAGCCCAGGCCCGGAACGAGCGATATGCGCGACGGTCTGAGGGGGAGTGCCCTTGGAAGGTTGGGGACCTAGCCTGGCTTCATTGTCCACAGGTACGTCCGGGGACCTCGCCGAAATTGCACAAACCCTGGCATGGTCCCGTACGCCTCATTGCGGTTCCCAACCCACAGTCAGCACGCGTCCAGATTGGGTCTCGTCGCTGGGTTGTGCATACGTCGCGCTTGAAACCATATGTTGCTCCCTTACATGATGCGTCATCCCCCAATGTTGCCTTGCCGGGGTCTGTTGCTGCTGACTCTCCCCTGCCTGCGTCCATTGATCTCGCTAGAGCGCCTGTCGTACCTGTTCCAGACAGGCCGGCCGTGACATTGCGGGGGACGAGGGGCCCTGCTCGGAGGACGCCTGCCAGGTCTGCGGGACCTTCGAGCCCTGCAGCCCTTCCGACCCAGCTGCGGGCACGGTCACAGGACAAGCCCAAGACTAACTCTTTAGGGACACGGGACGTCGGTGGACTTCCAGCTGCGACAGGGGGATTACCCCCTGTCATTCCTCGACTTTCATCGCGTTCCCGTTCTGCGAGTGGGCCGCCGACCGTCCGGGACGGGCCGGCGACCCGCACACGTTCCAAATCGCTTACGTTTCGTTGATTGTTGCTGTCTTGTTATTTTTTTTCTTACAGTTGTATTTATTGCATGCTTTTGTACGGTCGTTGATGTTAATTGCGTTGTTGTTGTTCTTGCTGTTACATTATATGCTTAGTGTCCTTTAGGGGGGGAAGCTCGGTTCGCCGCATTACGATTTGCTATTGGTCAGCCGAGGTCGGCTGGGATTTTTCTACGGGGGAGGGTGGTGTAATGCGGGCGTAAGCGACCTTCCGGAGGTGACGTCACGGGGGGTGGAGTCATGTGACGTGGGGGGAAGGTTCGGGGCCTTAAGCGGGTAAACCGGAAGGGGAAGGCAGTCGGGGTGTGAGCGGAAAAGGGTGAGGCCACGCGGGCGAGTGTGGAGAGGGGGGGCGCCGACGGCCATCGGGAGCCAACCCCGAAGATAAGAGGAAGCTGCGGAGTGGTGTGCAGCTGCAGAGGAGACAGCCAGGAGGGCTGCGTGTTAGAGGCAGCGGTGTGGCTGCCAGGAGGAGCTGCGGAGAGAGAGAGAGAGGGCTGCTTGTTAGAGGCAGCGGAGTGGCTGCCAGGAGGAGCTGCGGAGAGAGAGAGAGAGAGCAAGAAGCTGCGAGAGCTGCGGAGGGAGAAGAGCAGCAGCGAGTACAGCCAAGGGGGGCTGTGTGGGAGAAACAGCAGCGGAGCTGCTGTTGTGGATCGGGCCGACATTGGAGTCAGCACCGTGGAGAAGCTAGAGTAAAGACAGCCGTGTGGGTGTACAGCACGAACCGAATAATAAAGGACACTGAGCCAGACATCGTGGTCCAGTCGTTTATTACAAATGTATTAATTACGATTTTGACTTCCGTTTATTCGGGCCCCGGGGTCCCGCCATAAGGTCCATATGATGTATTATTCACTGGCAGACAGATCAGCAGTTAAACATGTAGGCAGACATTGCACAATGAACCTTACACTGTGGTAATGGGAAAGCTGAGCGTTGCAGTCATTGTGTCCCTAACTTGCCTTGTTCAGTTTCCTCTGCCACGTAATTTATTTGGTAAATGACACGCACCAGCTGTGATAAATTTTCAAGACCGTGACATCACGTTTGATGGCAGACTAGCTTTATCTGCAAAACTGTGTTTTTTTATGTCTTTTCTAAACAGCGTGATCTCTTCGGGTTTCCTATTGATTAAATTCAATCAATGAGTGGCGTTAATTGGAAATCATCTAGTGCGATGATTGAACACTTAGTTTTCTTGTATATGACATGAGCAAGTACTGTATAGTTGATACGCTTTATCATGTTTTAGATGCATTATTCAAGCTTTCCTGCATTTTTAGTATTTCCAACCGCGCAGATATAATCGGTACCATTACTAGGTCAAGTACATCGAACCTATAGCTGTGATTCGTGTAATTGCTTTTGTTTGCTGGATATATTTTCACGAATTGACACGCCATCATCAGCCATGCCCAAACTACTGCTGCATGAAGGAATCCCCAAGCCATTTCTATCTGTCACGGTCCCATGATGTAACAATCCACCGAGTACCTTCACTTGAGCTCATTTAATCGTTCCGTCTCCATGGTGGGTGCTATTTCCATGCAGAAAACAAGGAAACAGCTTCCATAACTCAAACCCCATTCATAAACTTTGCCACTACAGTAATAACGCCGAATGTGTGTTTTTTATCAGCACTGTCCAGTCCAGCTACCTGTGTTTGAGCTTGTCTTCACATGTGCAAAAATGAAAACTCCTGACTTGATACTTGACTATTATAAATCTTGACTTAAAGCTTTAGTGACTGCAGGAATTCATATTCTTTGGGTCTTTCGGTAAAGTCACGTAGATAGGTTCAAAGAAACGTCGTAGTTTTTTGTTATTTTGTTATTTTCTTTGAACCTATCTACAGGACTTTACCGAAACACCCAAATAATTTGACTGTTATAGTTACTTTAATGAAGAGCCTGTAGCTGTCTCAGACGGGCCCCAGTGTACCGGTCGGCTTATCACAAACAAATAATTAACAAAGATACTCAATTGACCAAGCAAGAATTTTTCTCCCGCGAAACAATATATAAATGCACCCCTTGTGACTTTCAAATATGCTGTAGTGCAGTTTATGCATAGATGTGAAATAGTATTGTAGTAAAAGGCACATTTTTGATGTATTAAAGTGAGATAAAGAGGTTGTGAAGGTGTTTATCACAATATACCATTTTAGAAATAAATGAAAGAAGGGGAAAAAGCGAAATAACCTGTGTTAGAAGGTGGGGAATACATATCTGGTAAAGCCTCATTGATTCCACTGTGTAACAATTGTTTTTTGTTCCTGGGTAGTAAGTGTTATTTCCTAATTGCTTATGCATCAAAAGTAAAGAAAATGGCTATTATTCCCCACAAACTTTGCTTTTGTGACCAGGACAGTGATATTTTGAAATTTACCTATTTTCAATGAGAAAACGGGTCGAATTTGTGTCTTTTCGTTCACATAATGTCAGAAAAAAACAACATGAATCAAAATTAACATGTATTTATACTAAAGTTAAACAAAAATGACTACAAAAGATTTAGACACCAAGGCGCACTACCACAGGCGGGACTGGCCACAGCGGACCGAGTTCTCTGTGAGGAGGAACAACGTCAAGTGGGAGCCACTGGTGGACCCCCGGAAGGTGCAACCACTGCACATCAAATTGGGCCTCATGAAGCAATTTGTCAGAGCTGTAGATAAGAAGTCGGCAGCCCTCAAGTACCTTCTAGACTTCTTCTCTAAGCTGTCTTGAGGCAAAGGTCAAAGCCGGTGTCTTCGCCGGACCACAGATAAATAAGATCCTGGAGTGCAATGAATTCCCCAAGAAGCTCACTAGTAAGGAGAAAGCGGCTTGGAACAGCTTTGTCGCAGTGGTTCGTGGCTTCCTCGGCCATCACGAGGTTGAAAACTATGTGGAGCTGGTTGAGACTCTGGTGAAGAACTAAGGCATAATGGGCTGTAAGATGTCCCTCAAAGTCCATATCCTTGATGCTCATCTTGATAAATTCAAGAAGTTCATGGGAACGTACTCGGAGGAGCAAGGCGAGCGCTTCCACCAGGGTATACTGGACTTTGAACGCCGCTACCAAGGACAGCATAACGAGAACATGATGGGAGACTACATTTGGGGGCTAATTCGTGTAAGTGATTTACAGTATAATCGTAAATCTCGAAAAACTACTCACTTCCAAATCTTTTGTAGTCATTTTTGTATTACTTTAGTATAAATACACATTAATTTTGATTAATGATGTTTTTTCTGACTTTATGTGAACGAAAAGACACACATTCGCCCGTTTTCTCACTGAAAATAGGTAAATTTTAAAATATCACTATTCTGGTCACAAAAGCAAAGTTTGTGGGGAATAATAGCCATTTCTAGACTTTTTAGGCATAAGCAATTACGAAATAACACTTACTACCCAGGAACAAAAATTGTGTTACATATTCTCAATACAGCCCTCTTTTTTTCAGTGGAGCCCTGTGATAAATGTTTGTACAATGCACTGCTGAGTAAATTCAATCAGAATATCAGAGTAGCCCGAGGAAACCCATCATGTTGGAAGAGTCTACTTACATGATGATGTTTGTGCAATCCACCAACTCCTCAACCCGATTACAACACGCATGCATCATCACCACACCTCGTAAACTTGGTGACGATTGAAGTGAGCTTCATTACGAGGCATTTACACATTTGCACATGCATCAATTGTCGCATAATGTCGCATCAGCAATGTGAACTCGGCCCTGTGTAACTATGTGTAATTTTATCGAAGCTAGTGATAATTACTTAATGGGGAAAACATGCATTGTGGGTCCACGTACTGTTTAGAGATTGCAGAGTGGATTGTGTAAAAGTTTGGGACATGGCCCCTGACACTGCCATACACGTGCTGTGTTTGCACGGGGGCATCAAAATCTCATCAGGCTCAATGTCAACCGAGCAAACTTAATTAAAACTGGATCTTGTTCACAAGACATTCACGAAAATCCCTCGCACGAATGTTTCTTCATCTCCTCTTGATATAAACAGCTTTTGGCTGTTTAAACTTCTTTCACCTGTACTCTTAACAAGTGTCTATTCATTAAAATAAAGGGTCCTAGTGTAAGTGCAGCTCTTGTGAAATGCTAACATTTTGTTACAGGGTTTAAATATCCAATTGGTGTTTCCAATCATAACGTATAATGTGGTTACAAGAGTAAAGCATAAAACTTTGTACAATGTGCAGCATTTGCAAAGCATCTGACTGTCACATCATACCCTTCAGCTATAGGTCTATATGTTTCACAATTCAATTTACAACTTAACGTTTTAAATTCTGCAGACATATAAAGTTATTTCTGTCTGGGTGTGTTGCGGTTAATAGCACTTTACCCACAATTGGCAGGACATGAGTACAAACCGAGACAGTTTTCGATTCAACCCATAATTATTTTGGGGACAGTAAAATATGTACAAATGTTGGTGTGTGGAATTGGCAGAGGGCAGCCAACGCTATCAATGGAAGTGCCTCATCCCATTTTCCATTTGAGCAGGGAGACACTTTGACTTGATGTTCATGATTTTTTAATTCATCTTGGGAAGTCGCACTTAATTTGAACCAATACTTATTTAAACTCTGAATAGTTGTATGTATGTTGAACTTCTTTTACACTGTACATAGCCAACCGTACTTATCGAAGGTGCGTAGAAAGGATTGATGGTGATGAATTAATGAAGATGTCTGATGATGGAATGCTGAAAATAGAGTTGAATTATGATGTTTGACGGCGATGCTGATAGAACAATGATGGAATAATGATGATAGTTAATGGTTATTAAGTAACCGTTAATGTAAAATGTCTGTTATTTTTTAAAATACTAATCCTTACTGAGTATTTGAGCATGAGAAGATACTTTGGTAATTTCAATGACCAGATGGCCGCTTCTCAACATCTGGTCACCATATAAAAAATACACCCAAGCTAGCATGTCTCTTAGATAAGAAAATAAAACACGGACGAGAGAAATCCATGAGGACCTCTTTTTAAAAGGATAATAAAATACGTTATCTTGTCTGACACATTTGGCTCCTGTTCAGAAGGCAGTTGTGCCTGTAGAGTACTGGTACTTGCAGGCAACATTGGATCCTCCGTGTGACTGCTCACCAAACCCCTCAATAACTGCAGGGTTTGGCTCTTAATTACTTATTGGCTTCTATCGAGTATGAACCATAATATACCCTACAGTTAATGTATGGCAACAAACACGC
The DNA here is from genome assembly GCF_965212315.1 of Lampetra planeri. Taxonomy (NCBI): domain Eukaryota; kingdom Metazoa; phylum Chordata; class Hyperoartia; order Petromyzontiformes; family Petromyzontidae; genus Lampetra; species Lampetra planeri. The sequence continues at coordinate 6,445,112 of NC_136107.1, read as the reverse complement.
CTGCAAATTGGTAATAAGTGTTTGTTAATAGTCATTTGAGGGCCCATTGTAATTATGTATCTTGTTTTGCAAGAGAACTGCTCTGTTGTGAGTCAGCAGTTAATGTGTTGTTGCAGTCATGACTGTCGGTAAATGTTTAACGTCACAGTCTTGTTGACAGTTGCATTTAGTGAACTTATTTTTATAGATAAATGGCCTCGTGGCCAATACGTTTATGATTAGGTATGCAACAATCAGTTAAAATCAATTCTTACCATTCAGCATAGCAGCGTGTGTAAATATATTAATAATTTATGCTAATTACACAACTACTAACAGCATGATATCGGAATTAATAGAATGAGAAGTATTGCTCAAATAATTACGGTTTAAATGTCATCAGTATGATTTGGCTGTGATTGTATGTGCTACATTATGAACCTCCCGGCATGTCTAGAGCTGTTCCTCTCCGATTGCAATACATATTGAGCGCCATTCAAAATTGTAAGCCCCCATAAAATATTTGCCATGGTGTGTGGATCGGTAAACGTGTGCAAAGTGTGATTTTTTTCTTATTATATCTGGAGAGGTGTGAGTGCGTGATAGGCGACATTATGCCGAAACTATATAGGATGAAATTAACAACAACAAATGTGTGCCTCGCCATACTACTGATTTATCCATTTAATATTCTTTTCAGAATCTGAATATTTATCCTGGAGAAATGTGATGAGCTATGAAGCTATTATTCACGGATGTCCAGTAGGGGGCGGGTCAGGAAGTTACAGAAACAAACAATACAAGCAACGATCGGAGTGCAAGGTACAGGCATACCCCGTTTAGCGTGGGGGATGTGTGCCTGGAAACGAGAGCGAGAAGTGAATCAGCGCTAGACGGGTTAATTATAGCATAGGCTCTATGGAGATGTGTTCCTGACATTGTAATTTATCACGTACGACCAACATATTAGGGGTTCATTAAAAACAATACAGATAAACATGATTAATAAATACTGTTAGTGGCACATGAAATGTTTAAATACGATTCACAGTGAGAATAGGGTTTCCCCTTTTTTCTGGCAACAAAATAGGTGTTAAGATGTTAAAACACCAAACTGAAACCTTTTACAAGGAATCATGTCTGCATTAACCACAATACTTGTCAGAATGCAAAGAAAAAACAAACTCTGATAATATATGCATTGTCTTTGAAACTGATTGGTCCACACCAGAGACAGCTTTCTTTGGAGTGTCGTCTCAAAAGGTGTTAGACCAGAGGATGCCAAAAGGCGAACAGCACAAAGACAATGCCACTATCAGAGTAATGAGAGCTCGGGGTGAGCAGCTACATCATGGGACCTCCTTTGCCAGTACCAAAATATGAGAATAGGTTTTCCCATTTTTTCTGGCAACAAAACAGCAAAAGTACATCAATTTCCAAACTTGGGCAAGGCAGCAAAACAATAGCAAAAACTGTCCCAGACCACACCAAGACAACTATTAATAAACCTCGGCGATCCGTTTGTCCGTCAACTAAATTATAAGAGCCTCTCAGAAGGCCTGAATCAAAAAGTTATAGAAAGTAGACCCCCCCCCAGATGTGGGGGTAAAATGTTGATCCAACAGGTTTATAAAAATTGTCAACCCCCCAAAAAACATTTTCACCCCCCCCCCCCCCCAAAAAGGAAATTTGGAGGCAAATATGGCAGTAGTATCACACACATTGGGGAGGGGTGGTGGAGGGGAAAATTCTAGTACCATAAAATTGAAATACAGAGGTTTTGATAACAAGTACAGTCCAAAATGTCATAATTTATATGGCGACAGAGAGAATGTCTTAATTTACCATAATTCATAATTACCTATGCAAAAAACTTTTCTTTGTGCATTCTTTTACAGGTACTCTTGATGTCCTGGAAAACCATAAACCCACTCTGATCAAGTTGAGAGCTTGAACAACAAACCATGTAGACTTGAGCTAAAGTGTATCAATACAGACAACAAAGCAAACTGAGAAAGTACAAACTAAGAGTAGGGGACCCTTCGACACGTTTGTTTTTGATTGCATCTTCCGCTTGGAAATCATCAATCTCTCAACGCTTCAGATGAATCCTGCAATGTCTCATACGAGTTCAGAGCAGACCTCCTCGACAATGGGCCGACTGGACTGGAGTGCCTTGGCCGCGTTTGCCAGCCCGTGGCTGCAGGGCCCGCTGTGCACCCACTCGTGGGTGAGCCTAGTGGCGCGGGGCGCCGTGCTGTTTGCCGTGGGCGTCTTCCTCGCGCTGGTGCTCAACCTGCTGCAGATCCAGCGCAACGTCACGCTCTTCCCACCCGACGTCATCGCCAGCCTCTTCTCCTCCGCGTGGTGGGTGCCGCTCTGCTGCGGCACTGCAGCAGGTATGCCGGATTCCCTTTTGTATTATTATTATACAGGGTGATCCATATATGTGTAATACAAGAGTACACTGACGGTCGCCGATCGGTGGGATAGGCTCTGCCGCTTCAGCCATTAGCCGATTAGGTGGATGGGGTCAATTGGGCCAAAGTTCAAGGGCGGAGCTCAAGGGTGCTCGTGGGTAACCATCTAGAGGGTTCGTGAGGGGGCGTGGCTATAGGCGGGGCTTGGTGACGTGTGAGAGGGGTTATAAGGGGAAGCAGGAAGAGGCTTGTGGTCAGTGTGTGAAGTCTGGAAGCGGGACCACGTCTCGCGCCTCCGGAACGCCAGCGGCCACGTGGCGGTCCGGTGGCTGTCTCCTCGCGCGCCGTCTGCCAGCGGTGCGCGGGAGCGGGGAGCGTGAGCGAGCCGTGCACAGGACAACAACAACTTACACCGCGGAACGAGGAGCGAGCGGTATTACGTGGAAAGAACGCGGAGCTATCCAGCTGTCGAGATATAAATAATAAAGAAGACACGAATCCAAGATCGTCGTCGAAGTGCTTTATTACATATGGATGCCTGACTGATTTCCAGCGACCCTCTATATACGGCAATACCCTTTATTTGCATCTCCTCCTGTTACGTCATTTCGCAAATACGTCGTCACTTTATTAACACCACTACCTGATTTGCATCGTCTCAACAACCCACACTTCTCGTATCCATCGCCTTGGTCTTCGCCTTCACCCTCCCTATAAATTGCTTTGATTTATGTAGTTTCGACATTCGTCGCACCTTTAGGAACGTATCCCCGACGTAAACTGGGATTTTATTGTATATATAAATGCATTCCTAATGGTTTTTGTTCCCTTTTCAGTGACATGAATGGCAGTTGTCCATTGTGCAACACTACTTAAACTTCTGTTTAAAGCCTGCATTGTTTACATAGCAATGTTTTCTTATTTTTAAATGCTCCTGTTTGAGCTCTTAGCATATCATCAATAAAAATCCATTCTTATACTTGATTCACAATCAATGGATTAACTATACAGATGTAAGGACAGTACGGGGCCAAGTTGTTATAAATAATGATTGCAGCGAACGAGGACAGGAAGGGTCAAGTGAGGTAACTGGTTGAGGCGTCAACGCGGGGGTAGAGATGGAACCCCCGGGGGTGTTATAGTGAGGCAAAGGAGAGAGTTCGGGGAAAAGGGGCATGGCAGAGCCGAGGGGAAATAAAAGGCAGCGTGGAGCGGGGCTCAGGGCTGCTGTGGGGATTCGGGGTCCGGACCGTCGTCGCTGTCATCACGGTGGACCGCCCTCATCGTCTTCGAAGGCTAGGAAAGAATTTGTATATCTTCGCCGTGGCTACTACATCGACGGCTCCTATATAGTCAGTCAGCTATATAGTGAACATCGCGTAGCAACTACATAGAGTCACTCAGTTGTATATAGTCAACCTGCGTCCACCTGATAACATGGCATAGAGTCGGGTGGGCTGTAATATATAATCAATATATTTAACTTAAGCAAGACAGCGTCTCTGAATGCTACATTACACATATAAGAAGCATTTATTTTTTATTAATATGCTTATGAAGCTTTTTTTTTATTGCACTAGATTGTATGTTCACCACAGAGACAAACAAAATAATTGATTTGTTGAATCTTGTAGTGACTTAAATTCTTGACAATTCATCAAATCAAAGGGGTGAATGTCTAACTCCATACTCGTGTTGTTTTCCATGTGAGCAGTTCAATGTTGAAACGTTTAATCGATACACAATTGTTTGTCTGTGGCTTTGAGCAACACATTTTCTTGTCGTGCCCGAGAACCAATGGCATTTGAGGTTGTCTCCGCACCCGCAATGCTATGACATTGCCCTTGGTTTCTAATGACATCCCACCAAAAGAGCTGCATCAGCACCGAGTACCAGGGTTGTGCGCTTGTACTTGACCCAACTGATCCTCCCCCGCTCCTTCAGCTGTCACGGTTTCCTATTACAGGGCTCTCGCACAGCAGGCTGGCATGGAAAGCGTTGCCCGACACGATTCACCCTCTGCTCGCGTGACATTGCATTAATGCTGGTTGCTTGCCAATGCATTTTTATTTTTTGCCCTAAATGATTTCGCTGTGTCCGCTGAATACAGTGTTCCATTGCTTAAGGCTGATGTGTGTAAGTTGCAACATTCGGTCAAACTCTTTTTGACCTCGTCCCTTGCATTCTCTGTTTTTAAAAAGGGACATTGCAATATTTATGCCACAGCTGGGCATTATGAATATTTAAGTAATCGATTACATATTATCAACCAGTATCATTGATACTGGCAAAAAGGTAACATAGCTATAACTGCTCAACCCGAGTTATAAATGCTCCGATACTTGCGTTGTCTTTGTACTGTTTCCCTATTGGCGTTCTCTGGTCTGACAGTGGTGAGACAAGGCCATAAAGAAGGCTGTCTCCTGTGTAGGCCAATCAGTTTAATAGACAATGCATATATTATCAGAGCATGTTTGTTTGCAAATTTTTGCCACGAGTATGTGTGGTTAATGCAGACTTGATGCCTTGAAAAAGGCATCTGGTGTTTAAACATCTTAACACATGTTTTATTGCCTGAAAGGGTAAAGCCTATTATATTTTTAATCATAATTACTCCTTTTTGGTGAAAATGATCAATTCGGGGATCATGATTTGTAACATGCCTAATGAATGCATCTTATGCAGTTGTGTTTACCATGTACGTAAGGGACATTAATATTATTGTGACTATAGTTATCGTAACGTGTTTCTGTCCCTTCCCCTTCCTACCTGTTGCCTCACGCCTGGCAGTTGTCATTGGGCTGCTGTACCCCTGCATCGATAGACGCCTGGGGGAGCCTCACAAATTCAAGCGCGAGTGGTCGAGCGTAATGAGGTGTGTCGCCGTCTTCGTTGGAATCAACCACGCCAGTGCCGTATCCTTTGGTTGCACCCATTGCCTGGTGTGCAGTGGGTATTTCTGACCCAAATAGAACTTGCACAACAGTGGAGTGTGCAGTGGAGTGTGCAGTCGGTGCAATTGCACCGGGGCTGCGCTTGCTGGAGGGGTGCAGGTGGTGGACTACAAAGAGAGGGGGGGGAAGGTGGAAAAGAGGACCTTGTGTTTTTTTTCTTTCGCCAGGGTCCATGCTAGCCATGCTACTACACTGCAGTTGCAGGACATTCAGTGTGAGCAATAATAAAAAGTATGTGGATAATTTTTCGTTTTATAAAAAGGCTCTAGTGTTCGTGACCGGGCCATGTGATGCTACAATTAAGGCTAGTATGTATGTATGTATATTTAACTTTTTTCCTACAGTTCTAAAGAAATGAGCTTTCAATCTAGATTTAAAAGTGCATCGCTCAAGTGGCTTCCTAATATCGGAAGGAAGAGCGTTCCAGACGGCCGCAGACATGGTATGCGGCCGTGTCTGTGACCGAGCCATGTGTTGCTACAATTAAGCAATGTTAAGTGAGGCCACCTGTGATCTGCACACTGGTCTGACCTTGAGTACATCACTCTAACAAGAATGTATTGATCAGTTTAAATACAAACTTTGTTGAGTAGCTGCTCCTGCTGTATTGTCAAGTTGGGTCAGCCAAGGTAAAGGGGAGATGGGTTTGAACAACGCCTGATTTAAGTGCCCGTCAGTTTTATATACATAGAAATGCCATACGATACATTTTTCGTAAGGCAGTCTAATTTAAAATAAATAGTTTATTCTGTTGACAAATAGTATTTAACTACAACTGTTCAAAAAAAATACTTTGCCAATGATTACCAATTGCTGAGCGTGGTGGTGCAAACTTGTTTGTAATATCATGTATGAAACTCTTACGAGTCATGCAAAATATATGCAAATATCACATGCTAATTACTAAAAAACTATCGAACTAACAATACTAATGAGACGAACAACACTGAAAATTTACAATTTGGAATATCGATTACAAAATGAGAATTAATCATGTAGTTTGTAGGTTTTTCTTAACGACTGTGACCCCTTCCAGAAAGTGGACTTTGCCAACAACATCCAGTTGTCGCTGACGCTGGCCGCCCTGTCCATCGGCTTGTGGTGGACATTTGACAGATCGCGGAGTGGCTTTGGCCTTGGCATCGGCATCGCCTTCCTTGCGACGCTGGTCACGCAGTTGCTGGTCTACAACGGAGTGTACCAGTGAGTTGTGCTCACACGCTGTGCTGCTGAACTCCCACCTTACTAGTGTATTAACACTTCGAATTATGTTCATTTCCACCTGTTATAATTGAAATATCGGTTTGTCATGCGACGAACATCACTCTCATATGCAAAACTCATATCGAGTTTTGAAACCAGGTGCTAATGTCATCTTGGGAACCAGGCCAGATGCCTCTGAATGTTCACTTTAAATACCTGCAACACATGCCCGCTATTGGCTTCTACAGTCTCACGCATAGCAACACAAGGCTACATGTGTGCAAATAAGTGATTGAGTGAACTTAAATATGCGTACACACCACCATTGTAGTACAAACAGTGTGTGGCATATTCAGGGCACTAGAACATGCATTTATAATTCTCGTGTGTTCAGGAACACACCTGGATTGCCCATGAATGTAGAGATTGTTGACCTCGTCATTGTGCATTTTGGGGGAGAGGGGCGGGGGGCGTGGGGGAGAGGGGCGGGGGGAGAGGGGCGGGGGGCGTGGGGGAGAGGGGCGGGGGACGTGGGGGAGAGGGGCGGGGGGCGTGGGGGAGAGGGGCGGGGGGCGTGGGGGAGAGGGGCGGGGGGCGTGGGGGATTTAAAAGTGCGTAGCTCCAGTGGCTTCCTAATATCGGAAGTAACAGCGTTCCGGACGGCCGCAGTGACCGTCTTTGTTCGATGGGAGTGTGGTGAGTGTGTAAGTGAATGGTGAAAGGAAGATGGAGGGGAGGGTGGCTGCTGTCACCCCGTGTGACCCCCACCCTGGTGATGGCTTGGGAAGGCCTTCATCCAGCAGTGGCCAATGATGATTATGATTTAATGTACTACAATACCTAACCGTCCTTGATGAAGCAATGTATTTTTATTCTTTATTGACATACTCCGACTGCAAAATAAACACAGGTAGTCCAACTGAAGGTCACGTACACATCCGTGAAAATAAAATAATGCTCCTTTGACCCTTTTATCTGATGTAAAATCCGGAGCAAAAGTCAGCAATGCTGATGCGTTTATCTTAGAATATTTGTACATATTGGTCAGAGTTGAAATAGTGGTCAACAGGAGACGTGGAAGTGATACAATTCAAGAGGACCGCAGTTTTATCAGACTTTTTAAAAGAGTTAACTATTTCTAGGGCCCGTGACCTCAAGAGACCCTAGAGCTGAATGGCTGTAGCACGCGTTGCTGCCTCTGACATGCTCGGTGTACACGTGGCAGAAACTTTTGACCCGCATTATGTTTTTACCCTGGGAGGTGTTTTTGACAGAATTGCTCATTTCATGTACAGCTTTTTGTGTTTATATTGCAAATTCCTCATCTTGCCCCTAATTTTGTGGCAACCCTGGCACATATATGAGGCAGAAAAAAATGATAAAGACGGTCCTGATGAGATACATAGTACATTCCGAACAAGACTGACCAAAGAGACAGACATGGCAAACAAATCTAAAGAAATAATAGATTATTGAGTACAATCGCGATCCCATGTCATGGTCATTCACCACATTGTGGCAGGGAGCTGGAAAATAGTTTTGTATCTAGAGTCTTAATGTGTTGTGCTTGGAAACTATATTATAACGCGTTGTATATTTTGCATATGGAGAGTGGTGTAAAGTCAGTCAGCAAATAATAGGCTGTTGACATCCAAAGTAATTCAATCTGTTCCAGTGGTCGATCAAAACCTGGGGAAGGTCTAACCAAGCATGTTTATATTGAGTTTGGAATTACACCAATCCATATTTTTGCTTCATAAACAAACAAGAGGGTCCAAAGGTTGAATCTTGGTGTTATATTGCTCTTTGTCCTTATGCTGCAAGCACTCACAAATAAACTGTTGACCCACCTCATTGTGGCTTTGTTTTTTTGTGGCAGGTAAAAAAAATCCCAATTGTATCATGACTGCTATTGCCACCATTTCATGAGACAAGGAAAACATTCGGAACTTCTGCAGAAGAGTCCAACCCTTTGCGTTTGAAAATGGCCCACAGAAGTAGATTTCACAGAGCTACCTCTGAGATCCCTTTAATTCACCTCTGTTCAACACAGTAGGGAGCAGCACTTTCCCATCTACTCTGCATATACGGTGATGTTTGAAGCATGATAGTATCATTTTAATTTCAAATGTCAGAGCTGGAATTTAACCAAATTAAGTGCACAACCAAATTTAATGAGATTGCTTTTTTGTGCTTTCATTGAAATGACTGAGACCATCATCTCACTCCACTTGAAAGCCCAGTTTAATGTCAGTGCCTGGATTCGAACCCAGGATCTAAGTTATGCCAGCTGAGCATGCTGACCTCTGAGCTACCCAGCCACCTCCTTTAATTGTATTGTTATTGTGGGCCAGTTTTTTACTCGTCCAGAATGGCGTTTTTATGTTCGAAAAACAGTGTAAATTTTGGGCTTATTTCGTTTTTTGGGAGTGGGAGGCTATTGAAGAGCCTAGAGGGGATAATGCTCAAATGTTTGCATCGACAGGTTCACAAATCCCACTTCCTACACTGCCATCTCTTGCTAAATGCACAGCCCACCAGGTTGGGTAGTTTCTCAAGTCTACTTCATCCACAAATCGTTGCCTTCAAAGTACTGAATTTGCCACCAGCTAAACATTATTACCGAACATCTGAGTTCAGTAATTTATATATTTATGCAATCTAATTCCAAAAATATGTATTATGAACAACTGAGTTGTTGGTGGAATTCAACATATCGAGTAATTCACTTTAACGATTAAAAACAGGCCGGGGCTGTGCTGTGAAGTCTGCAGGTGGTCTCTTCTTTCTTAAAGGAGACCATTTGGAACTTCCAATCTGGTTTCTACGTTAGTATGCTGCTGCTCATAGGTATAATACTAGCCAGACATGAGTTAGACTGCTTGCTACAGCAAATCCAGTTCAGGCCTTAATATACAAAGCGTTTCCTTTCTAATAACCCCACTTTTATGTCCTAGGTAGAATGTAATAAGAAGAGGGGAGAACTGAGCCTATTTAGCAGAAAGGCTGTGTCTAAAGATCGTACATTTTTTTTGGGAAGTTCTAAATGTTTGATGGATCGAACGTCATGGAAACCTAATTTAGTTGGTGTGTTTTTATTTGACTAAAAGTATGGACATAATAATTGAGAATTTTTATTCAGCTCATCATCATCCTTCTGTGGTTGATAAAGTGAGTATAACGTTAAATTAATCAGTGGAAGGGTCCTGTGGCGAAGGTACCTCCTGCAAAAGAAATGTGGAATTTCTACAGTTAACTCATGGCCATTATTCAGAATGGGGACCTTCCATTTCCCGGTTGAGAATCACTGTCTCAGAAAATACCCACGTTATCTGTGATAATATCCCATAACCAAACCAAAGTACTTGTTTTCATCCTCTCAAACCAGATAAGAGTGGAGTGTTTTCCATGCCTCTTGTCAATTATTAACAAAAACATAACGTTTGCACATTAAATGATAATTTCCTGTGAATATGCGATAGAATGAGAAAATTTAGATTTTAGACATTTGTAGATATAACAGATATAATTTAATTTCAAATTAAAAGGTACATGTTAGTGCTTGCGAGTATAATAATTTCCAATCTTAGTGACAGGATGTTTGCTCCTCGATTGTACACTGTTATCCATCTCGTGAAGGTTAGGAGCTTCCAGGGCAATAACCTCTGACTTCCCGATCCATGAACTACTGCAGTCTGCTAACTTGTTGATTGTACACGTGGCCAAAAAATGAATTTAGTTTTTTTTTGTTATGGAGCTGTACACATTTCTAGTATCCTACTTAGTGCTTTTTTTGTAGTTCTGTCCTGCACCATTTATAGTTGGAGAGTTAATATTACCAGCTGGCAATTGTGCTTGAATGGGCTGGTTTGTAAGGCCGACCTGGTAGATGTCACTAAAAGTTCAAAATTAAAGTTCATTGCAACATAAATTAACTGCATTGACGGATATATTGGAATATTGCTGGAGGTATTGTGGAAAGTCTAATTTAACTTTTTTGGAAAATGTTATGCTTACTGTTTATACACAAGTCGACTCAAAGCATCTCCCTGCTCGGATGATCGTTTGAGCTGTGTTTGACGGTGGTCTTCATGACGGTGCCTTTCATCCAGCGGTGGAATTATCCACATTCCAATAGTGGGGACAATGCTAGCATGAGCCCACCACAGTTCACGTCTCACAAATGAGTGCTTAATTTATGATGGGTTCACTTTACCACCACCACCGTGGTATAAACTCGCAGGCTTTCCGTTTTGAATCAAATGCTACGATGGTAATGACAGCTGGCTAGACTTGTATGTGCAGTGCACTAGTGGTTGCGCACGTTATGTATATTCAGAAGTACACACACCATGGGCGTCGTAATGTGTGCACCCTACTACATGATCAACCTACAGCATTATATCCTTAGCCATGCACATCATCGGTAATTTGTATCTACCTGACTTGGCCTTCTAAGTCGACTCGGCCTAAAATCTTTGCCCTGTGTAGCTTGGTCAACATCACTTTGGAGACGGTGGCAGCTGGAGGTGGTGTTGGACACAGCTCTTTTGTGGTTTTCTGGTGTTAATCGGTGGTTGCTAACATGACTCACCTTAATAACCTTTGTGTGTATGCATATTTACACCTGCATGCATATGTGCGAAGCAATGTTAGGTTGGTTAACCTATGGTCTCCCACGCTTGGGAACAATTCGTGGCCTTATTGGTTTGGCATTTGCGTCATCTGACCCTTGCATTACATCGCGCCTGTAGTAGTCTACTACAAGAGGCGATCTTGTTTACTACAACTTCTATTGCCGAGCCATTGGCATCAGCCAGATCAGGTCTGAAAGGCTATATGCCCTCTGAATTTCACAGCCACCATGCATAAAACAGGCTGCTATAGGCTCTGGGGCTATGTGGTGGGCAGCAGAGGGCTTTGCAGCAAGGTGCATTGTAATGTACTTCTTGGCTTCCACGTCGATGCACCCTTGCTTTCATCACCTCCCTACTGACGAGTGTGGTGATGTATGGTCAAATAACCCTCACGACCCACACGAAATTAGGAGGACTGTACGTTAAATTAAATAACAAGAATCGAAAAGTCTTATAACAGGGTCGCTTGCAAATACCATTTGATGTCACGTAAAAAGTTATCCATGTTGCAGGATGTCATTTGCTCCATATTCTGAAGAGTAAATGATGAAAACATCTGTCCCATTGTGTGCGTTAGTGTTACACAATTGCATTTTCTACCTACCACAACGTTTTTGGGATTCACGAGGCGTTTAAGTGAAACCACTTTCTCAAGTCACGTGTGCATCACGGGGTGCTCGAGAAACTCAGGTGTGTGTGTGTTAGGAGGCTGTGCAAATTAAGGTACCTCATAGATAACAGTGTGTCAGCAAAGGAAATAGGGAAGCTGTTGAGACTGGACTTGAATGAGGGGCCAGAGTACGATGCAGATAGGTTTCTCTCGTACGAAAGCTTGCATGCTTCAGACTTTGACAGTGCTGGCCCTTGCACATTGTATTATATCGCGATACACTTTACTAGAAACGTGCATGCAATACAAGGCAGCAATTTCACTTATCTCGTTTTAGCCTACCACTGGAGAGGAGTTGTATCTGGTTTTATTGCACGGTCATGAAAGGGCCTCTTTACAGGTTTCACTGGAGTTTACTTGAGGTCGAGGAGCAGTCCCTATTGCACATGCGCAATAGACCACGTGCTTTTACACAGCATTTTATTACACAATCCATTGTACTGTAATGTCTTATTGCACTTTTGACTCTTACATGTTCGTTTTATTATATTATGCTTGTTTACACAGGAAGACTCACTTAGTCTCAAGACTCGCTTTCTGGGGGGGGGGGGGTCCTGCCAAGTTTTTTGCAGTAGGGGGCGATGTTGCTTCGTGCAACCGCAGTTGAGTGATATGGAAATCGGAGAAACCGGAGAAAACTCGTGCAGAACAGGGGGAGAACCATACAAACTCCAGACAGAAAGGCAACCGAGTCAGGGGACGCAAAGGGTGGCCAGATGTTAACTACCTCGCCTGGCATGAAGGAGGTGCGTGGGTTTGATCCCGATCCTGACGCCTGTATATTTGGAGTTTGCATGTTCTCCCTGTGATCGAATGGACTTTTCTCTGAGCCCTCTGGTTTTTCCCACCACATTTAGAAGCAACATGAGCCTAGGCTGCTAGAAATTTCCCCGTGATAAGCCACTTCATTGAGCTCTCATATGTGGCCAGGTTGCGTCTGAAAATGAGCTATATAGCTCAGTCGGTCTTACCTTAGTTGAGTTCTAGTTTTAAACGACCAGAGTTCAATCCCCAGCCATAGCTAACACCAGTGGCAAGTGATATCTGAACCGGTCCTCGGTTCATCTCCCCTCGCTCACCAACCTGCACTGGTCACACAACCCCCTTGACCAACATGGCACGGGGACGACTTCATCCATTCGTGGATTGAAACTGATAAAAGGCAAAGCTCTGCAATCGCTTACTCACGCCATTGCTGGCTGGAGGGCCTACCACTAGAGGGAGTGCAAGTTGGTATTTGAAAGGACTCTTCCATGTTGGCCAGATATCTTGAAAGAGGTGGCAGTACCCACTCTTTACCCCAACCACTCGTCATTTGCTGATTGACTGTGGTATATCCATTTTCACTGCTGGGTGGAGAGAGGTGGTGAATCTTCTGTACACTTACCCATTGTTTTAACTGCTATGCTCGGAGATCAAAGCACACCTCCGACCTCTGAATTGCAAGTCCAGTGTGCTCCCTGTTTATCCCATGGCAGCGTAGAAATTTAGAACGGGCCCTGTCAGTTTAAATTACGCAATATAACTATTGACTGTACTGTGGCTGTTAGTGACGGGAGCCGGTCTCTCTCTCTCTGTGGACAGGTACACGTCTCCAGACTTCCTCTACGTGCGCTCCTGGCTGCCATGTATATTTTTTGCAGGAGGAGTCACAATGGGGAACATCGGCCGGCAGCTCGCAATGGTAAAACCAAACTCCACAACAAAGCACGTGCGTGACACTTCACACCCTCCCCATTAAACATTTTTGTGGAAATGTTAAAACTTCCCTCGCACCGTACGTAGCCAACCGTACAAATCGGAGGTGTGGGGGAAGGACAACAAACTAAACACAAAAATAAATGTACGCCTTTTGGCGTCCTCTGGTCTAACACCGTTTTGAGACTAGGCTCAAAAGAAATCTGTCTCTGGTGTGGACCAATCAGTTTCAAAGACAATGCATATATTATCAGAGTACGTTTTTTGTTTGCATTCTGACCACAAGTATTGTGGTTAATGCAGACATGATTCCTTGTAAAAGGTTTCCGTTTGGTGTTTTAACATCTTAACACAGCTGTTTTGTTGCCAGAAAAAAGGGGAAAACCTCTTCTCAAAAATAAATTAGTTTTCAATCTAGATTTAAGAGTGCATAGCGCCAGTGGCTTCTTAATATCAGAATATCAGTGGCTTCCACAACATGGAACGCTGGACCAACATTTCGCCAACCACCTACCAACTTTGGTGCAAAGTTGCACATTTACTGGGTCCTTTATTCTCTTCAAGTGGCTTGGTTGCTGCATTGGTTTTGGCTTTGTCTCCGAACTGTTTAGTACGCGTTAACATTTATAACCCTGTTGTCAGTCCTCAGCTGGATGAGATTTTCCCCATACCATGTCGATCATAGCTGTTATTTTGCTATACTTTACTTCACCAAGCTGGTGAGTGCGGATTGTTGCAGGTGGGGAGCGTAGATATATGGGAGTTATAAAAGTAGAGTACAACAATGTATTTTGCGACACGGCTCCTCTGCTGTCCACCACGTCGTCCTACAGCCATGCACGATGGCCGCCACATCCAAGCCCTGATCCAGGCTTTGGAGGTCTGTCGAGATTAAGTGCATTCTGGGTGATGTAATCAAAGTAATTTTTTTACATATTATTTCAACATAAGTGGAAGTGAGTTTTCTATATATTCCAGACTTGTTTTTACAATGTTTACATTGGTGTCGTGTGCATAAAACTAGTATGTTATGAGATCACAGCCTATAACCAAAAAATCTTGCGTCCGTTCGATCTCTTCGGGGCTCATCAGAAACCAAGCAGGTCGCATTTCATCGTAATAAGTTTGCAAAAAACAAAAACGATTGCGATCTTTGCTATGTCATCATAATTTCCATGAGTCACAATTCACTGCTGGATGAAGGCCATCCCAAGGTGCAACCATCTCCCATACAACAATTCATCTTGCACTTGCACATAAGCTAATCTCATCACTCCCATCTCCTCGGTGGATGTCCTTTCGACTTCTTAACATTGGCTGCCACTCCATCATTAGTTTCGACCGCCAGCCATAACACTTTCGGGTGAATGTTCTGCCCAAGCCCACTAGCATGTTTCAACAATAAGTACGTCAGCTCATGAGTTATGTTTCAGTTTGGGCTGCGGCGTATTATAACGGAATGTTAAAGGCTTTAAATGTTTTTGTTGTCTGCCTTCTCGTGTCGACAGTACGAACGTCAGCTGACTCACGAGAAGCTGCACCAGGAGTGAAAGGACGGTTGGTGTCAGCCACGAAGCTTCGTGCACAACGGAGGCGAGGGGAAAGCGTGGAGAGAGACAGAGAAGAGAGACGGGAGTGATCCCATTGGGAGTCGGTCCCAGAAGAGCGTGAATCTCCAATACGGCTGCACAGTGGGTTTCGAGTTGGATACTGAGTTAACCACGTGGGGAAGAGCTGTGTGTGTATAGGGCGGTGTATGCTAGCGTGACGCACGCCGCCACGTTGCAGTGAGCAATGCAAACCCAATATGAAAAGCGACACATTTGCCGACAGCTTGTTGATGCGTAGACAGTAATTAAGTGGTATACACAGGTCACTCCAGAGTACATTTTAAGAATATGTGGCCATCTTTTTACATGAACAGTGTTGTTTTGTTGATATCCGATCATGCGAGGTACGATGCCAATGATGAAACCATAGATCTTGCTCAAAGCATCCAGTGTTTTTGACACCTTTCAGAGTTCATCAGTAGGTGTTAGAGTTGGTTAGAGAACTCTGATCAATTTTCTTTATACGGAAGTATTCGTGTCAGTTGAGTTTCATAACAAATCAACTGTAAAGGTATTTCATTTTTTACTTTTCAATTCAGCATGTGCGATTACCGGAGGAAATGTGTAAATTGCAGTTAAAATGTAATGCACCATTTTGAAATGAACAACATAAAAGTAAATGTATTGATGCTTCAATGGTTGATCAAGAAACTCAATTCAAATTGTGGTTGTTTTAAGCATTTGCTATTCAACTGCAAGCAACCACAACTTATCAGAACGTGAGACGATTAGAAATCGCGTGCCCGTGTGCATATCCCAGCATGAAGCTATACATTTGGAAAAGTAATAGCTAAATTGACATAGGTTTTTATCCAACAGTTACAAAATAATTGGCAAAAGTGGGACATGTTGAAAGGAATTCGACAATTTCCATTCACCCTTTATGTTTTTGTAAATACAGAGGTTGTGCCTTTTGTGAATTCTCAGGGCATATCCAAAATACTCTTTGGTTTTTTTCAAATCTAGAACATATCCAAAATATTTCGTAATAGCTCCTGTTAACTTATCGTTTGGAATGCATACACATCGACCGTTCCCTATCCTCATGATCGGAGAGGGACCTTGTCCAGTCTGGAACGTGCGAAAGAAACACAGGTTCGTTAACGAATGACACAGCCCAAGAAACAACTGGGTTCTGTTTAGTTTCTATGTCAGAGCAGGGTGTCGGTCCACAGAGATGCTGCAGTGGAAATCCACTTTGTGTGAGAATAATAACGTGCCAGTGCACCCCCAAAAGCCCATTTACTGGTTCGAGATGGATTTGTGACCGTTATGAGCTCCATTCACTAAACATTAATTTTCTCTTCCCCCCCCCCCCCCGCTTAGTGATGCTTATCATGATATTGCCGTGAGTTAGAGGGGCAACACTTTGTGAACGGAGGTGATGGCCTTCAGCGTAGCTGTGAGTCAGCATTGAGGCCGCACAGGTGGCTTATCGTGCATGTGTGCATGGTGCGGTGAATGAATCGGGACTCCCTGAAGTCCGATTAGAAGTCAATTGATATGCTTTGGTGGCAATAATACCAGACAGAGGAGAGTAATCCCCACGTGGCAGTTGTATGCACAAGCATGCAGCTACAAAATAGCAGCTATCTTGCTTACGGGTTGTCTTCCTTTAAACGAAACCTCATTCGTGTTAATCATTACGGCTGGCTCCAGGCAACCGATCTAACACTCTTATTCTTATTTAAAATCCGCTACGGTGTATGTTGTCACTCCAAAATGAACAATGTTCTGAGTATTTTGCCATTTGCAGCCTACTGGTTTGTTGATTCTATACCTTCTTGACACTCGGTATTTGTGGATTACCGCTGTAAGTAGACTGCAACAGATGTCCCTTGCCTCTTGCTGCTATGCTACTGCAATACATGTTAAGGTGCACAGCACACACGTGCATCCCTTCCGTTAAGAATACTTGAACGTGACCTGAATATTCAGAGATTTAAGTAATTGTGCAAATGTTTAGCTTTGACTATTGAGATCCTCCTCAGAGAATCTGTATCTTAAACGTTTTAAGTGCAATACTAGCAGACGATATGCATCCACGCCTGCGTCAAACTATAACACAATCTTCATCTATAACTATATAGGTCTTTTTTGACTACCTAGAGGAAAAAAGAAGTGGCTGATTGGCTTTTGTAAATAAAAAATAAATATCACTTGTGTATTGATAACCTTACGTGTGTCAAATATATTAATTTGTTAAAATATTCATGTGAGCTATTGGTTGTTTGAATGTTCATGTGATATTTCTTACATGCTTGCTGGAATTTGCTTTCTCTGTGCATTGATGTAGGGTGTGAAAATTGTGTTACCCCCGTCTCGAGGAAATATCTCTTACATATAAAAAGAAATATAAGACACGGAAACTCTTGAAATGTCTTATCTAACACACATAAAACATTACTACAAGTGACGGAAACTCCCAAGGTTAACAGGAGGTGTCCTGTGGAGAAAATGGCTTCCTTAGGAATGTGGAATTTACACCGCTAGCTCGAGTCTCCCCATTGGAGATGTGTGCTGCCCCATTATTTGGGCAGGCAGACTCGTCAAGTTTAATTCTGCAATCGCTTGTCCGATGTTATTTTAGAGTCCAAGCCAAAAACGACCTGTTAAGGCTAATTCAAGCTGATTATTTTATTGTCTGGGTATAAATGTTGCACCTCTTGAAATCATACTCAAGCAATGTGACCTTGAGTGTGCACGATGAAGTTCAAGAGTGGAGGCCCTGGACAAGTGTTATAAAAATAATAACAACCCAACATGGGTAGATGAGATAATCTGGCCATGGCACTCAACCAGTGTTTACACTGGAGAGTTAATTCTGAATAAATGCTCAGATTAGAACAAAATCAAGAGTTTAATAACACTCCCTTGTGTGAACACCGCTGATGCGCTTCTTGGCCTTGCTTAAAGGGAAAGACTCTACAAAACAAACGTGTACAATCTTCTTAAAATGACATCACAAACATCCGAGGGGCCAGTTGAATGCAGCACGTAATATTAATTTGTATTACATTTTTAACTATTCTCAATGTATTCCAAACTGTTCGGCCACATTTAGCAAATGTATAAGTGAGTTCATTAAATAAATATTGCGTTTCCTTGAACTGGCAAAAGGGTATCTCTGAATGTGTTTGCCGGGTATGACCTTTGAACATTAAACTCTGGTAACTTCCACGCTGTCGACACTGACCTGTTGTGCCAGGTCAGTGTCGGCAGCGTGCGGCGTGCACCGACTGGTTCACGGTGGTCATGTAAAGGGATTTGACAGCACAGGTGCCGAATGAGCATGCGGGGAACCCTCCATTACCATGTCATAGGTTTGAGACGCGAGCAGGGTGTTGCATGATCCACGTATCCAGTGTTGGGACCATTTAAGTAAATTAATTAGTCTGATTACCGGAGAGAAGTAACCTATTTTCACAGTAGCATGGTCTGATTACTTAGTTTTATTACGACTCAATTTCATACCGGGTTTGTTTGGCCATGGAAATATAAAGTCAAGTCCTGTACTATGGCTGTGAACTTCGTAGCATAATCTGCATTGGCTAATGTCCTCACATTAAACCAAGCTGCTTATATAATGTTTCCATTTTTTTCTTAAAATAGGGTAAGTAAACAACTGATACAAGCTAACTAACGCGACTACACACTGAAAACAGAATATGTCATTACCAATACCCTACCTTTGGTAATATAACTACAATATCATTGCTTACAATGCATTAGTCCCCACTCTTGAGACTCTGCTCTGTGACCTTGCTTTGTGAACCCAGATACATCTCGGTCGAGCAGAGGGCTCCCAATTGTGAGCCCAGGGGTTCACATCCCAGCCAGGGTTGACTCGGTCCATCATCACCAACATCGTCATCCCTATAGGATCAATGCAATGGGAACCACATTTGATCACGTGGCACTGTGGGCATTGTCCTTATATCCCCCTTGCAAGGCACCAACCACCGTCGTAAAAAAATTAGGATTATGTACGTATCATAAATGCAGTGTAATAGCATATTTCTGTATACTTGTGTTCAAACTCTAATGTATATGCATTTCCAATTGCCTAATGCCACACTGTACAAAAAAAGTGAATAATTGATAAAGGGGGTCACTGATATGATATGACATGGTTAGCATTGCCTGGCAGGTTAAACAAGAGGACTTATTCACCTCCGGTTTATTTGACTGAACAGTGTTGCTATCTCATTAAAAAAAATTCCCCCGCCTGCAAAAGCACTCCCATTTTCATTTGATCTGCATTAAAATTAATTATAAGTGGACAGCGCTTCGAGCTGCGTGGTTTAAATATTGACAATTGATGGCGCTAACGCCATGGTGGACACGTGTAGCTTTCGACGGATGGAACTTGAACGTCTAAAGCGTGTACCGATACTTGCCGTTTGCGTCGCGACCTATGTAAGACATGATCTGACTAGGATTTGCGCTGTATAACATCTGGACGGTCGCAGGAAGCCCACGAAATAGAGCCTAACAACTTATTTGGGCCTTGATGAAATAAGAACCTAAAACTTGTGCGATAAAATATTAATCCTACCAAGTTTGTGCATCTATATAGTTGTATAGACCAACATCAAACTGTCTAATTATATATATGTGTATATTAAATTTATGGTACCTTTAAGGACACCTTGTACGGTTTTTTTTCCACAAAAAATGGACTTGCCTGTCGTTATACATTTACGTGATGCAAATTTGGCGAGCTTATTTCCTCTTTGTAGGCAATACGCACCTCGCTCGAATGTGCATACAAAAGTCAATTAAGTCTTCATTGTTTGTCGGGAAAATCTCTTTTTTATGCGACGTTAACCGATAAGAACGCTCTTTAATTTTCTTCAATAAAAAATACACCACCACGCGCGACAACTTCGGTGTCATAATGTATGTGGGGTTTTCAAATCACGTGCTGAACCTAAATATAAGGTATATCGCTCAGATGCTTTTCTTCTCGAAACTATTAATTTAATTTTGCACACAAAAACAATGCAAACTGCATGATAGCAGTGTTAGTAAATGTATAGAATTTTCCTATATGAGAATCTGGAACGTGATTAATGTATTTATTGCAAAATATAGTTGGGGTGACACTGGTTAATGCTTGATTCACAATCAAAAGGTTATAGTGCCAATTACCATTGGGGGCGGGGGTGATTAAGCCCATTATTTCTCTGGGGAGGTATATAAAATTAGTCCCATTTTGTGAAAAGTAAAGTGGTTGAGCTGTGGATATATTGACCCCTGTCATAGTCATGTGGAGTTTCCATTGCTGACTTAGCACTGCCAGTAGAGGTGAATGTCATTCCAATGCTCTTGAGGAGGGAGATGCATCGACTTAAAGTTCTAAGTAGTTGCTTCTGACTTTAAGGACAATATCGTTTGCAAACATAATTGGTCAAATGTGAGAATGCAGTCATCAGGGTCGAGACACACTTGCTACGAGTTTACTGCTCTTTCAGAATGTAAATTGCCAAACCTTGACGCAGCCAATGCCTCTATGAAGCTACTTAGCCAAGCTGTGTAACTGAACAAGTGTGCCTTTGTGGGTATGTATAGGACTACAGTACAATAATTCCCGTCTGGACCTGCTGGTTCTCACCATAACAATTAGAATCGCGGTGGGGTTGAATCATTACGCGCCGAATCGGAAGGTCCGGAGATTACGCCTCACTGCAGTCACCGATTGGTTCCAGTCACTTGCCCGCCGGCAGTCGGTTGCTTCCGTATCACTCTTCTATCGCTACTGTTCCCCATGACCACTCCGTGATCTCTGCACACATGGCTAGTACTCGGTCTACCAGGCACCTATTCCGTCCCACGCATGGTGTTCAACCACCACGCGACCGGTTACAAACATTGCTGCTCTCTCTGTTTCCCTTGTACTGCCCTTTTTTGGGATTGCCCAGGCCAAACAAAAATATTTCAAAACTACTCTTAAAAATCTAACAGCAGTGCGTACTGACTGTGGTGGTACCTGCTATGATTACAGCAGTGCATACCGACTGTGGTAGTATCTGCTATCACTACAGTAGTACATGCTGACTCTATAGCAGTATTTATCGACTCTATAGCACAAAGTACTCACCTGACAGAGTGGCGTGGTGAGGCCTAGTCCCGTGCAGAGCCTCCGGCCTCGCCTAGATTGTCCAGCCGGCCGAGGTGGCACCTTGGCAGGCTGCTACCACTGACCCCCCCCCCAGCCACGATCTTCCCAGCCACTCTGCAGTAATATCTACGGCCTATAGTGGTAGCATCTAGCGACTATATATTAGTAACTGCACGCATCGGGGTGGGGGGAGGGCATCACACAGTGAAGATTTAAGCTCAGCGTTTATTGTATTTCTAAAGCATTTTTAACGCAAAGGAAAATGTACCCCTCACTCCCACCGAAGGCGTGCGACTTGGCATGGGCCATCCCCCCCATAAAAGGCGCGTCAGTTGGTATGGTCGTGCACGCGTCATAAATAAATAAAGAAATAGCGCAAAAAATCGCACTAAATCGCTAATTAAACTTATTAAAAGTTGACGGATGTGAAAAAGGAATAGCGCTTGCTCACGGCGGGGCTTACGGCATGGTACTTGACTATTTGGAGAGCCAAATCCTTCGCAAGCGCGCGAATGCACACAAAGCCACAAACAGACAATTTTTGACTTTTTTACATATATAGATAACCGACCAATGCCACTTCGATTAAAACAGTTCGTTGGTTCATATGATTGCAAATGCTATTCGGGTGGCAGGGGGCTGGGGTCAACTCAACAGTTTATTATCCCTTTGGGGATGGGGGGGGTCGATGAAGCGACCACTACTTTGCGAGCAGTCAACATTGGTTAATCTATATATGAACTTGTCTCCGTCATGGGAATGTTGCATTTCCATCAATTGACTCAGGGTCGCCAACTGAGACGAGAGCACGCCATCCCAGACAGTGCCGGATTAAGCTCGTGCGGGGCCTGTAGCATGTTAAAAAGTGGCCCTAAATAAAATAAAAACATAAATATTAAAACACAAATTTGTAACGTGCATAGTAAAAGTAATTGTATTTTTTATTTGCTATACAGCCAGATAATACGACAAATCGCTAACCTTAAATACCCAGTCGTTCATAAAAGTTGTAAGGCAGTATAGTACTATAGTAATAGAGAAAATGCATAATCACTGAACTGGAATTGATAGCTTGAAAGCATTTAGCGCGGGGCCCTTGAAAGTGCGGGGCTCGTTGCATATGCTACTTTTGTTACTACGATATCCGGCATTGATCCCACAATGCTGGTACACGGGCACTGACCGACTCCTCCTGCCGTGATTGCTGTGAAGCGAAGCCCTGTGTGGGGTGTGCAGTGACACAGCCTCGCCAGTGCATGGCGCCAGAGAGTTGCAGTGGTGTGCCCTGGAGGTTGTTGAAAACATCGCAACCTTACGTTCCTGCTACCTTGACTCTTTATTATTTTACCAGGTAAGGCCCACTGAACTCTACAGATCTTTTTTTCAACGAGTAATGACAGAGCAGATGCGATTTGACGACGGTCACAGCATAGCGCGCTTCTTCAAGAAGCGCTTCTGCGGCCGTCTGGAATGCTCTCACTTCCGACATTCGGAAGCCATTGGAGCTATGCACTTTTTACATCAGTGGTTCTTAACCTGGGGTGCACGCATCCCATGGGGGTGCGAGATGCCCTTTCTGGGGGTACGAGACATGGCCAGATCCTTTTGGAAGGTAAATCATAGAAACACAAATTAAGCACGGGGACGTGAATACAACTATTTTGTTTAATCAAATCGATGTATTTATTAACGTTATACATGTGTGTAACTATTGAAAACCAAAGGGGTCCAAGGCTGCAATAAAGGTTAAGAACCACTGGTTTACATCTAGATTGAAAACTCCTTTCTAGATTGAAATTTCAGCCGCTGGAGCTATGCTCTTAAATCCAGATTGAAAGCTCATTTCTTTAGAACAGTTTTTTTGTGTTTCGTTTGTTGTCCTTCACCCGCACCTCTGATTATCTCGGTTGGCTTCGTACGGTGCGAAAGAAGTTCAACATATATACGTAGTTGGACAGGAGGCCTTAAACTGTACGGGGCTACAGTGAATGAAGTTGGGTTATGAGTAGCGCCTTTAAAATCAGCTAGATATTTCCCACGGACCAATGCACTCGCGCCCAAACACATACATTCATTTGCATGCACACACACCCCCGCCTAAAGACGCACACATATAATGTACTTACATATCTTCTATATAAATACCTTAATTTGTATGTATATATGTCTCAAAAACCTCTAGGGTACTTGCCGACAAGGTCCAAAGCTGAAATTTGGTAATAGGTAGCTTTTAGGACACAAACGACGGGAAAATCCGAAAATCCGAGATTTTTCATTTTAAGGCCGTCAAATCTCGATTTTAAGTGTCCCATAAACATGTTTGTACGTGTTATCCATAAACCGTTAAACATATAAAAGTGCGTTTTTTTCGTTTGATAGAGCGTTATACTGTAAATAAAATTAAAACGAGAACCAATGTTCTATCTTTTACTGTTTTTTAGATATTTCGTATTCAAGCGGGTTTTAACGAAAATATACGTATTTTATGATATTCAAATCTGAATAATTCGAAAACGGTCAAAGATAGGAGCTTCCCCTGTAGTTGACGCGACGCGTGGCCCCTGCTGTAGTTGACGCGATGTGTGGTGACCTCTGCAGTTGACGTGACACGTGGCGAACTCTGTAGTTGACGCGACACGTGGCGTCCTCTGTAGTTGTCGCGATGTGTGGCGTCCTCTGCAGTTGACGCGACGCGTGGTGACCTCTGCAGTTGACGCGCGTGTAGCACGGCTTTGTTTGCCTGGGGAAGCGCTGCTTAAAAAGTCTACGGACTAAACATTGATATTTATTTTTGCCATGATAGAAAAATATTCCTCGGTTTGTTATGGAATTTCCGTGGATTAAGCAGTTTGGCACCGTGGTCTTCCTGGCTGTGAATGTGCAGTGGCTTGTTTACAACCGCCTCATGTCCATTGTCTCAGTGTCTCATGGTCATTGCCTAATTGTCTCATTGTTATAGCATCATAAGCATTGTTTTAGTGTCTCGGCCATTGTCTTTTTGGCTCATAGCCATTGCATTTCCTGGACATCTAAAAAAGAGCTTCATAGCTCATCGGATTCATAAATACATTTTCCAGTATAAATAAATATTCTCATTCTGATTTTGTAATATTGTCCCGAAGCCATTGTCGCTTAACCATTGCCTCATAGTCTCCCGAGCCGACTTTTCTTGTGAACGTTGCTGCCAATTAAATCCGGGGAGGATGAACGTGCGTCCAGGCTAAACACAAGGCTCCTTACGGAGACAAATGCCGAGGCGAGTTGTCATGTGCACTGTGACCACATAACCGTCCACCGTGTGAGATCATAATAATAATCACTTCGTAGTCAACTGCACCACTTGCTTCGTCTCCGACAGCAAAAGTTCGACTTTGTGGGCGCTGTGTTGCATCGCTACTCTGCGCTATGATTGCGCTACGCAGCTCTTGAGATCCAATTTCGATTTAAAGCTTTCGTGAATGCAGGGATTCATCTTCTTGGTTCTTTCGGTAAAGTCACGTAGAAGGGAAATAATAAAATGATAAAAATTAAACATAATAAAATAATTCTCACGACGTTTCGGCCACAATGCAAGCAGCCGTCCTCAGGTGAAGAACAGGTCTGTCGGGAAGGCGCTCTTCCCCCTCCAACCCAGCTTAAATATATGCTCCAAGCGTGGTGGTGTTTCATTCAGACGCTGTCTTCCCGACAGACCTGTTCTTGAGATCCAGTTCGTCTCTTTAATTTAGGCATTGCCAATCCACTAGAACAATCATAACTGCTCATGTGCGTCGTTAGAGCATTGAACCACGGACCAACAGCGACCCAAGTTCGATTTCCCGCTCAGTGCCAACACCGGTAACGAATATTTGAACCTGTCTAGGACATCCGCACTGGGAATACAACGGCGGCCGCGCGTGGTGCTATCCACCCACCGCCTAGTGTGATGTGGCAGCTTCAGGAATATGGTGCTCGCTAGCAGTATTTCCTCGAAGAGCCTGGTGAGGTCTTTGTCTTTTTCTGTTTCTATGCCTACCTCTGCGTGTATGTGTGTTTCAATATCCGTGTGTGTGCGTGTTGGTTTTGCCTGCACGTGTGTGTGTGTGTCTCTCAGCATGCCCGTGCACGTTCGCGTTATGAATAAACGTTGGTTTGGGGGGGGGGTCGCGTTGGGGTCGTCGGACTCCGCTCTTTGATGCGCGCCGCTGCCCTTTCACGGCCGCCTTTGTGACGCGAGGCAGCCGGTGCGTGACTTATTGCATTCCCGTCTCTCCCGGGCGCCGCGTGTAAACAGCCTCTGGTGGTGTGCAAGGTGCGTGCGCCCACCGGCGTCACTCGCTTCGCTCTGCTCTGTTGCATCAGATGCACAATAGCTCTCGTCTCGGCCTCATCCAGACCACCAGCGCAAGAGAACTGCATTCGTGGTCGCCCGTTTTGTGCATTGCGCCGTCTGCTCCGTCTAGATGTGACTCTGAGTGGGTCATGTGTATGGGTGTTGAACTTATTTCGCACCGTGCGTAGCCGGCCGCGCTAACCTGCCCGTACCGTCCAGAGCACCGACATTACGTTTCGGTTCGCGCCCGCTTGTGCAAGGGCAAATGAAAATCAAAAGAACGACTGCCTTCATGAATGAGAACAAGCTACTTGCCGCTGCTGCTGCGGTGGCAGTAGGTGCGTAAGCAGAATGAATAAAAACACAAAATACAAACCAAACACATTCGTCAATAACAATGTGGTCCTTAAAATGAAAGATAAACAATAGGCGATGTTTTTCGGGCAATGGCCCTTCATAGCATGCACATTATTATTGCATACACATTATTATTTTTAAAACCCTACCTTGTATTACATTTACATGCATTACCGTACCATAGCTGGGTTATTTAAATCGATATTAATGTAGCATATCAATCAATTGCGTGGAGCAGTAACGACAACCCCTGAATGTTATTCCCGACGGTGGCCAGCATCAGTGGCGAGCGATCTCCGAACCGGGCCCTGGCCGTCCCCGTCACCCCATAGGAGGCACGGCGTGAGGAGACCTCCATCCAGCAGTGCATTGACATTCTCCAGAGAGCAGCCGTGGTCTAGCAGTCAGCACGCTGGACCTGTAATCCAGTTCGATTCCACATGCCGGCTCGGCAGTTGTAACCGTGGTTCGTATTTCGTACACCACCCACCACTGCCCCCCCCACCCGCTTCTGTCCACCCAGTAGTTATATGCCAGTTATAAACTAGTACACCAGTTAGTCGATCGTCTGGTAGCGCGTGGTTGGGTCAAGTGTGGGCACTCCCACCTCTTCCAAGGTTATATAGAGGGAGGGCCCTGTCCAATCAGCAATGGCGTGAGCAAGCGACATTGACGCGCAATGGCCATCGGTATTGCTATGAAACCATCTGTACGCTATACTCTTAGGTTTTTTCGGTAAAGTCACGTAGGTATAAATAAATAAAAAACATTTAATAATATAAATAATAATATAAATACAATAATAAATCACGACGTTTCGGAGGCAACACAAGCTTCCTTCATCAGGTGTTATTTTGCTGTATGTTTTTTACACCTGATGAAGGAAGCTTGTGTTGCCTCCGAAACGTCGTGATTTATTATTTTATTTCTATTATCATTTCTATTATTTTTATTTTTTATATTTTATGATTTTTTTATTCATAATTATTTTACCTACGTGACTTTACCGAAAAAACCTAAGAGTATGAATCCTTGCAGCCACTAAAGCTTCAATATCTAGCATCAAACCGCTCTCTGTAGGCCCTGCGCCACGGGCGATAAGCGGGGCACGTTCGCAGATCGCGTCTCTCCGCGCGCTTCGCAGACCGAGGGGGCGTGGGCTCTTCCCTCACCCGCCCCTCTCACCTGTCCCTCACCTGTCGCACCGCGCCCTGCAGTCACGCGCCTCAATGCGCCCTGCTGCGCCGGGGAGCCCCCCCCCCACCCCGCTCGCTCCGTGTAATTATCAGCGGCGCCGTGGGTTCCTTTATTGCGATTTCACCCGGGCAGAGGTCACGGGGTCACCTCTGTCGTAGAGGACGCCGAGGCGGTGATTGGAGACCCAGTGTCTGGTGCGTGGTGTTCAAGCAGGGTCGCCGAGCGCGGTCCAAAGGGATGCTCCTAACGCCAAGCCGACAGCAACAAACAGCACGATTGAAGGTGTAATAGTTAGAGAGAGAGAGCGATTCCAAAGTAGAGTACCGTAGAGCAATGCGAGGAAAGATAAATGTTCGTGACCTGCAGGTCGGTGATGGTGGTGGTGGTTGAACAGTGTAGATGAGACGACACACTCCGTCTGGTATAGATAGAGTCCTCAACGTTGGCTTGGTTTATTTTGGCACAGGTAAAACCCATCGGGCAACGATCCCCGTTACCGGTGGAGACCTGGTTACGCAATATCAACCCGCTTACATCCAGGAGTGAGCCTCACGGGGCTAGTGGCGATAGAAGAGTGATAATGAGACCACTGACCTCCGGTGAGTGAGTGACCGGGGTGTCCTGAGCGATTGTTGGATCATCAACCATCCCTGACTGTGGTCTCTGGCTGCCGTTGTCAAGAGGTCGCGGTCGGCAGCGCTCGGAGTGCTCACATCAGGCGGGGGTCGACTCTGCCACCGTCCCTCTAGAGTCGCACAACACGAGTACTCTGTCGTGGGAGGACATCAGTCGTAGTCACATGGAGGGGCTGGTGCTCGCCATAGCAACGTGGAATGTCTACCACTGGCTCCCTCTGACTCGCCTTTGGCATCTCCATCGGTGGCCTTGAGTCAGTGGTGGAAGCTCCACATTCCCATGGCAAGGGCCAGTATATCTTTCGTGAATATACGATTAATCTCCCACGACAGAACGGTTGTCGTATTGCCGACAGCTTCGGGATGAAGATATTGATTATAGTGGTAACATAAGTATGATGGTAAGTACGATGATGATGGTCGGTGGTGATGAATATACTGACGATGATCGAATTGAGGTCACTTTGGTTGGGATGTGACCTCCGTTACTTGCGACGTAGCGTCCTACTGTCTGAGCTCAACTACAATTGTCCTGTGCGTCACTGGGTTGTGTAAAAACGGTTTACATTTGATGTGGAGAGACAGATTTTTAAAGGAAACATGTTGTCTGTGTATCTATTCCGTTGTACAACCGTGTATTTTTGCTCTAACGAGCATAGAGAGCGGAGCTTATTTGAGTCGGCGGTCATGACGTCGTTGGTGGATATCTCACACTGCTATGGCCGGAGCAGTCTCTCTGTAGTACAAACAGATGTTGTTAGGGGCCGTCCATAAATGACGTCACGTGATTTGGGCCGATTTTTGACCCCCCCTCCCCCCCCCTTCGTCACACGGCGTCACAAAAAGTCAGACCCCCCTCAAATATGACGTCAGAAAGCTCTGCCCCCCCCCCAAAACCATATTTCCATTTAGAAAATAAAACATGCTTCAAATAACTTTAAACTATTGTCATTGTAGTGCATATTTAATGTGGCGCTGCACTCTGATGTTGTAGGAGAAAACATGTATTAAAAAGGAGGCGTTGGAAAGCTTAAATTTATCAAAAAAATTCACTTGAAAATATTCAACGTCCTACTAAAACTGTAGATGTTCAGAATATTATATTGAAATTCTCGTATAATTATAAAATATTAAAAGTAATTATAACTATTAAAAATACTTGAAACTTTGCAGTAGAACGAAGAAAAATGGAGAGTACAATTATAACAATCACATATTCATTTCACAGAATGAAAAGCCCTGGTAGAATCATTAGAATCAAAATTTTAATAACAATCATTATTTTTTTTTACAAAATGTATGCTTCTCCATTCTCTCATGGAGAAGCAAAATGCTCCTTCGTGGAATATATAAAAGATGACCTTAGTAAATTTAAATAATGAAATAGTTAATATTTGAAATTGATCAAAATGAGTGTTGTTATAACAATTATATTTAATTAACATGTATTTAAAGTTGTGCATTTTGACGTGATGTCACATTTCTCAAACCCTCCCTCCCCTCCTCCCCCCCTCGTCACACATCGTCACAAATGTCTGACCCCCCTAGGTGCGTGGCGTCATTTATGGACGGCCCCCTACTCATAGTGGCACGTATTCACTACATATTTGCGGGAGCAAAAATGTTTATAATACAAGTTACGTTAGATGTTATTTGGTGTAAGAATACAGCCATCGCTCGATTAAACACAATTCACTGTTGTGTTGTGCACACACAATTCAGGGACACGATGCCAACTATTGCCAAAGGCAGTTCGGTCCGAACAAAGTCCTCTCATTGTAGTGTACGTAACCGTCTACGTGTCTCACCTAAACTTGCAAATGTGATTACTGGTTAATGCAAATGTTGTCAGTACCACAATGTGCCAAATCGTAAAGTTGGTCGACTCACGAATAGACGTGCCGCTGACCATTGAAATGACACCGTGGCTCAGAGCTGCTAACAGCGACGCTCGGCGCGCCATTCATCACGGGGCAGATTGACGCCGCTGTGATTGTAAGGGGTGTTGCGCGCCAGTAAAGTATGGGTCTGCGCTAGAGCCCAGAGGTGCCCGTCGTGCCGGCATGAAGTCATTAAGGCCGTGGTATGAGCTGCCGCCAACAGCCAAGGGCCTCCTTCGTCTGGGGCCTCTGGACATTCTCGGTGTGGCCCGTAATGACAGGGCGCCCTGGCGACCCTCACAAACGACTGTCGGCGCATTCCCTAGCCCTGGGGAGACATTGACGCACGCCTCCTCCTCCCTTCCCACGTCACTCCACAGGCCACCCCGCCACCCCCAAACCTCGCATCCCATCTTCCTCCCACCAGAACCATCCCCACTCCACCACCCCTCACCTCACCCCACCGGGGCTCCGATCCCCCCGCCGCCCTCCTCGTTTCCGCGCAAACTTTTACTGCTTCTGCACACTCTTCCTCGTGACCCCAGGCGCCCGGATCCGGTGGGAGACTTTTTTGGTGTGCGCGCGATGCACGTGGTTTTCTGGACACCTCTTCTGCGGATCCGTCTGTGTTTGTTTCATCTTTACGTCGACTGTGACGTAGTCGCGATGCATGCGTGTGGAGCGATGGACGATTATTGATTAGGGATCGCCTTAATTGAAACCGCGTATCGCACGTTCAAGCGCCCGTTGGTTACGGGGGCTCACCGATATACGGGCGCGATTACGCCTATGCTCGGCGTTAAAGACGGACAGCGTAGCATGTAGGTTGTACGAGTGTGTTCCACTGTAGGCCACCGTCGGAAATATAGGCAGCGTCGTAAGTAGGTTGTACGCGTGTCTTCCAGAGTCACGGGTTCAGTTGGCTGATTGTAACGTCTCACGGGATCGTG
Organism: Lampetra planeri; assembly: GCF_965212315.1. Classification (NCBI taxonomy): domain Eukaryota; kingdom Metazoa; phylum Chordata; class Hyperoartia; order Petromyzontiformes; family Petromyzontidae; genus Lampetra; species Lampetra planeri. The sequence goes on along the minus strand of NC_136107.1, from coordinate 6,414,486 downwards.
TTGCGTGAGAGTTTGGGCCCTGGCCATGTCGCTCCCTGCTTCTTGCGCTGCCCTCTGGGGGAGACGATTTGGAGAAGTGACTGAATGCTGCGGCGATGGTGGTGGTGATGATGATGAATGCTGGCGAGGCGCGTGCGAGGGTGCGTGACGCAGTCGTTTGTGGGCAGAGGTCAACGTATCCACGGTGGAGTTTTGCTACTGCTTTGCCGAGCCGGAAGATCGGGAGCCTAGGTAAGGATCATCATACACGTTCTGCGATTTAACTGTCCTGGACTGTTGTCATCAAGCGACTTGAGTGACGGTATTGTACATGCGGGATTAATATGCGGTTTTCTCTTTCGGTAAATTATAGTAATTCTAGGGGTGTTTTTTTATTTCTAGTTAAGCTGGTGTTTATCCTATAGTGAGTTTACTCAAGTATGCGTGGTTAACAACAATAGACCCTTTGTAGTTTTTATTTCATTTAATGACGGTACACAGTACTGTATTATTATTTAGAAGGTTGCGAATTCAAATTCTGGTTGCGGGAGGAGGGGGGTGGGGTTGAATCAGCCCAACGTCATTTACTTGATATAGCTGTCGTGGCTGTGACGGTACCACCTGAAGACGGAAGCTTGTGTTGCCTCCGAAACGTCGTGATTTTTATTTTTATTTTTTATTTTATTTTACTTTTTAATGTTTTTACCTACGTGACTTTACCGAAAAAACCTAAGAATATGGATAAAACGATTACCACTTTGTGGGCAAATTCAATCGTCTCGCTCACGCCATAGAAATGTGGAATTCCCACCACTGGCTCTGCAGGCCTGTAAACAGGCGATGAGCACAAACGCCTCCTTGTTCATCTGCGCAGCAACGACTCACTTTGTTAAATTTCATATAGTCTACATGACCAACTTTGCAAAGTGTGTAATGGGAATGAATGAGAACTGGATAAATCGCGTATTTTATAAGAACCGTAGACGACGATGATGATAATAAACATTGTTGTTCTCACTAACATTTATAATTATAATGCTACTTAGCGTTGGAGTCTGTGTAATGCATTTTCAGATGATCAATACCATGAACGTGTTATTAAAACGTGAGGACAGCAGACAACGCGTGGTATTTTGTGCTGAAAAAAATGCAAATTACAGATTAACGCCTCGCTCTGACGACCCTTGCAGTCACGTTCACGGGTTAGTAACACGTGGTGGTTGTCACGCTCCTTGAATGTGCGTTCTTTTCCAAGCACTTCACATGTCAAACGTAACATTAATATTCTTTACAGTTTATCAACGCATGTCTTTGAAGACGCGTACTTTTAAAAATGTGGATACATTTAAATGGGGCACTTTACTTGCAAGATTACTTGCAGGCATTAGCGATGAGTAATTATCTCGTTATATATTTTTGTAATGTATACGAATAGACAAAGTCACGTTTTAAATGAGATATTTACATCTTAATAGATATGTCCCTCCACGTAACAAATACGTTTCTTTTTGCACTTCTCGTAAACCGCAGGGCCTTCTGAGAGTACGTAGTTTCAGCAACACTGGTTCAATACAAGCAAGAGATGTAATGTCTGTTTACGTATTGTATTTGAACGTACATTCTCCAAAACGACACTTAATTATATCTTGATTTGAAGCTTTCGTGACTGCAGGAATCCATGCTCTTTGGTTATTTCGGTAAAGTCACGTAGGTATAAAATACAATAAATCACGACGTTTCGGGCGCAGCACAAGCGTCCGTCATCAGGTGGGAAAGCGTGGTCTGCTGCTGATGCAGACTGTTTTGAAAGGTGTAAAATGGGTGTAGCCCAAGGGTCATAAAGAAGTTGGCGGGGCTAGTGATGTTAATGTGAGAAATTAGCATGTAACTGTAAGATAGGAGGAGAGCGGCCTCCTCGACGAGGGCACGGAAGTGGCTATGTTAATGTGAGAGATTAGCATGATGTTAATGTAAGATGGAAGAGTGGGGCAATCCAAAAAACAGAGAGCGGCCTCCTCGACGAGGGCACGGAAGTGGCTATGTTAATGTAAGATCGAAGAGTGGTGCAATCCAAAGGCATGAGAGTGCAATCCTAAGGACATGTTTACAGCGAGCAAACAATACAGCCCTTTCTCCCTCTAAACGGATACTTAGTGATGCTCTGTGGGTAAATATCAGAATAAGTTCTTACATGATATTATCTGACGTGGACGTGCAATTACTCAATCTTACGGTGTTACACAGGCAAGACGGACTGATGCAGAATGGTAATCACACAAGATATATACATCAATAATATATTGTACTTTTAATTTAAACTAAACTATTTTCATACATTTACAGGAATGGTTTTACGTGCAGAGACAGATATGTAATGGGGGCATATTGTCTGCTTAGCCATTGTCATTTTCATAAAATATGTTGATTACACAAGCTTCCGTCTTCAGGTGGAACCGTCACAGCAAAATTACTGTATCAAGTGAAGAGAGCTCTAAGAGACACGAGATTCGTGTCACCTGAAAACGGAAGCTTTTGTTGCCTCCCAAACGTCGTGATTTAATTCAGTTGTTTTTTCATTTATTTTATTTTTAACTATGTGACTTTACCGAAAAAACCAAAGAGTATGAATCCTTGCAGTCACGAAAACTTCAAATCTAGAATGTTGATTACGTTTGACAGTATATATTTAATACATCAGTCCATATTATTTTACAAACAAACTGCATACACCATGGAATCGGTTCAAGTGCAGGCGCTGGGTGGCTATTTGCAACACGAGATCTTGAGAGGTGGCGGCGGTTTAGGGAGGCCTTCATCTAGCAGTGGATAGTCAACGAGTTACGCATTATTGCTGCAGTATTTTATACCGACATGAGTTCGCTGATAAGTGTATTAAAAGTATCATTCAACATACGCAGGTATGTATGCCTATAGCGCACAATACACGCCTCTAACGTTGAGTAGAGGCCGACACGTGGCGTTCATCTGACGCTTCATTTCACAACTGTGCTCAATTATACACGTGCGGTCACTTGCAATGAACCCAATTGAGAAGCGACTCGTCAAAACAGGTTCAGCTCAATGACATAATCACAGTGCATGGGTTCAGCCCCGGTCTTTAATTGGGAATGCCACGTGGTCGTGGTGGTAATGCGTGGTTTATTCGTGACCTATATTGAATCCTCACGCTACCGTTTCGCAACCCTTCGCTCCTCTCAGATCCTGGCAGTCATTCCCGGCATCCCGAGGACGCATATGCGAGCTCAGAGTGCGCGTGCCTCTTGCTTCGTGACTCCCGCCTATAGAAAGCACATCATCACCGCGTCCGTCACTCGGCCCCTGTTCACATTACCAAGGCATGCCTCGAAACTCATCTTGATTCTGTTGCTCACGGTTCTCCCAACCTCATAACCCCCCCCCACCCATGTTTATTACTGCTCTTACTTACATCACAGCTCTTTCATATTCATTGCAGACCCGCGCCTCCGATTATCACGATTGACTACGTACGGTGCGAAAGAAGTTCCATATTTGTACGCATTCCGTACTGCTTGGACGACCTTCACTTACGGCCACAATACTGCTGCGTGATCTGTTCAGCGCTTCGTGAATATGCTTTTTGAAAGGCGCTTTATGAAACTCACGTATTATGATTATTACCACTAATGTGTTGTTGTTGTTGTTGTCGCCTAATGTGTCAGCGCCAGCTCGGTCAGAGCGCGGCGCGTGTCCGCATTGCGCCGCGCGTGTGCGCGAGTCGAGAGCTCTGTGAGTGCCCGCGCTACGCGTCAATTCCGCAGCTTAGTGGCGGTCATCTCGACCGATGCAATGTGCGCGCGTGTGTCGGTGTCTGAGAGCGACTGGTCGTGTAGCGGTGAGCGCGCTGCGCTACGAACCCGGCGACTCTAGCAGTTCGATTCCCGCTCACGGCCAACACCCAGTGACGATTTACCTGAACCGGGTCCTGGCCCTCGCCTTGGTCGATTCAGTCTCAAATGAGCGCCTGGTGTGGTGCGTAAACATCGCCACTGGGGAGACAAAGGCGGCCGGGCGTGGTTGTTGGCCACCCACCCCATCGTGTGCCGTGCCGGCCTTCATAGGTGCTCGCTAACAACACTTGCCCGAAAAGTCTGTTTACGGCTATACGGGGTACCTTTGTCTTTTTGTGAGTAGCTAAAGCCTTCATATCATAGGGGCTCGCTCGCAGCACTTTCCCAAAAAAGTCTAAGGCTATAACGGGGAAGTGTGCGTGTGTTGCGTTGTGTGTACGTCGGTTCGTGTTTTTTCGTTCTGTGTCTGTATCGGTGCGCATGTGCGTAGTGGTGTGTTTTGTTTGTGTGTGGGGTCGGTTTGTGCCTGCGATAGTGTGTGTGGGTGTTGGGATGTATGCGTGTAGCGTATCGTTACGTAGGGCGTTATTATTACGTCCTGTAGTCGGGAGCGGTAGTGCCGTTGTTAGCGTACAGCGCTCGGAAACCGGCGACCCGAGTTCCATTTCCGCTTACGACCAAAAACGGTCGCGAATATCTGAACCGGTCCTAGGCCTCCCCTAGGTCGACTCAGCCTGAAAACGAATACCTGATACAATGTCAATATCATTACTAGGGACACAAAGGCATCCGGGCGTGGTGTTGGTCACCCCAGCTCCTCGTGTTGCGTGCTGGCCTTCATCGGCGCTTGCTGACATCACTTGCCCCAACAGTCTGTTAAAGCTATACGGGGGAACTTTGTCTGTCTCCCTCGTTAGACGAGTGTGTGAGGCGGTGCTCATCTCTGATTACGTTCCTGAGTCAGTGGTGGGAATTCCACATTTATATGGCTGTGACAATGCCTTGCAAAATGCAATGTATTATTGCCCAGTAATTCGGTCACATTTATTTTACGAGTGAGAGCTTCATAAGAGACAAATCTGAATGCATTGGAGATATCTGAAAAGAATGCAAACGAACGACCCATGGAGCAGCGCCATTCGATTCCCGTTCAAACTTCTAACCATATATCCACGAGCATAACATAATGCATCGGGAATATGATATCATTTAATTGGAAGTTGCGGCCCTCTGTTATTTGAACTCACGACGCTGGTCAGTGCGGGTTGGTGGAGGTTGACAAGGTCAGGCTGGATCAGGTATCCCTCGCCACTGATAGCCATGGCCGGGATCCCAACTTGACTTTTCGTAGTGCAAGGCGTGAGCCACTGCGTTACCGCTCCAGCGAATATACGAATTGAGGGTACACTTAATATATACACATGACAATGCTATTTTTGGCATATGGTCATATTGTTCAGAAGCTAAATACGTTTTACAATACATATTGACAATGTGTGATGTATAATATATAATATTATATTAGCCTTGCTTATATAATTTATTCTATAAGTATATACCAGGTAGTATATTGGGAAGGAAGTTATTTAAAAACGTTTATTTGGAATATAATGTGGTATGTGTAAAGGCGATCGTACAGTGCAAACCCAGTGGAGCTTATGACTTTTAATTGTGTTCATATACACCGTGTGGAGATGTCAATATTTATTTGCACATTTGGAGCGTCGCAATTACAACAGAAAATACCCCCCAAGAACCTCACACTCCGTTTCACGCCGCTCCACGTACTCAGGGTTATGAATCACGTTGCTGTTACCGTGTACAGTACATGGCACATTCGGGAATAAATATGAGCACATATTAAACAGCATGTACACCTGTCGTGTCTAGTCAATCTCGTTCACGTATCATGTCGTACAGCGTAAATTCACAAGACTGGCCTTCTGTGCGTATACGATGGTGGTGAAGTATTCACTGGATACATCGTCGGATTATATAGGGTGTCCATAAAGGCCCTGTTTTTATAAAACACAACGCGTGCTCGCTAACAGCACCATCCAACGGTTGATCAAAACACAATTCGTGAAGATATCTCTCTCTCCAAAAAATGAAAAAAATGAAAACTGACCAAACATCACGGTGCAAGATTCTCCTGAAACAATTTTTGTTTATTGAGTCTCGATGAGTTTGTTCTTAATAAACAAATAACACGTTTATTTAAAGCACATTCCACTTTGATAAGCTCCGATAAGAGTAATCGAATCGATAATTTCGTAGAGTAATCGATTGACTTGAATCATCGCGTTACACTCAGAAATCAAGTCCTTCCACTGGTATCTCATTGCCGCGTGCGGCATCTTTCCATTTATATAAATAAAAAAGATCCCACGAGATTTAATCTTGCCCATTCTTCTCTCAACCGTGGCCTCGCTAAGATGATCGCCCTCTGCACATGATCTCCTCCTACTGCCTCTGCTCGATGAAACGCTCCCCCCTTCTCTGTCGGCCTCCCGTTCGTCTCGGTGCTGCTCCGTCGACTAGAACGGCCTTTGCTCGTCATTGAGCATTTTTTAAAGTTGGTCTCGACAATGGGCCGCGCTCCATTGGGTTCGAACAAACACGCGGCGGGTCCGGGCAGCTTTCTTCACACACGCGGGACGTGGACGAGTCGCCCCGATTGTGCACGTGGTGAAGTGCGATCTGTTCATCGCGTAGCAGCACGACCGACTACCCACATTTTTCCATTATACGCTCACATCGGGAAGGGGGGGGGGGGAAGACAAATATTCCCCCGTACAGTCTTTAACAGACTGTTGGGGCAAGTGCTGTAAGCGAGAAGCACCTAATGAAGATCGGCACGTCGCAAGGAGGGGTGGGTGACCATCAACGACCCCCCGGCCGCTTTCGTCTCCCTAGTGGCGATGTTTTACGCAACGCCTACCCGGTACTCGTTTATGGCCGAGTCGACCTAGGGGAGCGCACAGGCGCGGTTCAGATAATCGTCGTCGACGTTGGCCGTGAGCGGCATTTGAACTTGCGTGACCGGGTTCGTAGCGCAACGCGCCAACTGCCATCTAATGGATCACCACACTCTGCATACAGCCATGATGTTCTGCCAGTTTATTTTTTAAAACACCATGCTAAGGTGAGAAAGTTGGTGTATTTCTCCACGAGTTCTCTGTACAACCGGCGCAGTGGCTCGTAATCATTTTAAATGTCATTGCTTTATTGTTTTCGTGAAAATGTGACTTGGCATTTCTATGTATTGCCCTGTTCACGTCATTATAAGCGCACGAACAAAACACTCATTTAAGAGTTATCGGTCAGGACCTTGTTGGAAAAAAAGTCTCGAGTTCTTGCTGTTTATATTGGTAGGAACCCACATGGTTCCACCAGCCCACAGGTGATTATTGTGTCCGTCCGTCGTGCATCCAAAAACGGGAGGGGTGGAGCTGGGTGGAGAGGGGAGGGTGGGGCTGGGTGGGGAGGGAGGGGCTAGGTGGGGAGGATGGGGCTGGGTGGGGAGGGTGGGGAGGGGCTGGGTGGGGAGAGTGGGCTGGGTGGGGGGTGGGAGGGGTGGGGCTGGGTGGGGAGGGGCTGGTCACCCCGTGGTGCCCTTATAAAACTCAACGTTTAACCTACTCACGCCGGCTTGTGCCCGCCCTCACAGTCGGGAATATTTGCGGAATACACCACGCCGCCGTTGACCGAGCAACCCAACGTTCCTACAAGCTCCCTCCGCAGGAATTTGTTAGATAGCTTGCATTGCTACAGACTGACTTGTACTGTGGGATGGAGCGAGCGGTGGCGCAGTGGTTGACCCTGCGCTGGGAACTTGGCCACATCGGTTCGATTCCCGACTGCGAACAACATCAGTGGCGAGTGATATCTGAATCGGCCCTTGTCGTACACGGAGTGCGTGGGAGACCTTCATCCAGCGGTGGATTGCCAATGGCTGAACTTGTTTGTTATCGTTCGCAGGCGCTGCGTGCATGCGTCGTTAATGACACTGTTTGACATTGGCAGTCGTTTGCACTCAACCAAATGTAGAATCTGCACCGAAACTAAAGTGGCCGTCTCTTCCGGATGCTTTCCACGTCATGAACCCGCACTGACCAACGTGGCGAAGAATGGTCATATGAAATGGAAATACCAGAACGGCGTGGGGAGGTCTTCATCCAGCAGTGGTGTGACACGGGGCTGTCTCTTGTGATTCTTAAGGAGCTTGGCATGCCGCTCTGGGAGGTACTGCATGTATGTATGTATGTACGAACGTCTTTCGCACCGTACGTAGCCAACCGCACTAATCGGAGGTGCGTGGGAAAGCAGGACAAACTAAACCCAAAAAGCAGTTCTGAAGAAATTCTTTTCAATTTATATCTCAAAGTGCATCGCTCCGTTTGCTTCCTAATACCGGAAGGAATAGCGTTCCAGAAGCGCGATGCAGTGACCGTCTTTGTTCGATGGCCAGCATTCGATGAGCGCCCATTGAGAGACAAGGCGTCTGTTTCTTGCTGGGGAGGAGAGAGAGAGATAGTGGCGGGGGTAGAGTGGGGAGGGTGGGGTGGGTTGCACTTGAACATGCAGACAGACGGAAGGAGACACAGGTGCAGTGCAGGGCCAAGGGGAAAAGTTGTTCCAGACAGTGGAGGCAACAGGCAAACAGAAGCGACCCCCCCATTGAGCGGAAACCCACGGGGGAACACGCGGAGGGAAGCCTTTATAGCCGTCGGAGCAGAGGGCGTGGGGTGGGTTTGCCGGAGATGAAAGGGCGCGAGGAGATGAGGTCATGGTGGTAAGTCGGGTTAAGTCTTTGTAAAGGGTCGCGGAGACAATGAGAGGGACGTGTGAATGGCGCAATGCTCCAGCGCGTTCCCTCTCATCCCTCTGCCGCGTTCAGTTGGCCCCAGAGAGGCGGCGGCGTGGAGACTGGTGCCTGACGACAATCTGGCGGCCACCGCGAACACTCGTTCATCAAACTCTGCGGACAACGAGAGAATTGGAGGGAGGCAATAGCGCGCGTATTCGGAAGGCCCCTGCGCGGTGATACGTGAGCGCATCTCGAGGCGGTGAAGAGAGGGACGCGGGGACTCCCGCGTGCGCGTCACGCGTCGTTTTGAGCAAATAAATAAACACGATTCACTCTGTTATCTAACAAAACAAATATATACATTTTTGCATTCCATCAGCCACGTTTTCTACAGCATCCGGGTTTACTGCGAGCATACTCTGGACGGGTTTCAAATTCGGTGTCTCATCATCAGTATTTGCTTATAGCTCAATGCTGGTGAAGTGGCCGATCTCTTAAAGGCAAAAGAGATACAATTTCGCGATTGTGTGTGTTTTTTTGGGGGGGGGATTGGTTTTTTGGACGAGTAAGAGGCGAATATGAACATGCGGAGCTTACACGCTTGGAATTACCCGGAGAGAGAAGATGCACGTGGATGAGTCAACCTGCACAAGTTTCGAATCATTGTGCATATCTCACTTTAAACTTGCACGTACCCCCTTCTAAGCGTGTCGCTACAGATGTGCCTGCATTTAACTTAACATTGTTCACACTCCCCTTGCAAAAGAGGGGTCGCAAAATACTTTCACTTGATTGAAGATTGTTATCTGTCTATGTGTAACCGGATAGTTCGATGTAATGGCTGGGAATATCCATAAAAAATGTACTCATCATTAGCCTTGATCTATCCACTGCACGGTTGGCTACGTACGGTGCGAAAGAAGTCCACACATACATACAACGCCATAATTTCAACCAAAGCGGGGGGGGGGGGGCGAAATGAATGAGGTCCACCGCTGAGATGCAATCTGCTAATGGATCGCTCTACTGTACATCGCAGGTATCGTGTGAGATGGCAACGTCTTCGGGAGGCCTTCATCCAGCAGTGGATTGGGCATGGATGATGCTATACCATCAGCCCCCCCCAAAAAAAATTCCTGCACTGATCCGCACATGCACCGGAAATCCATTCGCCATGCCCAGAGAAAACCTGACCTCTCATCAGCCCCGGCGGCTCCTTCTCGCCTTTGCCGACCCCCACATTGACCGGCGGCTCTCAGTACTCGGCATACCCCCCCACCCCCACCCACTCCCAACTCCTCCGACTCCGTGCGGATGTGAATGCCACGTGGGGTTCACGCGGCACAATTGCCGGACAATGCCAGCGGACTTTCACGCACCTTGAGGGGGAAACGCTGCTTTCGAGGACCACAGAGTAGTGCGGATTAGGCGGCGACAGCTTTCGTGTGCTGTAAAAAAAAGTAAACGAATAAGGGAAAGCAAAAGGCGAATCGGTTATTGGTGTATCTACTCGCATCGTTCTGGGTTTTGTGGGACAGACAGACAGACTCCACTTGAAGGATGAGAAGAGGAGGATGTGTCGTCTGCTTGTGTCCATGTCTCTGTGCGTCTTTCCCGACTTTGATTGCAGCTCACGGCCACCAACACCAGTGAGGATTATATAATCCGGTCCTAGTCCTCTCCTAAATCGACTCAGTCTCAATATGAGGACCTGGTGCTTTGTGCAAACATCGCCACGAGGGAGACAAAGGAGGCCGGGCGTGGTGCTGGCCACCAACCTTATGCCGTTCCGGCCTTCATAGGGTGCTCGCAAACAGCACTTGCCCCAAATTGAAACGAATTTCTTTAGACAAGTTGTTTTGTGTGTGTTTAGTTTGTTGTCCTTCCCCCGCACATCCGATTAGCGTAGTTGGCTACGTAAGGTGCGAAAGAAGTTAAACAAACATACAGTCTGTTAAGGCTGTACGGGAGATCTTTATGTTTTAAAGTATTTATTGTAATGACTTGTACATCTTTTGTAAATCTATTGCTGAATAAATGCCTCCCCTACACCATGTTGGTCGTTATTAGACCATATTCTTTGGTTCTTTCGGTAAAGTCACGTGGGTATAAAATTTAATAAATTAAATCACGACGTTTCCATTGCAACACAAGCAATCATCATCAGGTGGGAAAACCACAGCAAGGAAATTCAGCAACAAAAACTAAAATTTATTGCTGTGGCTTTCTCACCTGATGATGATTGCTTGTGTTGCAATCGAAACGTCGTGATTTAATTGATTTTATTTTCTACCTACGTGACTTTACCGAAATAACCAAAGAGTATGGATCCCTGCAGTCACGAAAACTTCAAATCTATTATTAGACCATACTTTACCACGCTGATTAGTGTGGGGTTAGTGAAGGGCAGGATGGTTTGTTCAGATCGCCGGGTTCAGAGCGCAGTGCGCTGACTACTACGCCACCGCTCGATCTCATATGTGTACGATGCATACATAGTGGACTCTTATCTATCCAGCAAAGCCCCGGCCGAGTTGTAGGCCTCTCTTTTGAGAAGGGTCCTGCTAAATTGGCGTTTCATTTAAGATGTTTTCAGACAATTAACGATGAGTGTGTTCATTACACAAGTTGGGAGGAGGAAACTGGAGCACCCTGGAGAAAACCCACGTGCGCCGAGGTGGCAACACAATCCCCGTACGGATGGAAACAGATGGAGATTAGTCCACTTGAAGTACTGCAGTCTCCTGGCGAGTTAGGGTATGGCACCTCGACTAACTTTCGCAATCAAACACGATTGAAACAATACTGTGCTCTAGGGCTCTCGGCCTACGATTGAGCGCAACAGAACGTCGGGGTGGCTCCTGCAGATGATCCGGCTCGCATGGTGAGGGCGACTTGAGTTGGTGGATCAGCTGGGTTTTGGGCGCGTGGTGGACGTGATGTGTGTCACGTGACGGCACTGGCTCTGTGACGGAGACGGGGGGGGGGGGCACATGATCACGTCGTCGCCGCCGCAAGCCGAACCTTCCGGAAGGCTGTTCTGGGAATTATTTTGGCACCCAGCCACATCCACCTCGCCCTTTATTTTTGTATTGAAAGATAAACGAAATATTTGGTGATGCGGCGTTGGTTGTGGTGCACAACCGCCCTGTTTATGTCACAGGAAGGGTCGTTACTCGACACGTCTATTATATATTCTTTCCTTTTTAACGCAGCGTTATTGACCAATGTGATGTTTTTTTTAAATTTTGTCCTAAACCTTGTTCATAAGATTATGGGAATGATAGGGTACTATGATATATCTTCTTTACGCCTATGGATAGGGCATTCCTTGTATTCTAGTCGTAGTGCCTTACGCCGACAATCCCTACTCCAAGTCAGCCGATGATAAGCAGTATTTTGGAGAAAACAATATATCGTGAGAGATGACGCTCTGGCCTTTGTTTGGAGTGTGAGCTCACACGATGCTCGTGAATTGCTTATCTCACCGGCTTTATTACAGTTGGTTGAATGGTATATTTGTTGAACTTATTTTGCACCGGACGTAGTCAACCCTGCTCATCGGAGGTGCGAATGGTCACTGTTAAAATCTCACAACCAGAAAGCACTTGCACATGTCAGGAATATGCTTCTTTAAAAAACGGCTGACAAATGTTGTCCATGAAATGAAGTGTACATAGACCTCTGGTGTAAAGCAGTTACGTAAGGATTCCCACTTCCTTTAATCTTCTGCCAGACCTGGCGAAAAATATTCGGGTGAGCTCAGGCAAGTAGCAAAACAACTCTCGCCCGAGCTTGCAACAATCAATCACAGACGACTGTGATTGGAATGCGCAACATAGACAACAGACGAGACTTACAGTACTAACAATAAAGACAGTACAAATGAGACTGAATAAGACAGAATGAACGAGATCGATATTACGAATCTATACTATTATAAAATATTTTATTTAACCAGGTAGATCCCACTGAGCTCTGTAGCTCTCTTTCAGAAACGACCTGGCAACAAATGATAGCTCAACGAAGTGGCTTACCATTTTGGACATTTATAGCAGACAAATACTCTAAACGCGTGCTTCTAAATGTGGAGGGACTACACCGGAGGACCCGGAGAAACATCCACGCGACCACGGGGAGAACATACGAACTCTAAATATAGTGGCGTCAGGGTCGAGATCGAACCTACGACCTCCAGTATACCAGGCGAGATAGTTAACATCTATCCACCGTGGCATCCCATACGAGACATACTTAAAACAAGGTTTTATTTAATCAAATCGTAAACTCAATCGTGACAACTCTGAATCGCAGGGTAAGAAACGACAAGATGGTTTCGCACACTGTTTATTTGCATCACGGTGTGCATCACCAATAGGATCGTATCTGATATGGCAATGTGTATACGGTGTGTTATGATGTGTGGTTCGAGGGGTATTGGGGTAGCTATTTCCATCTGTTTATTTCGTGGAGCTGAGGGGGGGGGGGGCACAATAACTCTCGTACAGATGATCCAATATGAACAACTTTAGTAGAATGTTGTGTTGCTCTTCCCAAAGTTTCCTTTGTAAAAAAACTGACCAAATGTATTTCGGGGTTTCCCGCACCCTCCCTGATGTCAGAACCAATACCCCAACCCCATTGCCTCCGCGCATGCCGGATAGTTACGCAATCCATTATGGGGGAATGTAGAGGCTACTACTAGAGGCTACTAGTCCGTGCAAAGCGTATATGATCCCCATTACAAACATACAGAGAATCGAAACGCAGTCATGTATCAATAGATGCGTCGATTATTATTTGATGATTCAACGCATCATTTACACCTCCTAACAGTGTGCCAATTCATGTCAGGAAATTCAGGAAGATCACTCATTCTGTATTGGGTTGTGAGCCTTGTCTCTTACGTGCTGACACATAGGAGTGGTGATGCAAATGAACCTTCCATTCCAAGATGACATTGCCCAGACATGTGCAATGTCTCGTATTTCAATCTCATTGCGTGTTTCGTCCTGGTACATTACAAGCCACTATTTTCTCCGCCCGAATATGAGACCTTAAACATGACTATTTTGGCATGCTCGCTCGCCACAGTAGATTTAAAGTTTGCGTTTGTAAAGATATGCAATGAGTGTATGTGGGTTATCATTTCATAAAATGACCCTGTTAAAATCATATTGGCTACTACGAATCTAAATAAAAGCGGCATGCAAGTTGAGTTAATTTGGCTCTTGTAAAGCGGCTTACTTTACTATCCCTCAAGTCTTACGTCCCCGAGGCACTCGAGTGGGGGAGACCTCCATGAGCGGCACCATCAGCCTCGCATTTGGACAAAACCATCCGCACCATTCACCGTGACAATTTTCCCATTTGTTGCGCCGGAGACGTCTGCCCGTTTTCACCATGAAGATCTGATGAAGATGGGTTCATTTGCCAGTGTGTGATTGAGGTAGAGGCGTGGGAGATGTACTCCTCCTCCCCACGTCCGGCGATTCAATTCACCGCTGGGATGCAGGGTCGCGATTTCATTCAAACAGAATACAACTAATTTTGAACGACACGGTTAACCTATAGTCGCATTTGGCAGCTATCAGCAGGGGTCACGTGAACTTCTATGTAAAACACCCGTGAATCGTTAAATATTAATTCTTACAAATGAGATTCAATGCACCAATCGTGAGATTAAGAATGCATATTAATGAATTTATTATTAAATGCATTGTTACACATCAAACGTTTTGCCCAATTTATTATGGAACATTTGCAGTCGTCCCAGTGTTTGAGCGTGCATGCAATTATTTTCATTGGGTATACCAGAAATGTCGATATCTGGGTGCTAACGGCTCTCACGTAACTATCTGCAATCTTTGAAAAGTTGAAGAACATTTGAGAGATATTTTTTGGCAAATACATAGCATAAACATGTGGCGCTTGCCATTCATGGAATGTATAATTTATTGTTGACACAGCCTTGAAAATGACTCGATCTACTCAACTCGTAGAGGATTTAGCCTCTGAATTGTGTTGCTTTCAGATGAACAAGAGTAGTGGATTCATTTTAAGCATGTAAATAATTCAAATTTCAATCAGAGTTAGTCCACATTGCTTCTAACAAGAGAAGATCACTTGCTGGCATTTTTTAAAAAGTCTTCTACCTGGAAGTTCTCCTCCCAGAGGATTTGCAGTGTTTGTATAGAAGTTTTGTGACTCGAATCACAGACTGGACCATTTCCCCCCCAAATTGTCTTGCCCAATGCCTCCATCTTGTTACAGTTCCACCATCTTGTTTGTCTGCATTCCCATCAGAGTTCGTTTTTGTGGAGGGCACTGTGAAGACGCCGAACCATGCTCACTACATGCAGCGTCTGGGTGTTCAGTAAAAAAAAAAAACCTTTCGGGCAGCCTTAAGGCAAAGCCTGGGGCTATTGAACCTCACGCCTTTGCATTGTCAATGTAAGCAACAGACCCCATTTACATTGATGGCAACCTTAGAATGCTTTTGTACCCGGTGACCCACATCAGCCCTAAAGAATACTTTGTACAACTCGATGTCTCACAGATATAAAGCATAGCACTCCATCATAACATAGTTGTTTACAAACCAGAAAACACCAGTATTTGGCTGACTTTATGCCTACTGATATAAAAAGCATCCTAACTGTTTCGACTGAGTATTTTGTCTCACCAATGCTCCGTTCAGCCACCCGACGCTGTTCGTCAAAAGTATAAACTAAAAACTGTTTTATTTTTTTTTTATTTTACCAGGTAAGGCCCACTGAGCTATATAGCTTTTTTCAGAAGCTATCTGGCCACAACTGATAGCTCAACGAAGTGGCTTATGTGCAAATTTATAGCAGCCAAATACTCTAAACGCATGTTGCTAAATGTGGAGGGAAAAACCGGAGGACCCAGAGAAAAATCCACACGACCACGGGGAAAACATGCAAACTCCAAATATACAGGCGTCAGGGTCGGGATCGGGATCGAACCTACGACCTCCTGTATATCAGAAGAGGTAGTTATCATCTCGCCACCGTGGCCCTCTATGAAAACACTTTCTGCTTTATCTCTCGAACCGCTCGACTTGGGAATTCCCTCCCATCGTCTCTTTTCTCCAGGTGCTTATAAACTTTCTCAGTTCAAGAAGTATGTTCACTTTTATCCACTCGAACTTTGATAGGGCTATTCAGTGCTGGCTGTTTGGCTTCTGGGCCTGTGTTCAGCAAGGTTCTTGAAAACAAATATTAAATCAAGTCAAAAAGCCCTCGCAAAGTAATCAGTGGGAAATAATGATTTCTTATGGGGACTGCATGGGTAAATTAGAGCAGGAAATCAATATAATTCACTGGTGCGCTGTATGTCTTTTAAAAGTGATCAAAACAGTGGAATTAAAATTAAAAATAAATGTCACAAATATAAAGAAATTGCAGCAAATATTTCGGCTAAATATATAAATATATAATACCGTCTTGAACTGTTATAATGTGCTCTATGTTGACAAGTAAATTGTGTTTATCTCATTGTGCTAAACATGATTTTTGAACACTATATCAAATAAGCTAATATTACATATGTGTAAAGGGGAAGTGATCGTTCGAAATAATGGCTTATGGGGTTAGGATCACAGTTAGGGCAGGGTCATTTTCTTATCAGAAAGATCCTGTGTGAAATTACGTTTCAATAATCAAAATTTTCAATCTAACATTAGTTAGTTTTTTTAATGTAAAATTAATATGTGGTGTTGTGATGGATTGTGCATAAATATACGGAACTATAAACGGATAGCAACAGGGTAGACATCTGTTTATTGCCATAAATAACATTTACTTCCACCATCCAATTATCCCGAAAGCATCAGTTGGGATATGCTATTAGTTGATGAACTGCACATTATTTTGTTTTATTTCGTGATAAAATACAGTATATTTTCTGCTTGCTAATACTGTAGCATATATTTTTACCTTAAAATGTGGTGCTCCTTCTGTGGCGAGAAATGCAAAAGGAAGGAAGTGATGGCAAGGTGTAGTTAAATTATAGGCATTAGCCATGATGACATCTCGATTTTTCATCTGTTAATATTTGAATATCGCAATTCATGATTGTATCCAAAATACTAGCACTAGCAATACACTCACATGCAATAAGTTATCGGCCTGCCACCACATAGTCTTTGAACCTGTTGTGAGTAGACATGGTGAAAAATAGTGCACGATGCACTCACGTCATCGCTTACACTTTGTTACGTGGGATTTAAGCATGAGAGCATTGTGCAATTCGATGTTGTCCACGGGGTTTGTCTCTGGCGCAGGTCGCCTAGGGAGGCGTGCTTGATGACCTGGCTTATTCGAGTCGAGGTGTCTCCGCGTTCAACAAACTCACAAAAGTATTGTGGTTCATTTGTGGCGAGCAATTTGTGTGTAATTAGTGCGAGCATGGGGGTGCTCCTCCCCATCGGCGGCAGCTCAGAACCGGTGATAGAAAGTCTGCATTTCCATTGTAGGTAGAAATCTCTCAAGAGCGGTACTAATTTCCTGAGCCCCGAAAAGCGAGATTGGCGAAGTCAACCCCTGACCAGAATTCGAACTTGTGAGTCGAGTACTCTACCATAGTACTCTACCATACGTAAGTCGAGTACTCTACCATACGTAACATCACACAGATCAAATGTACACTGCTGTGAGCATTGGTATGTTCTGTCAAATACACGGTGATAGTGGCTGTAAAATCCATGCGATTGTACTCGATCACTTGATGACGTATATTTCCTCAGGAGGTTATTGACAAATGTTGAGATGCCAATGCAGTATTGTGAAGGGAAATGTTGGTCCAGTTTGTGGTTGGCTTTGGAATTCCACGATCCTTTACGTTCCGCGAGCGTTTCATGATCCTTTGCGTTCCTTATGCGGTTTGTGTATTCTGTGTGGTTGTGATATTTTGACACTGGGCCTAATCACATCGACGCGAGACTCTGAAAAAATAATCGTAAAAAAAGACTTGGTGTGGATTTGCATGGATACATCAACATCATTGTTACTTCCTACGTATATGTATGCGCATCTGGAGTACATCACTTGCGTGTGATCGCTGCATGCGCTCGATTCTAGCCCAGTGTTCTTCACTGCAAGGCCCGCGGGTCGCCGGCGGCCCCTGGTGGCCTTTAGTACGGCCCCTAACGTGCGGCCCCCGACAATACTCAGCGATAACACCCCATCGTGCTGTCAAACACAATGGTTTCAAATGTGTGGCGGCCCTCAAACTGATGTCTTATCGGCAAAAGTGTCCCGCCCCCTCGAGTGAAGAACGTTGGTCCGGACTCTCCCGTGCACTAGACGGGGGAGCAACAGCAAGGAAGGATGTTTCGACGCTGTGGCCGGAACGGTGGTACCGCTTTATCTTGGCGCTATTCATCAATGCCAAACGCGCGCCGTCCGGCAGTGTCACGCCGAGAGAGATTAATCCAGCGCTGGCCATTAAAGTCGGCTCGATAGCGTCCGTCTCGCGGCACAATACGCCGCGGTAATTATGGTAATCGCAGTACACAGCGCTGCCGTGGACCGAACGCGCTGCTCCGACGCGGCCGCGGGAGGCGATTGGGTAGCGGCCGCGTGCCGCTCGATTAAATTCGTACAGAAATGAAATCCGGCGCTTTCTCGTCAAGGAGCGTGAACCATCCACGCGCCCTTCGGTCATCCTCGCAGCAGCAGCGACTTTTGGCTGCTCGCCATCGAACAAAAACGGCGGTCACCGCATCGCCCGCTTTCAGACGCGCTTCTGCGGCCGTCTGGAACGCTTTTCCTTTCGACATTAGGAAGCCACTGGAGCTATGCACGTTTATACTGGTAGGAACCTCCTGGTTACACCAGCCCACAGGGGATTATTGTGTCCGTCTGTCCGTCGTGCAGGGAGGGGCTGGGTGGGGAGGGAGGGGCTGGGTGGGGAGGGTGGGGAGGGGCTGGGTGGGGAGGGTGGGGCTGGGTGAGGAGGGGAGGGTGGGGAGGGGCTGGGTGGGGAGGGTGGGGAGGGGCTGGGTGGGGAGGGGAGGGTGGGGCTGGATGGGGAGGGGTGAGGAGGGGCTGGGTGGGGAGGGTGGGGAGGGGCTGGATGGGGAGAGTGAGGCTCGGTGGGGAGGGGCTGGTCACCCCGTGGTGTCCTTATAAAACTCAACGTTTAACCTACTCACGCCGGCTTGTGCCCGCCCTCACAGTCGGGCATATTTGAGGAATACACCACGCCGCCGTTGACCCTGGCCATTGACCGAGCAACCCAACGTTCCTACCAGCTCCCTCCGCAGGAATGTGTTATCTAGGCTGAAAACTCATTTCTTTAGAACTGCCTTCTGTGCTTAGTGTGTTGCTCTTCTCCCGCATCTCCGATGAGCACGGTTGGCTACGTAGGGTGCGAAAGAAGTTCAACATACACACACGAATTAGGAAAAGCCACTCCAGGCTGGAACGTGCGTGCAGGCTGTAAAGCAATACTGCCCATAGGGGGTCCGACTCCCCCATGATGCTTTGCATGTCACGTGAGATCGCCACAAATCACACCTGGGGACAATTACAATTATGCTGCGATTTACAATTCATTGCGAATTGCAATTTACAATTGAAATTGATCCTTGGTCTGCCATATACTGCATGCGTAATGCAAACAGCCTTGGTTTAGATCACCAGCGCACACGCTCTTAAACCTGCAAAGCAAGGTCCGAGTTCTATAAGCCTACTTGGTCGTTTTATAAATGCAGAATAGGATAAGCAACTTTTGAGTTGAGAAAATAAGACGACAAAGTGTTCTAGATGTTATCAGTAAAATGTTTTATTTAAAAAAACATACGATCGATTGGGTTTTATATACACACATATATAAAACAAAAAAAGCCCAACTTTTCTCAAGAAGCACGGATAATGAAAGGGGTGGGTTTTGTGATTTCATTTGGTTTCATTAATATTGACGAGAAAACCAACCGAGGCTACCGCACGTTACAGAATTAATCCTCAGCTTCGCCATGCCACAATGACGCAGCTGCTCCATCTCTACGTGGCAATGTCGCTCCCCTTGCGTTTGTCACCAGCTCACCGCGTGGCTGCCTTGCCGTTTGTCTGTGGTTCCGTGGGCCACGGAGTCGTTCCCTTTCTCTTAGAGCGCGTGAGTACTGTGCCGTGCTTTAAACTTGAAATCGTTATTATTAATAGCGTTACTTTAATTCCACTCCCCCGCTGTTTTCCTTTTTATACATGCACATTGCGTTCTTTATAATCCGATGCTTTTATACAACGGTTAAGTTTTCAAAAGAAATGTCTTCATGTTTAATTGAACCGTCTGTGTGTGTGTGAAGAATCTCATATTTAGAGTCCTACTGGGGACTAATTTGCTTGTTGTTGCTATAGGAGGGGTGGATATTTTGCGGTTTGATTTTGGATGGACCAAGAGATGCACGTGAGATCGAGCCCAGCAGTTGTTGTCGGGCTATTACAAGTCTCCATCCGGGGACGACTCGGTTCATAATATCTGTATGGTCCATAAAATAGGTATCAACTTGTGAAAATTCAAGTGGTCATCGCATGGATAAAATAACTCCTGCCCATGGGAAGATGGAATTTCCAGCACTGCTTATGGTTTGCCAGCGGAGATGAGATTCATCCCATTGTCCTTTGAGCAGGGAAATTCTCTGCATCGTTTTACTTACTGAAATGGACTGTTTATACGATATATGCTGTCTATACGATCCTACATTGCAACTAAGGTAGTTTTAAATTATCCACTTAAAAAAAATAGGATGCAGCAATAAATTATGTTTCCTTACACAAATGTTATGTCCTCGTAAAATAACATGTCATTGTTCTGTGAACCTTGCGGACCCGTTTTGCAGCAGACACTTCTTTAATCAGACTAAGTCAATGATATTAATACAAATAATCACGAGCCCCTTTGCCAATCCGCTGCCATAAGGGTTGGATGACCATACTGGGTCACTGTTCGTGAAGGGGTTGCCCATGACCGGTTTTGATATCGCTCGCCACCGATTGCCGTAACCGGGAATTGAGCTCTGGTTGCCGAGTTAGCGGCACAGTGCGTCCTCATTTAATGTGTCGTGTTCATTCCTTCGTCGTCGGAGTGTGAATTCAGGTTCAGTGCTGTCACTTGCGACTTCTGCCCAGAAATCCGCTCCTTGCCACTGACAAAGTTTTGCATTCGGAAGGGAAAAGATTCCACTTCTGCAAATAAAGCCTTTCTCATCTCACTGGCTGCATTTATATAGAGGTGTAAATATTTCGATTTAAAGCTTTCGTGACTGCAGGGATTCATCTTCTTGGTTCTTTCGGTAAAGTCACGTAGAAGGGAAGTAATAAAATAATAAAAATAAAACATAATAAAACAATTCTCACGACGTTTCGGCCACAACGCAAGCAGCCGTCCTCAGGCGAAGAATGAGAACATTATCAAGCTAGGAGCTTATATAGGTGTAGCGAGGAGGAGCGCCTTAACAAAAGAATGTGCATATGAAGAGGAATTTAGCATACCAATGGGCAATGCATAGGAGGTGGGCGGAGGGGTTTCAAAGTCGCATTATGCCCATGCATTATGCAGGATCAACAGCACCACGGGGGGGCGCAAGGAACAGCGTTAATAAAGGAAAGGAATGTTAGTGATATGTAGCTGCATTTGTCAAACAACCACGTAGAAAACCAAAGTGAAAACTACATAAAAAAAAAAACTAAAATATAAACTGATACTTACTATACTCTACAATAAGCTGAGTTACTAACAACAAATAATAAATTACAATTCTACGTCGTAAGAAGTATATAATATACTTCCATCTAAACTTTATTCTCTTAGCATATACAGTACTATATACTGCCATAGATAAACCCAACATTAAATTATATACTGTATTGCTGTAAACCACCCTATACTTTATACATTTTAATATAACACTATGTATTATTTAACTCACCCTAATGTGTATCGAAATGGTTTATTACGTCCTTCCAATGATTGCTAAGCCTGAATCCATCTTCTCGGTTAAAATTGTCTCTGTGTTTGTATATGTGGATCGCCTCATGAACGAATCTCTCATGATAGCCAGATGGCTTGCAGAGAACCTCCGTCTTGGAGAAGTCAATGTCATGTGAGCCCACTGAGTTGTAACAGTGGTCTGCCACGGCTGAGGTGTTTGTCCTACCGTGTTTTAGATCAGCTTTATGTTCACGTATGCGGTCTGAGACGTGTCGTTTGGTTTCCCCAATGTAACTGCTACCACAGAGGCAACTTAGTTTGTAGACGCCAGGGTACTGTATGTCTGGAATCACATCTTTTACAGACGGTACCAGATCACGGATTTTATGTACTGTGTTGAATCGGACCTGGATCTTGTGTTTAATCAGGATTTTGGAGATCTTTTTTGTGACCCCAGCAATGTAGGGTAAGGTGATGGTCTTGAAAGGCTCCTCAACAGGATCTTTCTTGATGGTTGGAGTGATGGCTTTGCGGATTGTGTAGTCGGAGTAACCATTAGCTTTAAGAGCTTGGCGTACGTGTTTGAGTTCACTGGAAATGTGTTCATGGTCGGAGATGCATTGGGCTCTATGATATAGAGTCTTGATGAGGGAATTCTTCTGGGATGGATGGTGGTGGGAATCCGGTTTTAGATAAGGAGAAATTTGAGACGGACGCCATCCAGACTGCCACTCTACGCCCGACCTTATGGAAGAGATACGTAGACGACACTTTTGTCATCTGGCCACATGGCCGGCCTGCTCTAGACCAATTTCTCGACCACATCAATTCCATACACCCAGCCATCAGATTCACCATGGAAGTCGAAAATGATGGCAAGCTACCCTTTTTGGATGTCCTAATCAAAAGGAGACCTGATGGTTCAATGAGCCACTCTGTCTACAGGAAAGCCACCCACACGGATGCTTATCTAAAACCGGATTCCCACCACCATCCATCCCAGAAGAATTCCCTCATCAAGACTCTATATCATAGAGCCCAATGCATCTCCGACCATGAACACATTTCCAGTGAACTCAAACACGTACGCCAAGCTCTTAAAGCTAATGGTTACTCCGACTACACAATCCGCAAAGCCATCACTCCAACCATCAAGAAAGATCCTGTTGAGGAGCCTTTCAAGACCATCACCTTACCCTACATTGCTGGGGTCACAAAAAAGATCTCCAAAATCCTGATTAAACACAAGATCCAGGTCCGATTCAACACAGTACATAAAATCCGTGATCTGGTACCGTCTGTAAAAGATGTGATTCCAGACATACAGTACCCTGGCGTCTACAAACTAAGTTGCCTCTGTGGTAGCAGTTACATTGGGGAAACCAAACGACACGTCTCAGACCGCATTCGTGAACATAAAGCTGATCTAAAACACGGTAGGACAAACACCTCAGCCGTGGCAGACCACTGTTACAACTCAGTGGGCTCACATGACATTGACTTCTCCAAGACGGAGGTTCTCTGCAAGCCATCTGGCTATCATGAGAGATTCGTTCATGAGGCGATCCACATATACAAACACAGAGACAATTTTAACCGAGAAGATGGATTCAGGCTTAGCAATCATTGGAAGGACGTAATAAACCATTTCGATACACATTAGGGTGAGTTAAATAATACATAGTGTTATATTAAAATGTATAAAGTATAGGGTGGTTTACAGCAATACAGTATATAATTTAATGTTGGGTTTATCTATGGCAGTATATAGTACTGTATATGCTAAGAGAATAAAGTTTAGATGGAAGTATATTATATACTTCTTACGACGTAGAATTGTAATTTATTATTTGTTGTTAGTAACTCAGCTTATTGTAGAGTATAGTAAGTATCAGTTTATATTTTAGTTTTTTTTTTTTTATGTAGTTTTCACTTTGGTTTTCTACGTGGTTGTTTGACAAATGCAGCTACATATCACTAACATTCCTTTCCTTTATTAACGCTGTTCCTTGCGCCCCCCCGTGGTGCTGTTGATCCTGCATAATGCATGGGCATAATGCGACTTTGAAACCCCTCCGCCCACCTCCTATGCATTGCCCATTGGTATGCTAAATTCCTCTTCATATGCACATTCTTTTGTTAAGGCGCTCCTCCTCGCTACACCTATATAAGCTCCTAGCTTGATAATGTTCTCATTCTTCGCCTGAGGACGGCTGCTTGCGTTGTGGCCGAAACGTCGTGAGAATTGTTTTATTATGTTTTATTTTTATTATTTTATTACTTCCCTTCTACGTGACTTTACCGAAAGAACCAAGAAGGTGTAAATATTTGTCCTTAGTCTTGAGTGTGCTTTCAATTTTTTTTCTCCAAGGAAGCATTTAAAAAAAAATCCGTCTAATCGAGTTTCCGAACTTTTTTTTGCGTTACGAAAATAAGCAGAACTTTATTTGAGGTGGGAAAAAAAGGGAAACCCAGTGAGAGTTCACGTGGCCACACCGAATCAATTACTTCCAGCACGATACTAAACACCGTGACCTGAGCAGTTGCAGGAGACTATCATCACGTGCTGCTTTTCAAAATCAAGTCCGACCCTAATCACTAGCACATGCGTGCAGACGCGCGCATTCTCTTGACTTGTTCATCTCTCTTGGTCGAGCGTGCAAATGTCAGCTTTTATACAAATTCCGAATAGCCTGATCGCGTTAAAGCAACGGGTTGTGGGCAATTCACTGAAGCATTTCGTATTTTGGCTGCCGGTTCTCGGCCCATCACAACAAGGGGGTAAGACGCATGCGAATTACCATCCCCCCACCTGCTAAAACGCTGACGATCTCAGAACTATTGACACTTTCACGTGGCGCATTTGTGTGGTATTCGAACTCCTAAATAATATTTTGAGAGGAGCAGCCAAGCAAAACTATGCGTGAACAGTAGCGTGTCATGGTGTTCATTATATACACGTGATGTTTGTATGTATATGTGTGCATGTTGAACCTTTTTCGCACCGTACGTAGCCAACCGTGATAATCGGAGGTGTTGTCAGTTACGCCGATAGTCACACACTTAACACCACCCCGTATCGGCGAATGGCCATCCTTCAGAGAAAAGAGGATGGGCAGATTGAATATATATAGACACAGACCTGCGGTTAGCGGATGCGTATGTTGCCTTAAACACAGCTCGGAAATCTGAAGATGAGAACGTTACTTTATTTGAAAATATTCAATAGCAAACAATAACATTAGCCAAGAAAACATAATGTGATTTTAAATAGTGAAAGTCTCTCGCTGCGATTATGGGGGAAAACACAATATAAGTCGTGCGACACCAATTTCTGTTGATGACCGTCAGCGAGTGCTGGTGATCCCACCCTTCCGTGGTGGGACAACCCCGGCTTGCCATCGGACGGATCACTGTTGCCTTCCCACAACTTGGTACAGTACCCGTTGCATCGACCCCCAAAAGGATGATGGGCTTAGTTTACCCGCAACCATGATTGGAACTCGCAACCTTCTGATGGAGTCAGGTGTTCAAATCACAGGACCACTCGGCAGGATTGAAAAATATATAATGGCAGCTACTACTGAAACACGTTCCTTCGGAGTGGGAAGGTAGGAACTTGGTTGGACAGCGCATTCGTGCACGACAGACAAATATGCACGACAGACACACAAATAATCCCTGGTGGGCAGTGTGGAACCTGTTGTTCCTACCTGTATAGGGGCCATTGTGTTGTTATCTGATAATACTCGTTCACTGCAGTTAGGAGTGATTGGTCTGTGTAAAACATACCATTCATGTACTCTATTTGAATGTGTAATTAACGGATCATCAACCACTTTTCCCCAAACAAAGACTTAAACTTTGTTCATTTTAATCTGTTAATTAGTCTGAGTGGGGACATTACCTGTGCTCCCACTCGCTCTGCATATATTATTGTCGTGAGCGCCTATCTTGCCTGCCAAATGTCCTACGCCAATCATTCGCCGCCTCATCAGAGAAGCGTGCTTGCAGAAAATCACCTCGCCACCCACCAAGTGCCACCACCACGAAACCACTCAAATTTGACCATCAACACCACCATCGCTGCGAACGCCGAGATTAACCAAAACACAAACAACGCCATTTTACCAACGACAAAAGCACCACCAGCACCAGTTAATATCAACACCGTCACCACCTCCAGAAACGGAACCCAATGCCACAACCAGCACCAAAGACAAGATCCCCCGTGTAGCCTTAACAGACTTTTAGGGCAAGTGCTGTTAGCGAGCACCTAATGAAGGCCGGCATGACACACGAGGGGGTGAGTGCCCATCACCACGCCCGGCCGCCTTTGTCTCCCAAGTGGCGATGTTCACACCACGGCACCAGATACTAATTTGATGCCGAGTCTACCTCGGGGAGGAGGCCCAGGACCGTTGCAGATAATTGTCACACGTGTGTGTTTTGGCCGCGAGGTATGAATCGTAGTCGGGTCAGCGGCGGCTTTTGTAGCACAGCGCGCTAACCGCTGCACTACCGCTCCCCACAATCGGCACCACCACAGGCAGCGCCGCTCAATATCGCCACCACCACCTCCTCCAACGCCGCCCCCCATCGCCCCCAATGGCACCAAACCTCTCCAGGCCTCTCCGTCTCTCCGCGCCTCCTCTAGCTCGCTTTTGTCGCCGCGGCTCGAGGCGACCCCGGGACTCGCACGGCGGCGGCGGCGTCGGCGTCGTCGCCGCAGCTGCGAGCGCGCAGATTAGCGGCGTGGCCGGGGCTACCGGTGCCTCGATTCATCATCCTCCTCCCATTGTGAAGGAGGCGATGGCGCGGACAGGAGACGATGGGGAGCGGGTGGAGGGTTGAAGGAATTAATCACCCGGCGCTTCCAGAACGCGTCATGCGCAGAGCCGCGCGGGGTTTCTGGCAGTGGAGACGAATGGGTGGGGGGGTGGAATGGGGGGCGGTGTGCAGTGTGTGGTTGGGGGGGGGGCACCTGGGGGAGGAGGGGGGTGCAGGTTGGGGGTATCTGGGGAATGCGGTTGATGATTTGATATTGGGATGGGTGAGTTGTTATTGTCAGACGTGAAAAAGGCGTATAGATGGACCCTTGGAATAACCGAGACGGAAAAAGGAACGCGTGGAGTCGAGTGACCAAATGCAGGCAAATGACATCAATCAAACTGGTCAAAATAAGTCGACTTGGGCAGGACGAAGGGTGATAACCGGTGGTCGAGACTGTGGAGAGAATGACAGCCAAAGAATGAAACGTAATCTGGAAAGAATGTTGCACCCTATTCGTGACGCTATTTTATTGAAATCGCACTCATATAGTTAACAAACAAAAAACTCGACACGTTCGTAAAAATTCTGCCTTAAGATAAATATATAATATACGACGTTTCGGGAAATTGGCCTCCATAGCACAATATAGGCCGCAGAGAAGAATTATTAAATGTCTCAATTCCCCTTGAAGCACCCCCCCCCCCTGTAACTGTGCCGTGAAATTTCACGGAACTCTATTCCGAAGCCGCAAAACGCCGCGAGCTTTGTCAACGGGCGACCCGCAAGGGCTTTCGCTAAACACCCGCTTTGTTTCCACAAAATCGAGACCGGCAGCTTCTCTGAAGTCCACATTCCTGGCGCTAATTACCGCGGCGTCTGCTGCAGGGGTAGGGGTGCGTTGTTTGTCAACGCGCGCGCCCGTCCCTTCGCGGCGCACCGCGATATTGGGACCTGTGGGTCGGCCACCAACTTCTAAACTGCCGAGACCCGAGGCCTCTTTCATTGCCATCCTTCCTCGCCCGAGTTTGTCCTAGCCTCCGAACTCTTATCGTCTCATCTAAGGTCTCGCCCTCCGCGTCGCATCCCTTCTCTCTCGGCCGCCACTCCGCAGTCTCCCATCCCGCGTCAGCTGTTGTCACGACGCGCCTTGTCCCATATTCTCGCTTGATTTTATTTTGAATTTTGTGTCAACAACAGCAGCCGCGTGACACAGGTCATTTGTCCGGCCTCACGTACACTCGCACACGGCAGGCGCGCCCCCTGGGGTTGCTAAGTACAGCAGGTGGGCAGGTTTTGTATGTCCGTATGATCGTTTTTCGCACCGTACGTAGCCAACCTGCACTAAGCGGAGGTGCGGGGGGAAGGACAACAAACTAAACACAAAAAGCAGTTTTAAATAAATTAATTTTCAATCTAGATTTTAAAAGCTGCATAGCTCCAGTGGCTTCCTAATATCGGAAGGAAGAGCGTTCCAGACGGCCGTAGAGGCGCATCTGAAAGCGCGCGATGCAGTCACCGTCTTTAGTTCGACGGCCAAACGTCGCCGCTGCGAGGATGACCCGAGTACGCGTGGCTGGTTTATGCGCCTTGACGAGATGGTGGGGTAATGGGACGAGCGAGACGGACCGTCTCTCCCTGCAGACTCAGGGAGGTTGCGATTTAAAGTTTTCGTGACTGCAGGGATTCATATTATTGGTTCTTTCGGCAAAGTCACGTATTATTTTATTATTTCCCTTCGACGTGACTTTACCGAAAGAACCAAGAATATGTATTTTTTGTTTGTTTGTTGCCGAGAGCCTCGTTCTCAAGACTTACCCACGAGGATCGTAGTGGGGGCTGTTCGGCCGAGCCCAATTTTCTTTTTTAAAAGAGGGGTTTGGCATATGTGAGATAAACCAGAGCAGCTAGAAAACAATCCACGAGGAGCTCATATTCGTAGCTCCGCACAGATGGGTTGCAGAATCCTTTGCTCTGCTGATATGTCCTGGCCGCCCAGCAACCTACACCACGTGGTATCCTCATATCTTCCTTTGGAGTTTCTCCAGCGCGTCATTGGTGGTTTAGTCGTCACGAAAATAGTATAATTATGTAGTTCAGTGTTTAACACGTAGGCTTTCGCGACTAATATCATCCAGAAGCATGGTCAACACATACGGCCTCTATATAAGGAACGAAACAGTGAGACTTCTCCACAAATCTGGCTCTCGCCTGATGAGGCTAGTTGTAATTACTGGCGAAACATCGTACTCAGATTGTAAATGTTGTGGCTTGGCTCTCTAACACACCGGTGTGCTGTACTAGTGACGAATTGGCCACGTTCTGTTTACGTGACAACCCTTACTAGTTGGTCTGTGTCGGGTGGCGGCGGGTTTTAACGACACATTTATATATTTTATATATTAACGCGATCTAAACCAAAAACCTCTATTATAGTTAATTGTTCTTCACTAATTATCGTGGGGAGGGGGGGGGGACTATCGCCGATAAGACTATCGGTGTGAGGGCCGCCACAAATTTGAAACCATTGGGGGTTTGACAGCACGATGGTGGGGTGGGGGGTATTTTTTTCTTTCATGTCTTGTCGGGGTGCCGCACGAAAGGCCACCAGGGGCAGCCAGTGGCCCGCGGGCTTTGCAGTGAACACTGCGTGTAGTGCCCGCGGGCCTTGCAGTAAACACTGCGTGTAGTGCAGCGTTGCGGGAGATGGGGGGGGGGGCGTCTGGTGGCTGGCACGCACGATGTTTATCAGCGATGGAAACTTCAGAATCAGAAAATGTATTTCTACTGGACTACTGGAGGAATCCGATGAGCTATGAAGTTCGTTTTCCTCGACAGTAAATGGCAGGGAGCTTCTTTCCGTTGGCGCTGTGGTGCGACGGAATGAGCACGCAGTGTGTGGTGAGAGCATGGGTTTACAGCACGCAGTGTGTGGTGAGAACATGGGTTTACAGCACGGAGTGTGTGAGTGAGAGCATGGGTTTACAGCACGCAGTGTGTGAGTGAGAGCATGGAGTGCGCGAGTGAGAGCATGAATTGTGTTTTTGTGTGCGAGTTTGTGCATTGGTTACAGCATGAGGTCATACATTTCGAGCATATGATCTAAATATGGAATCGAAATCGCTGTTATGTCGATGTGTTCCAAAACCCATTATATACGGCCATGCACACGCCCAACAACCATATTTGAGTATTCACCTGTTTCAAATGATCATAATTCATAGCTGCATATTTTCCAGACTCGTTCGCGTTCCAGTGCCTCCTGGGCCACATGTGAAATTGAAGCAGTAGGTTTACCATGGATGAATTGGGATATCTGGCCAGTGGCGTACGGATGCCATAATGTGTGAGAAGAAACCTTTTGTAGAACGGGGTGAGGCGCATATAACCCCCCACGCAGAAAGGCACCCAAGTCTGGAGTTAAACCCAGCTCCTCGTTGTTGTCAGACTAAAGAGTTTGCCAGGGTGTGACCTCGGTATGGATTCAATCGTGCAACTGGGTAGTCGTATTGGACTGCGAGTCCTCATTTGACGCGTCTTCAGACAACGCTTTTCGCAATAACGCGCCTATTCCATTCGGGAACACCTTCAGCACAACACAAACACGCCCGTTATAACGCGGAACGCGCTCTACCGTTATAACGCGGCTCCTAAGCGGTCGACGACGAACTACTTTCTCGAGCTGCGCGGCTGAGCGGTGTGATAAAGCACGCGGCATCATCACGTAATGCGGCGGCGTATCCTCCGTTATTTGATCCCGCCATCTCACCCGTGTGTGCGTGCATCGTGTCACGCTAAACGTTATCGTTACGTAAATTTACGGCGAAAACGTCTTTCGCTTAACGCGTTTCGCCCAAGCGCGGCACTTAAAACGAGGACTTCACCTTTTTTTAAATGGCACCGCATACAGTGGCGGAGACTTTGAGAGGTGAGACCTGAAATTGGGGGGGGGGGGGGGGAAAGGAGGAACCACCATCTATAAAGTCTAGAAGCGACAATTTCCTCTCCCCCGTGTTCGCGGTGCAGAATCCGCGGTGAGAATGAGGCGGCGAGTCGCTGCAGCGCCCGGGCCCACCATCTGTGCAAACAGCGGACTTGGCGGCCGAACGTGAGGCTGCCTTTCCTCGCCTCTTCCTGCCTCGCCTGGCCCCCTTTGCAGCCTTCCCATGACATCATCGATCAGCGGGCAATCATCCTAACCACGGCTCATTCTCGCGTAATTACCACGCGTGTTGACCTTCCTTTATTCTCGATATTTGTTTTGCGTGCAAATCCACACCAGTTGAAGCCCTGGCTGTGAGTGGCCAACTATTAGCATTAGGGGGTAATTAGGGCGGCTCATCCGGCCCGCGTGGCTCGCTTCTCTTCTCGATATGAGCGCCCGAAAGAAAGCGTGGTCACTAAACCGAGGTGGTGATTGCGTGCCAATGGGGGGGGGGGGGGAGAATAGTGTGGGCGGGCGGTGGAGGAACAACACTCCAGCCAGACGCGTGCTGGCGTTATCCCTAACCAACCAGTCAACCTGAAATATAGCCGCATCTCGAACTCGAACCATCCCGCCAAGCCGCTCCCCGCACCAGCCATACCCTTGACACGAACTGTAACAAACTCCACCTTGGGTCGTTCGCCTCCCCCCCCTCGGCCTCATGTTGGCTTTCTGTTCCAAGCCCAGTTTTGTGGTTGTGCCACTTTAGGCTGGCCATGGGTTTAGATGGAGCAAGACGCAACACAAGGCTCTGTTATGCGGATACCACTTACCAACCTAGAGACTGCGCACATCGCACACAAAGCTGGCTTCAAACGGCGAAACATCTTGGGCTGAGGGGACCAGGAGATGGCAGAACAGCAAGTTGGTTTGTGGAGTCGCCCGTCTTGAGCGAGGACATGCCGTGCTACACGAAGGCTGCCAAGTAGCACTTCTGATAAATATAATGTATTTTTACAGAGGTGGCACGGTGGTAAACTCGTGCGTCTAACGCCAAGGAGGGGCTGCGTTTCACTCCCGACTTTGGGGCGCCTTTCTGCGTGGCGAGGTTGTCATGCTCCGCCTCGCCGTGTTCTACACGGGGTCACCTCCCGTCGTCAAAAAAAACACACGCACAATGGCATTTGTACGACATTGGCCAGATATCCCAATGCAGCCATGGTCAGCCCACCCGCCCCCCCCCCCCTCCTTGTGAGCTCCATGTTTCTTCCGTGTTTGCTCCACACGAGGCACGGCACCACGTCAATGTATCCCACCGAACCTCCGAGTGCGCCGCAAGGACCCTGCCCCGACAAGCCCAGAGGCTCGGCGAGACTCCTCCCCAGGACGATTTGATTGACGCGTTTGATAAACACGCGCGCAATCATGGGGCGCGAACACGTGTGTCCGGGCTTGACGCTGGCCTGCCTTTGTAGGGTAAGTAACACAAGTAATCTATAAAAATTGATACGAAAAAATCTCAAGAGAACGAAGCTGTAACTGTGCGTAATAAAAATAGAATATGATGGTCGCTGTTACCCGAAAGTGCGTGCCGGTTAATTTTGCAAAAATGATGCACACTTACGAGGCAGGAGCAGACAGCGTGGTAGAGCTGATACATAATGTCTACGTATTTTGTATGATATTACGTTTGTAAATGATTATTTGTCATCGATTTCATTTTCCAGCGCCATTGGTACTGTCCATGAATCGATGAATTCAGTCGGAAGTCTCGCAGTGCAGTGTGTCCGGATGGAAACGGCCACGCAAGATATATCTCGTGAACGTCCCGGTTGTATCCCTTACGCAGGATCGGGCGCACACTTTCCCATACTCTGCTATGACATAGTCGCATTACGGTCTAATTCTAGAGTGTAATCGTGATCCAGAATCGCCGTGGAAATCCCTCGAATCCCATTCACAGTTCAGATCTTTGGGGTTTTTTTTTGTGTATGGTAACAAAATATGTAGGGTGACGGTCGGGCGCTCGGGCAGATCACGTCCTTGTGACGTTTTTCTGGGTGACTCCTGGGAACAAATTTCAATTTCCACATTTTAGGAATCAACATCACGCGTTTAGAGTATTTATTTGGCTGCAATCCAGTCTCACATGATAAGCCACTTCCGTTGAACTATCATTTGTGGCGAGGTCGCTTCTTTACCTGGAAATAGAAAAACATTGTTGAGTTTATTTTCTAGTGATTTGCTTACTTTTCCTAAACTTTACACTTCTTATCGTGTTTTTTTTTTATTGCTTAACTTTCTGACCGCGTGCCGCTCCTGGAAATGTGTGAGAAAAAGCTTCATAGCTCCTCGGATTTCTCCAGGATAAATAAAGATTCCGACTCTGATATGAAAGGCGGCAGTGACGTCACTGCCATGGCTGCTGAACGCTTGATCGCAGACTTGAACTTGACCTTTTGAAGCGTGCTTTTTCTCATTACAAACGCTCCGTCCTCCCTCGAGATCCCAGCCAATTGGTATTCTATTGATATTAGTTTATTTTTTGGCAGATCAATATCGTTTTCCATGAGAATAAATAAATGAATTTCGCCACCGCGCCGTCCCATCGGGATGATTCTCGATCCGCCTCGGAGTCTCGGTGTGCTGAGAGCAGCTGCGAAGCCGCTCTCCTGAGTCATCATTGTAACCAGCGCCACGATGGATATCCACTGCTGGATGAAGCTTCCCCCAAGCCATCACCGTGTCTCTCACGTTCTGGCGATGCAACAATCTCGCTCCTGCACACGAGTCGATTGCACCGCTCCATCTCCCGCGGTCGCTGACCTCTCGGACGAGTTCCCTCTCCGTTGGCTGTCACTCCATCGCTCGTCTCGACTACCGGCCATAACGTATTAGTGGTGAAGGGAGCGGCCGCGCGGTGGCGCGGTGGTTAGATCACTGCATTATAACCCCGACAACCTGAGTTCGATTCCCGACCATGATTAACATCGGTGGCGACGGACATCTGAACAAGTTCCAGAGCGGCTCCGCTCACAATCCACGACCCCCCCCACCCCACCCGCGTTCACCAACCAGCTGTATGGTCAAACAACCCCCATGATCGAAGCAGCGTGGGTAATGCCTTTAGCCAAGCAGTTGGTTGACAAAAGACGGTGAAGTAAAATTGTTAATGCGGTATATCTTGCCCGCGGCCATACGAATGTGGAATGTACATTACCGGCTTGGTAAACGCCAAATAGAATAACGATGAGCCATTGCGGAGGGTTCGTGTGAGTGCGGAGACGCGTCGACTCTGGCTGAAGAGGGCTCTGTCAGGGTGAGCGCTCCTCGCTTTGTTGCACGAGATTGTAGTTATGATATCGCAGCTTCATTCTAATTAGTATAATTACCACGGCGCAGGCAGTTCGCCACTCAATTTACTCCGCATCGCCGCAAATTATCATCCCAGGAGTGAGGCTCAGATTGTGATTTAATTGGAAAAGGCGCTCCTTGGATGGCGCGTTGAACATACGCAGAGAAAGACCGTCCTACGATGTTGGGTGCTGCATGCCGTTGCGCAACGCTCCTTTGCGAGCATCTATCTGGCAAGGCAACTACCATACGCGACCGCCTTTGTATTCCCGGTGTTTACATCCACGGAGCATTTCCCACTCTTTTTGTATCCAACCATAATTGATCATGTACGGGCCAGTAACGACAAATAATTTTGTCAAATTCTATTAATTAAAATGTATTAACAAATGTGACGCTAAATAATAGATTATATTATTTACTGAATCATAGGAGTTGAATCCTGTAGCGCCTATACTAATACTGTACAGGCAAACGGAATTGTGTACGCGAGTTGTACCGAGATTGTCAACGCCAGCGCTTTCAACCCTCTTGTACAACGCCACAGTCGGGAGACGACTCGGCCCATCACCACGCAGAGGTCGATAAAATAATACCACTCTGTGGTACGTCAACATCGGCGTCCTGTGGATAGAATGTCTTCTGCCATGAGCATGTGGAATTTCGACCATGCTTAGACAAACCCTGTTTATCCCCCCGAGCTGAATATCAAAACGCTGTCTGTCTGGGTCGACATGTATGTACTGTATGGTGAACTTCCATAATAGAGGTTTTTGGGGCTCTCCTTTGTCTCCTGCGATAGCGAATTTGTACATGGAAGATTTTACAGGGAGGAACAACAGTTTCAAACTGCCCACCAGGGATTATTTGTCTGTCGTGAATAGCCCCTCCCAAACATGTACGCTCCCGGATTGGTTGAAGTGCGTCACGTGACCGCGAGCTTTCTTTCGTGCACGAATGCGCTGTTCAGCCAAATTCCTACCTGCCCACTCCGAAGGAACGTGTTTAAACAAAAGCAATAGCTTCAAGCACACTAAAACCCTCTGCTTGGTTTACATATGTGAATGACACATTGGTGGTCTGGCCACACGGCAAAGATACACTGAATGCATTTCTAAATCATCTCAACTCGCACAACCCATCCATCCAGTTCACCATGGAAGTGGAAGCTGACAGAACTCTACCATTTTTGGATATTCTGCTCGGACGGGGTCGAAACGGTAAAATAACACACAGCGTTTACCAAAAGAAAACGCATACTGACGCCTATCTGAATGCAGAGTTACACCATCACCCTGCACAGAAATCTGCTCTTATCAAGACGCTCATTCATCGAGCTAAGAAAGTGTCAGATAGTGACAGTCTAAGAACTGAAATTCAACATGTTAAAGAAGCGCTGCAAATGAACGGTTGCAATGATGCACAAATCAACAGGGCACTGAATGCCAAAACCAAATCAAATAACATGAGCATTGAATCTGCCCAAGTAATTAAAACGATCAGAATACCGTACATTGCGGGAGCAACTGATAAACTAGCCAGATGTTTGGAAAAACAAAACATCCGAGTCAGATTTGGCACGGTACATAAAATACAGAAATTAATATCTGGTACAAAAGATGTATTACCGAAGCTATCAACAGAAGGTGTGTACAGGATTAACTACACGTGTGGCAAATGTTGTTGGGTAAACAAGACTTAAAGAACAGATAAATATTAAATACTCCCAAATACAACTGTCAGCAGTAGCAGAACACTCGTGCCAACAAAGACACTAGAATTTATTTTGACAATGTTGAAGTTCTGTGCAAAACTAGCTACTGCTGGCCAAGACTAATTAGAGAATTTATCGAATTTGAAAGAAAAAAAATAACTTTAACCGTTCGGATAGCTACCGCCTTAGTGCTGCGTGGTAGCGAATCATAAAATAATACATTGTTGCCTATACATGCCACCATACTTCAATAGGGATTACCGTTGGTACGGCTATTTTAATACACACAATAGACAGGAAGGACAAGATCACAGGGCTCGCATAATGCGCATGCATAATGTGCGTTGGTTCAGTAATCCCCCCCACCCCACTTTGCGCACGAGCGCACAAGCGTGTTCACCACATCTACGCCTCTATATGAGGAACGAAACAGGAAGACTTCTCCACAAATCTGGCTGTCGTCTGATGAAGATAGTTGTAATTCCTGGCGAAACGTCGTACTCAGATTGTAAATGTTGTGGCTTGGCTCTCCAACACACCGGTGTGCTGTACGAGTGACGAATTGGCCACGTTCTGTTTACGTGACAACCCTTACTAGTTGGCTGTGTCGGGTGGTGGCGGGTTTTAACGACACATTTAAATATTTACGCGATCTAACCCAAAAAACACTCTATTATGGATGATATTGGTCGCGAAAGCCTACGTGTTAAACTATGTTGGACTTCTTTCGCACCGTACGTAGCCAACCGCGCTAATCGGAGGTGCAGGAGAAGGAAAACAACAAACTAAACACAAAGCAGTTAAACAAATGTTCCCACGTACGTCACACCACGCCGAGTACGGCTGCCCCAACTCGCCGCGTGCCGGTCTACCCGGTGACTGGGGAAATGCACCGCGAGGAGCTCTAATCCCAGGTTTGGATCCCGGCAGCCTACGACTGGTGGCTGGAACCGGGCCATGCGCGTAACGCTCCACAGCAAAGCCGGACCCGTGTCAATGCCTCCCCCCGGCGAGCAATGAACCAACGCGCGCGCGGCGCCGAGAGGAAACTCTGTTACGGATTACGACTACCGAGTGAAAATAAATGTTCCGTGGATGTAGCTAGCGGGTCACCAAAATAAGCCCTTAACTACCGCTGACGGCGTCTTTTGTAGAGCTGGCCGGCATACTTCTACTACTACTACACACGTGCGCAAATAGCCGGCGTGCTCCGTGCAGAAATAACACTTGTACGTGTCAGCGTTTGAATCGGACGCTAATTGCTACAGCTTTCACTGCCGACATACTACACACGCGCACACACACACCTACGTGTGTATGTGCAGTGCTGTGTAAGTGTATTCTATGAGGGCTGCCGCGCTTCGATACTCGGCGACCTGAGTTCAATTCCCGCTCATGGACAACGCTAGTGACGATTATCCTAACCGGTTCCTGGACCACCCCTACGCCGACTCGGTCTCATTAGTACCTCGTGCGACGTGTAATCATCGCCACTGGGGAGAGAAAGGTGCGCGGTGCTACTGGTCACCCATTCTCTTGTGCCCCGTACCGGCCTTCATAGGTGCTCGCGAACAGCACTTGCCCCGAATGTCTTAAGGCTATCAGGGAGATCTCTTTGTCTTTTGTGAGGAGTGGTGGCCGTAGTAGTTAGGGCACTGCGTTTACGAACGCAGCGGCCTGAATTGCATTCCCGCGGCAACGGATAACATCAGTGGGCGAGCGGTGATGAGAAACGGCTCCGGGCCTCCCCCTAAGTCGACTTGACCATACGCGATAACTTCGTGTGGCGTATAAACAGCAGCACTGAGGAGACGAAGACGGCCAGGAGAGGTGCTTTCCAGCACGTGAGTCTGAAGGCTATGTGGAATGGTGACCGTAGTGGTTTGTGCATTGTGCTACAATCCCATGGACCTGAGTTCAAAGCCCGGCCATGCACAACATCAGTGACACATGCCGTCAGGTAGGTTCGGATTTTTTTTTTGTACAATTGGCAAATCGAATAGCACATTTTATTTTATCGGTAAATGAGCGCCCCGTTTTTATATTTTGTTTTCGGAATGTGCTTGTTAACCCAAAAAATACTTCTGTTATATATATTTTAGGAACTTTTTATTGAACTCACATTACGCTTTATAGGAGTTAATTCAAGCGAATGTCATGAATGGCATACACTTATTAAATTGCAGATGCCCTCCCTCTGACGACACCAAACAACGTGGGACCGCGCGCGCGCAAAGAGAACACCCGAGATCATTGCGCGACGATGCAGGTGGACGACGGTGCTTCCCCTGGCCACGGTGGAGACCAGATCTGGCACCACTAGCGGAGCCAGTGGGGGGTGGGTGGGTGGCACGTGCACCCCCCAATGATCCGATCGAAATTAGGGATTACGATCGGATCATTGGGGTTTATTAGTAATAAATTGGTATTTTGCGACCCCCACTGTCACTGTGTAGCATATTATTACGTGCCAGGGACTCTATGAGATGATAGGACAATAGTCTGAGTCCATAAATGGTAATAAGTAACGGCAAAGCAGTTATAAGTGACTCAGAATTGTGCGCAGTTGCGTATACAGTACACGACTTCCCTGAAGGCATTCACCTTCAGCGAGCGCGATGCCGATCACACAACGCGGTTCGAATTCGACCCTCGATCGATGGCTGCGCCATCACCGCACACGCGTCGAATAAAAAGCAATGGACAAGTCCTTACTTACTAACAATTCCTCTATTATTTTTCAATGCTGAAGGGGTTGCCCCCCCTACCTGAAAATCCTGGCTCCGCCATTGTCTGGCACTCTTTGTTCGGCTCGTTGAATGATGCCCTATCTGGGTAATATTTTAGGAAATGACACCTGTTGTACAAATTAGTTTTTTTGTTTGCCAATTGTTACATTATGATGATGCATCCTCTTGCCATTTAAGTCGTGCTTTTCCAGATTCCACGTTGTCGCATATGCATCGGAGAGGATAAGAGACTTCATGTGGTGACTATGAGCCAAATCCATTTTTAATGACATTCTCAACAATTAACATCTAAATCTCTGTATCGGTTGCATGAAACAAATTATTGTTAACTAAAAATTGGAGGCAAGACTTTTGGGATAAGGGGCCGTCCTGGGGGGGGGGGGGGGGGTCAGACATTTGTGACGATGTGTAACGAGGGGGGGGGGGGGTTTGGGAAATGTGACGTTACATCAAAATGCTCAACTTTAAATAAATATAGACAACACGTTCTAGTTAATTAAATATACGTTTTAATAGATGTTTTCTCCTACAACACCAGAGTGCAGCGCCACATTAAATACGCACTACAATGACAATAGTTTAAAGCAATTTGAAGCATGTTTTATTTTCAAAATGGAAATATGGATTGGGTGGGGGGGCAGAGCTTTGTGATGTCATATTTGAGGGGGGGTCTGACTTTTTGTGACGCCGTGTGACGAAGGGAAGGGGGGGGGTCAAATATCGTCCAAAATCGCGTGACGTCATTTATGGACGGCCCCTAACCTTCGCTTCCACGTGCGCGGGTCACGTGACAGATTTGACGTCACAGCTCACTTGCCGTGCAAAAAAATATGCATTATTGAGCCCCCCCCCCAAAAAAGTGTATTGTTATAATTTTTTCATGGTGTACAGTCTGGAAAGTACCCACATGGCAAATTTCCAGTTTGTTGTATGTCGGGAAATACACTAAACATTTCGAATAGTCAAACATATTCACAACTTTTCCTTATATATATGGAGATAATAACAGTTCCACGTGCGCACACAGTCACCAGATTTCGGTACAAGCCAATTCCTGCCATTAACACCACACGTATGCCAATCCCCCCGACTATCCTGTGTTAGGGTTGCCACTGTCCTGGGATTGACCCGAGTTTGACCCGGAAAGGTGGCAACCACAACACAAATGCGTATCCATCAATTTCGACTGTGGGAAAAGGCGATAAATACGATCTTCAATGTAGGGGGGCAATAGTGCAATGCGCTGCCAGGTCGGCATTCTCATAAGAACGTTGCGATGACTCTTGCACGCCCACGTAGGGGTGGTCTGAGAAGAGCGCTTGATGATGGATCGATCCCTCGGCACCAAACTTGCCCGCCATCAACTTATAAACTTCTGGCCGCCTTCAATGTTGATCCAGACAATGATAACATCCAATTTAGCGTCTGGAGATGAAACCAAGATCCACCACAGGGACACGGAGAACAAACTCGGGTCTGCTCCGTGGAGAATTAAAGCCCCCCCCCGCCCTCCTCACCTGTTGCCCAAAGACAATTCTAACCAGCTGTTAGGAAGTGGAATCGTGACCACTGTGTTAGGCTTTAATAAAGCCTCCGCTTCTTTGGTTCTTTCGGTAAAGTCACCTAGATAGCAAATAAAAGAAAACTAATAAAAAGAAAAAGAAACCAAAAACTCACGACGTTTCGATCATCAGGCGGAGAGAAACGAGCATCAAAAGGCTGCAGCCGCATCCAAACGCGATCCAGGCTCAAAGTCAAAAATGAAAGCCTCCGCTGTTTGAATTCATGCCCAACAAAGTCACTGTCATTGGCGAGTTTTGTGCGATGTTTGACCCGCACCTGGAGTCGGGTTGAGGGACAAATGTGGCGAGGGGAACGCGGCTGCTTCCTGTCGTTGATGTTGCAGAGGAATGATTTTGTTCACTCGTCGAGGCGCGATTGCATGATGCGTGCACGGCCCCCCATCACCTCTCCTCTGGGTCAAATCCGCTGCCGGATGAGGGCCTCGTGGAGGTTTTTTTTCTCTTCCTCGCCACGCTCGTCAGTACGTGAGGGGGGGGGGCATGGATTTTTTTCCCACACTGCCCTCTGCCGACAACGTAGCCCTGCGGCTGCAGCCTTTTGATGCTCGTTCTACGCACGGCGGTCACCCATCCAAACGCTATCCGGGCTCAAAAACCTGCTTTAGCTTCGGAGTTGGGGCGCATTCTGCGTTGTTTGGTCATGGCGTTGGATCGCTCTTCACACATCATGTGCACACTTCATTGGATCGTGTGTGTGTGTAACGAGGGGAGCGGTAGTGCAGTGGTTGGCACATTGGGCTACGAACCCACCGAGCCGAGCTAAATTCCCTCCTCACGGCAAACATTAATAATTGCACCGGTCCTGGGCCTCCCTTAGGTCGACTCGGCCTTAAATGCGTACTGTACCTGGTGAGGGGTACAAAATATCGGCATTGGTGAGACAAAGGCGGCCGGGGATGGCGCTGGCCATCCACTCCTTCGTGTGTCGTGCCGGCCTTCATAGGTGTTCTCTAACAGCACTTACCCCCGACGTTCTGTTAAAGTCTATATGGGGGCGTCTTCGTGCTCCCTTTGTGTAACGAGATAGGAGTTGCCTATACTGACGCGGGTATTGCACGCAGTGCTGCTGGTGCACAACATGCCCTGGGGTTCACAGACTGATGGGCGTTGTCTCCTTTTGTAAAAGAAGCGGCGAATTGCAAAGCGTCAGACCGAAACGTGACCGACCACGGATATTGTAACGAGCTTGCGAGCCCATTGAGACTCGGGGCCTCCATCGCAAGGGGAGACCTGGGGCTGGTGGCTATACGGACGGTGCGAAAGAAGTTCTACATAGGTTTACAAGATAATTGTAATTGTACGCGGGAAGGAAAACAACATTTGAGTTTTCTCCAGAAATGCAATAGATTTGTCAACGCTGTGGCCTTAAAATAAGGTAATAAATAATAATAGGCCAGAGAGAATTCGTCGATAAGTAATTTGCGCAAGAACAGCACCTTTCCACGAGCGTGGTTGATGCGTGCCAGTGATCCGGGCGAGGGTTGGTGGGTCACGTACAGATTTGTGAACCTTCTAAAAACACCCACCGGGTTGGAAAGTGTCCAGGAGATGAGACGACCGCAAGTATAATCTAGGTTTTTGTGGGTTAGATCGCGTAAATATATAAATGTGTCTTTTATCCCGCCACCACCCGACACAGCCAATTAGTAAGGTTTGTCACGTAAACAGAACATGCTAATTCGTTACCGGTGTGCTGTACGAGTGTGAAGAGCAAATCCACAACATTTACAATCTCAGTACGACGTTTCGCCAGTAGCTACAACTAGCTTCATCAGGCGACAGTCAGATTTGTGGATAAATCCTCCTGAAAGTAGTTCCCTGAGCCAGTCTGTGCGGACCTTTTTTTTGCGTGTGCGTGTTTTTTTAAAGTTTCCTCCTGACACTCCAGGTTCCTTGCACTCGAAAGAAAACCACTCCTCTCTCGAAAGGTGATTGTCTGAACATCACAGCGCGTGAGGGCAATCCTGAATCTTGAGATTTGGTCATAAATAAAACTATTATTGAGAATAGGTTTTCCCCTTTTTTTCAGGCAACAAAACAGGTGTTAAGATGTTAAAACACCAAACTGAACCCTTTTACAAGGAATCATGTCTGCATTAACCACAATACTTGTAGTCAGAATGCAAAAAATAAAAAAAACATACTCTGATAATATATTCATTGTCTTTGAAACTGATTATTATCATTGTTTTCTTTAGACCTTAAGCTATTTACCCTGATGGCTAGCGAGTTAACATTGCGTGTGTGTGGTTGGATAAATCGTTCTCATGGCTCCGCGCCTGTGCTGAAGGTGGCGCAATTGGCACCACTTCTGCCCTGCAGCTGCACGCAGATTACCCACGTGGCCTGATCGGACACTGCGGGAGCCAGTTCTGTTAGCGAGCACCTATTAAGGCAGATGGGCAGGTAGGGCCAGGCGCGGCGTACGAGGCGGTGTGGTGTGTCTAGCAGCACCACGCTCCCCACCTCCCCCACTGATAATATTCACAGTACAGCACCGAGCAATTCGTGTAAATCCACATTACGATCACGGAGGACCAGTCCGTCCAGACCGACAATTATTGTCGACGTCCCACAAAGGTGGGGCTTATTTTATCCATCCTAATGAGGTATGGTAGGGGGGAGTGGGGGCAGAGTCGTAGCCCGAGCGGAATTTCACCGGCAGCGGGTTCCGATAGTGGGCGTGGGGGCCCCTCGCAACCGCAGTTCCGCCCGACCTCACTGCGGGATGACGACGATGACGCTCTGAGATGTAATCGTTGCATTACAACCCCTTTGTGTCAATCCACTGCTGGATGGACGCCTCCCCACGCCTCCGTCGCTCACGGAGATTGTTTGATCGAACTTCACCCGCGGCGGTCGGCGCAGTGCGAGATGCAAGATCTGATGGAGGCCCTGGAACGGTTCAGATGTCGCTCGCCACTGATGCTATCCGCGGCCAGACGCTGAGCACTCGAACCACTGACGCCACCCGCTCCTGGAACCAACCTACGAGATTGCTATTCATCGTGAGCTTCATTGTTGATCCCTCTGAGTACGATCGTGGAAGAAAAATGCGTGTCGTAGACCTCCCTCCACCCGACGCAGCCAATGAAAAAAGTTGTCGGTGATTAAACGCGCATTTAATGTTATTGTTACAGCTTCGGCAGCACCACCGGTGTTGTGTTGGAAATTGATAAATGTTGGATTGCGCTCGATTTCTGTGTTATTGGTCGCGAAAGCGCTGTGTTTTTTTATGTATCATAATTCACGATAAGCGCGGATCTGCCAGATACCGTTTTGAAGTTGGAACAGCCCGGGATGCCAGCGCGCGTTGTCTGTTTTGCGTTGAAGCGATATGACCAATACTGTGTGAGGTGTAATGCAAGCGCGCACCATATACAGTAGCTGCGTTTCAGTGGCGGTGTGGTTCCCGTGCATTTTATAAGGATGAAGAAACTTGACACCCACCTACACGGGAATTCGAACCCATTTACCTTTTTGGTACACGTCTGTGTCCAGTACTGACACACAGTCCACACTACTCTTTGCACACCAAGCACACACACACAGGTACAAACACGCGCACATACATCCAGCAAGTAATACACACACATGTACACCTGCGCACAACCAAAGATAAAGATCCCCCGTGTAGTCTTAACAGACTGTAGGGGCAAGTGCTGTTAGCGAGCACCTATGAAGGCCGCAACGGTACACGAAGGGGTGGGTGGCCAGCACCACGCCCGACCGCCTTCGTCTCCCTAGTGGTGATATTTACACACCGCACCAGGTACTCATTTGAGGCTGAGTCGACCTAGGGGAGGCCCAGGATCGGTTGGCCGTGAGCGGGAATCGAGCTCGGGTCGCCAGGTTCATAGCGCAGCGTGCTAACCGCTACACTACCGCTCCCCACACAGACATGTACATACACACAATCATATATACAAATACAGCCCCCCCACGTCCCCTGTATAGCCTATAAGAGACTTGGGGCAAGTGCTGTTAGCGAGCGCCTAATTGAGGTTGGAACGGTACACGAGGGGGTGGGTGGCCAGCACCACGCCCGGCCGCCTTTGTCTCCCTAGTGGCATTGTTCAAACACCGCACCAGGTAAGCGGGACACGAACTTTGATTGCCAGTTTCGTAGCGCAGCGCATTAACCACTGCACCACCACTCCGCACATGTATACATATACAGTACACGCGTTTTGTAATCGTGCATTGATAAATTGCGCTAAGAGGGGTTTTACAAAACGGTATACATTAAACGTACAACTACAACCGCAGAGCCATTAATTCACGTCTTAGCGAGGTTATCTTTTAGTAGGATTGTTGCAGACATGTAATACCCGATAATCTGGGCGTTCCTTTATCATAACCACAATTCATATCAATAGTTTCCCTACATACAGTTTTCGTGTAATAGGTAATCATTGGCTTGTAGATCAGTGTCCATACATATGACCCTTGGATCTTTAACACGAGCAAAAAGACCAAGATCCCCTGTATAGCATTTAGTGGATTGTTGGGGGCACGTGCTGTGAGCGAGAGCCTGATAAAAGCCGGCTTGGCATACGAGGTGGGTGGCCAGCAACACGACTGGCCATCAGTGATGATAGTTGCACACAGCACCGGGTACCCATTTAAGGCTGAATCGACCTAGGGGAAGCCCAGTTCAGGTTCGAATGTTCGCCAGAGTGGGCCGTGAGCGGGAAATCGAAATTGAGTTGCCCAGTTCGTAGCGCAGCGCGCTAACCGCTGCACTATCGCTCCCCGCAAGGACCTCGCGCACACAAATATACATACAGACAGCCATATAAACACTCAAACCGGCCCTGTAATTCCAGTAGAAATTGGGAGGACTGCTAATGTGTATTAGTATAATATTTCACACTGCGTC
Source organism: Lampetra planeri (assembly GCF_965212315.1). Classification (NCBI taxonomy): domain Eukaryota; kingdom Metazoa; phylum Chordata; class Hyperoartia; order Petromyzontiformes; family Petromyzontidae; genus Lampetra; species Lampetra planeri. The sequence goes on along the minus strand of NC_136107.1, from coordinate 6,369,932 downwards.
CGAAATGCATTTGTTCGCAAGACGCAATGACATGGATATATAAACTGTGTCCCGGTCTTTATTGTGCTTGAATAATGTCCAAAAGTACTTTTATTTAGTTATTTTATTAAATAGTCATAATGAATGTTTCAACATTTTCACTCTAAAAACACAACACGGTTTTCAAAAAAAAAACATGAACTGCAAATCCACTTTTGCATATCCATACCAATCACAATTAAATGAGTAGCGTTTACATTATAAGCCTACAATTTGTGGTGTGGTGTCACGCACCCCTGCCATAGGAATGTGGAATTTCCACCAGGACTGTATATCAAGGAGATGAGTAACGACCCATCTCATGCGTATGGCACTATGGTCAATCGGAAGGAAAAACCTTAATAAATGGGCACTACGGTAGCGAGATGTTAACTACCTCGCTTGGTATACAGGAGGTCGTGGGTTCGATCCCGATCCCGACCCTGACACCTATTCATTTTAGTTTCTTCTCCCCGTTGTAGCGTGTCTTTTTCTCCGGGTCTTCTGGTTTTTCCCTCCGTTTAGAAAAATTGCGCTTCGAGTATTTGCCTGCTATGTATGCGTATATCTTACCTACAAATTCGCACTTGATAAGCCACTTCGTTGAGCTATCATTTTGTGGTCGGGTCGCTTCTGACAAAAAAGATAGCTATGCAGCTCAGTGGGCCTTACCTGATGAATAAAAAAGTGTTATTGTTTTAATAATGAATGTATAAGCATTCGCAAACCCGCAGGTGTAGGCGTACTGAGCTACAAACCCTGCCCATCTTGCGTTGGATTCCACTGTGTAAGAAAAAAATTATATATTTTTTTGTTCCTGGGTAGTAAGCATTATTTCCAAATTGCTTATTCCTCAAAAGTACAGAAAATGGATATTATCCCCCAATAACTTTGCTTTTGTGACCAGGACAGTGATATTTTGAAATGTACCTATTTTCAATGAGAAAACGTGTGCATGTGTCTTTCCTTCACATAACGTCCTTGTCACAAAAGCAAAGTTTGTGGGGAATATTAGCCATTTTCTATACTTTTGAGGCATGAGCAATTTAAAAAATAACACTTACTACCCAGGGAAAAATCGTGTTACACAGTGAATTCTCGGCCACCTCCTAAAAATCGCTACCAAACTGCCTCGCATCGCCCCGGGTCGACGTCGTCGCCTCTCTTTTTCACGAGTTGTCCAGCGCGGTGCGTAAACATCCAACACATGGAGGCAGGGAAATGCGCGGCAGGTACAGTGCCGGATTATCCTCGTCGCAACAGTAGCAACATATGTAGTAACTACGGGCCCCGCACTTTCAAGGGGCCCCGGGCTAAATGCTTCCAAGCTATCAATTATGCACTTGCTCTATTACTATAGTACTATACCGCCTTCAACTTTTATTGAACGACTGGGTGTTTAAGGTTATCGATTTGTCGTATTATGTGGCTGTATAGCAAATGAAGAAATACAATTACTTTACTATGGAAGTAAAAAGAATTGTGTTTTAATAGTTATGTTTTTTTTATTTAGGGCCCCTTTTATAACATATGCTACAGGCCCCGCACTAGCTTCATCCGGCACTGGGCAGGAGGTGCTGGCCACAGCCACCAACCTCGTGCGCCGTTTCAGAGCCCGAACAACAACGAGATTGTGGCAGACGTCACTCGCCCCAGCAGATCCGCGTGGAGGATCGTTTTGCTTGTAATTGTGTGCACGCGATGGATTGAACACCACGCAAAACTGGCCAAACGTTGTCCAGCGGTTACGAGTCGATATTTATATATGTATTTATTACATATACCTATTAAGCCGGGGCACACACACAGGCAAATGTAAAGGGCTGTTGCCAGTGTACGGGATGGTCTTAGTCGCTGCAGGTAACATTCATCGCTGATATTTGCATGGTCACGGCACAATGGTCTTTTCTTGCGAACGACATCACGGAAACTTGAACGTGCAACAACAAAGGATCGGCCTGGAATGCTATCATAATACCATTCGTCGTTTTCCACGAAACGTAATTCAGTCCAAAGACGTTTTTTTACAGGAGGGTGACGCCCTGACATGTGTGACCAGTGAACATATATATAGTATAGAATCTTCCGCGACGTGTGGGTGGAAACCCGGAGGTTCCCCGTCATTAAACCCGGGCGTACGAGGGCGTGGTTGTCCATCTCGGCCACCGCGTCGCCATGTCATTTGTGAATGATCAAACTGCTAGCCATGAATTACATCTGGTTACCTAATAACTGCACCTGTGTATCTAGATATGTAATTGATCGTTACGCGTGTTTATTGCAAAGAATCAGCACGAACAAAATGTAGACGCCCGCGTGAGCTTTTTTTTAACGATATTTAATTAACATGAGTGATGAAGCTGATACTAATTAATTGATTGGCTTACGCGTGGTACAGATAATCCTTCGCTTGTTTCGCGTTTCTGCGTTGCGCCCATTTGACAAGCTCTCGCTTGCTCGGCCGTTTTTTTGTTGTTTTTAGTTTTAAGGGCGTTTCATCGGAACCACGTGAACTGGATTCGCGTCGATTCATATTTCGCCCCCTTCTTGAGCATAAACGCGACCTGGCCCTGTGTCACGACTTTGGCTAAAGAGGGAGACTTTGCGTGGTTGTGGGGGTTTCTCGGTGCTTCGCATGTTTCCCCAAAGTGTAAGTCTGTCCTGGAGTAAATATCAGTCGTCGTCATCAGCAGAAGCCATGTCACCAATCGGTCCAGCGAAATAGCAACTCGTCGCGGTCCTGCAAACGATCCGATTTCACCGCTCCGTCTCCGCAGAATTCACACTTGGGTGTGTCCGCTCTTTGGCTTCCACTCCGACGTTAGTCTTGACCACGGGTCCTCGTCATATCTCGCTACGTGTCCCGTCCATGCCCACTTATATATATGTATGTCTATCTTGACTCTCACCTGCGTATGTTCCATTCTCCGTGTGTTACTCTTCCGCCGCTCGATGTAATTCCCAACACGATTCTCTGAAATATCCCCATACTTATTCGCCTGCTATGGCATAATGATCACAAGCATGAAACATTGACCTAAACCGTGGAACAACAAAAAACTAGCGAGTGAGCAAAAGATGTATCAACCTCCTTGAAACGAGCGTGCATTGCAAGCGCACAATTCCGTAAACGGCCCGGAAATAGCGGTGGGAATTCCGTATTCCTCGGTCCTCCCGAACATAATTATAACATGGGAAATGTGGTTATGCAACATCACGTACGCTATTGTAACGCCGGTTGGCTGTCTATGGGACGACGGTGTTATGAATGGTCATCTTACCACGGCAGGTGTGACCTGCTTTCAAGAGGACAATGCTCTCTCTCTCTTGATGAGAAATCAGAGTCGAAAAAGGGACAGACTTTGCCCGTTCGACCAAATGCTGCTGAAGCGAAAAATATAGCTTCCGAAGGCCGATAAGTCAATGTTATTTTATTGAACTCTTACGCGTGGAGACTGACTCGTGTCTATTAATCATGCATGGCACATGCAAATGTTGCATGGACGATTCAATTTATACTTAGATTTTATTAATATATTCATAGAGACTTGCTTACTTCTTTTCTTGCTTCTAGATTTGAAGGTTTCATGACTGCAGGGATCCATACTCTTTGGTTCTTTCGGTAAAGTCACGTAAGTATTTTTATTTATTTAGTTGTTTTCATTTTTAATTAATTTCATTATTTTCTTGCTCTCGTTGTCCTTGTATTGTTTTATTGTTTGTAACTCGCTGTTTCCCCCCCCCCCCCACCCCCCTCTCCTGGACATCTGTGAAAAATATCTTTATAACTCATCGGGTTTCTCCCCAGGATAAATAACGATGATGATTTTGAACTTGACAGCATGATGGTGATGATGATCAAGCAGCATCCACATCAATGCTTTATCCACTGCTGAATGAAGGCAACCCCACGCCGCGCTGGGGCGATGCCACGACAATCCATATCGCTCTCCCTGCACACGAGCTGATCCCATCGCTCCGTCTCCGCGGTGATTGTCCCTCCTTCGGCTGCTTCTCCGTCATCAGCCTCGACCATCGGCCACGATCATTTTTTTTTGCGACAGTGTTTTGCCGTCGAAGCCCAACGTTCAAGAGAGCAAAACGCCACCCTGGAGGCGTCACGCGAACGAGCGTATCTTGGCGTGCGCGCGTCCCTGCGTGCACGATTCGTCTGTGCGTGTGCACAAGAAATTGCGAGTCGAGTCGACGACTCTTCTTGCGTCGTTCATCTTCACCAGCGACCTTGAACTGGCCGTGGAGAAAATCGATATCCCTATGGCGGGGATCAGTCGCTCTAACAAGAGGACCATTGTTGATTGACTCTCCGCTCAGAGTTGCATCGAGGTATCCCTTCGACTCCAGGAGCCGACGATAGGTCGGGCTTTGATCTCGTAACCTTCCGATTGCGATCTTACCTCATTGTCACGAGGCCCACCACTACACCATAGTACCATCATGTATTGTATAGCGTAAACATATCGGCGTCACGTGTGGGTGTGTGTGACAAGTGGATATATTTCTACTTGTATAGATGGCACAGTGATTCGCGCACCGCTCTCTTAACCCGACGAATAGAGTTCGATCCGCGGTCACGGCTAACATCAGTGGCACGTGCTACATGTGTGTGTGTATCTCTGAACCTGCCGTGAACGATCCCCCCCTTCTTTCATGCACCCGCATTAACCAGCTGTCCTGTACGAGTTGAGGGTCGTTGCGTTCCCCAATGTTGTGTACTGTATGATGGACTTCTTTCGCACCGTATGTAGCCATCCGTGCTAATCGGAGGTGCAAGGGGCATGTTTAGAGGCACAACTCGATTGGTTTCCAATCGTACACTTGTTTCGTCAAAGACTAGGTAAATGTGTCGTCATTAACGAATCGATATCCTTAGCGGCTACTGTTTGACAACGGTCGGAGTGTACGTAGAGCATCTGTGTATATATGGGCCGGGCTACAATTGCTGCAGCTAATATCGATGCATTATCTAAAATTATATTGTAGCTGATACCGATATGTTGTCTAAAATTATATTTGCAGCTAACGCCGACGTGTTGTCTAAACATTATTATATTGTAAATCAACAGCCACGTGCCCACCTAATCGGTGTGTGACCATCTTACATTTAAACACGAGATTGCGAAACACCACCTGGCATATCCTTCATTGACGTCAGTCGGCGTAATGACGATGACATTGTTGGTCCTTTTCGGGGCTATGGACAGGTACGGTTGTGTATATATATGCTTAAATCGAAGGGCTGCCACTCGCGTATTGGGTATAGACATATGGCCGAGTGTAAACGCGGTCTGGCTAACATATAACGCCACCAATATTGATGAACATTCTGCCCACGAGTCTCTCTAGACGACGTTGCTACTTTTATTTGAAATTGGAACTCTTCTGTGTGCAGAGTCTGCCTCGTCTATGCTATTACTACCAGCACTGCGGGTGATGTTTCGAGCATGCACTCCTACTACTGCGATTAAGGAAATACCGTAGTATATACAAATAGTCTCGTTTTATGGCAGAATATGAATCAAATTAATTGTTTGCCTAACTTTAGGAATGCCCATTGACTTTATCCTTGACTAGGCCGCATTCTACGGTCAAAGGCAATACTGTGTGTATATTTATATTTGTTTAATATGTCTACTGGTATAAGCAAGTGATTTCGTGCGGATACGCGTATCCTACACACACGACAGTCTATTTTCCCGATATATCGCAGGCCGATGTGTTTGTTTAGTTACAAAGCGATGCCGATTAACAACGGTTGTAAACCATCGTGATATTTTACCTCCGCATTGAATTACTAAATTGGTCAATCACATCTTCCGCACACATGTATTTAGTAGAACACAAACACGTACGTAAGAAACTCACCGCAGTCATAAAGTAACAACAACCTTTCGTAGCAGCTACATTAGACTGGCGTTTCGAACCAATGTCCCCTTCCTCGGAGACGAGAAGGGGAGATTCACGTATTTATCTTTGGATATCGTACTCTGTGACGTGCTCCGAAGGAGGAGGGTGGGCGAGGGCCATTGCCCGAAACGTCAGCCTGTCACGCTATTCATCGGTTACAAAGCCGTTTTGATGCTAAACGCGCCAAGTCGTTTTTTTCTGTTGTCGCCGTGCATGTGCACGGCTGTAGGCGCGCAGCCGCTCTATGTGAGCGATCGTTACATTCCGTCTATAATCACCGATAGGATGAAGACGCATGGGTCAAGAATATACACCCAGGATAGGTGATGGTTTTTTTGACTGCGAAGGAAATGAATTGGGCATGGCCAGGACGCGCCGCTGCACGGGACGATGACCGGTGGTCGAGGCTAAGGAACGCGTGGCAGCTAGAGGAGGGAAAAAGGCACCCGAGAGATGGATCGATGAAATCGGCCCGTGAGCTGCAGGAGATAAAGACGGGTGACCGCTTTGGGGGCAGGCGTTCATTCAGCGGTAGATAGATCGTGTCTCCACGATCAATGTCGATACGAAATAGCTGTGACGACAGTCGCTCACAGCACTGCAGGCGCTCTGATTTGTAAAAAAATACATCGTGTCGCCAATGGACACACACACACAGCAACTTGGACACTCCGAAGAGGAGTCTGGGGGACCTGTGCTTGCAGACGAGACTCGGTGCCGTCTGGATCATCGATTACATTTATTATCGGCGCACGGTCAACAGCAGTGGCGCGTGATATCCGAACGTGTTCTGGACCCCGCCCCCGCATTCACCAACCCGCACACATCACGGGCTTGGTGAAGTATGGTCAAACAAAACCGCACGACCGATGTGGCGTACGCGGTGGGAGGATTTCCTCCGGCAATTTGTTGAGATATTCGCTGCGAACAATAACAAACAAAAACATGTATCACCATGACACAGCCATCGCGCATTATGTACGATTCATGTCGGTGGCTCAACATGCATGCGTGCCATGTATTGTAACCCGTCATACCGCTTGCAAATATGTGAAACATGCCAATCGCTCACGTACACGTGCAGTGTGCAACGCTGTACGTGCGCGCGTGCGTGTGTATATACGACGGCCCATTGTAATATCCTTTGCAACACGCGTGTAGCATATGTCACACACATGTCACACGCGTGTTGTACATGCCCGTCGCGAGTCGTATGTCCCGTTGTTTATTTTTGAAGCCAGTGGCAGCCGATCGCGTGTAAAACAGACACTAGCTTAATGGTTTAATGACTTAACGCGTTCTCAGCGGCTCGTAAAGAGAGGGGGTTATGCATACATTGATCCGTTCTGGGCACGTGTCGTAAACTACCTTCCTTTTTAATAGCCGCGTGGATCATTGAGTTGCATATGCCCGCCGATGCGTGCGTTGTAATTGCAGAGGCCGTAGACTCGCATGTATGTCACTGCCCCAATGAGACTAATGGGTTCAGAAACATTGGGGCGCGGTCGTGTAGCGGTTAGTGCGCTGCGCTACGAACCCGGCGACCCGAGTTCGATTCCCGCTCACCACCAACACCAGCGGCGATTATCTGAACCGATCGTGGGCCTCGCCTAGGTCGACTCGGCCTCATGAGTACCTGGTGCGGTGTGTAAAAACATCGCCACTGGGGGAGACAAAGGCGGTCGGGCGTGGTGGCGGCCACCCACCCCCTTGTGTACCGTGCCGGCCTTCATAGGTGCTCGCTAACAGCACTTGCCCCAACAGTCTGTTAAGGCTACACGGGGAGATATCTGCCTTTGGTTGTTTTTGTACATTTATATGTATAATTGTGCGTGTGTGTACATATATACGTGCGTTCGTTTATGAGCGTGTCCGTATGGATGCGTGTGTGCACACTTATTTGAATCGTGTCGATGCATGCACAGCCACTGCACGTCCGTACCCACCGTGTGCTCACACTCGTGTGTGCTTGTGGGAGACTCGCTTGCTTCCCTCCCGTGTCAACGCATTCGTACTCGCGTGCGTGTATTTTTAAGCGTGTGGGTATACCCGTGTGTGTGTGTGCGTTCGACACTTCACGTGGCCTCAAGGTGCACATAGCCTGGCACAATCGTCGTGGCGACGTCACCGCCACTTTGTGGCGAATGGCGGTTGTTGTTGTACCATTTTGTGTATTCTTGTGTGTGTGTCAGTACAGCATATGTGTGGTGAGCGGTAGTGTGGTAGGTTACGCAATGTGTTATGATCCCGGCGACGTGAGTTCGATTAATAAAATACATGTGTATGCATTTATGGCATTCAATATTGATTATAATCTGCACTGGGCATATCCCTAATGAAGGTTAAATATACTAATAATTTAGGCTGACTTGGCGAATGTTCCGTTGGCGAGCACCTATTTCAGCACGACTTTCTATTGGGTGTGGTCATGACCACGCCCGGCCGTCTTTGTTTCTCGTATTCATTGTTGGCATACAAAACCAGATATACTTACTTATTTCAGGCTGAGTCTACCTAGGTGGATACCCAAGCTGCTGGTGTTGTGCATAACCTGGTGTCGAACCTGGCCGCTGCGAGAGGCGTGCGTGACACGCTCTGCCGCCGCTGTCCGCATTTACGCAACAAAGATCCCTCGAATGCCGTAATAGACTGTTGGGAAATTGCTGTTAGCGAGCACCTATTAAGTCTGGCACAGCGTACAGCGACCCGTGTTCGATTCCCATTCACGGCCAAAACCAGTGACGATTTTCTCAACCGCTCCAGGGCTTCTCCTCGGCCTCAAATGCGTACCTGGTGCGATGTGTAAACATCGCCACGAGGGAGACAAAGGCGGCCGGGCTTGGTTCCGGCCACCCACCGTCTCGCGTGCCGTGCCGGCCTTCAGAGTTGCTCACTCACGGCACTTGCCCTTAAAAGTATTTTAAGGCTATTCCGAGGTGGGGGGGGGGGGTCTTTGTCTGTGATCATGTGGTCAGAACTACGTCCGGTGGCCCCTCGGCGCCCTGATCGTTCACAGACCACCAGGGAGCGTACAGCTTGTGGGCCGCTTCGCATTATTGCTACTTGATCTTAGCCGGAAATCGAACTCGGATCGCCGGCTACGTAGCACAGTTCCCTGACCACGACATCACCACACCTCGCTGCCCACCAAGGTTGTCAATCCATTGTGTAGCGTTTGCGGCGAAGGTGCACACGTCTAGAGAGCAGTGGTTCTGAACCTGGGGCGCGCGTAACCCCTGGGGATGCGAGATGCCCGTTCTGGGGGTGCGAGACATGGCCAGATCCTTTTAGAAGGTAAAGCATCGAAAACTAAAGTTAAGCACGGGCACGTAGGTACAACTTGATGTTGTTTCATCGATCCTATGTATTTATTAACATATTCAAAACACATACAATTGAGAACCAAAGGGGTGCAAGGCTGCAGTAAAGGTTAAGAACCACTAGTCTAGAGATACGTGACGAACCGGAGATTGTATAGATGGGAGGGGGGGGGTCAGAATAAGAACGCGTTCAACAAATGTTAAAGTTGCGAACGCAATTGGAGATGTCTGTCGGTGGGATACGCGACTGGTAAACACAGCCTAGACGGTAGACAAAGACAGCTGTTGAAGACGGACTGGAATCAACACCTTACTTAAAGAGCGATGTTTGAGTGCTTTTGGGCATGTCAAGCAGACCGTGTTGCACGCGGTCTATATTATATCTACATGAATTGCCCGCTATATGGCACGTGGATTAAAAGCGAACATTAATAGAGAAAACGAAACAAAAACCGGGAAGGATGCAACGGAGCATGGCGAGATGAACGCTCGGATCGGAGAACACAGAGCAGCCTAATGGCACAATTAAAACTCTGCAATGAAAGTAAGCGGGCTCTGCACCGTTGATGATGATGATGACCGGTCGTCGAGAGTAACGACGGCATGACAGTAAAAGGAGTGGAACGCACACGTCGAGTCCTTCCACCGACGGGATGGAGTCGTGAAATCGGCGCGTGTGCGTGTGAGTTGTTACATCGCAGAGTCGCGAGGGAGGGCGACGGCTTATTGTGGAGGCCTAAATCCATCGGTAGGATTCAGCCTCGCTGTTGATGATGATGATACTGATTTTGAGATGTCGAACGATGCAAATAAATGCACAGCCCTGTGGATGTCGACAACTTGCGGCCCTCTTAATGGGCTGCTTCAGGACGTTATTTATTAAGGACCGCCGTCTCGTATCCACCACGTGCATTGCGGCTCTTGAAATATTGAGTTTTTTTTAATCGAATTCCAAAAAATGTCTCACCTTGTTTATTTTCGTTGGCCAACCCTGTTTGAGAACGTAAATTGCGGTGACTGAGCGCGCCGTGCGGGTTGAACGTTCGCACGTGCCAATCGATTGGGTGCCTTGGTTCATACGAACATTTCCAATGGATTCGATTATATAATTATCGGTTTTATGAGTTTGTAACCGATAATGGGTTCTGAAAGCGATGACCGGTTAATCTATAAACACATGCATCCGCGAAACGCACATTCACACCGGCAGTCTCGTATATACACGTTTCACACGTAACCGTATGAATGAAATATCTATGAACTACGGCCGAGTTCAGATATGCATGTAAACAAACACATACAAAGATCCCCCGTACAGTCTTAACAGACAGTTGGGGCAAGTGCTGTTACGGAGCAAATGAAGGCCGGCACGGTGGCACACGAGAGGGTGGGTGCCCAGCACCACGCCCGGCCGCCTTTGTTTCCCTAGTAGCGATGTTTACACGCTGCACCAGGTACTCATTTGAGGCTGAGTCAACCCAGGAGAGGCCCAGGACCGGTTTGGATAATCGTCGCCAGGTTCGTCGCGAAATGCGCTACACTACCGCTCCCCACATTCACATTCATACATACACCTTCACATTCACGTACGGAAACTCACCCGTGTGCGGACACACACACGTACAGGCTCATGGACGCAGATACACACACGGGCACGTGTGGATGCGTCCGTATCTGCATGTATCTACACGTACGTATGTGTGCATAATACACTGCGTGTCTGTAGCAGATCGTAGCATCTTCATTTGCGTGATTTAAACTGAGGGTCCCTCCTTGTTGTGTAGATGGGACGCGCTCCAGACGGACCTCTGTGAAATACTGTACATTTGTGTAAATGGCCAGTGCAAAAAAAACACGATAGGATTGCAAACTTTAGGAAAGGTAAACAAAGCACGTTAGTATATATGATACTCAGGGTTTTAACCAGCGTCCCTGTGCCACGGCACTGCTGGCTGCAGACCTCATGGCAGTTGCTTGACCACGCATTCACTCGCTGCGCTGGTCAGTGCGGTTTGCTGCATGCAGAGCAGCTCCCAGGCGAGAATCGAACTTAAAGTAGCCGGCTCAATATCACAGGACCGGAAGCCACTGCGTCACAGCTCCACACGGAGGTCTATTTTAATTGTAGAGCCATATTGAATAAATACAACTGTACGCTCGACATTCGAGGTAGATGGCTGCAAATGCGAAAGCGAGGGAGCGCAGGCAGAGACGTGGAGCGATCGTCCTGAACGTGCTCGTCTTCATGCGAGTCTCGGTCGCCTTCAGTCCTCGGTAAGAACGTGAGTTGCGCGTGCGAATCTTTCTTAAGGTTGTGCGCATTTCCCTATTAGGCGGGTTCAGACATCACTCGCCGCTTATGATAGACATAACCGGGAATCGAACTCGAGATCAACGTAACCCAAAAGGCCATCGCTGTCGTAGGGACAAGTCGTAGCGATGTGGAATATTTATCAGTGGCTTGGCTACCGCCAAATGGACGTGAGCACCACCACCAAAATGCAAGGTTTGAGTCCAGGAGGAGGTTATTTTCCAGAGGGTTTTGTGTGGCTGTGCGTGTACAGAGCCCTTCATCGGCGCTCACTAACATCACTTGCCCCGGGCAGTCTGTTAAAGTCGAAACGGAGGGTGTGGTGGTGTGGGGGGGTGCTCTTTGTTTTTGTTTAGAGTCCACACCACGGCTAACAGCAGCAGTGAGCGAGTTCAATCTGAAACCGGTCCATGGGCTCCGCCTGTCTTCAACAACAAGAAGCACTGCTCAGTGTGAAGTGTGGTCAAGCAACCCGTATGACGGACAGACATGACGATTGCCTGAAACGTTAGTTTCAGCCATCATCCCGGGCCTGTGGACGTTCCACGGTCCTAATGCAGCACGGCGAGGCGACGCTGCACGAATGCAACGCAGTGGCACAGCGCGCTCGAGCAATGTAATCCGCTATATGATTGGCTTGCCCTACATTCGCCGAACTCGTGTTCACATCTACAGTACGAGAATGCATGATAAAAAAAATGAGTCCTTTCTCAATCCACCGCTGGATGAAAGCCTATATCTGGGCTTCTTGGTCACGTGGGTTGGTTGTTGACCATGCCGAACCGCGTCGATCAATGCGGTTCGGTGAAGTCGCGGAGCCCATGTAGTCACCCGTTCAAATGTCACTCGCCAACAATGTTAGTCGTGACCGGACGTTGACGTAAACATGTAATACGAAGTGCTTATGTAACTGTGCTTCCTCTGTGTGTTTTTATATCGTAGAAAGCATGCATGTGTGCGCATCTATATTGAATAGGCGATTGGGTGTGTGTGTGTGTGTAAACGTCACCACTGGGGAGACGAAGGCGGCTGGGCGTGTTGGTATCCTCCAAGGCCGTAGCCATGGAGTCAACATTGGGGGGGACCAAATCTTCCAGAGGGTCTGGGGGTCCCCCCCCCCCCCAGAAATAAAAATCTAAATTTGAAAACGAATTTCCTGCCATTTCCTGCCTAAAATATAAATATAAAAATAATTAACTAACACATAGAATGGACTTTTTTTTTACAATAATGTCTAATAGTGTATTGTATTACATTGCTCTGTTTTTTCTTTTCTACTTTTTATTGTTGCATTGTATGTAATGGCAGAGATTAGGGATTAATCAAGTACAACCATAACCACAATCATATAAACAGAAATCTATTTAATAGCAATATATTGTGGGGGGCTACGGGGATGCCCCCCCCCCCCCAATATATATTATAATTACGGTCTTGGTGTTCTCCCACCACTGCGTGTGCGTTGCCGGCCTTTAGGTGTTCGCTTACAGCACTTGCCCCAATAGTCTGTTAAAAGCAATAGGGTGGACCTTCGTCTTTGTGTGTTTCTGCGGGTTTGGATGTGTGCGTGTGTGGTCTGGGTTTATACGTGGTGTTGGTGTGTGTGTGTTTATATATAATGTTCGCGTGCGGGTTGGTACAGGGGGACGCGTGTAACATGTGATACATGTCACACACGTGTGTGAGCTTTTGCGCGCTTATTCTGCATGCGCACACGTGTGTTTGTTTATGTACATGTGTGCACGCGCCTTTGTGTATTTTAGTTTCCGATTCGCACTGTTCGCTACGTACGGTGCCGAAAGCGGTTCTACATGTGAATAATCGGTGTGTGCATATGGGGAGCTGTGGATCAGTGGTTAGCGCACTGCGCTACGAACACAGGGACACGAGTGCAATGCTCGTTTACGGCCAACACCATTTGACGATTATCCAAAACCTGTCCTGGGTCTCCCCTAGGTCGACTCAGAGTTAACTAAGACATGGTGCGGTGTGTAAACAACAGCACTGGGGAGACAAAGGCGTGGTATTGGGCACCCACCGCCTCATGTGCCGGCCTTATAGAGGATATTCGTCTTTTGCATGTAGCTGCCTATACGTGTGTGAGCTTTGTAGTAAGCGTGAGTCTGATCTACATTTGCAGTACTCGCGATATTGATACTCGTTTAAGTCGTAGGCGCAGTCGTGTGGGTTTTTTGGTGGGAGAACAGTGGATGGTAGCTCCTCCAAGCACGACGCGGGGAGTGGCGATGGTGATGACGATTATGAGAAGGTGGCGGTGCCACGGGGGGGGGGGAAGGAGCGGGTGCCTGGGCAGGGACGCATTTTGTCGGCGTCTTAGCCAATAGCTCTCAACCTTAGCATCACACCTCCCCTCCCCCGTCCCCCCCACAGCCACCTACCTCCATCATCACCCTACCCCGAACACGCTCATCGAATGAGAAGATTGACGTCCAACCTGCCCAGAAGAAGAAGAAAAAAAATGGAGGGCAGGAGAGGTGGGGCCTTATTTCACCCAGGCACGGAGCCGGGGGGGTGCCACAGGAGGAGCGTGGACGCACCGCGTGCGGGTAGTCGTAGGGAGCGCGGGTAGTCGTAGGGTGGCGGGTGTCTGCGCTCTGCTTCCGCGGGCTGCACACGGGCACAGCACGCGCGGGCTGCTGTAGCCACGAATAGCCGGGGCTGGGGTGCCGGTGGCCGCGTGCACGCGCGCGCATTGGCCTCCGTGTAAGTTTTTTTGCGCGCGGCGTTGCGAGCCAATTTCACGGCGACCTCCTCGCATGGCAAACGGCGAGAAATACAATCGGACGGTCAGACGGGGGCTGTGGAGGGATAACATTACGCGTCATTCACGCACGCACACACGCCTCGAGTGCAGGCTATCGTGCGTGCGGTTTAGGTAAGGGACGACAGACGCATGCGAATTGGATGAATTGACAGAGCCATCCGTCACACGCGCGCGGTCGAGAGACACGGAGGGAGAGCGAGAGAAAGCGATCGACACCTTAGGCGACACGCAGATCGCTTTTACGGTGACCGCCAGCGGCGAGTCGTGAACTGTGGAGCGTTGACCCCCGAGGCTGGGCGAAAGTTGGCAAAACCGCTGAAGTTTCACCGCGCCGGCCGCGACGATCTCCGCGAGCCATGGCCGAGTCGCCAGCGGCGCCGGGAGACGGTGGAGAAGCCAATGGATCATCGTGCGGGGACGGAATCACCCCCCGCGATCCACAGCAGCAACCGCCGCCGCCAGCGCCGCACAGGCCCACAGACTTCTTCATCGAGACCATCCTCAGCCCCGAGTTCGGGCGACGGCGGAGCGCCGATGCCGCCAGCGCTCCTGGTGCTGATGCTGGCAGCGGCGGCGGTGGTGGTAGCGGTAGCAGTGGTGGTACATTTGCCGGTCAGCGCGATGCCTTGCGGGGGGTCTTGGCAGCCGGCTCGCTGGAAGCCGTGGGCGCGGAGGGTCGAGTTCCGTCCGTGGGGCTCGGCGAGAGAGACGGAGGCGCGCCGCCCGTGGGCTCTCCGGCCGGGGCCTGTGGAGTGGGCGCCGGGGCCGCTGCGGGCGCGGACGGGCAGCCTCCGAGCGGGGTCAAACCGCTCATGTGGCCGGCTTGGGTGTACTGCACGCGGTATTCTGACAGGCCTTCGTCCGGTAAGTGTGCGTATTCCAACCATGCAAACGCACGCACGCACACGCACGCACGCGCGCGCACACGCGCAACAAAGCTCACCCGTATAGCCTTAACAGACTGTCGAAGCAAGTGCTGTTAGCGAGCACCTCATGAGGGCTGGCACGGTGAGTGGTCAGCACCGCGCCCAGCCGCCTTTGTCTCACCACTGGGCGATGTTTACACACTGCACCTGGTACTCATTTGAGACTCAGTCGACCTAGGGGAGGCCCGGGACCAGTTCAGATAATCGCCACCGGTGTTGGCTGTGAGTGGGAATCTAACTCGGGTCGCCGGGTTCCTAGCGGCAGCGTAGCGCTAACCACTGCACTACCGCTCCCCATACACGTGCACACACACGCACACGTACACTCCGACGCGCACCCACGCACGCACGCGCGTAAGAAGAGCTCCCACGCCTTGCTGCAGCGAGTGGAGTTTCTGCCGTTGGAGCTGCGTGCATGAGATCGCGTGATCGGTTTCGTGCCGCTTTGCATCGGCAGCCCCGTGTGCCTGTGCACACACGCGCGTGCCTGTGCATGCGAACGCGTGTGCACGTGCGCGGCTGGAGATACAACACCGCCGCTATGCGCAGCGGTTAGCGCGTTACATTACGAAACCCGGCGACCAGAGTTCAATTCCGACTTGAGGCCAACGTCTGTGCCGATTATTTGAACCGGTACCGAGCGTCCCCTAGGTAGACTCGGTCTCAAATGAGTACCTGGTGCGATCTGTAAACATCGCCACTGGGGAGACAAAGGTGGCCGGGCGTGATGTACGCCGTGCCGACCATCAAAGGCGCTCACTAACAGCACTTGCCCCAATAGTCTATTAAGGTTATAGGGCCGATCTTTGTCTTTGTATACACACGCGTGTGGCTATGCCTATCACCAGCAGCAGCAGCAGCCACGGTCAATCCACTGCTGGATGAAGGCCTCGCCAAGCCCATGTGTGCATGTATATTCAGCCTCGTATATGTCGTACTACAAAGGCGTAAGTGGATATGGGTTTATAGACTTTCATATATATACATGCCATTCTTGAACGTATGTGCACGCTACATGCACGCGTAATTCCATACGCCTAAGTGGGCATGTATATTTAAAGCTTTCGTGACTGCAGGGATTCATCTTCTTGGTTCTTTCGGTAAAGTCACGTAGAAGGGAAATAATAAAATAATAGAAATAAAACAATAAAATAAAATTGTCACGACGTTTCGGCCACAACGCAAGCAGCCGTCCTCAGGTGAAGAACAGAGCTGTCGGAAAGACAGCGTCTGAATGAACACCACCAAGCTTCATTCAGACGCTGTCTTTCCGACAGCCCTGTTCTTCACCTGAGGACGGCTGCTTGCGTTGTGGCCGAAACGTCGTGAGAATTGTATTTTATTATGTTTTATTTTTATTATTTATTATTTCCCTACTACGTGACTTTACCGAAAGAACCAAGAAGATGGGCATATATAGTTACACTGCACGCATTATATAAATGTGGCGAAATAGACGCATATGTTGCTACGTATACGTAATATCGTATATAGGTGCAAGCACACGTAGCTGTGTAAAATATCTTATCGATGACTCTCTCTCCGCAGTTAATCCTCAGCTTGCAATGTGTATACTAATATTGTTTATATATAGCGTCGATTTGTGCACGAATCGCAAGACCTAGTAATTAGGTTCGCCAATGATCTCATTGCACATACTATGCCATATTTTAGTAATAATACATTTCCGATTATTTACATATATATATAATCCTTTAAATGGTCAAATAACACTTTCCATAAACCAAAAATATATTTAACGAATTATTTATACAATTATAACATATATATATATATGATCGGATCACGTAAACAATGACTACAACTTGGCTCATCTGCTTTAGTCATATTTTAGCCGGAGAAAACAATCCAATTAATTGACAGCCAAAGTATCAACCCACTGCTGAATGATAGCCTTGCGACTTGAGGAGAACCGATCATGATGATAATTCTTAATGAACATTTAATGACGGTCGAACACACCGCGATTTTTATCGAAACCTATCCAAGCTTGTTGCCACAACACAACGTCAATTTAATTATGATAGGACGTGGCTAAAACCACGAACACGATTTGAGCATCGTTTTTAATTGAAACAAATTATATATCGAAGGGTATAGAGTTAATTTTTTCTCGAGAACACACCTCGACGATTGAACAACCTGAATTCACTCATGAGCGTTGACAATTTTGTCTGTTGCGCAGAACATGGCCCGTATAGCTTCGCGTTTTTCACTGCAACATTCAACTCTTAACTCTTAAGTACCCACTTTTTTACCAGATAAGGCACACTAAGCTATATAGCTTTTTAAGAAGCAACCTTGTCACAATGATAGCTCAACAGAAGTGGCTTATCTTGTGGAAATTGAAAGCATGTTGATTCTAAATGTGGAGGGAAACACCAGAGGTCCCGGGGAAAAAATCCACGCGACCACGAAGAGAGAGAGAGACCGCAAACTCAAAATATATAGCAGGCGGGTGGCTAGCACCACGCCCGACCGCCTTTGTCTCCCCAGTAGCGATGTTTACACACAGCACCAGGTACTCATTTGAGGCTGAGTCGACCTAGGGGAGGCCCAGGACCGGTTCAAATAATCGTCACCGGTGTTGGCCGTGAGCGGCAATGGAACCCGGGTCGCCGGGTTCATAGCGCAGCGTAGCGCTAACCGCTACACCACCGCTCCCCCCCTTTCAACAATCACACACACACACAGTACATGTCACGTCTCTGTCGTCGTACTAGCGTGAGGTGTGCACGAGGCCCGATGGGAAGGGAAGCTTCAGTGATTGCCTGCTGTCGTAGTGAAATCGGTTTGCGCGCGTTGTGCAAAGTTGCCCGGCGTATATTCGCGCATCTCGTGGCGTCGCGTTCACGACAAAGACGTCCTGTGGGGGACCGCACAATAACACTCGCGGCGCTCAGAGCCGCGTAACATCTTTCGCTGGGGGTTAGGTCCAAGCAATCGCAATAAACTTGCCGTAAATACTAATAATAATAATCATGGCAACATCGCCGTTGGCTGGGATAACCGCGCTAGCAGCTGAAATAATTTGACAACAATCATACGTGTTAAAACACTTCGTTGACAGTTTTCCAAGTATGTAGGAGCATCGGAGAGGTTTTAAGGACTTAATGGGGTCCGTTCCGTTCGAGTTCACACTTCTATAAGCCTTCTTGTGCCTCTGCGTGGTGCAATGATTGGAGTTTTGCGGTCACGTAAACGCTCTCTTAATGTTTTGTCATTACGTAGAAGAAACTCAAAGCGAGCTCGTGCCCGTATTTTTTTGGTATCGGCTTTTGAGTCGCAATACATTCTTATAAAGTAAAAAAAACACGGTTACATTTGCGTTGATAGAGACCACGGAAGGCGCATTACTTGGGTACAATTTAAAACGTTGGGTTCACCCTGCCCCTATACGGGCGCCAGAATTTGAACTTTTTTTTGTCGAATGTTATAATCACAAGCAGATACACGTGACTATATTTGTGTCCAAATGTTAAGACGTTAACCCTTCACGAAACCATTATTCGAATGAATGTCCACGAGCCAGTCACAACTGTCTCTGTGCACGTGCCCGATATGTGTTTGTGTCCGTGTGGATACTCTAATCAGATGCGCGCTAGTTACGACGATACTCTCGATAACAACTGCCCGTTACGATTTTTCGCCCGTTACTATCTCACGCGATAACGTCCTGCAATGTCGTACTGTCACTCAGTGCCTCTTGGTGGAGCGGTGGCGCAGCGGTCCGCACACTACGTTGCAGACTCGTTATCACGAGTTCCGTTTCCGGCCACAGCTAACATCGGTGGCAAAATGATAGCCGAACTGGTCCTGGATTCCACCCCGTTCCACCGAGCCGTACAATGATTAGCGTGGTGAAATATGGTCCCAACGACCCCCGAGAGAAGGAGGCATTAAATCCAGCAGTGGAATGATATATATTTTGCTGTCAAGAAATCAAATGAGTACTGCCCAGGGCGTTAGACAAAGTCCTAATAGGCGCACCAATTCAACGTATGAGCCGCGTTGGCAGCGTTACATTTGCGAAGTCCAACCTGAACTCACACAGCGACTGCAAACACGTGCGCAGCAAGAGACTTCACCGAGGGCGGCTGGGGGAGGCGGTAGTGCAGTGGCGAGCGCATCGCGCTACGAACCCGGCGACCCGAATTCGTTCGCAGCTCACCGCCAACATCGGTGACGAATATCTGAACCGGCCTTGGGCTCTTCCCTTTGGTCGACTTGGCCTCAAATGAGTAACTCGTGCGGTGTGTAAACCATCGGCACTGGGGAGACACGGGGGGCGGTCCGGTGTGGTTCCTGGAGACCCCCTCGTGTGCCGTGTCGGCACTCGCTCCAACGGTCTGATAAAGCTATACTGTATAAGGGATCTTAGTTTTCAAGTTTTATAGATGGTCTTATGCGTGTGTGTAGGCGCTACGTGTCTATGTATGTGTTCATACGTATTATTATTTCATTATGTGTGTAGCGGTCAGCGCGCTGCGCTACGAACCCGATTTCGATCCCCGCTCACGACCAAAATCAGTGACGATTGTCTGAGCCGGTCCTGGGCCTCCCCTAGGTCGACTCAGCCTTAAATGAGTACCTGGTGTGGTGTGTAAACATCGCCACTGGGGAGGCAAAGGCGGCCGGGCGTGGTGCTGGCCACCCACCCCCTCGTGTGCCGTTCTGCCCTTCATAGGTGCTCGCTAACAGCACTTGCCCCAACAGTCTTTTTAGGCTATTCGGGGGATCTTTGTCTTTTTGTATATACATATCCTGCCGTAATATACCGAGCTCGCTATGGGCATGCATGCACACACACGTATGTGTGTGCACAACGCCGGAAATGTTTCTTTAATCTGATCTTTTCCGGAATGGGGTCATTGTTCGAAACGTTAGCCCCTAATGAACGTGTCTGCTCTATGGGGCAGCAATAAGAATAATGTGGAAGGCAGTGGAGGCGTTTTCTGTCCGCTGCGCGGCCCCGTAATTACGCGCGCATGAATTGCGGGGCTCACGGGAGGTGTTTTCGCGAGTCACGTGCACACGACGCTCACTTCGCTTCTTGCGCAAGTCCGTGGACATAACAACAAAAGTTCGCTTGTCGGACCAGCGATTGATTTCGTCTGCGTGCGATATGGTGAGTTTGTCGTTTGAACAATACACAGATGAACTATTTTGACTTTGTTCAATACAAAAATAAATGTACATAATCGACCACGTTTCTAGCAATGAACCTTATGCTCTTAGGAAGGAAGATTTACAAAAACGTCCGGGATTATGATTTGTTTATTTGAAGGCCACAGTGTTATTGACGAATGCGAGTTTTATTGTTTTCATACATCGCGTCATTGTTTTAAATGGTTCCTGATTCCCTGCCCACACGAGGTTATCATTAGCAGCCATGATCAATCCACTTCTGGATAGATGCCGCCCTCCCCCTCTCCCCAAGCCGTCGTCAGCTCGCGCGATCCCACGATGCAACATTCCACGGAGCGCCTGAACACCACAAGCTGATGTGGATCGCTCCATCTCCTCGGTGGATGTTTCTCTCTCTCGGATGCGTTCCATCCCTTGGTCGTTACTCTGTCACTATTCTTGACCATCGGCCACGTATCCCTTCGAGTGACGCGTCCCGCCGAAGCTCCACACTTAATTGTATTCATTTATCCGCCGCTATTAACCAGCGTGTGTGCTCGACTCCGCGTGTTTCCCTTCTGGCCTCTCAATGTTGTCAGGAAGTCTATATAATCACGCGAAGAAATTGGGACAGCGCTCGTCAACTCCACATTCCCATGGCGAGGTCAGAATTGACCTATATCCGTAGTACGTAACCACTCTTGGATTCCCATTACGCGGTACTTGTGTTTAATGGCCCCGTGTTGATGATTGGCTGGGGGTCGACCCCGCCGCGATGGCGATTTGAACTGGCGGCCTTCGAGTCGAGATGTTCTCAGCACGGCAACGCTCGGGCTGACGACGACGATGCTCGTCATCGGCGCGAGTGTCGACCGCGAGAGAGGCCCTTACGCTCTATACGGCCTCTCGCGTCACACTCCACGGCAGGCTGACACTGCCCTACGATGAGCTTTGGGGATGGGGGGGGGACCCAAATTCGAAGGAGTTCGATTTTGGCTGTGCATTGGTGCAATCATAGACTCGACTATATTTCTAGCTTGTCGAGAACATCCTTAGAATTTGCATCGGTCACGATAGTCTGCATGCATTCACTGCTGTATAGTTTATCCCGTAGAACTCCGTTTGAAATGCACTCATCTCCTGTACATGCATCCGTGGTCGGTATGGATACACGGCACCGTCCATCGCTATCTCCAGCAGAGATCGTCCGACACGAGCACTTGAGCATCTTCTCAAGGGCGCGTGGTTTTAGCCGAATATTTTCTTCCGTAACGGCTGTGAACAAATGAGACGTAACGGGCCATCGGCACGCCACGCACTTCACGATGTGCCCCGTGGACGAATCTATTGTCCGGTTTTGGAGATGACGAGTCGCAGTCCGCTCATGAAGCAGCTCGTCTCATAGAAACAACTTCCCACTTTACCCTGCAAATTGTTGTTGCTGCATCATCGTTTAATTTAACCAGAAGACGACGTGATAATTTACTGCTTATATATCGCGTCTTTCATAAATTATCAAGGCGCTCCACGTCATGATTATGGGGGGTGGGGGGGGGTGAGGTTGGGAGAGAAGTTGCACCGAGTTAAATTAGAAAATGCATTCTGAAAGGGAAATGTAATTTTTTTTAGGCAGATGAACTTTAAAGATCCAACTGAACCGGACTCCGTGACAGCCTTGGGCAGAGAGTTCCACAGTCCGGGTGCTGCCACGGAAGCGAAGCCCCAGAGAATCGCCCATGGACTTGAGCTTCCTTCTGGGGATGCAAAAAAGATCCAAGTCCCGTCCGACATCAGAGTTCCCGTTAGTTAAACTTTAGGGGCGCGCAGCAACGTAAACCCCTATTGAGACGTGTGGAACTACGTCGCTTCTTTTTGCAAGGGCGACCTGTGTGTTTACGTGAGTGCAGCGAGTCCTGTAGATGGTGTGGTGACGGCCCAGCCACCGACGTACTCAATGCGATGCTATTGAGTGCTGCACTCGATATAAAAAAAAAGTGCGTGTAAGTCACGCGCGTACGATCTTTACACCATGGCGACTTGAATGCGTGTATATGTGCGCAGTATGGACCGTTATTTGAATATAACATTTAAAAATATATATATTTGAAGCCATTCTCAATCCACCAATGGATGAAGGTTCTTCCCCGTCACGTCAGTTATGGGATTTTTTTAAACATACTTCACCACGCTGGTCACTGCAGTTTATTAAGAACGGGGGAAAGGAGGGCGGGGTCGGATCTGGTATCACGTGCCACCAATATGAGCCGTGGCGTGGAGTCGAACTCAGGTTGCCGGCTTTGTAGCCCAGTGCGCCAACCGCGGATGCACTCACTGGTCGTAGACATGACGCGTGTGTGTGTAAACAGAGGCAATGCGGTGTGTCGAGGTTGCTGTACTCTTACACAAGATGCGTGTTGCGTTAACACATCAACACGCATGGATCCGGTGTGCGAACAAACGGACCGTTTAACGCATTTTCTGTGTTTTAATTAGACACGCATTGTGCGCGCGTGGCTTTGTGTGGGCAGTGGTAGCGCAGTGGTTAGCGCACGAACCCGGCCACTTCGAGTTCGATTCCCACTCATCGACCAACTATCGGTGACGATTATCCGAACCGGTTCTGGGCGCTCCCCTATATCGACTCAGCCTAAAATGGGTTTCTGGTGCGGTGTGTTAACATCAGCATCGCCGTGTCGGCCTTAGTTGCCTTTTCAAATCGGTGTTCAGGGATATATATACGGGGGATCTGTGCGGGTGTATATAAATTTACGTATACATTACAATTGTCTGTGTGTCGAGCGTATGCATTTCTGCATTACAACGATACGGATGTACGTAACTGTTTTATGTATTTCTGTTCTTAAGTATATCGGTCCCATGTGCATGTGCGCGTTGATGTATGCATTACATATATACCGATGTGCGTACTGTCTGTGCGCGCTTACAAGCACGTGTGTGTGTATATATATATACTTATGCATATCTAGAGGTCGAGAACATGTTTGTGAGATGTGTGTATATATATATACACGTGCGTCATTGTGTGTACGTTTAACATCTGCGTATGTGTATTAATTTACTCGTGCATGTGCATTGTACATGTCTAATGTGTGCGTGGATTGCCAAGCGTTTCGGTATATGCGTGTGTGTGTATATACGCAGTGCCTCGTGTACAATTGCCGATCATTGTTTGAGGCATCAGTGGCGATATTGTCAATTATCGCCGTATCCTCCTCTTCAACATTAGCCCATCGATAGGGCCCTTAATGCAACACGACGATACAAGCTCGGCGTGGTCACGTTTCATGTTGAAAACTGAACGATATTTTGTGGACGCGACTCCTTGTGTACAACGTGTGTGCTCGGATCTCCTGTAAGTGGTCCCGTATGTGTGTTCACCACGTTCTGATGTCCCGCGCTGTACGGACCCTCACCCACTGTGTGTACACGGTATATGTACCCACGTCTGAGGTCCGGTATATGTCCTGATGTCTGTATTTTTGTACGATGCGTGCAGGGTCATAGGCGTGTACGCTGTTTGTGTCGGGTATCTGTGTACTTGCGTCTGTGTCTATGGTGTGTGCGTGTACTCACGCGTGTGCGTGTGTGTGTGAAGTGAGTAGGGTGTGTGTGAGTGGGGTGAGGAGATGGGGGGGTGCGTAGGGGTGTGTGTTGGGTGTGTTTAGGGTGGGGGATGTTGTGGGGTGTGTAACTCTTAGCGTGTGTGGGTGTGAGGTGAGTGGGGTGTATATAGGGTGTGTGTGTGTGTGTGAAGTGAGTAGGGTGTGTGTGTGTGGGGCGTGAGTGTGGGTGCGTATGGGTGTGTGTGTGAAGTGAGTATGGTGTGTGTGTGTGGGGGGCGTGAGTAGGGGTGTGTGTGTGTGTGAAGTGAGTATGGTGTGTGTGTGTGTGGGGCGTGAGTAGGGGTGCGTAGGGGGGTGTGTGTGTGACGTGAGTAGGGTGTGTGTGTGGGGGCGTGAGTGGGGGTGTGTGTGTGTGGGGCGTGAGTGGGGGTGCGTAGGGGTGTGTGTGAAGTGAGTATGGTGTGTGTGTGGGGGGCGTGAGTGGGGGTGCGTAGGAGTGTGTGTGTGTGTGACGTGAGTAGGATGTGTGTGTGTGGGGCGTGAGTGGGGGTGCGTAGGGGTGTGTGTGTGAAGTGAGTATGGTGTGTGTGTGGGGCGTGAGTGGGGGTGCGTAGGGGTGTATGTGTGTGAAGTGAGTATGGTGTGTGTGTGTGTGTGGGGCGTGAGTGTGGGTGCGTAGGGGTGTGTGTGTGTTTGTAGAAAACTGGTTTCCCGAACTCGAGTCCACGCGACTCCCCACCACACGTGACGTCTCCCACATAGAAATTAACTCGTTCCACGCCGCACGCGCCCGATGATTGGTGAACCCTAATTTTGGCTTTCCCAGTCGCGGAACGTCGTGCCCGGAGCGCTGGACTCGCTCCCGGAAATTCGCGAGCTCAAATTACGGTGGGTCGGGGGGGGGCTGTTCACTATATCATCCCTCCGCGGTCGATAAAGTAAGCAGCACTATTTTGTGGTGAGTCAAATAGTGATCAGATGATTGATACCCTCTGGCTGTGCCTCCTAATTCATTGAAATACATTTGGAGCTGACGCAGTGAGCAGTGCAACTACTTTGTGGGGATGTCGATTATTCAACCACTGACTGAGGGCCGCAGGAACTCACCATGACTTCGTTTCGATATTTATCTTTTTCAATTAAACAAAACGCGCTATAATCTTTCGTCTCTTACAATTTTCAGAGTCCTATTCGTTGGTGGCCTTTGAGTTTTTTTTTGTTTGTTAAACCTGTCGGGCCCTGTGCTCGGCAACCTCTTAAATAACAAAGGGTCCCGTTTTGAAATGTCTTACGTTCAGGCCCACAAGTTAACAATTTCAGATCCATACATATATTTTTCAGTCGACAAGCCTAAAAACAACGAACACACATTGCCTCTCCATAATAAGGCTGACTCAGCGAGCCATACCCGGCTTGCAGAGCGCCAAGGAAGACCCAGGGTTGTTAAAATATTGGAGAGGCTAGTGGTAAAAGTAAGGGGGTCTCTCTAACGTGACAGTGTAACGTACAGAATTGCAGGCCTCGTGCGTTGCACCTCCTAGACGCTGTTAAAAGGGAGAGTGGATGACACGTGTGGTTTTGTAGAGAAAAAGCGGCGGTCGGTCTTAGGCAGAGGAGCAGAGGGTAGGGAGGTCTTGAACCTGGACTTGAAGAGTAAGTGGCAGGGAGTCAACGGACTCGAGCTGCTGATTACGGTGGCGGCAGAGGAGCACAATCGATCTTCGAATGGGGGGAAAGACTGATTGACATAGTCTACATAATTATTGGGGTCAACGGAAAAAAACGGAAAAAAACCAAATATATTTCAAAAACACTGGTTTCTATGCTTTAATAATATAGTTATTAATATTGTTATGATACTTATGGGTTATTTTTTCTAATTGGCCTATCGGCGTTCGTCGTGAGATGCGCACAAACAACAGCACACGCCGGTGTGACGTGACAATGGTGTTTGTTGTGAAGAGGTCGCGACCATCGTCGCTTCTGGTGAACACGCGGGGCCCACGCCATGAGGTCGTGATCACCACTCACGGCGCTAGCTGAGAGTAAGACATACAAAGATCCCCCGTATAGACTTACCAAACTGTTGGTTCAAGTGCTGTTGGCGAGCACCTAAATGAAGGCCGGCACGGCACACGTGGAGGTGGGTGGCCAGTACCACTCAGTTCGCCGGGTTTGTAGCGCAGCGCTAACCACAGCCCCACCACTCCCCGCAAGAGTAAACGCACACACAAACACACGCACACACATTAACTCATTAAACACAAAAAAACACGCGTGGTAATGACCGAACTTGTGCTGTATTGCATCCAGTTACTATTCCCGAAATAGAAAATGCATTTAGAGTTTTACTTAGATTATCATTGGCAATTCATGTGAAATTCAGATACATTTATAAATAGTGGGAAATTGCAAATCATACAATTTGCATTTATGAAAGCCACCACTCATTTCATTCGGAGACTGGTTCGTGGCATTGGGATGGGGGGAGGGAGGGGCGAGTTAGGGGGAGAGATTGGAGCGGTGGCGCAGTGGTTAGCACTCAACCGGGCTACTATAATGAAGTCGATTCCTGCATTTGACGGCTCGCATCAGCGGCGAGTGACATCCAAACCGGTATTGCTTGGGCATCTATCCTTTCTCACCAACCCGACCTTAGAAGAGCGTGGCGGAGCATAGTGGAGGGAAAAAATCACCACGACCGATGGACACTTCGTAGGGGGTTGAAGCATTCATCCAGCAGTGGATCGACAAGTGACTGTCCGTTGTGCTAATGCGGACTGGCGGAACATAGGCCACGGGCAGGAGGCGCGGTGGAAAAGTAACTCGAGGGGTGCTGGGGTGGTGCAATGTTAACTATCTCGCCTGGTATGCAGGAGCTCGTGGGTTCGAACTTCGACCTTGACGCCTGTTTATTTGGAGTTTGCGTATCTCTCTCCACGTGGTCGCGTGGATTTTTCCTCGGGTCATACGGGGTTTCCCTCCATTTAGAAATATGCGTTTAGCGTATTTGGCTGCTATAAATGCCCATGCGATAAAGCCACTTCGTTGAGCTGTAACTTCTGAAAAAGAGCTACATAGTTCAGTGGCCTTCATCTGGTAAAATAAAACAAATAGTAAAAAAATAGTTCCATAGATGAACTGCTCGATAATGTGGTAAACTTTAGCCGTGTTAATGCACCCGTCTAAATGTAAATTCTGTAAACATGGAAACATGTATTTTATTGACATGAACATGAACGCAAAGTTGGTGATAATGTTATATTTCTAATATGCATTGTAATCGGTTGCCATACAGTCGCACACGGTGAAGGAGTGACATATATATATACCTATGGCATATATGTTCATTATATATATAAACCCATTGCATCATAGATAGCCCCAGAAACAGTCTGTTGGTATAAGAAATCGCGTGAAACTCGGTGCCCGCGCGAATTCGCTGCAAATCCTCTCTGCTCGTGTGATTTTTATTTTTTTATTTCGGATACGCGACCGGTGGTGCAGAGACGACGACGCAGGGGGGGGGGGTTCTCTGGCTTCATACCGCGCGCGCACGCACGCGTCAACCCACCCGTTATAGAAACCTGCCAAACACCTCGAGACGACCCTCCTGCAGGATATATCTTGATACTCGGTGAGGATGCCTCCTCTCTCTTTGCGTGGAAAAAGGTAAAACCTCGACTCTTAAACGGCGCACTGCTGTTTTGTTTTAAAGACCCACCACGCGAATCGATATTTCGGGGTTTTAATGACCAACACGGTAACGGGATTAGAAAGTAGTTTGATCGAATATTGGTGAACTACTCTGATCACAATTAGCAGTCGTTTAATCAACTACAGACCGTAACTTCGGTAATGCAGGTGGCCGATTACAATTCAACTTGGAGTCCTCCGACGCGATCTTAGTTCCGATGTTGCCTCTTCCTCCATACGGATTGCAGTGATGTCGCTGTTCTGATTCTGTTGCTGATGCACCACGGGTCTCCCTTGCAAACCTAGCTGGGTAACTGGCTGAAGGATATTTTCATCTAAAACTCGTCGTCCTTCACCGGCACCTCCAGATTTACCACGGTTGGCTACGTACGGTGCGAAAGAATTTCGACATACATACAAATACACATTGAATTGATTTTGGTCTCAATACGCATATTGTCCCACCGCGCTCAATGGTGGTGCATGCGTGTCCAATAAATAGGTCCGTGAGTGAGTGAGGAGTGCTGACGTCAATATCGCGAGATGGGGCGTCTCGCCCTGTCGCGGTGTCATTAGTCTCAGTTCGAAGCGCGGTGGGCAGACGGGCTTGCGGGCTACAGCTGCTTTGGAGCAGATGGAATTCGTTCATTACGCTCGATCACCGGTGCCGCCGCCGTTACAGCCCCATGCCTCGCGCTAAAAAGCCTGTGAGTTCAACTCCCGGTCACGTCGCCGTGGAAGGAGGGGAGGGGGGGGGTGTAAGTAAATTCGGCCTGTCGTCTCTCCCATGATCGATAACACAGGCGGACCTCCACCAACCTTTTGGTAGAAAGTCAACACCGCGTTCGTCCACCTGTCCTGTGCGGAGATCGCCCGTCTCACCACCACGAGAATGTGGAATTTCCACCGTTGGCTCAATGCCACCGTCGAGCAGTTCCAGAAGATCGTCGCCCCCCCCACCCCCCCATGTGCACTGCGTGCTCGAGTGCTCTGAGCAGCGTCGGCTGTAACCGCTCTGGGCGAGCGTCCACTCCACTTTCGGCGCTCGCTCACACACACACACACACGTGTAATGGCGTCTCTCTGCTGCCTTGTGGTCCAGTGACTTATGGAAAATAATTTCATCGGGATGCCTACACGAAAGAAGGGCAAAACTTCGATCATTTTCACTCCACTCTACGAAAAATGTCACTTTGATCCGTTTCATCTTCATCACAACTTGCGCAGGCACAGGCTTGCTACACAGGCAATGGCTACTTGTGTAGAAAGGGATGTGGGGAATGCATTGACATGCATGCGAGAATTTGACCCCACGTGGTTTTTCATACGACCGGTCAAAGTGAGCAGTTAAGAGCGTTCACTTAAGAATATTTATTTCCAAACAACGCGTATTAATAAGACACGCTGGCCACTGGGAGAAGACACCAAAAGCGGCTGAGCGTGGTTGCAGGTCACATCACCACCCGCTCATGGGCCGTGTCGGCCTTAATAGGCGCTTGCTAACTGCAATTGTCTCTACGGTTGACATACATACACACGTGGGGAGCGGTAGTGTAGTGGTTAGCGCGCTGCGCGACGAACCCGGCGACCCGAGTTCGATTCCCGCTCACGGCCAACACCAGTGACCGGTTATCTGAACCGGTTATTTGCCTCCCCTAGGTCAACTCGGCCTCAATCAGTACCTGGCGCGGTGTGTAACCATTGTCACTGGGGAGACGATAGCGGCTCAGGCGTGGTGCTGGCCCACCCACTCGTGTGCCGTGCCGGCCTTCATAGGTGCTCGCTAACAGCACTTGCCCCAACAGTCTGTTAAATACTATACCGGGGGAGCTTTGTCTTTTGCTTTGCACCAATCGACGTCTTTTAGTGCTGCCGTTAGCCACCCGAGTTCGATCCCCCACTCACGGCGAGCAGCAGTGCGACCGGGTTATCTGAACCGGTCACTGGGCTTCTTCCCCCGAGGTCATCTCGGCCTCCAGCACCTGGCGCGGTGCGTAAATCGTCGCCGCTGGAGGAGACGGAGGCGGCTCGCGCTTAGTGCTCGCTGCCCCCCCCTCCCCCTTCGCGTGCTGTGCCGGCCTTATTGGGTTGCTACTCCATAACAAACGACACTTGCCCCAACAGTCTGTTTAAAGACTATGGGGGGGGGGGGTCTTTGCACATCGACGTGTGTCCGTGTGTTAAAGGCCCACAGGCAAAGCGAGACGTAGGTCTTCCACAGTCGTTATTAACGAATTAATAATTCACGGCGCTTTGTCATTTCACCGCGGCGTAATTGCCTTCGCCACGTGCCGTGCGGGCGGTCGTCATGTGGGGGAGGGGGGGGGGGTGACTATA
Organism: Lampetra planeri; assembly: GCF_965212315.1. Classification (NCBI taxonomy): domain Eukaryota; kingdom Metazoa; phylum Chordata; class Hyperoartia; order Petromyzontiformes; family Petromyzontidae; genus Lampetra; species Lampetra planeri. The sequence goes on along the minus strand of NC_136107.1, from coordinate 6,339,882 downwards.
CTTCACCACGCTGGTCAATGCAGGGTGGCTGAAGATGGGGCGAATAGCAGGACGTGTTCAGACATCACTCGCCCCCTGATGATATTCGTCCTCGGCCAGGAAATCGAACTTAGGTCGCCAGCTTCGGAGCGAAGTGCGCTAACCACTGCGCCACCGCTCCTCCGTAATAAAAATGGAGCACATTGTCCTTAATCAGAACAGTGCACACAGAGCAATGACAGTTGTCCGAAACGTATCCTTAGTACAAGCATCATTGTCGATAGTATTATTTATTTACTTCGCACGCTAAGATCAATGTCAAAAGCGAGAGTCGGTCTCGGCCTTGTGCTGGAGCAGCGCGGGGAACGCGCGGGTCACTTCTGCGTTCGATGTGCGAGCGCGCGCGCGCATTGAACGCGGGCAGTTCGCCGCGTGCTGTCACTCATTCGTGTATTGCGATGCTTGCTATACCACCTATCCTACCTCCAAAACCGACGTCTCCTTTAGCAAGAGAGACCTGAGGGATATCACGGGGACAACACAGCAGGCGCGTGGAGCAAGACCAACGATGGTGGTCGTCTTCTCTTGGGTCGTCTCGCCCCGGCATAGAAATGTTGGCATTTCCATCACCAATACTGAGTGTGCAGATAAAGCACAATTTTGCACGTGTATACACTCAGAATTCGGTCCCAGGATGGAAAAAAAAAGTCTTTCGCCTTGGATATGAAGCAATGGTCACAGGAATATATGGTAATCTCTCGACTTTCCAAGTTGGATAACGCCATGCATTTTAATTCGACAGTTGTATTTCCATCGTGTCTCGTCAGTTCAACCAACCAGCTGCATTGCCATGGAACCTGCCGCCGGTCATTGTGGTGCCATTGAGACTTTATTCATAATGATCTCATCTAATACTCGTAGCCTACACACATACATAAAAAAACAACGCTCCCCCGCATAGCATTGAAATACTGTTGGGGCAAGTGTTTGTTAGCGAGCACCTAATGAAGGCTGGTACGGCACACGAAGGGGTGGGTGGCCAGCACCATGTCCGAACGCCTTTGTCTCCCTAGCGGCGATGTTTACACATTCACACCAGTTACTCATTTAAGGCTGAGGGAACCTAGGGGATGCCCAGGACCGGTTCAGACATTCGATACCGATGTTGAACAGGAGCGGGAAGCGAACTCGACTTTCTAAGTTTGTAGCGTAGTGTGCTAACCACTACACGGCCGCCCTCCACATTTAGACATACACGTGTATACATGCATACACGTACGGCAATTGACGTATAACTGGTTTTGTAAACAGAGTGTGTCTATGTTGTGTGCCTCTGGGTGTCTGTGTTGTCTCTCTTTCAAATGTACTTCTACTTGATGACGGTTGCTTGTGTTGCAATCGAAACGTCGTATTCTATTATTTCTTTTCTTTTCTTTCTACGTGACTTTACCGAAAGAACCAAAGGAGTAATTCCTGCAGTCACGAAAGTTTAAAATCAAGTTTGGTTCTGTAATTGTAGCATTAATTATATTTAATTGTCTCATTGACAACCATTTTGTAAAACGTTTGCCTGTACGTGTTTATTTGCGTTATGAGTTTGTACTTTTTTTTATTTTGGCGTTACAATAATTGTTTTGATTTCCAAATTTGTATATGTCCTCCCGTATTTTGTAACACACTTTATCTCCCAGGTGTATTTTGAAATGAAGGACATATGCATCTCACTCGAATGCTACCTGCAGGTTATCTCTAGCGATCTCCCACTCAGAATCATCATCTTGATTTAGACTGGAGGAGGAATCCGATGAGCTATGAAGCTCTTTTTCACAGATGTCGCAATCCACGGCAGGTTGGGTGCTGCAGAAGTCTCTCGCACGCGGAAGGTTTGTGACTTCAATTCTGGCTTGGTGGCCAGCACAGCCCATCAATTAGTCCGTGGTTGATAAGCGAGTTCCATGTTGCAGGAGGTCAACCGTAGTCGTCGTATATAGAGGCTAGCCTCAACCGCAGGAATGTTGAATTTCTACCACCGATGGCTGAGAGTCCTGAACGGAAAGGAGGCTTCACCACAATTTTGTTTTCGAAGCAGGGAGACACTTGGCACGTAACACTGTGAGGTAAGATGATTTATTTGACAAAATCCTGTTTCATCACTCGCACTGTATGAAGCGATGAGAGAGTGAGTGGTGGCGTAGTGGTTGGCGCACCGCCCCTTGGCCACGGCTAGCATCAGTGGCGAGTGATATCTGAACCGGGTTCTGGTCCACTCCGCGTTCATCAACGTGCCGTAACCAGCAGAGTGGTGAAATATTGTCAACCTCTTTCCCACCCCCCCCTCCCCCCCATAGCCGTTATGGCATGGGAGGTCTGCATACAGCAGTGGATAGGTACAGGCCTGTAAACTACACGTGTGTTATAATAATGTGTAGTATTTGCTATACGTGCAATCTCCAACTACATTCATAAATTGCAAACTTTTGTCAAACTTGAACGGACAATTATACAATTAATAATAACACGATTTATAAGCGTATGTATGATTGAAATCAATCACTCTTATCTCAATCAGGGTTCTAATGCGCAGGGGTATATAACACGACCCAAGTCGATACGAGGATACATACACTCACTGACATATTAAAATCGTAGTGCTTCTATCTATGCACACGTAGGCACACGTGTACTTGGCATGGACAGGTAAAGTATGTACAGTATACATAAATTACCATGTCGGACGTTTGTTTACGATATGAACACGCTCCTGTATTTCCTGACCTCCCACTCAACATGACAAAACACCGTGTTCCAGTACAGTGAACGAACGCTGCCATAAATAGAAGAGCAGTGCAAAGCGAGTGGCCTGACGTTTCGGGTAATGCGGCCTGTTATGCAGCATCGTACTCCGTCGCAGAGATGAAAGAAGCGAGGACGTGGTTTACGAAAGTGGCGTTGCTCTCGAGTGTGCAGGACGGTGCAACTGCGGGGTGGGGGGGGGGGCACGGGATAGAGAGGACCAGCCGCCGGTTCTACTTCGAGGAGGAAGGCGGACATTGGGTATCGGTTAATGCGTTGCACCGTCAGGGCCACCCCAAGTAGCTGCGCAGTGCTGTGCCACTGTGGCTCCGAGGTTGTCCGCACAACGGACTGTGAAAATCTTGAATTGAAGCTTTCGTGACTGCAGGAATTCATATTCTTGGGTCTTTCGTTAAAGTCACATCGATAGGTTCAAATAACAAAAACTAAGAAAAACTAAAAAATAATGTAAGTTGTGGACAGCCAACCCGACGGTGGCTGGTTTTCCCTCATCAAAACTCGACACCATAGAGCTCGAAGTATTTATCACCGTCATCACCAAACCAGTGAACTGGAACACGTACACCAAGCTCTCAAGATGAATGGATATTCAGACTACGCTATCCGTAAAGCTATCACCCCAACCGTTGGGAAAGAACCATCTGAGGACCCATTCAAAACCATCACCTTGCCATACATAGCAGGGGTCACTAAAAAGATTTCCAAAAACATGGCCAAACACAAGATCTAGGTTCGATTTAACACAGTACATAAAATTCGTGATCTGATCCCATCTCTGAAGGATGTGATCCCTGACATGCAATACCCCGGCGTCTACGAACTAAGCTGTGTCTGCGGCAGTAGTTACATTGGGGAAACTAAGAGACATGTCTCGGACCGTGTTCGTGAACATAAGGCAGATCTGAAACACGGTAGGACCAATACCTCGGCCGTGGCTGATCATTGTTTTAATGCGGTGGGTTCACACAAAATGGATTTATCTTAGACAAAGGTACTTTGCAAGCCCACTGGCTATCAAAAAAGATTAGTTAATGAAGCCATCCATTTTTTAGACACGGACACAATTTCAACCGAGAAGATGGGTACAAACTGAGCAATCATTGGAAGGACGATATCAACCAGTTGAAATAATAATTGGCTATGATGTTCCCATCCTACCTGCCGATGTTAGTTGTGCTTTACTCCCATTTCAAACTTGCGCTTTCACAGTCACTTCGCGCGCCGACCCCTTGGTTGCGGCACCGCATTCTGACATTAACTTGCTAATTTCTCTTCAACATGCTAATTTTCACCTGGCAGCCCTTTGATTGGTGGAAAACCAACCACCGTCGGGTTGGCTGCCCACCACTTACATTATCATTGGCTGCTGACATTTGGGCTACGCCCATTTCAAACCCTTATAAACAGTTTGCCTTGGAAGCTAACCCCCCTTTTCCTGAAAACGACCGCTTGTGTTGCGATCGAAACGTCGTACTTTTTGGTTATTTTTGTTATTTTCTTTGAACCTATCTACGCGACTTTACCGAAAGACCCAAGAATACGAATGTGCAAAACTGAAACATTCTGGCTCGTCCTGCCTGTGCCATGAAACGAAAGCGCAGCACCTAAAACAACGGCAATTGTCTTCATTGTTTGCACACCAAAGTTGTGAAAAACATCGACCTCGCTGATCCGACGTTATATTAATACGTATAGAGCTCACGTTACTCGAGTGTCATAACGGGGGGGGGGAACCTGACCCTGATTATGAATAATTGATGAACAGGAAAGAGTCTGTTTTGACTATCAGATCTCAAATCGCAATATACGTTCAGACCTGTTCCCCCTCTGTATGGGCATTTTGGGGCAATGGTTTTCAGCAGAATAAATAGAATTAACATCTCGCCGCGGTGGCGAGATATTAACTACCTCGCCTGGTATGCAGGAGGTCGTGTTTTCGATCCAGACCCTGACGCCTGCTGTATATTTGGAGTTTGCGTGTTCTCTCTCTCTCAGTGCTCGCGCGGATTTTTCTCAGGGTCTTTCGTTTATTTCCCTTCATTTAAAATCAACACGCATTTAGAGTATTTGGCTGCTATAAATTTCCACATGATGAAAAGTCACTTCGTTGAGCTATTATTTGTGACCAGGTTGCTTCTGAAAAAGAGCTATGTAGCTCAGTGGGCCTTATCTGGTGAAATAAAGAAAAATTGTTAATAGTTTAGTTTTTAACAGGCCACGCGCTGCTGCTGAGCCTCTGAAAGTGGAAACGGCACGATCCAAAAACGTTCAGCGAGTAAACACGTTCAGCTTGAGAACATTGGTCCGACATGCCTATTTAAAAGCCATGGACTAAAATGTTACTTAGATTGTTGTAGTTTATTTCTCCCATGTTTATTCTTTATATTATTTACCATGTGTATGTCTTTATTATGTATCACCCATAATCCAGCCAGATCGCGAATTATAATCATATTTACATGAAAACTAATAATACGGTTACAATACTGTGATTAAAATTAATAACGACAATGTTTTTTACTTATCCATGATAATCTGACCGATTGTTACGACTTTTATTTTGACACAAACGCCACTGCAATTGCGAAACTTGGCCACTTCCGTGAATGAGAATTCTGCAGCGATATTTTCCTGCGTGACTTTAATCCCCCCCCCTCAACCCCCATTTAACAGCGGGGCTTCCAATTCGTCCCCTTAAAGCGCGGGGCGCACACAAAGCGCATCCGCGATTCTCCAGTCTCTGAGCCGCGAGAGTTTAGTATTCCCCTCTATCTATGACAAGTGGTGGTTAGCGCGCACTGGGTTATGAACTCGGCTACCCGAGTTCAGTTCCAGCCGATGTTGATGTAGAAGATGTGAACTACTCCTGGGTCTTTCATCCCATCCCCTAGCCATCACCAACCCCGCACTGACACAGCGTGGTGGCGTCTGCTTCCTCTGCATATGGCTGATGTAAGAGCAACAGCTATAATTTTACATCGAGGTGGTTGAGCCCAGATGATTGCGTCAGTAGTAGCGTAGCTATGCAATCGCTGTTGTGATTATTCTGCCTCCTTCGTATTTGTGAATCTGACATTGAGTCCTTCTGTGTTTTCTATGGTTCTAGTCTGGGTAGTGACCACAGTGGCGGTGGCGCACTGGCGATGTTGTTTAAAATTTTCATCCGCCACGCTTTGTGCGAATGCGCTTCGGGAGTTGTGGCCCGTGAGCTTGAAATATAACAACCAAACAAATCCCCACCGTGAGAGCGACATGCCGTGGGCTGGTGCAGCATTATCATCCAGCAGTGAATTCGCCGCGTGGATTCCGCACCTTCGATCATCACGATTGGCTACGTACGGTGCGGAAGAAGTGCAACACACATATACACACACAATAGACCGTGCGTGTGTGTCAGCGAAAGTGACCCGGCTCCTCCTCACCCCCCACCCACTCACCACCCCTTTGTGTTCCCATCCCGCAGGCCCGCGGATCCGCAAGGCGAAGAAGCGCGCCGAGGGTGGCGGCTGCGAGCCCAAGCGGCCGCGCACCGCCTTCACACCGGAGCAGCTGTCGCGCCTCAAGGCCGAATTCCAGGCATCGCGCTACCTGAGCGAGGCGCGGCGCCAGGCGCTGGCGAGGGACCTGCAGCTGAGCGAGGCGCAGGTGAAGATCTGGTTCCAGAACAAGCGCGCCAAGCTCAAGAAGGCGAACGGAGTGCGCAACGAACTGGCGCTGCAGCTGCTCGCGCAGGGCCTCTACAACCACTCCACCACGTCGCACGCGGGAGAAGGAGACCGTGACGAGATGAGCGACTGAGCTGGCGAGCGAGCGAGCGACCGAGATGGTCGAGAGAGAGAGAGAGAGGAGATAGAGAGGACGGACACCTTAAAACAATCTCGCCACGGGACCCGCCGCGGGAACGCGGAGTGAGTGGGGTTGAGTTGTGAGAGCCAGCCCGGCCACCGATGAATGGAGGCGCACGGCGGCTGCGCTTGGCAGCAGCATGACACGACGGATATTATGAGAGCCATTAGGGGGCTGCAAGACGCGGCGATGGGGAACGGGGGGGGGGGGTGATGGGGGGGGGTTAACGAGGGTTGGGGGAGGTGAATAGGGGTGGGGGCCCTTGTCTCAGGCCGGGTGGGGGGGGGGGCAGCGTGTGTTAAGCGAGAGCGGGAAGCCTTGTCTCTGGAAGCGCTAATTTAATTGGTACAAGGAGCGCTAATGGACTCGGAGGCACCGAGCTATTCCGCAGCCGAAGAATAAGATTCCACCGACGGGCCCTGTCTTGGCATTGACGGTGATGGTTATGATGCCAACGGGGGTGATGATGACGACTAATCACCTGCTGGATCCTTGGCGCATTTGCAAGACTCGCTGCGTGTACTTTTTAAAATGAACTTATATTATTCAACGACACCAACCAACGGCAAGAATTAATGTAGTCTTGCGAATTTTTGAGAGCGATTGTACCGGTTGTATATAATAAGAATAATAACGGCGATGATAATTATGATGGTGATGAATCGAAGTCGAATCCCTTCGCACGAGAGAATTTGTCCGGCATCTCAAATATCGATTGGTATATATATAAGTGTTGATTGGCCGTGCTTGTATGAACGTGTCCACCCCGCGTGTGTGCGTGTGTGTTTGTGAAGTTGTCCGTGTATCGTATGGTGCTGTTGTGACGCGGCGCGCTGGAGGTCGGATGTGTCGTGGCGTTGTCATCTCGTGAGCATCAAGACCAGCAGTGGCTATGCCCCTTGTATTACTTCACCGTGTCTGTATTCCGTGCTACTGCGGACCAAAGATTTTTAGAGAAAATCGCGTTATATAAACACAAACACACAACGTTCGTGAATAAATGGCACATTTTGAATGAAATTATTCTTTTGGTTTTCTGAATGTGATCGGACACATTGGGACGGCTTTATGTGTGTCTGTGGGGGCGCGGTAGTGTAGTGGGTAGCTTAATGCGCTACGAACCCTGTTCACGACCAACATCGGTGACAAATATCTGAACCGGTCCTGGGCCTCCCCTAGGTCGACTTAACTTTATACGAGTTGATAATTGTTTTTTTTTACCCTTTTATCTGGCAACAAAACTGACACCTTTTTTACAATGAGTCATGTTTGCATAGACCGCAATACCTGCAGTCATAATGCAAACAAAAAACATAACTCTGATAATGTATGCACTGTCCTTGAAGTTGATTGGTCCACACCCGAGACAGCTTTCCTTAGAGCCTAGTCTCACAGCTTTCCTTAGAGCCTGTGAGACTAGGCTCTAAGGAAAGCTGTCTCGGGTGTGGACCAATCAACTTCAAGGATAGTGCATACATTATCAGAGTTATGTTTTTGGTTTGCATTATGACTGCAGGTATTGTGGTCTATGCAAACATGACTCCTTGTAAAAAAATGTGTCAGTTTTGTTGCCAGATAGAAGGGTAAAAAATCAATTATCATATTTTTTTACTTGCAAATGAGGTTCCAATGGTTTACACGAGTTACTGGTATTTATGTGTACACATCACCGCTAGGGAGACAAGGGCGGTAGGGCGTGTTGCTGGTCACCCACCCCCTTGTGTACCGTTCCGGCCTTCATAGGTGCTCGCTAAAAGCACTTGCCCCCTACAGCCTGTTACAATTTATGCGGGGGATCTTTGACTAATTGATCCACGTGCTACGCTCTAGCGTCCTGGCGACTCTGCTTCGATTCCTGGCATCCCAGACTGCTCCTGCCGCGGTGCAGTTAATAGCAGAACTTGGTAGGACAAATGAGGCCGAGTGGTTCTATCCACACCACCACCACCACATTGTGTGCAACTTAAGCGTCGAATAGGTGCTCACTCGCAGCACTTGCCCCTACAGTCTATCGATACAGTATATCATCAAAGGCGAATCTTTGCTTTTTACTCAATATAAGCTTACTTGAAGGGCATTACATTTCGATTTAAAGCTTTCGTGACTGCAGGGATTCATATTCTTGGTTGTTTCGGTAAAGTCACGTGACTTTACCGAAAGAAGCAATAATGTGAAGGGCATTATATCTGCAAACACAAAGTCTTGCTGGTTACCCGGGTTCGATTCCCGCGCACGACCACCATCAGTGACAATCTGAATCGGTCATGGGACTCCCCTAGGTCGACACAGCCTCAAATGACTACCTGGTGCGATATATAAACATCATCACTCGGGAGACAAAGGCGGCCGGGCGTGGTGCTGGCCACATACCCCCTCACTAACAACACTTGCCAAAAGTATTCTAAGGCTATAGGGGGATCTTTGTCTTTGACTCTAGCGTATTTGTAATGTGTAACGTACAGTACGCCTAATTAATTTCGCAGATATATCCTAAGACAACCAGTCCTTAATTTTCAGCTATTTCTTAATCATGGATGGTTGTTTGGCCATATTTGACCATACTTCACCACTCTGGTGCGTCGGCGTTGGTAAAGAAGGGGGATGGTCCGGGAACTGGTTCAGATATTAACTTACCAACTGATGTCATCCGTGTCCCGGCATCGAACTCTGGTAGCTATAGTGAGTCAACCAAGCGCCACCGCTCACTTGAATGACCATGATTATATACTGTATATTAAAAAAACTTTTTCATGAATAAGCAACAGTTGCAATTTTGATCAATATTTATTTTTGTGCTAGAGCACGTGAAAGTTGGAATGCTTGTTATTAATCACTATGACGTGGCCTCACCCAAAAACAAATATGGATCATTCTATTGACTACGACAACCTTGCGTTTGCAGCTGGTTGCTGCTATATGGTTTAGTCTGATAGATTATCGCATAATATAAATATCCTTGGTAGACACGTGCTCATATTCTTTGGGTCTTTCGGTAAAGTCACGTAGATAGGTTCAAAGAAAATACAAATTGTAGTCTTTTGTTATTTTCTTTGAACCTATCTACGTGACTTTACCGAAAGACCCAAAGCATATGAATTCCGGCAGTCTCGAAAGCTTTGAGTCAAGATTTAAACAGGTGCTCATTACACCAATGATCAAGTTTCAAGAAATATTAACAAACTGCAGGGTACATATAACAAATAAATATATGAGTTTACAATAGTCAAATATGCGATACATTAAAGAACCATACTCTTTGGTTCTTTCGGTAAAGTCACGTAGGTATAAAATATAATAAACAAAATCACGACGTTTCGGGCGCAACACAAGTGCCCGTCATTAGGTGGGACAACCACAGCAAGAAACAATTGCTGAAGTCGGCAAAAGGGGGCTGCTTGTAACAAGAGGCCATATAGGTAAGAAAGGGGGGGGAAGGAGCCAGGGAGGAGAGATAGAGAGGGTGGGGGTGTGGGGTAGGGGGAGTGGAGAAGTGCAAGCTCCAACAACGAGTACGACAAAATGCCGGGGCTGGGAAGTGAGCGGGGAAGAACATTGCAAACCCCTCGGGGATAGAAACGACCCACGGTGGGATTGAGCGTGCGCGTGAACCATGGGGTCCAGCCCACAGTGAACACGGGGCAAAAGTCGGATCAAGCCCACAGTGAACAAGGGAGAAGAGTGGGATCAAGCCCACACGGGGCAAGAGTAGTGGGGTCAAGCCCACAGTACACACGGGGGAAGAAGTATCTTCTGATCAGAGTCCATAAAGTCAAGGGCCCACGCGCCTCAAGAGCAACAACAAGAACGCCACTCCGGTTACGCGTTGGGTTACCATCGTCAGACGGGCCATAGGAGCATTGTAAGCCCTCTGACCCTCGTTTACACCCACAGGTGCGCCATAGCTGCACGGGTCAATCTTTGATCAACATTGCCGCGTTGTTTCCACTGTCGCGCCGGAGGACGGACTCGAACTGGCGACCCTCTGGATTGCAGAATCAGAGGGGCCATCCATTGAGTAGGTACGCAAAAATCTGTCAAAACTTGACCCCTCCCCCCTCCCTGTACGCACACGTACTTTTTACACATACCCCACAACCTGCGTACGTATGCTTGACGCACCCGCATCCCCCAAATCATATAGAACGACCGATATTTAATCATGCAGAAACGATCAAGGATACATAATATTAACGTGTTTAAGCAAACAGATAGTCCACCGCCGGACTATCTAACTCATTTGAAGGCCAATGTAGACAAATTATTATCGAGGCTTCACCCCCCCCCTCCTCGTTTCCTATGCGTTCGTACATTGTCAGTAGACCCCCCATACGCAAGCGTACGCATTTGGGTTAACCCCCCCCCTCCTCCCTCCATGCTCACGTGCTAAATGGATGGCCCCAGAATTTGTATTTTGATTGGAGGAGGAATCCGATGAGCTTCTAAGCTCTTTGTCGCAGATATCCAGTAGGGGCACGGGTTCAGCAAGAGAGGAGTGCAAAATAGTCGCTACGAATAAGTATAACTACAGTACAGAAGTATAAATTGCAGAAGTTTATAAATTCCTGCATATTTGTCAACACAGCTTGGGAAAGGCAGCAAAACAGCAACAAAAACAGTCCCAAACCACACCAAGACAACACAGTCCCTCAATTAAATTGCACATTAAAATTGAACTATCGATACACGGATAAGAACCTACGTTACAAATCGCATTGGCAAATGTGGCTGGATCCAGCACGAGCACAGATTCCAAGTCCAACTTGCGAACCATTTTGCCCAGGCCAGCTTTGAGAAGGTCGAATCAAATGATGTGAAAGAAACGGATTCTGTGACGTAGCAGCCACTGTCACATTTAATTTCACAAACTCATTCACTTTACATTGTGACATTAGCAGTCAAAATGTGAACGTTTTAAAAGCTGGTGGTGCAGGATATATATGGGTGGCGGTTATATTAATATATACAGGACTACGTTGAATATATTTATGAAACTTAACATGATCATCATGGCCATTGATGTGCTCATGCGCCACGGATCGCTCTTTTAAAATAGCTGGGCAACTGGCAAAACGGAATTATCCGTGCAACACGTCCAAGTGAACTCAAATGCATCAATAAACGTGTTGTGTTTTCAAAATCACTCAGACTGACACGTTGTAACAAGTCACCTGCTTACACTTTATTGACCTATTCTTGCCCCAGTTGTAGGCACTCCTAGAACTATCTGTACAGTCACTTAGATCTAACTTCTTCCCACTCGTATCTACGTTACACCTCACTTATCCTGCCCTCGGCAGCTCTGCTCTCAGCGACTCCACACACAGCGACTCCACACACAGTGACTCTGCACACAGCGTCTTCGCACACAGTATCTTCGCACACAGCAAGTCTGCACACAGCGTCTTCGCACACAGCGGCTCCGCACACAGCGTCTTCACACACAGCGTCTTCGCACACAGAGACTCCGTACACAGGGTCTTCACACACAGCGACTCCGTACACAGCGTCTTCACACACAGCGACTCCGCATACAACAGCTTCGCACTCAGCGGCTTCGCACACAGCAACTCTACACCTCCACCGCTGCCCTCACCGACGCTCCCTCAGACCCGCTCACTCGTCTGTCCCGGGCGGGGGGATCAGCCAACACCCACCTGGCGACGTGTGAGGGTTGAGGTTCCGTTAACGGCTGGAGCGGCAGTGGAGAGATGTATTCACTCTTGTCCCCGGCAACAACTCCCCGCTCTGCTCACGCACACACCCGCTGCCAATTATCCGAGACCTCTCATGTGTCTCTTTAAGCCCAGCCAGGCTGGCGCCTGTTTGCCCATCAATCAACCCTTATCTCCGTCTCCCTGGCAACACCTCCGGTCTTGACGTGCACAACCGGTCGACCCCGTTTGCACCTATTGTGCCCCTTAACTGCTGGCAGTTTGTCCGTGCAAACGTAACGTTTGCGCACGTGCACCCGTTTGCCCTCAGTTGCCCTCAGCTAACTGTGCGCACCGCGTATTTCACTCCTCTACATCCCCCCCCCCCACGAATAAAAATGCAGCCATCCCGGCTGTCAATATGTACAAACATGACCCATGACTAACGTAACCGTAAGCAGTGACCGTAGAAGAACAAAGAACAATAACAAGAACGAAGGAAATGTGATGGCGAGAACAAACCATCCTAATTAACGAAAAGTGATGCGTAGAGAACGAGTGTGTGCGGGACGACTGTCCCCGCTGGTAGAGATGGTTCCGCTCGGGCGTGATGATTGGTCGGCTGTAGGAGTCCTCATCGCAACGTCTGAGGCCATTAGGCTCTCCGGTCCTGTAGGCGGTATAGAACAATCCTCCTCACATCCCGTTTCCTCAGGTGTGGCAGTCGGAGCGCCGGACACATCAGACATTGGCCGCAAAGGACGTGGAGATGAAGCTACAGGACCGGACAAGACGTATCTCTTTAACTGCGATGGATGCATGAACCAGCGCCACTGGCCCAACCGAATATGCACACACTGTGGCCGCCGGACCTCAATGACCTTGACTAGTCCTTGCCATGGATGGTTCAGTTTTGGGGATGTGCCTACGGGCACTTGAGGGCAATGCAACCACACCATGTCCCCTTCTTTCCAAGGCACCCCGGCCCTCCCTGTCCCCGCAGCCGCTCGTTCCCGGCCTGCCTGTGGGTCGAGTTGCTCCTAGCGGCCTCACGGGCCAAGCGCAGCTGCTCAAGCGTTTGTGCCATGGGGTTCGGCACTACCCACCCCTTCCGAGGAGGGCGCAATCCCAACTGAACCTGAACTGGAGGTTCGGGCTCCCTCCCATACATCAAATAAAATGGCGAGAATCCCATCGAGGCATGAGGATATTTTTTTTTACTTAAAACGTTCGTGACTGCAGGAATTCACATTCTTGGATCTTTCGATAAAGTCACGTAGATAGAAAAAAAAACAGCAAAAAACCCACGACGTTTCGATTGCAACACAAGCGATCTTCATCAGGCGGAGAGAAAAGAGGGGGCAAGCCACCAAATGCAACTGCTTATACGGGCGTTCAGAGTGAGCAAAGCTGTGCGGCGTCAACAGCATGGGCGGGGCAGCCAGCGCCAATGTAGGAGCAAAGCACCAGAAGTACAAGCAGTGCAAGTAAAGCGAGTGCGTTAGACAATGGGGGGAGGGAGGGGGCAGAGACAGGGGGAGAGAGAGGGGGGTGGGGTAAAGATAGAAGTGGAGCTGAAGGCGAGGGCGCAGTCCAAGTGTGTTGGACAATGGGGGGAGGAAGACGGTAGAGATAGGGGGGAGAGAAAGGGGGGATAGAGATAGGGGGAGAGAGGGGGGTAGAGATGGGTGGGGCACTGCACCTCACTATACCCATCCACATGGTTTTTGGGTTAGATCACGTAAATAAGTAAATGTGTCGTTAAAACCTGCCACCACCCGACACAGCCAACTAGTAAGGGTTGTCACGCAAACAGAACATGCCAATTCATCACTAGTACAATATGGATTACCTTTGGTAGGGCTATTTTTATCAACACAATAGACAGGAAAGACAAGTTCAATGGGCTCGCATAATGCACATGCAAAATGTACGTTGCCTCAGTAATCCCCCCCACCCCACATTGTGCAAGAGCGCAGAAGCGTGGTCAACACATCAACTCCACTATATATAAGGAACGAAACAGTAAGACTTCTCCACAAATATGGCTGTCGCCTGATGAAGCTAGTTGTAATTACTGGCGAAACGTCGTACTCAGATTGTAAATGTTGTGGCTTGGCTCTCCAAAACACCGGTGTGCTGTACTAGTGACGAATTGGCATGTTCTGTTTACGTGACAAGCCTTACTAGTTGGCTGTGTTAGGTGGCGGCGGGTTTTAACGACACATTTATATATTTACGTGATTTAACCCAAAAACCTCTATTATCGATGATATTGGTCAAGAAAGCCAACGTGTTAAACAGACAAACAGATATTGAGTTTGAAATAACAAAGACCTTTCAACTGTATAACAAATTAACTGTCACTCTCACTTTGAATTATTTAACGCACGTGGGGGTTTTCCCCTATGCTTTGCGTGATCGTACATGTAAGCGTTCCACTTAGACTTGGAGCAAATTTATTTGTCTTGTTGACACACTTTGTAATTCACGCTCTTCTGTATTTCATCTCTTAATCAGAATATTTATTCATACTGGAGTAATCCGATGAGCTATAAAGCTCGAGTTTCACAGACGTCCAGAACGTTACGAATCAGACCTCCCATCGCAACAATGAGGGACTAGTGAGTTCTAAGGGGCTCTTTTGGCGTTAATGTTGCAGTGGGATGTCTATCCCTGTCCAATAGATGGGGAAGTTATATTGGTTGGAGCCTCCTGGTTACACCAGCCCACAGGGGATTATTGTGTCCGTCGTGCATGGGAGGGGTGGGGCTGGGTGGAGAGGGGAGGGTGGGGAGGGTGGGGCTGGGTGGGGAGGGTGGGGCTGGGTGGAGAGGATGGGGCTGGGTGGAGAGGGGAGGGTGGGGAGGGTGGGGCTGGGTGGGGGAGGGGCTGGTCACCCCGTGGTGCCCTTATAAAACTCAACGTTTAACCTACTCACGCCAGATTGTGTCCGCCCTCACAGTCGCGCATATTTGCGGAATACACCACGCCGCCGTTGACCTTGGCCATTGACCGAGCAACCCAACGTTCCTACCAGCTCCCTCTGCAGGAATGTGTTATCAACGGCAGATCAGTCGCACCATCGCCTCAAGCTCTGCTCGTATTGGCTTATCTGGAGAAAATCTACTTGATTCGCGATGTAGCGTTCAATCGTACCCCGGTGCGGTGCCTTTGTTCATAGAAAGCAATTAATTAACAGCTGCATTGTGTCCTTCATTCAGCCGCGTAAACCCTCATTACAAATTCACCAGCACGCACGTGTATGTGAAGTCGTGAATGGATGGCGTAATAATTGTTTATTCGGCACGGGGATTTTTTACATGTGTAGTGGTGATACGCGCTGGGGTAGCGATCAGGTGCCAGCGCGTTGTGATTGGGTGTGTGGGTGGTGACGCGCGCTGACGGTGAGGGATCAGGGGTCAGCGCGGGATCGTGGGTTGTGTGGTGTTGATTGGCTGGGTGCCGGTGACGTGCTGGTGTGGGAGTGATCGAGTGGCAGCGCGGCGTGATTGGTTGGTGAGTGAAAACACGCGTTGGGGAAAAAGGATCGTAGAGATAGCGCGTTGTGATTGGTTCACTAACAAGCGATGCTCGCATCGAGGTCCGCATCCGCTCCGTCTCCCGGGAGGAACGACTATATAAGGGGATGCGCACAGGCGCACGGGGAGAGTGTAACCAGCGAAGACTGAAGACGGGAGGAAGAGCCAGGGCCCTGCGGTACCTAGTCCCGCTGTCCTACGAGGACCGGGACTCTGTGTAACCCAGAGGCGGGGGTAGTGTGAGCATGCAGTGTCAGCATGCCGAGTGTGTAGCCGGGGCCTAGAGTCTACACGAGACGAGTGATATGGGTGTAGCCAGAGGCAAAGGGTCTACACGAGACGAGTCTACACAAGAAGAGTCTACACGAGGCGAGTGATGTGTGTGTAGCCAGAGGCATAGGGTCTACACGAGAAGAGTCTACACGAGACGAGTGATGTGTGTGTAGCCAGAGGCATAGGGTCTACACGAGGCGAGTCTACACGAGACGAGTGAGGCGTGTGTAGCCAGAGGCTTGGAGTCTACACGAGTTCAGTACGGTGTGTTATAAGAAGAGCAGAGGTTACGAGTTGTACCGGTGTCTGGTGACCGTACGCGGAAGAATAGAGACTACACGTTGTATCGAGATAAGCGAAGATTTAATAAAAAAAGTGTGTTACCCGTCAAGGAGTTTCCTGCCGTCATTTCCAATACTTCAACTGGCGTCAGAAGTGAAACTGTCTTCCAAGCATGGATACGAGGAAGACTGTTCGGACCCACGGGAGTGACCGCGAGGACAACCTTGACGACCCGGGCCAGCGGCCGTCGGGGGGTGAGGACGAAGAATGGCCCACGCTGCAGGATCTGCCGGCGGCGCCGGAGGAGCGGCGGGGGACCGAGGCCGTGCTCCGGGAGGCGCACTCTCGTCTGGCGGAGCTGCTGCTCGCCGCCGCGTCCATCCTGGCGGAGATCAGCTCGTCGGCAGGAGCGGAGACGGCAGCGGACATTCTACAGGGTCGCCCTGCAGATTCCCGCTAAAATGACTTGGCGATTCCCGCCATTTCATCGGCGGCGACTTTTGGCGGGAACGGCGACCGCCACGTGGTTGCGGGTTTCCAAGCGCGCCATCTTACGTCATCGACGCGCGCTGCGGACCGCCATCAGGCGTCCGCCATTGGAGCCGCCATTTTACACACCGACGGCGCGGCGGGAAGGAACCACGACGCAGAGGACGACTTCATTTTTCAACAGCGCCTCCCCGCATTGTCAGCCTTCAAGGCGGAAGGCGGGGACTGGGGCCAGTTTCAGCGCAGGTTTTTGGCGCATCAGGAGATGTCGGCCTGGTCCGATGCTACGGCGCTGCGGGCATTGCCTGCCATGTTGGACGACAACGCGCTCGCGGCCTTCATGTCAGCTCGGAGGTCGGACCGATCCACGCTTAAGGCAGCGCTGGGTCTCATGGCCAGGGTCTACGGACCTCCCTCGGCGTGCCGCCATCATTTTTACGCGAGGCGGAAGGCGGACACGGAGACCGCGCTCGCCTATCGCACGGCGTTGCTGGCTCTCGCCGATGCTGCATTCCCTCGGATGGACGAGGAGGGCCAGGATGCGATGGTTTTGGAGCTGCTGCTTAAGTTGGCACAGGACCTGGGGGTCCCCATCAACACGGCCGACGAGATCGACATTTCTTCCTTACGGGTCGCTACGAGTATACAAGCGCACGAGGCCCTTCAACGCAAACAGGGGGTCGTCTGCAACGCTGCTGTGGCCTCAACTCCGGGTTTGGTGATCACCGAACTACAAGTCGTCAGTCCGCGAGAGGAGGCGTTCACCGCGGGACGACCGGGGGACTGGAGGTCGGGGGGTCGGTCGCCTCTGCGATCGACCCGCAAGCTGGAGCAACCGAGATCACCGACGACCCTCATCACGTGCTACAACTGCGGCCTCGGGGGCCACGTGGCGTCCGGTTGCCGCGCTCCCCGTCAGCGCGCCATGGGATCTCGGCTGGACGACGACCAAGGCCCCAAGGCATCCCTACAAACCCCGGCAAGTCGCGGCACCTCACATGCTCGGCCCACACACTCGACACGCATGGGCCGTCGCGGAGCGACGGAAGAGGGCCGGTTAGGGTTCGGGGATTCGGTACGGCGAGGGGGTTTCGGCCGGGACCGGAGAGACATTGAGTGGTCGGAGTTGGGACATAGAATTGTGGCTGCTTCAGCGGGTTCATCCGTCGTTGCGGGTTCTATTGATGGGGTAGAGGTCAGGGTATTGGTGAACACGGGGGCGTCGGCGACTATTATATCTGACCTCATTTATAACATTCTCCCCGTCCAGTGCCGTCCACTGCTCCCAGTGGATGTGCCGTTTTTCGCCGCAAATGGGGGATCGTTGGGCATTATCGGTCAGATTAGGGCGTCCATTTGCATTGGAGATATCAAATTGTCGGGACCCGTTTTTGTTTCGTCTTCTTTGGCGGTTCCTTGTCTACTGGGCACTGATTTTTTGGCTAAGATGCCCATTAAAATTCTAATCGATCAGCGTTGCATTGAACTACCTTCGGGTCGCCGCATTTCATTTTTGACGAGCCCTACTGAGATTCGGACGGCGTGCGCCACGATACAAGCATTGGCGACGCAGACCGTGCACGTGCCCCCGGGTTCACAGATGTTAATTCCCCTCCGGTTAAGGAAACCATAGGTAGAGGGGACTTCAGAACAAGGCATGCTTTTGGGTCCTTCTAACAGGGCTGTAGGAGGGGTCGATTTGTCGGTGGCTCACACTTTGGTTCGGGCGGACAAGGATCCGTTTGTGATGGTTTTAAACGCTGGATCGCGGCCAGCCGTCATTCAGCAGGGTACCGTGCTGGCTCACGCGGCGCGGGTTCCTGCGGAGGAACGGCTGGTTGCGCATGTTGATCCGAGCCCCACGCAGAATATTGAACCGAGGGAGGACCTTGAATGGGTCCATTCGCTTTGCGCGGGCTCGGACGATTTGTCAGGGGTGCAGTTGGGTGCGCTGCGCGAGTTACTAATGGAATTTTCTGATGTGTTCAGCAAACATAAATATGACATTGGGTGTACGGATTTGTTACGCCACCACATTGACACGGGCGATGCGGCACCGGTCAGGTTAGATCCCTTCCGGCTGAGTCCTGCCGAAAAGGAACATGTTCAGTCGGCCGTTAACGATATGCTTGAAGCCGACATTATTTCGCCTTCCTCCAGTCCGTGGGGAGCACCTATTGTGCCGGTTAAGAAGCAAGACGGCTCCTTGCGATTTTGCGTAGATTTCCGTCGCCTGAATAAGATCTCTGTGGCTGACGCGTATCCGCTCCCCAGGATGGACGAGTCCCTCGATGCATTGTCTGGTGCGCGATATTTTTCGACTCTTGATTTGTTATCGGGATTCTGGCAGTTGCCACTCGACGAAGAGTCTAAACCTAAGACAGCATTTC
The DNA here is from genome assembly GCF_965212315.1 of Lampetra planeri. Lineage (NCBI taxonomy): Eukaryota > Metazoa > Chordata > Hyperoartia > Petromyzontiformes > Petromyzontidae > Lampetra > Lampetra planeri. Next base: position 6,320,616 of record NC_136107.1, on the reverse strand, counting down.
GGACTCCAGGGGGCCTGTTCCAGATTAACCGGTTACCCATGGGACTTCACTCCTCTCCAGCGACGTTTCAGCGCCTTATGGAGTTGGTTTTGTCAGGCTTGCAATGGGAGACGTGCTTGATTTACCTTGACGATGTCATTGTTTTCAGTAAAACATTTGAGGAACACCTCCAGCGATTGAGAGGGGTGTTCTTGCGAATGCGGTCGGCTAAATTGAAATTTAAACCGGCCAAATGCCACCTGTTTCGTAAGTCCGTTAGATACTTGGGTCACATTGTCGACTCTTCGGGGATCTCTACCGATCCCGCAAAGACGGACTGTGTCAGTTCATGGCCGACACCCACGTCAGTTGCAGACGTGCGCAGTTTCATTGGGTTTGCTTCGTATTATCGCCGATTCGTTGAGCACTTCGCCACTATTGCGAAACCCTTGCACGCTCTCACGGCGAAGGGTGTGAAGTTCAAATGGGGACCGGAAGAGGAGGCCGCGTTCTGCGCCCTCCGGGACGCCTTGGTGGGTGCCCCACCCTTGCGTTATCCGGATTTTGCGAGTCCCTTCTTGCTAGACACGGATGCTAGCAACATGGGCATTGGGGGGGTACTGTCCCAGGTCGTTGGGGGAGTCGAAAGGGTGGTCGCTTATGGTAGCAGGGTATTGTCTCCGGCTGAGCAGCGCTACTGCGTCACCCGTCGTGAACTGCTCGCCATTGTTTTTTTTGTACAACAGTTCAGACCGTATCTCTATGGGCGTCACTTTACGGTCCGGACGGACCACGCGGCGCTACAGTATTCATTGAGGGTCGCCCAACCCTCGGGCCAATTGTCACGGTGGTTGGAAGTCCTCCAAGACTATCAGTTCACGACCACATACCGTAAGGGGTTGCGACACACAAATGCCGATGCCCTGTCGCGATTGTTGCCGTGTCAGAAATGTGCGTGTCTATCGGGATCGGCGCGCTGTAAACCGCCGGTTGTGGAAGATAAGGGGACATTGGCTGCGACTGCGGGCGCGCCACTCGGGGATGTCCCCGCTACTTATCAGGATCGGGACTTGCTGCTCTCATTGTCGCTGGGGGAGTGGGGCCGCCTCCAAATGGCGGACAGCTCCCTGCTAGCATTGCGCCGCAGGGTGGGTGGTCCTAAAGAGGACCAGGAGCGAACTGGCTCCTATGTACTTAAACAGGGCATGTTGATGAGATGGGACAGTTCCCGGCGGCATGCGCTGGTGGTGCCTTCTGCTGTAAGGGGGAAAGTTGTTTTGGCCGCACACGAACGCCTCTTGCATTTGGGAGTAAACAAAACGCTTGCCCTGCTTCAGCGTGACTATTATTGGCCGGGAATGGGGGGTGACGTGATAAATATTCTGAAGGGGTGCGTTGAGTGCGCCAGACGGAAACCACCGCCCGTGCTAGCTAATCCACCGCTGCAATCGATTCAGGTCTCACGCACTAACGAGCTCGTTGCACTCGATATTTTGGGGCCTTTTCCAGTCACGCCTAGAGGGAATAAATACCTGTTGGTGGGGGTCGAATATTTCACCCGGTGGCCTATGGCGTGGCCTCTCGCCAACCAGTCGGCAGCGGCGGTGACGGACGCCTTTGTCCAGGGCTATGTCCTGGACAAGGGGGCTCCCGAACGCTTGCTGACCGACCAAGGTAAAAAAATTTCGAGTAAATTGTTGCAAGAGGTGTGCGATTTATTGGGTACTAAAAAGGTGCGTACCTCCCCGTACCACCCGCAGACAGACGGGATGGTGGAAAGACTTCACAAGACTTTGACTTCTATGCTGTGCCAGCAGGTGTGTGAGGCACATGTAGATTGGGACCTGCAGGTCCCGGGGGTCCTTGCCGCGTACAGAATGGCCCCCCATGCAGCGACAGGGTTTTCCCCATTCTATTTGATGTACGGTCGGGAAGCCGACCCGCCCATGGAAACGCAGCTTGGCCTGTCCGCTCCACGAACCAATTCTAAATTGGCGGAACATATTAAATTCAATATTCACAAGCTAACAGAGGCAAGGGAGGCCGCACGGCTTAATTCGCGGGCTCGCCAAATTGCTAATGAACGACTGCGGGCATGGAAGGTGTCCGTGCACGAATGGAAACCGGGTGACAGGGCCTGGCTGCATTGCCCTCAGGCGCCCTTGGCCACGTCGCCTAAATTGTTGAGGCCATGGCGGGGGCCCGTGGAGATCGTGCGCGTTGCACGGCCCCAGTGCGTTCAGATAAAATGGGGAAAACGACGGTGGTACGTCCACCCCTCCCGACTGAAACCGTTCTCGCCTCCATATGGCCTCCCATTGTGTCGTGAGGGCCGAGCATGTGACGTGACCGACGACCCAAAGGGGGAAATGTCTCTGCCTGATCCTCACATGTCTCCGCCTGATCTGCTCCCAGGTGTCTCGGAACTGACAGCTGCCGACCACCGGCGGCCGGATCTTCGCGGCGGGGCCGGGCCTTTCAGGCCCGTTCCACGCCGTCTAGAGCAGCTGGAGCCGCCTGACGGTCGTCAGTGTCCCGTCCCGTATGACGGACCGGCCAGACGGACTCGCGCCAGGTCGCGCTACTTTGTTTGACCTGCCACGTGAGGAGTCGAGGCAGGGGGAGCGCCTCGTCACTTCGTTAGTTGCAGAGACGCGGGGCGCGTTCGTTTTCTAGAAATCGCTTTTATTATGTTGTTCGTCGGGCTGTATATAGTTTTTTTATATATATAAGGTGTTGTGTGTGGTATTGTTACCTTTTCTTGCGGTTATTGTCAGATTGTACATAGGTTGCTGTTGTGTTGTTGTTGTGTTACGGGGCACACTGGGGGGGGGGGGTTTTGTTGTGTTAACGATGTGGGAGGTTGTTGGTTAGCAGCCGGGACGGCTGCAAGCTATGTGGGGGGGGGGGTGATGTAGTGGTGATACGCGCTGGGGTAGCGATCAGGTGCCAGCGCGTTGTGATTGGGTGTGTGGGTGGTGACGCGCGCTGACGGTGAGGGATCAGGGGTCAGCGCGGGATTGTGGGTTGTGCGGTGTTGATTGGCTGGGTGCCGGTGACGTGCTGGTGTGGGAGTGATCGAGTGGCAGCGCGGCGTGATTGGTTGGTGAGTGAAAACACGCGTTGGGGAAAAAGGATCGTAGAGATAGCGCGTTGTGATTGGTTCACTAACAAGCGATGCTCGCATCGAGGTCCGCATCCGCTCCGTCTCCCGGGAGGAACGACTATATAAGGGGATGCGCACAGGCGCATGGGGAGAGTGTAACCAGCGAAGACTGAAGACGGGAGGAAGAGCCAGGGCCCTGCGGTACCTAGTCCCGCTGTCCTACGAGGACCGGGACTCTGTGTAACCCAGAGGCGGGGGTAGTGTGAGCATGCAGTGTCAGCATGCCGAGTGTGTAGCCGGGGCCTAGAGTCTACACGAGACGAGTGATATGGGTGTAGCCAGAGGCGTAGGGTCTACACGAGACGAGTCTACACAAGAAGAGTCTACACGAGACGAGTGATGTGTGTGTAGCCAGAGGCATAGGGTCTACACGAGAAGAGTCTACACGAGACGAGTGATGTGTGTGTAGCCAGAGGCATAGGGTCTACACGAGGCGAGTCTACACGAGACGAGTGAGGCGTGTGTAGCCAGAGGCTTGGAGTCTACACGAGTTCAGTATGGTGTGTTATAAGAAGAGCAGAGGTTACGAGTTGTACCGGTGTCTGGTGACCGTACGAGGGAGAATAGAGACTACACGTTGTATCGAGATAAGCGAAGATTTAATAAAAGAAGTGTGTTACCCGTCAAGGAGTTTCCTGCCGTCATTTCCAATACTTCACATGTAATTAAATGATTATATTATTTGGTTCTGTCGGTAAAGTTACGAAAAAAATAATAATAAAAAAGAAAGTGAATAAAAATAAAAAGTTATAAAAATGCAATTTTATTCACTTTCTTTTTAAAAATCCTTTATATTAAGTTCACTTGCTTGCTTGCTTGCGCTCTTACGACCGTGCAAATCTTTCGGTCGTTTTTTAACCCACTTCCCGTGATCCAATCGAGCTGACATTTTGCACACAGACTCGTTGTGCGTGACAATTTATTTTCGTGAAATTTTTTTTCCATAACTTGACACTTTTTAGGAATTTTTTTTTTTATATTTAATTACCAATTGCTTAATGGTGGCAGACAATCATCTGACCCATAGGTGGCAGCCATCTCAAGCCAGAGGACGAGAGGACTCTAGCCGCCACGCATATAAAGGATTTATAGTGAAAAACTTTGTTTTTACGGGTTAATTTTTTATTATTATTCACCAAAGAATATGAATTCCTGCAGTCACGAAAGTTTTAAGTCGACATTTAATTAAAGGATTACCTCTATAAACGTGTGCATAGAACTAGCAGCCCTCACGTCCGTTGACCGTTCATCCATCCCTCCAGCTAGCCAGCAAAACATTTTTTAAGCTGTATAGTCTGGATGAAAGCCTCCTCCTCCTTACACCTCTCAGTCATGGGGGTGTTTTTGCTTAACCGCACTAATCAATGCTGCTTGATGCTGGTTGTTGAAGGAGGACGGAGGCACATGTTTAGATATCACTCATTACTGCTATCGAGAATGTTAGCCGTGGCGCTAACCACTGTCCCACCGCTCCACCACCTATAAGGTACTTGTTGAGTTGTACATGTGTAGTGACATCAGGGATGTCACTGTATGGTGCCGGCCTGAGATTGCCGCGGCACGCGATGCACCGTCATCGCATACACCCCGTGGGCGGGTGTAGTACCAGCCCTCGCGGGGCTTGGTGTGCGCTGGAATAACGCGAGTACCACGCATAGCGTGTAGTGCGGGCCCCTACAGGGGGGGAGTGAGAGAGTGTCAGCCCAGGGGCAGGGTTGCTCCGGGCCATGGCACTCTGGTTGACCCCGCAGACACGTGATCTGGAGTGGCCACAGAGGGGCCTCCAGGTGGGGGAACAAAGGGGGTGATCACGTGCCCGGGGAGAGCTCTCGAGAAGCATCGATAGGGAGCTGGAAGGCTCTAGAAGGAGGCGGGGCCAAGGGCGGAGCAGCCCCGACCCGTGGAGGGATATAAGGCGGGTCCCTGAGAGGTACTGGGGTCACTGCATTCTAAAAGCTGGAAGCTCTACGTCTCAAGCTGGAAGCGCCCCGTCCTACGGGGTACCAAGTGGTCGGAGACCCGAGCGAGGGTCCGACCCTTCGTAGCAGTAACTCCTCTGTATAGAGTAGTTAGCTGGGTGGTCACCACCCTAGGCTGTATCTGGTAAAGGGGCAGTAACTCCTTTGTGTTACGAGTTACAAATACATGTGTTGCCTCTAAAAGGAACAATGTCTGCGACTCAGTTGGACCCACTACACATGTATAAGGAACACTGTATTACATTTCTAGTCTGGTAAAATAAGTGGTGCGCACTGCTGCCCGAGGGCAACCGAGGGCAGGCAGGTGCGCGTGTGCAACGTAAGGTTACACGTGCAAACCGCCACCTCTTTAACGGGAGATTCGTTGCAGATGGGGTCGGTCCGGGGTCGTACGCTGGCACCGTAGGTATCGCCTTGGAAACGTACAATAAGGAGTGATTGATGGCCTGACAGGCGCCGGCCTGTCGGGCCCTAAAGAGACACAAGAGAGGAGCTGGATAATTGGGAGGAGGATATAAGGGGGTGTGTGAGAGCGGAGCGGGAGTTCGGGTTCTGGGACCAAGGTGAAGACATGTCGCCGCTGCCGCTCAAGCCAGGGACGGACCTCAACCCTCACGAGTCCCCCCGCCCGGATTGGACGAGTGAGTGGGTCTGAGGGAACGTAGGCGAAGGCAGCGGCGCAGAGGGAGAGCAGCTGTGTGCAAGCTCTGTGTGAGCGAAGCCTCCGTGTGAGCGAAGCCTCCGTGTGAGCACTGCTGTGTGCAAGCTCTGTGTGAGCTGCTGTCTGTGCGGAGCTGCTGAGAGGAAGAGCTGCCGCAGGTAGGTCAGCGAGGTGTAAAGTAGATAGGGGAATTTCGATTTAAAGCTTTCGTGACTGCAGGGATTCATCTTCTTGGTTCTTTCGGTAAAGTCACGTAGAAGGGAAGTAATAAAATAATAAAAATAAAACATAATAAAACAATTCTCACGACGTTTCGGCCACAACGCAAGCAGCCATCCTCAGGCGAAGAATGAAACACCCCAAGCTTGGAGCGTATATTTAAGCTGGGTTAGAGGGGGGGGAGGTGGGAAGAAGAGCGCCTAAACAAAATAATTTGCATATCAAGAGGAATTCAGCATATGGAAAATGCGTAGGAGGTGGGCGGGGGGGGGTTCCAAATCAATACTATGCCCGTGCATTATGCAGGATTAGCAGCATCAAAGGGGGGGGGGGGAAGGGGGGGAGCATTAACAAAGGAAAGGAATGTTAATAGTATGTAGCTGTAGTTACTAAACAACCACGTAAAAAACTACAGTATAAACTGCATGACAAACTAAAGTATAAACTACATAGCATCATCAGTAAACTTACTATACTCTACAATAAGCTGAGTTACTAACAGTAAGTAATACATGAAAAATTCTACGTTGTAAAAAATTATATAATATGCTTCCATCTAAACTTTATTCTCTTACATCACACGCGTCTATACCGTACTATATACTTCCATAGGCAAAACCAACATTAAATTACATACTGTATTGCTATAAACCACCCTATACCTTATACATTTTTAATATAACACTATGTATTATTCTACCCACCCTAATGTGTATCAAAATGGTTTATTACGTCCTTCCAGTGATTGCTAAGCCAGAATCCATCTTCTCGGTTAAAATTGTCTCTGTGTTTGTAAATGTGGATCGCCTCATGTACGAATCTCTCATGATAGCCAGATGGCTTGCAGAGAACCTCTGTCTTGGAGAAGTCAATGTCATGTGAGCCCACTGAGTTGTAACAGTGATCTGCCACGGCTGAGGTGTTTGTCCTACAGTGTTTCAGGTCAGCTTTATGTTCACGGATGCGGTCCGAGACATGTCGTTTGGTTTCCCCAATGTAACTGCTACCACAGAGGCAACTTAGTTTGTAGACACCAGGGTACTGTATGTCTGGAACCACATCTTTTACAGACGGTACCAGATCACGGATTTTATGTACTGTGTTGAATCGGACCTGGATCTTGTGTTTAATCAGGATTTTGGAGATCTTTTTTGTGACCCCAGCAATGTAGGGTAAGGTGATGGTCTTGAAAGGCTCCTCAACAGGATCTTTCTTGGTGGTTGGAGTGATGGCTTTGCGGATTGTGTAGTCGGAGTAACCATTAGCCTTAAGAGCTTGGCGTACGTGTTTGAGTTCACTGGAAATGTGTTCATGGTCGGAGATGCATTGGGCTCTATGATATAGAGTCTTGATGAGAGAATTCTTCTGGGATGGATGGTGGTGGGAATCCGGTTTTAGATAAGCATCCGTGTGGGTGGCTTTCCTGTAGACAGAGTGGCTCATTGAACCATCAGGTCTCCTTTTGATTAGGACATCCAAAAAGGGTAGCTTGCCATCATTTTCGACTTCCATGGTGAATCTGATGGCTGGGTGTATGGAATTGATATGGTCGAGAAATTGGTCTAGAGCAGGCCGGCCATGTGGCCAGATGACAAAAGTGTCGTCTACGTACCTCTTCCATAAGGTCGGGCGTAGAGTCGCAGTCTGGATGGCGTCCGTCTCAAATTTCTCCATGAAGATGTTGGCTACAACCGGAGATAAGGGGGAGCCCATTGGGGTGCCCTCAATTTGCTTGTAGAAGGTTCCATTCCAGGTGAAGTATGTATTGGTTAAGCAGTGTCTCACCAGGGGGGGTACCCCAGCATTCAGTCCTTGATGAACCAAGTCTTCAATGATTGCGATGGTGTCAGGCACAGGCACCTTGGTGAACAAGGAAACCACATCAAAACTGACAAGCAGGTCGTCTGGGGACAGGGCAATCCCCTTGATTGTTGATACCAGGTCAGTAGTTTTAACCGAGAAGATGGATTCTGGCTTAGCAATCACTGGAAGGACGTAATAAACCATTTTGATACACATTAGGGTGGGTAGAATAATACATAGTGTTATATTAAAAATGTATAAGGTATAGGGTGGTTTATAGCAATACAGTATGTAATTTAATGTTGGTTTTGCCTATGGAAGTATATAGTACGGTATAGACGCGTGTGATGTAAGAGAATAAAGTTTAGATGGAAGCATATTATATAATTTTTTACAACGTAGAATTTTTCATGTATTACTTACTGTTAGTAACTCAGCTTATTGTAGAGTATAGTAAGTTTACTGATGATGCTATGTAGTTTATACTTTAGTTTGTCATGCAGTTTATACTGTAGTTTTTTACGTGGTTGTTTAGTAACTACAGCTACATACTATTAACATTCCTTTCCTTTGTTAATGCTCCCCCCCCTTCCCCCCCCCCCTTTGATGCTGCTAATCCTGCATAATGCACGGGCATAGTATTGATTTGGAACCCCCCCCGCCCACCTCCTACGCATTTTCCATATGCTGAATTCCTCTTGATATGCAAATTATTTTGTTTAGGCGCTCTTCTTCCCACCTCCCCCCCCTCTAACCCAGCTTAAATATACGCTCCAAGCTTGGGGTGTTTCATTCTTCGCCTGAGGATGGCTGCTTGCGTTGTGGCCGAAACGTCGTGAGAATTGTTTTATTATGTTTTATTTTTATTATTTTATTACTTCCCTTCTACGTGACTTTACCGAAAGAACCAAGAAGATGAATCCCTGCAGTCACGAAAGCTTTAAATCGAAATTTAACCGCCTCTACGGGGAGGGTTTCCACATAACTTTGAGATCCTTCAACAAGCTCCGGGACAAGAAGGCTCAGCTAATCGAGTCTCTCACCTTTCTGAAGAGATGCCGCGACTCTAAGGTAATACCGAACGCATTTACACTAACATCTGCTGCTGTAACTTCTTCTAATGCGAAACGAATTCTGTCTAGAACTAGCTTAGCTCTTATCTCAGAGAAAATCAGACTTACGCGCACCGAACTAGATCAGTTAGACAAGACACTCTACAAATCACACTTATCCTTGAGTGCAACAATGTCCACATCGGATTGGGAACATGTGGAAAAAATGACTGCCTCTTCAGCTGCCGCTATGTCGACTAAATGTAAGGACAACTTGATTTCCAAATTCAACCGCCTCTCAAACAAGAAACCGGACCCACACATTGAAAAGCTAGATGTTAACAAAGTCGTAATTAATCGCAGTAACAGTCCTATTTCTGAAGGTTTGAAATCCGTTTTAGCTAAAGGACTAAACTTTGCAGTCACACCTAGACACATACCAGTTAATGATATAATTGCTCGAGTAGATGTAGCTCTCAAGGGCTTGAGTCACATCGCTGCAGACGTAGCAAGATCGGAAATCTCTGTAACCCTCAAAAACGCTAAGATGCCAGCTAGCAACATCAGCAAAGATGAGCGTTTTGAATTAGCTCAATTAAAAAAGAGGGATGACATTGTCATCCTCTCAGCCGACAAAGGCAATGCCACTGTCATCATGGACAAAATAGAATACAACAACAAAATTCAAGAACTACTCACCGATGGCAGCTATACAAAAATAAAAAGAGACCCCACCAACAGCCTCGTCTCCAAAACCAACAACATCATTTCTGCTTCAACCGCATTAATTGATCAGACCAAACAGTTCTCGTTGAAACCTTCTGCAGCCAGGCCACCAAGATTGTACGGCTTGCCAAAGATACATAAAGAAGATACACCTCTTCGTCCCATTGTCTCTACTATCAACTCCCCGACTTACAAACTGGCTCGTTTTTTGTCCGAAATCCTACGGCCTTTCACTGGAAAAACCACCTCTGCAGTACTAAACTCTACTGACCTGGTATCAACAATCAAGGGGATTGCCCTGTCCCCAGACGACCTGCTTGTCAGTTTTGATGTGGTTTCCTTGTTCACCAAGGTGCCTGTGCCTGACACCATCGCAATCATTGAAGACTTGGTTCATCAAGGACTGAATGCTGGGGTACCCCCCCTGGTGAGACACTGCTTAACCAATACATACTTCACCTGGAATGGAACCTTCTACAAGCAAATTGAGGGCACCCCAATGGGCTCCCCCTTATCTCCGGTTGTAGCCAACATCTTCATGGAGAAATTTGAGACGGACGCCATCCAGACTGCGACTCTACGCCCGACCTTATGGAAGAGGTACGTAGACGACACTTTTGTCATCTGGCCACATGGCCGGCCTGCTCTAGACCAATTTCTCGACCATATCAATTCCATACACCCAGCCATCAGATTCACCATGGAAGTCGAAAATGATGGCAAGCTACCCTTTTTGGATGTCCTAATCAAAAGGAGACCTGATGGTTCAATGAGCCACTCTGTCTACAGGAAAGCCACCCACACGGATGCTTATCTAAAACCGGATTCCCACCACCATCCATCCCAGAAGAATTCTCTCATCAAGACTCTATATCATAGAGCCCAATGCATCTCCGACCATGAACACATTTCCAGTGAACTCAAACACGTACGCCAAGCTCTTAAGGCTAATGGTTACTCCGACTACACAATCCGCAAAGCCATCACTCCAACCACCAAGAAAGATCCTGTTGAGGAGCCTTTCAAGACCATCACCTTACCCTACATTGCTGGGGTCACAAAAAAGATCTCCAAAATCCTGATTAAACACAAGATCCAGGTCCGATTCAACACAGTACATAAAATCCGTGATCTGGTACCGTCTGTAAAAGATGTGGTTCCAGACATACAGTACCCTGGTGTCTACAAACTAAGTTGCCTCTGTGGTAGCAGTTACATTGGGGAAACCAAACGACATGTCTCGGACCGCATCCGTGAACATAAAGCTGACCTGAAACACTGTAGGACAAACACCTCAGCCGTGGCAGATCACTGTTACAACTCAGTGGGCTCACATGACATTGACTTCTCCAAGACAGAGGTTCTCTGCAAGCCATCTGGCTATCATGAGAGATTCGTACATGAGGCGATCCACATTTACAAACACAGAGACAATTTTAACCGAGAAGATGGATTCTGGCTTAGCAATCACTGGAAGGACGTAATAAACCATTTTGATACACATTAGGGTGGGTAGAATAATACATAGTGTTATATTAAAAATGTATAAGGTATAGGGTGGTTTATAGCAATACAGTATGTAATTTAATGTTGGTTTTGCCTATGGAAGTATATAGTACGGTATAGACGCGTGTGATGTAAGAGAATAAAGTTTAGATGGAAGCATATTATATAATTTTTTACAACGTAGAATTTTTCATGTATTACTTACTGTTAGTAACTCAGCTTATTGTAGAGTATAGTAAGTTTACTGATGATGCTATGTAGTTTATACTTTAGTTTGTCATGCAGTTTATACTGTAGTTTTTTACGTGGTTGTTTAGTAACTACAGCTACATACTATTAACATTCCTTTCCTTTGTTAATGCTCCCCCCCTTCCCCCCCCCCCTTTGATGCTGCTAATCCTGCATAATGCACGGGCATAGTATTGATTTGGAACCCCCCCCGCCCACCTCCTACGCATTTTCCATATGCTGAATTCCTCTTGATATGCAAATTATTTTGTTTAGGCGCTCTTCTTCCCACCTCCCCCCCCTCTAACCCAGCTTAAATATACGCTCCAAGCTTGGGGTGTTTCATTCTTCGCCTGAGGATGGCTGCTTGCGTTGTGGCCGAAACGTCGTGAGAATTGTTTTATTATGTTTTATTTTTATTATTTTATTACTTCCCTTCTACGTGACTTTACCGAAAGAACCAAGAAGATAGATAGGGGAAGTTGGTTAACAAAGTGACCGTATAGACAGATAGGAGTGCCTACAAATGGTGCAAGAGAGAGTAATAAAGTGTAAGCAGGTGACTTGGAACACGTCCGACTGAGTGTTTCGACACGACACATTGGTAATATTTAGCTTAGTAGACGGGGTTATACCTGTGCACGTGGCTATGTGCTTCTGATGTCATGGACTTATCGGGAGCGGTAGGGGTAGTGTAACGGTTAGCGTGCTACCCTATGAACCGGGCGACCCGAATTCAATTGCCGCTCACGGTCAACACCAGTGACGATTATCTGAACCGTCCCTGGCCACCCCCTAGGTCGATTCGGCCCCAAATGAGTACTTGGTACTGTGTGGAAACATCGCCACTCGGGAGACAAAGGCGGTCGGACGTGGTGCTGGCCACCATCCCCCCTCGTGTGCCGTGCCGACCTTCATAAGTGTTCGTTAACTGAACCTACCCCAGCAGTATGTTAAGGCTATCCGGCGGATCTTTGTCTGTGTGATGTCATCTGCGCTCCACGAAGAACCGCGAGTGGTCGCGAGCGAGGTTATTGCTGCAGTGAGAACCAGCATAACTGTCTGAAATGGCTATTTATTTTAGGTGCTGTTGTTGTGGTGGATTTTAATTTTGAAAATAATTTTACTGTTATGTTGGGATTAAAATCTTTCATTGTTCTGCATCATTTTACCCCCCTCCCCCCCTACTCGGGGTCACCATTGCCAAATAACTCTTTAGCTAAATGGACCCGACCCCGGGTGAATTGAACTAGCCAGGACAAACTCAACGCAGATCCATTAACGGGGTGATCTATTTATAGATACCCCAGTGAATTCTAACGAACCGCTCACGTTTGTCTTCTTCCCAACAGCCAATTGAAAATTATCCAAGCGATGACATGTTTCTCGACAAAGAGAGGATGGGGGGGGGGTGAATCATTCAATACCTGTATTGAGATTTGCTCGGGAGGCGTGCAGTTGAGGCTTTGAAATGCAAATGTATTTTCCCGATAATGTAAAAAATATATATGGTGGGGTATCATAAACGGATTACGCCATACAAATGTCAATTGTCCATTCAATACACAATATATAGCGCATGGTCGGGTATAAAGCGTGTGAAATTGCGTCAATAAAGTCGACGCGAAATCACAGCAGATCGTAATCGCCGCAGTATTAGATAGCAGGCCGCTAGCGCCACGTTATAGAAACAGCTGTTTTGACCTTTTCAGAACACGTGGGCCGTTGTTGCTTCTGCACCGTTTTACGTAACGTCGGTGAGTGACCCGCGCGAGGCGGCGCGGGCTTGGAGAGGCGTTCATCCAGCAGTGGATTGACCATGGCTGATGAGGAGGATGATGAGGATGATGCTGATAGAGGCAAGCCCATATGTTTAATATTATGGCAAACAGGCGTCAGTTACAAAGCACAACAGATTAACATCACGCCCGTACGTTAATGTGAGTGCAGTTATAACGATTACTATTACCATGTACGTAATATTAATACATTTTTTTACAATTCCTGTCACTCCATTTCTAGTTAAAGTGTTTCTATGAGCCTATAATTTGTAATTCTAGATTGAAAACTCATTCATTTTGAACGTTTTTTTATGTGTTTGGTTTGTTGTCTTCCCCCCGCACCTCCAATTAGTATGGTTGGTTACGTATGGTGCAAAAGAAGTTCAACACACATACAAACTCGGCGCTTGCGCTTCAGCTCTGCGCTGCTTGGTGAACGAGACATCCCCGCTTTAACTGGCACGTGTATACGGCACACACTTTGTATTGATCTCGCCGCCACTGTGCATGCCCGTTCACACCTGTGTCTGTATGCATGTGTTGTGACATGGGAGGGGAGGGGCTGCTGGGGGGCTCTGGGACCCTGGGCGGCCCAGGCGCTTGGGCCCCTTGGCGCCGGGCGCTGGGTTCCCAGGCGGCCCAGACGCTTAAGCCTCTTGGCGCCGGGCGCTGGGTTCCCAGGCGCTTAAGCTCCTTGGCGCCACCAACGGGGGGGGCTGTGTGTGCTCTGTGGGATATCTGAGGGTGCACACGGCCCCACCCCTCGTTGGGGACTAGGCATAAAAGGGGAGCTCCCTGGACGATCTAGGCCAGTTGTAGCTCAAGACCCAAGACCAGCCATCTGAGGACCCTGGGACGTTGTGAGGGCCAGTGGTGGGACTCTGGAACTCCCGACTCTACGACCTTGTGAGGGCGAGTTCCAGAGCGTAGCCAGAGTAGTGTATCTAGGCTGTGTACCTAGGCTGTGTACCTAGGCTGTAACAGAGTATCAGGACTTTTGGAGTGTTGGATTGTTGGAGTGTTGGACTGTTGGAGTGTTGGATTGTAATAAAGAAGTTACCTCTACAAGTGTCTTCGGAACCCATTACATTTGGAGTCAGAAGTGGCCATGGAGACACGAAGTAAGCCACGTACCTTCAGTCCTGACGGCGATGTCGAGGGGCAAGCAGCGATGGGGCGGCCAACGCCGGCCGACAACGACGCTGCACCGCCGGCCAACAACGATGCCGCATCGCCGGCTGAGCAGCTGTCTGCTCCGCCGACCATCCCCTCTCCAGCGTCGGGAGCAGGGATGGAGGAGGCGCTGCTTCGCCTCACACAGCTTCTCTGCGCCACCGCCTCCCTCCTGGGCGGGATGCGGCGCTCACAGGCGATAGCGGGAGGGAGAGAAGAGGCGCGGCGCTCGCCCGAGCCCGCCGTCGCCGCCGTTCCCGCGACCGGCGTTCCCGCCACAAATGTGGGGGATACTTCCGGGTGTGTCGTCACTTCTGCGGAGGGAGCAATGACCGCTGGGAGTAACGTCACTTCCAGGCCCAGCGCGGTCAAACCAAACAACGCCGCGTCATCAGCGCTGCGACCTTCACCGCCGGACGACAGCTGGCTTAAACCTAGCATACCGCTTCATCAGCGCTGCGACCGGACAGTGAGAGCGCCATTCTTACTGTAACCGGCGCCGGGGCCGGCACATCGACCGACACGCTGGTCGTCGCCTCTGCTCTGGCCAAAGGTTGGAGGTCGGGAGACCAGGCCCCTGACACTTCGTCCATTTACGCGCTCCGGATTAATGATTTTTGTTGACATTTTCTTCGTTGTCGTCGGGGAGTCGTGATTGTTGTTGGGTAAACTGTGTGGAGCTTCGCTCGTGAGTGTTGTCAATGTGTGTGCGAAACTTTGCTTGTGATTGTTAACAATGTATGGTTTGTATTGAGCTTTGTTCGTGATTGTTAATGTATTGCTTGTGCTGTCATTGTTAACGATGTATAGACTGTATGGGGCATTTATCTTGAGATGGTGACAGGCTGCCAAGGATTTGGAATTGTCATGCTGGCTCTCAAATATCTTGGGGTGCAGATCCTGACCAGGATGGCCCAGCGGGTGTTGCGTGTCAAACACGAGAGTTGTGGTCCCCTCATGCTATGGCTGACGGCTTGACCTGACAGCCCGGAGATAGAGACACTCCGTGGCATGTCTAGCCTAGTGGGCTGTGTGCTCACATGGCTCGGAGAGTGTGGTCCCGTCATGCTATGGCTGACGGCTTGACCTGACAGCCCGGAGATAGAGACACTCCGTGGCATGTCTAGCCTAGTGGGCTGTGTGCTCACATGGCTCGGAGAGTGTGGTCCCATCATGCTATGGCTGACGGCTCGCCCTGACGGCCCGGAGATTGAAACACTCCGAGGCGCGTTGAAACAGTGGGCTGGAGATTCGTGGTGTTCAGGTGTAGTTGTCCCGTTACGTTGGGACTGTATCCGTCAGTTGTTAGGGTGCATGTTGTGCAGGGAGTGAACGATGGGTCGTCTCAGCTCGGTCGGTACAGCTATATGCTGCGATGCGAGTCTTGGAGAGAGACTGGGTCGTCTCAGCTCGATCGGTACAGCTATATGCTGCGATGCGAGTCTTGGAGAGAGACTGGGTCTCAGCACAGTCGGTACAGCTATATGCTGTGATGCGAGTCTTGGAGAGAGACTGGGTTGAAGTTCCCCCGATATGGCCGACGCGTGCTACTGGTTGTGACGCCGCGTCGGAAAGGCAGTGGGGTGGTAACACGGAAATTCCCCCCCGATATGGCCGACGTGCGGGGTTTTAGGATGGAGACGCCACGTTGGAAAGGCGGGGGGTGCTAACGGTTGACATATAATGTCGGTGGTGGTCCTCATTGAGGGCTGCTGGGACGCAAGCACGGGATGCCTTGGAGATGCGGTTCGCGCGTGCGGCCACCATTTATGGACAGGAGCAGGCAGATTTATTTTGTTTGTGTCATGTCAATTTTATATATATATTTTAAAATGTAGATACTGGAGCAGCCCTGAAGTGCGACTTCTTTGCCCAGTACATGGGTCGGCCCTGAAGTACGACATCTCGACCCGGGATGTAGACAGACGTCCGAATTAGTGTGTATAGAGGGATGCTCGACATGTTGGTCTTCGCCTTCTCTCCACCTGACAGATGGGAGGATGGCAGGGTGGTGTGGAACCCTGCCATCCATGCAGTGGTTGTGCATCCAAAGCGTCGGAATCTGTATATTTGTTGTTGTTAATTCCCCGTTTTCTATGCGGATCCCGAGGAGGGCTAGGTGTGCCGTGGGTCGTTTGTTCACGTGTCATTGCTTCACCTTTTTGTTGATTGATGCTTGTATATAGTATAGAGTTGTACAGGTTGGTTATGGTATTTATGGTTGCTTTCTTGTTCTCTTTTCTTTTCCTGTTGAGGCTCGCATATTTTTTTCTCTCTCTCCCTTTTGTTAATTTAAACTTTCTAATTATTGACAGCCGGGACAGCTGGAGGCTACATAGAGGAGGGTAATGTAGTGACATGGGAGGGGAGGAGATGCTGGGGGGCTCTGGGACCCTGGGCGGCCCAGGCGCTTGGGCCCCTTGGCGCCGGGCGCTGGGTTCCCAGGCGGCCCAGACGCTTAAGCCTCTTGGCGCCGGGCGCTGGGTTCCCAGGCGCTTAAGCCCATTGGCGCCACCAACGGGGGGGGCTGTGTGTGGTCTGTGGGATATCTGGGGGCGCACACGGCCCCACCCCTCGTTGGGGACTAGGCATAAAAGGGGAGCTCCCTGGACGATCTAGGCCAGTTATCGCTCAAGACCCAAGACCCAAGACCAGCCATCTGAGGACCCTGGGACGTTGTGAGGGCCAGTGGTGGGACTCTGGAACTCCCGACTCTACGACCTTGTGAGGGCGAGTTCCAGAGCGTAGCCAGAGTAGTGTATCTAGGCTGTGTACCTAGGCTGTGTACCTAGGCTGTAACAGAGTATCAGGACTGTTGGAGTGTTGGATTGTTGGAGTGTTGGACTGTTGGAGTGTTGGATTGTAATAAAGAAGTTACCTCTACAAGTGTCTTCGGAACCCATTACATTTGGAGTCAGAAGTGGCCATGGAGACACGAAGTAAGCCACGTACCTTCAGTCCTGACGGCGATGTCGAGGGGCAAGCAGCGATGGGGCGGCCAACGCCGGCCGACAACGACGCTGCACCGCCGGCCGACAACGATGCCGCATCGCCGGCTGAGCAGCTGTCTGCTCCGCCGACCGTCCCCTCTCCAGCGTCGGGAGCAGGGATGGAGGAGGCGCTGCTTCGCCTCACACAGCTTCTCTGCGCCACCGCCTCCCTCCTGGGCGGGATGCGGCGCTCACAGGCGATAGCGGGAGGGAGAGAAGAGGCGCGGCGCTCGCCCGAGCCCGCCGTCGCCGCCGTTCCCGCGACCGGCGTTCCCGCCACAAATGTGGGGGATACTTCCGGGTGTGTCGTCACTTCTGCGGAGGGAGCAATGACCGCTGGGAGTAACGTCACTTCCAGGCCCAGCGCGGTCAAACCAAACAACGCCGCGTCATCAGCGCTGCGACCTTCACCGCCGGACGACAGCTGGCTTAAACCTAGCATACCGCGTCATCAGCGCTGCGACCGGACAGTGAGAGCGCCATTCTTACTGTAACCGGCGCCGGGGCCGGCACATCGACCGACACGCTGGTCGTCGCCTCTGCTCTGGCCAAAGGTTGGAGGTCGGGAGACCAGGCCCCTGACACTTCGTCCATTTACGCTCTCCGGATTAATGATTTTTGTTGACATTTTCTTCGTTGTCGTCGGGGAGTCGTGATTGTTGTTGGGTAAACTGTGTGGAGCTTCGCTCGTGAGTGTTGTCAATGTGTGTGCGAAACTTTGCTTGTGATTGTTAACAATGTATGGTTTGTATTGAGCTTTGTTCGTGATTGTTAATGTATTGCTTGTGCTGTCATTGTTAACGATGTATAGACTGTATGGGGCATTTATCTTGAGATGGTGACAGGCTGCCAAGGATTTGGAATTGTCATGCTGGCTCTCAAATATCTTGGGGTGCAGATCCTGACCAGGATGGCCCAGCGGGTGTTGCGTGTCAAACACGAGAGTTGTGGTCCCCTCATGCTATGGCTGACGGCTTGACCTGACAGCCCGGAGATAGAGACACTCCGTGGCATGTCTAGCCTAGTGGGCTGTGTGCTCACATGGCTCGGAGAGTGTGGTCCCGTCATGCTATGACTGACGGCTTGACCTGACAGCCCGGAGATAGAGACACTCCGTGGCATGTCTAGCCTAGTGGGCTGTGTGCTCACATGGCTCGGAGAGTGTGGTCCCGTCATGCTATGGCTGACGGCTCGCCCTGACGGCCCGGAGATTGAAACACTCCGAGGCGCGTTGAAACAGTGGGCTGGAGATTCGTGGTGTTCAGGTGTAGTTGTCCCGTTACGTTGGGACTGTATCCGTCAGTTGTTAGGGTGCATGTTGTGCAGGGAGTGAACGATGGGTCGTCTCAGCTCGGTCGGTACAGCTATATGCTGCGATGCGAGTCTTGGAGAGAGACTGGGTCGTCTCAGCTCGATCGGTACAGCTATATGCTGCGATGCGAGTCTTGGAGAGAGACTGGGTCTCAGCACAGTCGGTACAGCTATATGCTGTGATGCGAGTCTTGGAGAGAGACTGGGTTGAAGTTCCCCCGATATGGCCGACGCGTGCTACTGGTTGTGACGCCGCGTCGGAAAGGCGGTGGGGTGGTAACACGGAAATTCCCCCCCGATATGGCCGACGTGCGGGGTTTTAGGATGGAGACGCCACGTTGGAAAGGCGGGGGGTGCTAACGGTTGACATATAATGTCGGTGGTGGTCCTCATTGAGGGCTGCTGGGACGCAAGCACGGGATGCCTTGGAGATGCGGTTCGCGCGTGCGGCCACCATTTATGGACAGGAGCAGGCAGATTTATTTTGTTTGTGTCATGTCAATTTTATATATATATTTTAAAATGTAGATACTGGAGCAGCCCTGAAGTGCGACTTCTTTGCCCAGTACATGGGTCGGCCCTGAAGTACGACATCTCGACCCGGGATGTAGACAGACGTCCGGATTAGTGTGTATAGAGGGATGCTCGACATGTTGGTCTTCGCCTTCTCTCCACCTGACAGATGGGAGGATGGCAGGGTGGTGTGGAACCCTGCCATCCATGCAGTGGTTGCGCATCCAAAGCGTCGGAATCTGTATATTTGTTGTTGTTAATTCCCCGTTTTCTATGCGGATCCCGAGGAGGGCTAGGTGTGCCGCGGGTCGTTTGTTCACGTGTCATTGCTTCACCTTTTTGTTGATTGATGCTTGTATATAGTATAGAGTTGTACAGGTTGGTTATGGTATTTATGGTTGCTTTCTTGTTCTCTTTTCTTTTCCTGTTGAGGCTCGCATATTTTTTTCTCTCTCTCCCTTTTGTTAATTTAAACTTTCTAATTATTGACAGCCGGGACAGCTGGAGGCTACATAGAGGAGGGTAATGTAGTGACATGGGAGGGGAGGGGATGCTGGGGGGCTCTGGGACCCTGGGCGGCCCAGGCGCTTGGGCCCCTTGGCGCCGGGCGCTGGGTTCCCAGGCGGCCCAGACGCTTAAGCCTCTTGGCGCCGGGCGCTGGGTTCCCAGGCGCTTAAGCCCATTGGCGCCACCAACGGGGGGGGCTGTGTGTGGTCTGTGGGATATCTGGGGGCGCACACGGCCCCACCCCTCGTTGGGGACTAGGCATAAAAGGGGAGCTCCCTGGACGATCTAGGCCAGTTATCGCTCAAGACCCAAGACCCAAGACCAGCCATCTGAGGACCCTGGGACGTTGTGAGGGCCAGTGGTGGGACTCTGGAACTCCCGACTCTACGACCTTGTGAGGGCGAGTTCCAGAGCGTAGCCAGAGTAGTGTATCTAGGCTGTGTACCTAGGCTGTGTACCTAGGCTGTAACAGAGTATCAGGACTGTTGGAGTGTTGGACTGTTGGAGTGTTGCACTGTTGGAGTGTTGGATTGTAATAAAGAAGTTACCTCTACAGGTGACCACCGTCCTAATCTCACTAACACTCGAATACTCAGGAGGGCTTCTGCTTGACGACTTGAGGCTTCTGTCTTCAGTCTTCATGAGGCGTCTTCATTCCGGACACGAACAGCCCCGCTCTGCGTGCGGAGCCCGCTTATATGCGCCTCGGCGTGGTCGGCCACACCCAGGCCACGCCCACCTTCTCGAACCCTCGAGAAGGCTCTGCTCCCCGACCACGTGACCCCCAAGGCCCCTGGCCCCCACCTTGATCCGGTCACGTGTCCGGTCGGGTTCACTCAGAGTGCCACGGCCTGACACGACCCCCGTGGCACTCAACAGCCTCCACACTGCCCGACCCGGCAGTGACGTCATTCGTACCGACCCGACATAGCAGTGACGTCATGTGAACAGACCAAACACGGTAGTGACGTCATATGTCACTACACATTTAAGCGATATGGCTTCCAGGCCAGCACGGCAGTAGAATGACTCAGCCCATGCACTGATGCTAGGGATTGTGCGTTGTTGATTGTCCATCGCGATACTGGAAACGATTCTTCTTCGATATATTGAGCATCGACTCGACTTTTTCAAAAACTCAATGAATCCAGCCACCATTGACTTCCCACAAAATGCAACTCACTTTATCGCCCCAAGAATGGTGATCGGCTGAGATGGCACCTGACCAATATAACCCTAACCCTCTAACCACCACGGCTTCAGTACCACTGTAATGCGAGCAAGGATTGAGGGGGGGGCGGAGTCTGGGTCACGTGGGGAGTGGGTGGAGTTAGGGTCACGTGGGAGAGAGGATTTAGGGAGAGAACCGAAAAGGGAAAGGGGAGTGGAGACGGAGTGAAACAGGAGGAGGCCATGCTGGGCAGGACGGAGAGAGTGGCGCGGTCGCCATGCGGTGGGAGACGTTGACATCGTTAGCCATCGGTGTCAGACGCAGAGAGCTAGCGGCTGTGGGAGGCTAGCTGTATATGGGGCAGCAGTGAAGCTAGAGAGCGGAGCAGCGGTGGGGCTGCAAGGCGGAGCAGCAGGGAGACTGCCTTACAGAGCAGCAGGGAGACTGCATATCGGAGCAGCAGGGAGACTGCACATCGGAGCAGCCGAGGGCTGTGGAGAGGTCGTCGAGAGGGACGCGGGTCTGAGCGAGACGCCGTGGTATCGAGATTCTACGAACCTAATAAAGGACAACGGAGATCGACTTCTGAGAGAGAGTCCTTTATTACATTGGTGTCAGAAGTGAAACGGCATGTCAAAACAACTCAGGAGGAAGACCGTCCCTGCACCATCTTCTGCAACATCTTCTGACGACGACCTCCCTCCAGCGGCGGCGCTACCGACGATGGAGGAGGAAAGCGGCGCGGGAATGAACGGGGTTCCGGGCGTGCAGGACGTGGCCGCCTCGGTGGGCCCATCCGCGCGACTGGACGCTGACGACGGATGGCGACAGGTGGCGGCGCAACTGGAGGCGCTGAAGACGGTGTTGGCGCAATTGTGCGTCCTTGTGACGCCAGCGACGACTTTGGGGAGGCCCGGTGGGGAACAACAGGCCGGGGCCTTGCCGTCGCCATCAGCCCTCTCGACCACACGGCACGAAGACGTCATCTTGGGCGTGGCTGAGGAGGAACGGCGGGAAGCCGCCATCTTGCGCCCTCCGCCGCGGGAAGCCGCCATCTTGCACACGTTGCGGAGTGACGCCATCTTGTCGCTGCCGCGTGTGTCACCATCGGAGGAGGATGGAGGAGCAAGAACCCGCAGCCGTCATTTAACAACGGTCAAAGAATTCTCCATCAGCGGCGATTGGAGCGCATTCGCCTGCAGTTTTCAAGCGGCCGTATGCTCCACCAAATGGATGGATGCGGAGGCCCTGGAAGTCCTACCAACACTTCTCGATGACGAGTCCGTCCGGTTCTTCCGCTCCATCAAGGCAGACAAGAAGAAGACGCTGCAGGGTGTCTTCGAGGAGATGGCGGATGCGTACGAGCCTCCGGACGATGCCCATCGGAGATTTGTTCAGCGCCAACGGGCGCCTGATGAATCGCCGGTGGCTTTCAGAGGCGCAGTTCTGGAACTGGCGATGGCGGCATACCCCGAGACGGAGCCCGATTTGTTGGAGTCCCTCGTGTTGGGCAAGATGCTCGAATTATCTAGAGACCTGGGGATCCCCATGCCGGTGTGCAGCCATGATAAATTGACGTCCCGTGCTGTGGCTAAGTGCTTGGACGCTCAATTTAATCTCCGACGCTGGAAGCAGGTGTCAGCTTGGAAGGGGGGACCCATCGTTGAAGGCGGTGCTACGGGGTGGGATCCTACGAAGGCGGTCTACGTTCCTGATGACAAGGGTCCACAGGAGTTGACGGCCGCCTCCGCCCAGTGGCCTGCTCGGGGGGGGACGGGGCCGAGGTCTGGCTCGCCGGCGCGGGAGCGTCGGGACAGAGGGGGTGCCACGCGCCTGAACGACGTGGAGTGTTTCCGCTGCGGCCGTAAGGGCCACTTCGCCAGGGACTGTTGGGCTCGCATCCCGGGGCCGCCCCAGCAGGAGGCCTCGACCACGGACGTCACGCGAAAAGACCCACCAGGACAGGCAAGTCGGTGCGCATCAGACACCCGGCAAGGCTTGTCACCTCATGCATCACCATCGCCGCGCGGTCCGTGTGTCGTTAACAACGAGGTGCCTCTGATTGACCCGTGTCGCTCGCTGACGCAATGGCGCCGATTGGCACGAAGGGTAGTTGCGGCCGCTACGGGGTCGTCCACGGTACCGGGTTCTATTCAGGGGGTCGAGGTGCGTATTTTGGTGGACTCCGGTGCGTCCGCGACCATTATTTCGGTTGTCATTTTCCATCTTTTGGGCATTCCGCCAGGGAGAGTGCGAGCGGTTTATGATTGATGCATAGCGGCGAACGGGGGAAGTATGGGCATTGTGGGCCAGGTGGACGCCAACATATCCATTGGGGGGGTGTCGGCTTCAGGGACCGTGTTGATCTCTAGGTCCCTCGCGGTACCCTGTTTGTTGGGGACTGATTTCCTGGCAAAAAAGCCCATTCAAATAAGGATTGATCAAAACTGCATTGAATTACCAGGGGGGCGGAAAATTTCGTTCCTACCGTCGCCATGGGGCCGGCCTGCCCCTGTTTGCCAGGTGCAGGCGCTGTCCGAAGTATCTGTTGACATTCCACCTGGTTCGCAGATGCTTATCCCATTGAGATATCGGAAGCCAGTACCTGGCGTTGAGGGAGCGGCGGGGGTTCTGTTGTCGCCGTCCACGGCTATAACGGGCGGCTCGGCGCTGGTTGGGGCACAAACGATTGTCCGGCCGGGCCAGCCCCCGTTCTTACAGGTGCTAAATGGGAGTGCGGAGAATGTCAGTGTTCCGGCCGGAACGGTTGTGGCTCACGCCACGACGGCGTTCACGACCCATGATAACCGGGTCCGCCGGGACATGATAGGGGGGGTTTCGGAGCCTACGGGGCAGGATGACCGTTGGGTTGCCGAGTTATGCGGGGAGAATTCGTCCCTGACCGGACAACAGCGGTCCGCGCTTCGCGCGCTATTGCTAAGTTTTTCCGACGTGTTCAGCTCGGATGATTTTGACTTGGGACGCACCTCCCTGCTTTCCCACCACATTGATACGGGGGATGCCACTCTGATTTGGTTGAACTCGCATCGGTTGAGCCTGACGGAGCGGGATCAGGTTCGCGGTGCAGTGGAGGACATGCTAGCCGCTGACATTATATCCCCGTCTAACAGTCCGTGGGGAGCGCCGGTAGTCCTTGTGAAGAAGAAGGATGGGAAACTGAGATTTTGCGTCGATTTTCGGAAATTAAATAAGGTGTCCGTCGCAGACGCGTACCCCCTGCCGCGTATGGATGATTCCCTCGATGCCTTGTCTGGGGCGAAGTTTTTTTTAACGTTGGATCTCTCTTCGGGATTCTGGCAGCTTCCCCTCGACGAGTCCTCGAGGGAAAAGACGGCTTTCCGTACGCCGCAGGGATTGTTTCAGTTTAATTGCCTTCCGATGGGCTTGAATGCGGCCCCCGCCACTTTTCAGCGGTTGATGGAGCTGGTGTTAACGGGTCTGCAGTGGGAGACATGTTTGATTTATTTAGACGCTGTCATCGTCTTTAGCCGCACATTTGACAAACATTTGCAGAGATTGGAGACGGTTTTTGCTAGGATGCGCTCCGCCAATTTAAAATTCAAACCGAAAAAGTGTCACCTACTGCAACGATCCGTGCATTATTTGGGACACATAGTCAGTGCGGACGGGGTGGCCACGGACCTGGAGAAGATGGCGTGCGTCCGCAACTGGCCAACCCCGGCCTCGGTTGGGGACGTACGTCGCTTCCTGGGGTTCGCCTCATACTATCGCAGGTTCATTCCGAACTTTGCTATGATCGCTAGGCCCTTGCATCTCCTTATGGGTAAAGGTCGGAGGTTCAGTTGGGGTCCGCCGGAGAAAACGGCGTTTCAGGGCCTACGCGATCGGTTGGCGACGGCGCCGACATTGGACTATCTGGATTTTGATCGACCTTATATTCTGGATACGGACGCTAGTGACACTGGGATTGGGGCCATTCTGTCACAGTCCAAGGGCGGCGTAGAACGCGTGGTAGCCTACGGTAGCCGTGTACTGTCCCCGGCAGAAACCCGCTACTGCGTTACTCGCCGCGAGCTATTGGCTATAGTCTATTTTCTCCGCCAATATCGTCTGTATCTTTACGGCCGGTCATTTATTGTGCGCACGGACCATGCGGCTCTGCAATATGCCCTGAGGGTTGACCAACCATCTGGCAAACTGGCACGATGGAGACCCTGCAGGAATTTTCCTTCGACATACAATATCGGAAGGGGTCGCGTCACACGAATGCGGACGCACTCTCCAGATTACCGCAGGGGTCCCCTTGCGCTTGCGCGTCGGGTACGAATAGGTGTACGCCGGTTCAGCTACCCCCTCGGCCTGTCGTGTTAGCTGTCGAGGTGCCTGGGGCTCCGGTGTGCCCAGGACCGGCCGATGGGGTTCTGAACCTGCCGCGCTCGGTATGGATTCGCGAACAATTGCTTGACGACTCGTTGGGGGCTTTACGGAGTCGGGCTGCGAAGGGAGCGGGGAGATTGCTGTCCGGTGGGACGCCGGGGGCCGCTCTCCGGGATGGTTTGCTCATGTGGAGGGAGGGATTGCATGACCGCTGGCGTCTGGTAGTATCGTCGTTACGGTACGAATTGATTCGGACTCTGCACGGCGACACTTTGTTACATCTCGGGGTGCAGAAGACTTTGTTAACATTGCAGCGAGACTACTTCTGGCACGGCATGACGACCGATGTCGTCGGACACATTCGGGCGTGTCCCGAGTGTGCCCGGCGGAAGCCGCCTAAAAACCCTTACGTGCCGCCAGTGCAGTCTATACAAGTGTCTCGAATCAACGAGTTGGTGGCGCTGGATATTTTGGGACCTTTCCCGCCATCCGCTAGGGGTAATAAATATTTGCTGGTCGGGGTGGAATATCTTTCCCACTGGCCGATGGCTTGGCCCTTACCCGACCAGTCGGCGGCGTCTATCACGGACGCCTTCCTATTTGGATATGTGATGGACAAAGGGACGCCTTGAGAGGCTACTCACGGATCAGGGGCGAAATTTTTCTTCCAAATTGTTGGCGGAAGTGTGCGCTGCTCTGGGAACCAAGAAGGTTCGTACGTCTCCTTACCACCCGCATGGTGGAACGCCTTAATCGGACGCTGTCGGCCATGCTATGTCACACGGTTGACGAGAAACAAGCTGATTGGGACTTGCATATACCTGGGGTACTCTCCGCGTATCGGATGACGCCTCATGCGTCCACTGGGTATTCTCCATTTTTTCTCATGTACGGCCGCGATAATGTGCCGCCGGTGGAAGTACAGCTGAGTACGGGGGCGAAGGGTCCTGTTAAACCTCTCCCTGAATACATTCAGGACACGGTTCGACGCGTCGCCGAGGCATGGGAGGGGGCCCGGTTGGCTACTGCCAAGACTCAGGCGCAAAACGAGCGTTGCGCCCAGCGCTCGACCGGTACATGCCCCTGGCGAGTGGGGGACATGGCATGGCTGCACTGCCCGCAGGTGCGGCCGGGGACCTCTCCTAAGCTTCACAAACCATGGCAGGGGCCAGTTAAGCTTATTGAAGTCCCTTACCCGCAATCCGCACGGGTTCGATTCGGATCGCGGCGCTGGTACGCTCATACGTCTAGGTTAAAGCCCTACGTGGCCCCGCGGACGGATGCGTCATCCCCTGATGTTGCCTTGCCGGTGTCTGTTGCGCCCGACGCACCTCTGCCCTTGCCTGTTGACTCTGCAAGCGCGCCTGTCGTGCCTTCTACAGACGAACCAGCCGTGACGCAGGCGGATGTGGCGAATCTTGCTCTGGGTGGGCCTACCACGGCGATGGGGCCACTTGACCCCGCTGCCCCTCCAACCCCACCACAGACACGGTTACCAGAGACCCCGGACTTGGGTCTCCCTGGGGAACGGGACCTTGGCGTTGACGGGCCTTTAACAGCGGCGGGTGGTTCTACTCCCGCCGATCTTAAAACCCCGTCGCGTTCTCGGTCTGTGGGGGGACCGCTGCCCGTTCGTGACGGGCCGGCGACCCGCACGCATTCAAAATCCCTTTCCTTTCGTTGATTGTTATTGTTCTTGT
This sequence comes from Lampetra planeri, assembly GCF_965212315.1. Taxonomy (NCBI): domain Eukaryota; kingdom Metazoa; phylum Chordata; class Hyperoartia; order Petromyzontiformes; family Petromyzontidae; genus Lampetra; species Lampetra planeri. Next base: position 6,293,792 of record NC_136107.1, on the reverse strand, counting down.
TGTTCTTGTTATCGTTGTTATATTCTCCGTTGTCCAGTGATGCCAGACGGTTCCAATATTATTTTATTCTAATTATTGCAGCCGGGGACGGCTGGGTTTTCATTAGGGGGGGGGGGTCGTGTAATGCGAGCAAGGATTGAGGGGGGGCAGAGTCTGGGTCACGTGGGGAGTGGGTGGAGTTAGGGTCACGTGGGAGAGAGGATTTAGGGAGAGAACCGGAAGGGGAAAGGGGTGTGGAGACAGAGTGAAACAGGAGGAGGCCACGCTGGGCAGGACGGAGAGAGTGGTGCGGTCGCCACGCGGTGGGAGACGTCGACATCGTTAGCCATCGGTGTCAGACGCAGAGAGCTAGCGGCTGTGGGAGGCTAGCTGTATATGGGGCAGCAGTGAAGCTAGAGAGCGGAGCAGCGGTGGGGCTGCAAGGCGGAGCAGCAGGGAGACTGCCTTACAGAGCAGCAGGGAGACTGCATATCGGAGCAGCAGGGAGACTGCATATCGGAGCAGCCGAGGGCTGTGGAGAGGTCGTCGAGAGGGATGCGGGCCTGAGCGAGACGCCGTGGTATCGAGATTCTACGAACCCAATAAAGAACAACGGAAATCGACATCTGAGAGAGAGTCATTTATTACACCACCATGGATTATGAGTGCCATTCCATGTATTTTATAATTAATATTAATAACAATGATTGACTTAACCACGAGTTACACTTGGTCATATGACTGGTGAGTCCTGCATTGAGTTTTTATTTTATTTTAAGATGTCTTCAGCCAATGAACGACGAGGGGTTATTATGCACGTTGGAGGAGTAAACTGGAACACCCAGAGGCAACACTCTCCGTACAGATGGAAACGGATGGCGATTAGTCCACGTGTTGTACTGCTTACTCCTGACGAGCCTCGTTTGTTAGTTGTGCAATATTCCTTTCGGATCCTGGACTCGTTCTATGCAATATTGATGTAATTTATTGATGCTGTTGTGTTTGATGTTCAGCCATGGCTAAGATCAGTGGTAAGAGATCCCTGAGCTAATCATGAGCCCCCCCCCCTCACTGACCAGCGTGGTGAAGTATGTTCAGAGGAACCGTCATCACCGACGTGGCATGTGAAGGCCTTAATTCAGCGGTGGCTTTAAGAAAAGGCAATATAATAACAATTGTTATTATAATTATAAGAGTACGTGCTGTATGCACCAGAACGAATGAGAGACGCGACGCACGGCCAATGCTGCTCATGAGCAGTGCACTTCACACTGCGTGTCATACAATTCTCCACGTGAATAAAACTTAACGGGCCAAAACGGTGTTGGCAGTCGTTAACATTTTCGCCGCGTTTTTCATTGGGAAGTTATTCTCGCGCTGTGGCTGGTGTGGTATGACGAATGACAAAAACAATGGCTTGCAGGGAACCTTTGACTCAATAACGCACTGCAGCTGTTGGTGTTATATACAGAGGGCAGCCTGTCACTCGCGCGCTGTAGGGCAGCATCCGTGCACGGACGACGCCTTTTGGCTGAATGGGCTGAAGGGAGCGCGAGATGAGAGAGTCGCTGGCTGCGCTGGGGCTGGGTGGCGTGGGACGGGAGTGCAGAGCTGAGGCTGTGTGAGCGGGCTGCGGATGATATGACGCCGGCGTCTGGAGAGGGAGGGGGGAGAGATGTCTGTGTGCTACCCCAGACGAGGGCTGCACCAGCGCGTTGTGATTGACAGCGCGCCCCGTCTGGAGACCACAGGGGTTGTCCCCCTGCACTCATTCACGCGCCGGATGTAAACTGGGGCTGAACAATTTGGGGAAAATATCTAATTGTGACTTTTTTTTTCTGACAGATATTGCGCTTTGATTTTCGATCAAACAAATTTTAGTCAAGCTTCAGTTCAATATTCACTGTGTAAAAGATTTAAAACATGTGATGGAGCATTACCACATGATGCCATCACAATATGAACTGTTCTATATATTCTAATGCAAGGATGAGAACTTAAAATATATGAATTGCTTCCAACATGTATTTATTAAAATGTTTAATTGAAATAGATCAATCAAACATAGAACAATTGTTAAGTTAAATAAATAAAGTTATAATACAAAATAAACAATTCAAATAAGAAAGTAATAGAACTTTTCAAGTCACAAAAAATCGCAGCCTTTGCGATTTGCGAATCGCATTGTTTCAAATTGCGATTTCGATTTGAAATCGATTAATCGTTCAGCCCTAATGTTAACGGCGCCATTCAACGGCAGCATTATGCAAAAATCGCAGTCAACGTTGGCGACAGAAATGAATGGTTTGCAGTGTGAGATTCTCAAAATGAGCCTTAACAAGACGAGCTCACAGTCACCAATCTCGCACCACGTAAGACCGAAACACAGAGCGTTCTTGCACCTGCAACTAACTCCTAACTTTTCTCCTCTTGCTCTCACATTATGTTTACACTTTTTTCGATTCGCGTGTATTTCGTGTCTCTTATTAGACTGAAACACAAAGCTTATTTTGCAATGTACCAACGTTTTTTTCTGGCGCCTCTTGCTCCCGCATGATATTTGCAATATTGTTTTTATTCACGTGTGTTTTGTTTAAGCCTGTAAAAATACCTAGTTTTTAATTTGTGCAATATCCCTTTGAGTATCCTGTACTCGTTCTCCGCAATATTGATGTTTTTGTTTTGTTTTTGTTGTTGCTGCTGTGTTCACGTACCACGGATTTTCCATGTAAATTAGCCGGAAAAATGGCTAACAAATCAAATAAACTCGATCCTAATGGAGCAATAAGTAGCACCACTACCCACTTCGATCATTCGTTTCTCATGAATCAGAATCAGACAACGTCTCGTGACCTCTTTTTCACAACGCCTTGAATTATGCACATTACTGCCATTCTCACTGCCTACCTCCGATTGGCACGGATGGCTACGTACGGTGCGAAAAAAGTTAAACATACATAGAGGTGCGGAGAACCCGTCTCTAACAACTGCCATCAAATGCTTTGTAAGGGAGCGCACGTTTAGAACCCTCGTGCCCAGCTTCAGTGCCTATAAATGCCAAGAGGTGCTATGCCCTGGACAAGGTCCTGTTTGGAAACCCTGCTCGTGGCTCCTGTCTTTATCCTATAATAATTATAATTACACAGGATGCCGCAACAGCAAACACGTTGCCAGAGCCGTCCTCGACGCACACACAGACAATCGCATGCTTGCCCAAAGTCTCGACATCAAAATGCAACGATCCTCGACATATACTCAGGCGTTCTCCGCTGCAGTCCCATGTGTGATCGCTGCACGCTGTCCCTACTGTGAGCGGCACAATGCCTTCTTGATCGTCAGTGCACAGCGCATCTGTTTATCCAGAAAAAGTCACAGTCCTATAGATGAATGAAGCCATCCATATATACAGGCACAATTTTAACCGAGAATATGGGTACAAACTGAGCAATAATTGGAAGGACGTTATCAAGCAGTATAAGTCATAACTGGCTGTGATGTTCCCATCCTACCACCTTCCGATATTAGTTGTTCATTAACAGGTTCATACTTACACAGCCACTTCGCGCGCCAACCTAGAGATTGCTGCTCTACAATCTGCAATTAACATGCTAATCTCTCACATTAACATAGTCACCTCAGCGCGTGCCGTGGAGGCCGCTCACCGATCTTACATTAACATGCAAATTTTCACCTGGCAGCCCTTTAATTGGTGGAAAACCAACCACCGTCGTGGTTGCTGCCCACCACTTACATTAACATTAGCTGCTGACATTTGGGCTATGCCCATTTCAAACCTTTATAAACAGTTTGCCTTTAGAAGCTAACCCCCTTTTCCTGATAATGACCGCTTGTGTTGCGATCAAAACGTCGTAGTTTTTGTTATTTTTTTTTGAACCTATCTACGTGGCTTTACTGAGAGACCCAAAAAATATGTATGTTGGTACTTCATGTAATCTGAGCGTGGCTCATAGGTTTTTGCAAGTGGATTTCATTATTTCTAAATATATTTTATTTAGGCTTAGATTTATGGGAGCTTGGATGACTCCATCAGTTTCTACTGCGTAAAACGCCTTTTCAAAGTCTACTGCACTTGAAATTAATTGTCCTTTTCCCGAAGCTGATTGAAAGTTTGTATGTGGTTGATTGTAGAGAAACCTTTCTTAAACTCTGCTTACTCCCGTGGTTGATTGGCCTCTAAATCGTTACATATCCAGTTTACAGTGGTCTTTGTGAACAATTTAAAAACGTGTGATAAGAGGTTAATTTATCTGTACTTCTTAATGTTTGGGTTTATTTGATTTGTTACACCGACGACCCCATTCAGACAGTTTCCAGGCTATTTCACTAACGAGGTCCGTTGTGCTGCCTGAGCACACCAATAGCAAGAAAAAAACCCAAAGACAAGCACATCGACATTGCAGAAAACGAGTACTTGGTCCTTAAGGAATACTGCACCACTAATAAACGAGATATCTAACGGCCACAAGCGAAATACACGAGAATCTGAACACTGCAAACATAGTGTGAGAAGAAAATGTTGGCCATCACTCTATTTAAATAGAAGAAGGATTGAGACACAATGGTGCACATTTCGTGAACAGGTCCACTAATTGTGTTACAGCAGTTGGTCCCACTTCTTTGACGATGTCCACAGTGATACCATCTGATCCAGGAGCTATCCCTGCACGGTTCAGACAGCGATGGGCAGAGTTGGTTGCTTCAGGTGTAAGACCCGGAACTTCCTCCCCTTCATTGTGCAGTCGGTAGAGTCGGTCTCTCTTCTTGGACTGTGTATTTCTTTGCAATAGAGATCTGCACAAACCTCTTCCACTCATTTTAAGATTCTATCTCTACCATGCATGCGTTGTGCATCCATCTTTTCCCCTAAAAGTTGCGATTTGTGAATTGCCAATCATCAGCCTCCTCTTCTGCTGTTTCTCTGCTCCCCCCTCCCCCCCATTGCTTGCTATGACGTTTGCAATCATTCTTGTGTTCTGTCTCGGATGTTTTTTTTTATCATTTATTTACCTAATCATTGCAGAGGTTAGGGTGATTCGAGCTTCAAGTTTCGCATCTCTGTGTTCATTATATGAATCGCCATCGCGAACGTGTCTTTCGTGCTTTCAGACAATTTGTTCTCTGTTTGATTTGTAACCTCGCTCTCTTCCTGTCTGTTGTAAGCATTCTCCCATTTCCTCTGTCTGCTTACGGCGGATAATCGGCGCTCCTTCGAAACCAATCTCGAATGCATTGCCCACTGATGGCCTTTCAACTGAGCCTACACCCCTCACCCTGCACGTCCTTAGAAGCCATTGTTTACTGAAGATCCTTTACCCTATCCATAGCTTCTTTGGGAACAAATCCCTTAATAGGACAACCACAGGACAATCACTGTGGACTTCCCGCAAAGTGGTAGAGCCTCAGCAGGTGGTGCTCATTTAACCAGATCCAGAGGGATGCTGCTGATGCTACTGCTGTTGCTATTGATACTAATTCTGCTGCTGATGATGCTACTGCTGCTGCTGCTACTACTGCTGATGCTGCTGCTATACTACTGTTGATACTACTGCTGCTGACGACGAAGATGCTTTATCTGCCGTTATTGCTGCTGCTGATAATAGCGTCGCTGCTGCTTCTGATTATAATGCTGATACTATTGCTGCTGCTCCGACTGATTGTGCTGCTTCTGATGATTATGATGGTACTGATGCTGCTGGTTATGATGATGCAACCTCACAATGGACCGAACATGCAGCCCGATCAGCTGAGTCGCAGTACATCCACTGTGGGGCGACGTGCAGAGCTAAAGCGACGCACATTTCTCTCTGTAACCCGAGCCCAGAGGTCGGCAACCAGAATAACAAGAAAATATTTTTTTTCCGAATCGGGTACAAAATTCAATATTTCGAGAGCCGCAACGCGATGTGAATACACACACACATACAGCACGCGTAACGTCACGTAGGGGCCCGTGAAAGAGCCGCATGCGGCTCTTGAGCTGCAGGTTTGCCCAACCGCTGCCCTTGCCTATCCAGTCGGTTGGTACCTGTACACCCATTATTGAATCCACTTGTGGTAGAAGGCCGATCGTTACTAGCGGGTGTTTGGCCTTACATCACTACGCTGGGTTAATCTGCGGAGTTGGTATAAGGAGGACCGATTTGAGGTATCACTCGCCGCTGATGTTCGCCGTGCCCGGGAATCGAACCTGGATTGCCGGGGTTCATTGCGCAGCGCGAACCGCCGTGCGAACCGCTCCACGAGCTCCGTTCTTAAAACGCGTTCGAGATCCGGTGGCCGGATTCGCAGCGCGGTGCGGTAACCACGGGCGCCACCGCTCCGCGCCGACTTTTAACCTTTATTTATTTTATTTCGTGAAACTCGCGCTGCGGATTGACGTCTCGAGATGCGGACAGCAATGGGGCGTGGTGGGGGGGGGGATTGAGCTCAACTGTAGCCAGAGATGAGGCATTGTGGGAAGCATGACCCCCCCAATCACGGCGCACATTGTGCGCGAAACAACGACCTGGGGTCTCGTTCCCCTGTGCCGTCCTCGGCGGTCCCATTGTGAGTTAGCGGCTCGCTCGGAGTGTCATTAATGGCATTACCACTCCACTTTAATTTAGGCGTCATTAAGCGCTCCATAGATTCATTAGCGCCACTTTCATATTGGCTGGCGCAGGGTGGTGGTGGTGGGGTGCTGATGTGCGTGCGGTGTTGGTAGTGATGGGGGGGGGGGCAGTAAGGATCTTCAAAGCGCGTTAATTAGACCGCGGGCGCTGTGCAGGGGGAGACTTGGTATCACAATGGGGGCCGGGGAGGACCCCTCCTCACTCAATGGGGGCAGCCGAGAGAGAGAGAGGAAAGCGTGCGAGGGTCCTGGCTGATTAGTTTGCTCGGAGCTCTGCGTGCTCCGAGTGGAGGGGAAGCGGCGAGGCTTGAAAGCTTTAGCCTGGAAATGTAAATCTCCCCCTCATGCACGGCCCGCACAATGGCACGTTTGACCCGATCTGTGCGGGTGCCTTGGCTACCGTGCCTCCCGTACCCTCCAATAGCCAGCCCCCCACCCCCCCTTAACACACCCTCCTCCTCCTACCCCTCCCCCCTCGAGTCAGAGAGACCCCCCCCCCCTACGCCTCCCCCCACCACGACTTCCACATCCCCATGCACTTTGACTTCTTCTATCAGTCTCCACAGCGTCCACGTTCCTCCTCCTCCTTCATTTGCCACTCCACGGGCCACCCGTCTCTCGCCTCCCCCCACCCACCCAGCCCATCATCACAGAGGATCCCTCATCTCGGGCTCGAATGCCACCAATCGCAATTTCTGTATTGTGACCGTGCGTCTGTCTGTGTTTCACAGCGTTCCACTCCGACGAAGTTACACGTGAGATGCGCTTCCGCGGCCGCCTGGAACGCGCTTCTTTCCGATATGAGGAGTCCAGCGGAGCAATGCACTTTTAAATCTCGATTGAAAACTTGTTTCTTTAGAAATTATTTCCGTGTTTAGTTTTGTTGTCCTTCCCCCCGCACCTCCGATTAGCACGGTTGGCTACGTACGGTGCGAAAGAAGTTCAACGTACACACATTCAAATATACTGCACGGTGCACTGAGCACAGTCAGCATGCTTAGCAAGTCCAACAGATGAAAGTTACAACTTAGAACAACAAGGCCATGATTTACTTGTTCTGACATTTTACTAACAGGCCACATTCTATGATATACAAATACCCTGTCGTTGAGATGTAATAGTAAAGCAATGCTGGTGAACTGACTGATGTCTACAGGCCAGATATGGTTAGTTTAAGCGAGCCCGGACCCTGCTGATGTGAAACGCTGAACGTATGAACCAGCTACAGAGTTTGTTTTGTATTTAACCAATGGTGCACAAAATATGTATATCTCTATATATCCGCTCACAGGAGGCCATGTGGCTGTTGGGATGCGTAAATACTTTTTGTGGAGCGACAAATATGGGAAGGAGACATATGGTCTGCGTGTTGATTTTTGACGAAGAAATTCGCGCCAGTCAACGGTCAGACACGCACACACAGGCACGCACACACAGACACGCGCACAGACAGACACGCACACAGACACGCGCACAGACGCGCACACAGACACGCACACACAGACACGCACACACAGACGAACGTCCCAAGCGACGTCGCTTCAATCGATAACCGTGCGGGCATTGGTGCGGGTGAGCTTCGTGGTGAGTTTGTACTGGTGGTGTTGACGAGATGTGTGCAGAGTTTAGCTGAAGTTAGTATTGGTGTTGAAAATCTGTGTGGTGAGTTCAGTATCGTGTGGGTGAGCTGAGTGGTGAGTTTAGTATCGTGTTGGTGAGCTGAGTGGTGAGTTTAGTATCGTGTCGGTGAGCTGAGTGATGAGTTCAGTATCGTGTCGGTGAGCTGTGTGGTGAGTTTAGTATCGTGTCGGTGAGCTGAGTGGTGAGTTTAGTATCGTGTCGGTGAGCTGTGTGGTGAGTTTAGTATCGTGTCGGTGAGCTTTGTGGTGAGTTTAGTATCGTGTCGGTGAGCTGAGTGGTGAGTTTAGTATCGTGTCGGTGAGCTGTGTGGTGAGTTTAGTATCGTGTCGGTGAGCTGTGTGGGTGAGTTTAGTATCGTGTCGGTGAGCTGTGTGGTGAGTTTAGTATCGTGTCGGTGAGCTGTGTGGGTGAGTTTAGTATCGTGTCGGTGAGCTGAGTGGTGAGTTTAGTATCGTGTCGGTGAGCTGTGTGGTGAGTTCAGTATCGTGTCGGTGAGCTGAGTGGTGAGTTTAGTATCGTGTCGGTAAACTGAGTGGTGAGTTTAGTATCGTGTCGATGAGCTGAGTGGTGAGTTTAGTATCGTGTCGGTGAGCTGAGTGGTGAGTTTAGTATCGTGTGGGTGAGCTGAGTGATGAGTTCAGTATCGTGTCGATGAGCTGTGTGGTGAATTTAGTATCGTGCCGATGAGCTGTGTGGTGAATTTAGTATCGTGTCGGTGAGCTGAGTGGTGAGTTTAGTATCGTGTCGGTGAGCTGTGTGTGTGAGTTTAGCATCGTGTCGGTGAGCTGAGTGGTGAGTTTAGTATCGTGTCGGTGAGCTGAGTGGTGAGTTTAGTATCGTGTCGGTGAGCTGTGTGTGTGAGTTTAGTATCATGTGGGTGAGCTGAGTGGTGAGTTTAGTATCGTGTCGGTGAGCTGAGTGGTGAGTTTAGTATCGTGTCGGTGAGCTGAGTGGTGAGTTTAGCATCGTGTCGGTGAGCTGAGTGGTGAGTTTAGTATCGTGTGGGTGAGCTGAGTGATGAGTTCAGTATCGTGTCGATGAGCTGTGTAGTGAATTTAGTATCGTGTCGGTGAGCTGAGTGGTGAGTTTAGTATCGTGTCGGTGAGCTGAGTGGTGAGTTTAGCATCTTGTCGGTGAGCTGAGTGGTGAGTTTAGTATCGTGTGGGTGAGCTGAGTGATGAGTTCAGTATCGTGTCGATGAGCTGTGTGGTGAATTTAGTATCGTGTCGGTGAGCTGAGTGGTGAGTTTAGTATCGTGTCGGTGAGCTGTGTGGTGAGTTTAGTATCGTGTCGGTGAGCTGAGTGGTGAGTTTAGTATCGTGTCGGTGAGCTGTGTGGTGAGATTCATAGCGGTTGCTTTTGGGATTTTTGTCGTTTTCGTGAAAACGTTGGAAGTGTACTTGCAAACTGCAGCTTCACCTCGCTTAAAGCGGGTTTGAGGGGGTTCATATAGAATTTCGAGGGGGGTGGTGGGTGACACGGTAAATATTCATAAAACATGAATGGAGCACACGCCTCATAGTTTTTTGGATCGCCAAAATAAATGTGTCGTTAAAACCCGCCACCACCCGACACAGCCAACTAGTATGGGTTGTCACGTAAACAGAACATGCCAATGCGTCACTAGTACAGCACATCGGTGTGTTGGAGAGCCAAGCCACAACATTTACAATCTGAGTACGACGTTTGGCCAGTAATTACAAATAGGTGTCGCCTGATGAAGCTGGTTGCCTGAAACATTTGAAGTGCAATATCCCGTTCGCTTTTCCATGTAAGCCAATGCGCTTAAAGCAATGCGAGCTCAGGGATACAATCAATTAGGGGTGTTTTGTGCAGTCAACCGCTGGGCCCCGCATCGGACAGATGGGACGGGACGGAAATACGATTTCCCCGGTCACAATAAAGAGGATCCAATGGGTTCGCTTACAAACTCCTCCCGCCTTTCAACTCCACGCATGCAGGGTTTCCGAGCCGGGTAAGGGAAGGGTGGAATGTGAATTCACACCCTCTGGAGTAAAACATACCCCCTCGTACCATTCCCCCCAACACAACCCTTCCCCATCACCTCCCATCATCACCCCCATCACCTCCCATCATCACCCCCATCACCCCTCTGGTCGCGTGAACGGGCTCCGCAGAAGCCGCACGGGAGCGCCGCCTTCACTGCAATTTCACAGGCGGTCAGCTGACGGACAGCCTCAAACAAGAGCGCTCGCCATAGCTGGCCGATCACAGAGATCACGCAAAAAGGGGGCCACCCCGCACCCATCTCCCACCCCATCGCCATCCCACCGCCGCCAGCCCCCCAATCCCCAGACCCCCTCCCACCCCCCACCATCTCCTCCCCCCGGACTCCCCCGATGCCTGCCCTTTGCTCTTCTGTTCCCCACCCATCTGCCCGCTAAAGTGAAATATTCCGGGTTTCCATCCCGGGTGTCACTTAATCCTATTAACATCATACAAGTTAAGGCGAGAGTGGCTGAGTTAATTGCGAGGCGCTTGATACGCGGCCTTCGTCGATGATAATCAGCGCGCGGTAGAGAGTATAGCGAAATGAGTCGACTCATTCTAACTCAAATTTGCCGTCGATTATCTTTGTCCGTGGTGATTTGTGTGCGTGTGGTAGGAGGACGAGCAGCGGCGGCTACGAACCCGTCTATCCGAGTTCGATTCCCTGCCGCGGCTGACATCAGGTGCGAATGGCCAGCGTGGTGAGGTGTGGTCAAACGACCCCATGAACGACACGGCGTGGGAAAACGTTCGTCCAGGAGTGGACTTCGTCCAAGCCACTGCTGGTGGGTATTAGTCCTGGGCGTGTGTTTGACCACCATGCTCCAGCACGGTGATCAGTGCAGCGAGTGAAGGGGTTTGTGCGGCCGTCGCACCTCCGATTAGCACGGTTGGCTACTACGTACGGTGCGAAATAAGTTCAACATACATACGCATAAGCCGTTGTAAGGAATCTATACGAGGTCACGGAGTTCATCGGGAAGTGCGCTAACCACTGCCCCAACGCTCCTCTCAGGGTGAGCGTAATGTGCTTCGTACGCATCAACCTATGGAAAGACATGTACATTTGCATAACTAGACTGATATCCTAACTTGATAGGAGTTTTTTTTCTTTCTCATGATAAACACGGGACACTGGTCACAGTACGGGATTGGTGAAGGAGGGGCGGAGGGGGCTCGGGAATCGAACTCGGACTAAGAGGTTCGGTGGCACAGTGCTCCGCCACCTTTTCTGAATTGTTAAAGTGTACTTATTTGGAGGACTGTATTAAGGGTGTAACGATGCAGCATCGATTAATAAAGATTGCCATTTCTCAGGATGTATGCGTATAATCGTGTGTGTAGTGCATATGAATGGACTTAATTTTATTCGTATACGTTGCGTTGGGACTCGGGTTTCTGGGTAGAACGGTGGCGCAGTGGTTAGTACACTGCACGAGCCCACAATAGCGGTTTCTACAAATACAACATTGCTTTCTAAAGAACATCCCAGCTGCATTTGCATAGCGCCCCATTTCCAAAGCGGCGCAATTAACTCTGCAGTTGCCTTCTCTTTGGCTGGACAAAACGCACCCGTTCCCGATATGGGATTGCATTTCGCCCCGTAATTTCAATGGAGCACTCTGGCCAATAAGAGCTGGTAATCTAACAGCATTTGGTGAACAAGCCTGCTGATGATACCCGGACGGTCGAAACCGGTTCAGAGTTTTCTTTGCATAAACACATTCGATTATATCACTTTGGCCTCAAAAGGAAAATATATAATAGGCGACGTCTCGGGCAATGTCCCTTCTTCATTGCACGTACATAGAGAGCCCAGAGAGATGGAGTGTATACAAGTTGGAGACTGCACTTTGCACCATGGGGCCTGATAGGAATGAAATAAAACAGTTTTCTGATGAAGTTTTTACATTTCCATATGAATATTTGCGTATTCGTAGCTAATGGGTAACAGACAATCCCTTCAATAAATAATAATACAATGCATTTCTAGATAAACTCTTCTGTATGAAAAGTAAAATGATAAAATATTCGATCAAATATTGCTGGCACGGTCCTTAATAGGCCAATGGACTAAAACCAATATTTTCACTGAAGCGAGCAGACCGCACGTCCTCTGCATTTAACAGGTCCGTCTGTCCCTCCGGACGTGACGACCTGCCAGTCAGTCAGTCAGCCAGCCAGCAAAACTTTTTTTTTCTAATATAGTATGATATGATGATGGAGAGACAGAATGGAATGAATTTTGCGTATACACTACTGTATTTGATTTATATACACACATAATATGCGTGCGCGTGTGTGTGTGTAAATGTGCGTGTATATATATAGGCGCACTCAAATCTCCATGTGCCTCCTTTACCCCCCCCCTTCCCCTGGGCCGGACAAAGCGCCTCGTTTCCCACAGCTCTTGCCGGGAAGCGTCGCTGTCACCCGTAATGAGATGGGGGCGGCGCGCCGCGCGGCTCCCCCTTATCTCGCGGACGCGCGGACCCCGCTCGGCGCCGATTAAACGCGCCCCGGCCGACCGACCGACACAGTCGTTTCCTGGCCGCGTTGTTATTATTATCATCACCCAGGGCTCCCAATCCCCTCCATTCACCCCGAGAGCTCTAATCTCTTGACCCGGGAGGGGTGGTTGGTTGGTTGGTGGTGGTGGTGGTGGGGGGAGGAGGAGGTTGGGTCTCGCCCCACAGAAGAGTCAGGTCAGCCGCTGTCCACCCCCCTTTTCCACATTGATTAGCACGCCGCTGCTGCCAAGTGAGACTTGGCAGCAGCGGCGGCGGGCTCTCCGCGTGTACCTTTTCTGCGCGCCCCTCCAAGGGGACGGCTGATGACAATCGATAATTGCCTTTCGGAGATTACCAACGCGGCGCGGGCTCCTACCCATGGCTCTTGAAGCAAGTGCGTTGTGCGTGGTGATACAGCCCTAGTAGCGACTTGTGCGCCAGGAATTGCAAATGAGGTCTGTTTGCACGCGCGCGCGCGTGTGTTATTGCACGTTGTCCATGTGCTGGGGAGTGGTGGTGCAGTGGTTAGGGCATTGAGTTACGAACCAGGCGACCCCCGCCAAGCTCGATTGGCGAATGTTATCTAAACCGGTCGTGTGCTTCCCCTAGGTCGACTCGGCCTTTAATGAATAGTGCTTTTTGTAAACATCGGCACGGGGGAGATAAAGACGGCCGGGCATGGTTTTGGCTCTATACCTCTCTTGGGCTCCGTGGCCGGCCTTCCAAGTTGCTTGCTAACAGCCCCTGCCTCAATAGCCAATGTGAGCTACACAGGCGATCTTTATCTGTACATGTGTACGTGTGTTTGTTTTTGTAGACTGAGTGTCTTTGTGGTCGATGTGTGTATCAGTATGATTGTGTCTCTGTGAATCTGTGTATGTGTGTTGCGGTGTGTGTGGACGAGCGGTGGTGTAGCGGTTAGCGCGCCGCGCTACGAACCTGGCGACGCGAGTTCATGTACCATTGACGGCCACCACCCAGTAACAATTATCTGAACCGATCCTGGGTCTCCCCAAGGCCAACTAAGCCTCAAATGAGTACCTGGTGCAGTGTGTAGTAAACATCGCCACTGGGGAGACAAAGGTGGTCGGCCGTGGTGCTAGCCACTTGCCCCCTCGTGTGCCGTGTCGGCCTTCATAAGTGCTCGATAACAGCACTTGTTACTACAGTCTGTTATGGCTATACGGGGGATCTTTATATTCGTTTCAGTAAGCAGTTGTCATCCTATTGAGAGACTGGTCACCACCATGGGCATTTGGATTTTCTTCCGCTGGCTCAGGATCATCGTCAATGGACTTGATCCTCCGCCTCTGCATTTCTCATTTGCACAGGGAGATATTTTTCCACGAGGATTCGACCAGAAGCAGAATTGAGCCTGGATAATTTATTGGATAGATGACCTCCCAAGTACAAAGAGGTTTGTAATAGGACTACAGAGCTAGATGATTGGCAGCAGTTGACAGATGCAGCAAAATGCATTACTCTACTGTGCGTTTATGCCTCCACATCCATGTTCCAAACCTTTCCCAACCCACACTTGCGGGTGTGGTGAAGTATAGTCAACTACCCCCCAACCCACTACCCGCACAGCGTGGGGAGGCCCTCATCCAGCAATGAGTTGACAAGAGGGCCGTTCACGTACATGACTACTTTATAATGCGTATGGAAGTTCACGCGTGAGGATGTGCGTCTGATACGTGGGCCTTGTCACCTCTTACAAGTGACAGGCGTTTGTCAGGCGCACAAGGAGAACACAATACACACACGGTGATCGCAGGCTTCAATAGCCTGGCCCGTCTGTATGCGCGCCGGCGAGACCCGTTTTTATTATAATGACCTCATGATAAGCCGAAATCTGTGTCTAATGATTCAAAGGTTTTCGACAGTTGTGATGCCGAATTATAATATTTCCGCTATTTTGTGTACAGATATGCGGGTGTATGTTTATAGATACAACTGCAGATAGTTCTTATTCTTAGGTTTTTTCGGTAAAGTCACGTAGGTAAAACATCAAGTGATGCAGCTAATTCGGCTGTGACGGTCCCACCTGATGACGGAGACTTGTGTTGCCTCAGAAACGTCGTGATTTTTGTTTTATTTTATTTTATTTTCATTAATTTTGATGTTTTACCTACGTGACTTTACCGAAAAAACCTAAGAATATGATTCCTTGCAGTCACGAAAGCTTCAAATCTAGAATGCAGATAGTTCATGTCATGTGCATGAAGTAAAAATACAGAAATGCGGTTAACGCTGTGTGACTTTGTTTTAAATGTCAAACCCTTTTTGGTAATTTGCCTTTTGCCAAATAAATTCCTGCCACGTTTTAATAGAATCAAAAGCAAAACTCATCACGTTCATCATATATATTGGCTTTCAACAGAAAACATATCAAACAGGCCAACGTTTAGGGAAATGGTCCTCCCTCAGAGTAGAAACATTATGTAGTCTGTTTCTGTTATTATGCGATAGTGGTAATGATGAATGTGGTGAATTGTAAAAAAATTATGTGCTTGTGCACGACTGCCAATGCAGTCCCGGAGTTAATTTACAGTATGCAGTGTGGGAAAATAAAACGACATAGCAATGTTTAACCATGGCTTACTGATGAGTGGTAACAGCACAAATACTGCCCGAGTCTGCTGTAGCTCAATTCTCAGCCAGCTGATACAATGTTGTAAAATGTCCCAGTGACGAGAGCAAATGCAGTGATGACGACATGTGATGTCATATGACCCAGACTGGCCGGAGCAAGGTTATAGGACAATTAATTTTTATTGGTTAACCCTTAGAGGAATAAACATGTTTGGATGGGAACGCAACAGTGTTAACAAACTTCAATGCTCACAACAAAGCCCTTTGTGGCTCCTTGCGTCACAGTTCTAAGACAATCGGCAGATTAATGTTGCCCTCCTCGTTTCCTACTTGGTTCCCATTATAGCTGAATTACTGTTAAGGATGCTATACTTCATCGCTGATAACAGTTTAAAAAAAATGTATCCTGAAAAAGCTTTGCATTTCCGTATTGATGTACGGTATGAGGAACGTTACACAACAATGACTGAACCCTGCACATTTTTACACGACCATGTCTTTTTTCTTGAAGATTTAGATAAACGAAAAATGGATCTTGTATAAATGGTTACTGCTCGTAAACTTGACTTAGCAAAAGTTTATTGAGATAATATTTTCATTTGCAGGGGAGATCTAAAATAAAATGATTCCATTGTTAAATTGCAAGGGATACATTTAAAACTAAATAATATAACAGTGCCAAGCGTAATCAAGAGATAAACCTTGTAAAAGTAGACTATCCGTCGGCGGACTGTAAATAAAACTGTCTCCAAGTTCAAATGAGTGCTGAGTGGTGTTCATCCGCATTGGGGGCCATGATTTAGTCGTGAAAATTCCACATTCCAAAGGTGTGTTCATATTCCGACCACTTATGCATATGTGTAATGACAGTGCAGAGAGATAGTGGGACAGTGTGGCTCCCTGGGACCATGGTTACTAATGGACAAGCTACCAGGACCATGGTTACTAATGGACGAGCTATTAATGAGATGGGAGCCAATGGCGGGGAAGAACAAGTTAATGAGGATTCATAAGCCGGGATCCAATGGCGGGGAAGTGTTACTAATGGACGAGTTCATGAGGATTCATCAGCCGGGATCCAATGGCGGGGAAGGGTGAGAAGGACGTGAGGGGCAGGGCCAGTTGCGGTGAGGAGGATTGAGGCTTAGGGTGTGGCCGGAGTGGGCGAGAATAAATGGCAGCGTGAGCGGAGGCTTGGGGCTGCTTGGTGTGGGGAACTGCCGTCGCCTTCGCCTTGGATCGGGTTGTCTCCATCGTCTGCGAGTCGCCTTAAGATTGGAAGCTATGTTGTCTCAGAAGAAGAGAGTTATATCAATACCCAAGTGTACATAGTCACTCGCAGTTACGTGTTGATTTGTTCTTGGACTTTATTCATAATAAATATACAGAAGACAAGACGGCGTCTCTGAGAGCTACATTACACATGCATAAAAAGGGATGATAGGGGAATTGTACTAGTAACCTTCTGATTGTGAGCTGAGTGCCTCTAACCTCAGTGCCAAATAAGTAGATTACATCTAACAATAGTCCAATGGGTTACAGCTTGGTTAAAGCGGTGTTAAAACGATCAATCAAATTTCCCTATGTATATGCGTCTAACACAAAATAGCAGATGTGATTTAGCAAACATATTTTTTGTTTCATTTCGAGAAACATGTTACATTATTTACTTTTAAACTTTTTTTATCAAGTGCTGCAACATCAATGTGCATTGCTCATTATATCCACAAGCAACGGGTTGTTTGCAGTATCTTGGCCTAAGAAGGACGTGACAATTGTATTGGACATGGGTCTGTTCATTGCAAGTTCCATTGCAATCGAAGTGATTCTCGCAATACGGTCACAGACACCAATACATCTTGCGTGTTGAAGCATATGGACGATATGTACGCATGTATGTTGAATTTCTTTCATACTGTACATAGCCAACCGTGCTAATCGGAGGTTCGATATTCATGCTGCATTTGTCTTTCACCGAGCAAGTTATATCAACGATTCTACACGAAGCTTACATAAAGAGTCCAATCAAGGGTCCATCAATTTCAGTATTTTAAGACGTTTTCTGATCGACGAACACATTGTGGGTTCGGATCCCAGTTTATGGTCAACTTGGCCCATCATTCCTCCAGGGTCGATACAATAGTACCTATTGGTAGGAAGTCAAACAATACTTGTCCTACAGGGAGATTGATAATCGCTGTGAGATTTTTAATAAAAAAAGTTGTTTGGGCAGGACACATTACTCGTGGACAAGACTGCTGTCAGAGTGGCAGCCAAGGGGAGGAATGCACCTGAGGGGACGCTCTCCGCAGAGATTTCGTGATGAAAGGCAGCGCGTGTACATGCAGCTCCCATGAATGGATTTAAACTTCGTAGGACTGTGAGAGATTGACAAGGTTTGGGAATATCTTCATCCAGCAGTGGAGTGATCACGGATGATGATAGGAATGTGACAATTTCATGGCTGGCTTTGTGGCTGCAAGTGGAGATGCGTGCTACGAGAATGCTTGTTTGAGCAAGGGGACACTTTGAGCCATGGGCCACCACCACCGTCGCCACCACCACTACCACCGCCACCACCACCCAACAAGGATGTTGCGCACATGTTTGTGCGACAAACATTGGTTGGGTCCCACGAGAGCAATCTACATACGTCCAAAATTCAATTAGGTGGCTAAACCTTCTACGATTTCCTGCAAAAGTTCCACGAGCTAAAATGTACTCAATAGAATTCATCTGTCTGCAGCACCCGGCGTTTTTCTATTGCCGTTTTATTCCCCAGACCGATCCTTTCGGGGCTCAGGTCGCCAATCTAAATAGGGACATAATGCTCAGGGCCCCCGCTGTTCACACCACCATTATGGACGGCTGTCGCGAGGCCATTCTGCCCAAGCTCAGGGTCAGTGCGGCCGCCCAGGGCTCGTTCCGCTCTGATGCCGCCCCATTCTCCTCCGCCTGGGATGACGCTGGGAAGGCTGAATGCTCATGAAACTGGCTGTCTGTGCCTCACCATTATGGGGCTGTATCCTGTGCTAAGGGTTTTTTTTTCTGGCCGCTGATGCTGCATCGGCATATTTTTGAGTTAACGTACACAAAATAATGGACTCCAAGTGGAAAAGGTGTACAGCTCCCAGGAATATAAAATATACTTTGCCACGTATACCATGTTCTGCTTATTATAGATCAGCCAATCATCCTCGGTGCTTGATAAAATCAGTATTTGTGAGACATTATGTACAGATTGGTCTCTGAAATGTAAATGTGGAAATTCTGCTTTTTCTATAAATGTGTGCATCATTGTGTCAAATAAATTAATAACGATAGTCTGTCTTGTACTATATCAGAACATCGCACGGTATATGTGGCCATCTCCTATGTCGGTTCAAAGTTCATTTCTGAATGTGACTCCGGTCTCCGATCTCAAGCCACGGACAACCTATAGTCAGTCAATTTCCGTCTTCAATCATTCGCCAGCAGGATTTCAGGCATTTACCAGGCTACTGTTCCACTCACCAATCTCGACTTGCTGATCAGCTTCTCACCAAGCGACAATGAAGAAGATAATCGAGTTGTGTTGCAGTTCAGAAGCAGTGGTGTTCAACACACTGCCCCCCGCCAGTCCCCGACAATCCGGTTTGATTCCTGACCATGCACAACACCATGAGCACGTGGTATCTGAACCTGTACTCAACCTGCTCTCGGTCAATTCAACCTAAACATTTATAACAGGAGTGGGGAGACAAGGCAGAATAGTGTACATTGTAAAGTAGTTTCCATGTGTGCTGTGCTGGTCATAATAGATGTTCACGAACAGCACTTGCCCCAAGCCTCGAGTAGTCTAATGGCCAAAGCATAAATCGTTACGTATGTATGTTGAACTTGTTTCGCACGGTACGTAGCCAACCGTCATAACTTTAATCATACCGATTTATTTACGTGGCTAATAAGAGTTAATTATTGAATAACCCACTCATGTGAAACGATTATCACGTAATTCACCGTACTTGGTCATATACAGAAATGTGAGCCTCTAACGTTATGCCAACTTCGGTGGTACCAACAAATAAAATATCTGGTCCTGGTGCATGGACTATCGGGTTAAAATGGGGTTTACTATTACTGAATGAACGAATTAAGACAAAATATTTTGACATAAACCCATATTCTTAAAATGCTTAGAATACCTGCTGTCCAAAATATGCGTTAAAAAAAATATTTGCCCAAAATGTTACATCCATGTCTTTTTTTTTACTATCAGCATAAATGCAAAATGTATGAGCCGCCGAATGATGATCATGCATAATACAGGTATCACTTCATAATTGCAATTAATTTTCATTGCAAAGGAATATTACCATACTAATATAAATTCGTGTTTAAATAACATAATTTGTAAATATCTCCTCCATGTCACCACACCTGCTAACGCAACAAATTACTGGCAATGACCCCAAGCAAACAATGGAACCAATTCAATGTGCGTTGTCCTAAAACCGAACGCATTTTGCAAAACAAATTTACGCAATTTATATGAAAATTTCCGACCTCGTCCAAATAATGCCAATTTTGGTAGCCAATTCTCATTTAAAATTCTGGTATGAATGAGATTATGTGGGTTTTTTTTATAAACGTAAATAGGCTCTGGTGTTTTAATATATTTTATTGCACGTGTTGTCATGGTTTATCCACTGCTGGATGAAGGCTTTAAGTCAACAATGTAATAATCCATTAAAAAAACAATGCAATAATCCACCTTGCACCGCTAAATGAACGGATTTAATTGCTCAGTCTCTTCGGAGGACATCTGCTGGGATGCATTCCATTTTCTTGGCTCAAAAAAGTGAAAGTGATATCATCAAAATTTACATTTAGGCAGTGCTCATCTCCTGTTTAAATGCATGAACCAGGAGTGGAAATGCCACGTTACTATGGCAAGGGGAAAGTGTCTCCATAGGCCAACTACTTTTGATTTCCCACAAAGTGGTGCTGATTTTGACCCCAGAGAGCCAACCACCAACCAAGATTTGAATTCCCAACCTTCGGTCATGATCCCTCCTAGCGACGTGTGATGCCCAAACCCACTTTGCTTCAAACATTGGATGATGAATTCACTTGCGCGTGTTCTCTAATTCGTGAGCTCTTTATGCCTCTCAGTGTAATTCTAAGCGGGCATCTCTCCATGCACCTTTGTGCACTATTCAGCTTTTCTTGTAGATTTTCGTTCGTCACCGACAATAGCAAATAGTACATGTCGAGTAAAGTGTTTTTAGGTGCGTTGGTATGTTCATTTTAAAGCCATTTAACCTGATCCCTTAGCATAAAGCAACAAGTTATATCCATCCTTTGGGATATGGCCAAGCAATGTTGTGCCAACTTCCTTGTCAATAACCCTCCACCATCCGACTAGATTTGTCACGTTGACAAATATATCGTTGTATAAAAAAAATAAACTACAATTTATAACGCGCGCATATTTTTGCGCATCGGGCGCAACGTTCAATCGAAAAACACGGACGCGCGGAGTCAAGAGCTCAAAGTCCCTCGCATGCCAACACGAACGAGTGAGAGCCTGTACGGGTGAGAGAGCCTTGAGTTGCTGCTTGACGATGGATGACGATTTGGGATGCCGCCGCCTCTGTGCAAGTACATGGGAGAGAGTGCAACGACGGAGCAACGCCGCTCAGCCAGGATAGTCGGTCCTGGTTCTGGTTGTTAGACGTTCTCCGCAGGGTTTTGCGGCTGTTTGCTGCGGTCAGTGGAGTGACCATGATGGAGGAGGTATAGCGCAAGACCTTGTGATTACGGCTCGATGACACAGGATGGCGATTTTACACTGGATCATGAATTTTATGAAGAGGCAGTGGATTTTTTTTTAGCTAAGCCTTGAAAGCTAGAAAGTCACATTTAATGTATCTATGTTGAGCTTTTTTCGCACTGTTCGTAGCCAACCGTGCTAATCGGAGGTGCGGGGGAAGGACACCAAACGAAGCACAAATAGCATTTAATGGCAAAGCGGGTTGTTTTTGAACCGCTTAAGTTTGTTGAGGTGTTTTTTCTGATGTCTCAGCAAGGATGATGCCGCAAGCCAGAGTACACTTGCTCTGGCTGCAGTCAACGTTGGGCGGGATGTGCTACAAGGAGGGCCTTGAGATGGTGTTGAGGACGAGATGATGCCAAGGATTTTCAGATGATTTCGGAGACCGATGCTGGAGCCAGCGCTCAGTATTTTGTGAGCGAGTGACACCCTGGTGATCCGCTGCCTGGTGCCTAAGCACCTCCGATTTCCCCGCACCGCCGAATACCACGGTTGGCTCCGGTGCGAAATAAGTTCAGCATACATAGTTTAACTCGTAGGCTTTCGCGACCAATACATACATAGGACATGGGTTACGGATGTATCTGAGTTGAACAGGAGGTGATTTTACCAATAATTTGAGGTGCAATTTACGAGATTGGGTGGGCCGTGAGTGGAGGTTATAGTGGAATACGCGTTTGAAGAGGAGGGTAAATTACACGAAATTTGGCATGACTACTATGGGGCCGTCCATAAATGACGTCACGCGATTTTGGCCGATTTTTGACCCCCCTCCCCCCCTCGTCACACGGCGTCACAAATAGTCAGACCCCCTCAAATATCACGTCACAAAGCTCTGCCCCCCCCCCACTCCAACCATATTTCTATGCTTCAAATAACTTTAAACTATTGTCATTGTAGTGCGTATTTAATGTGGCGCTGCACTCTGATGTTGTAGGAGAAAACATTTATTACAAAGGAGGCGTTGGAAAGCTGAAATTTAGCATAAAATTCACTAGAAAATATTCAGCGTCTAACTAAAACTACAGATGTTCAGAATATTAGATTGAAATTCTCTTATAATTATAAAATATTAAAAGTAATTATAACTATGAAAAAATACTTGAAACTTTGTAGTAGAACGAAGCAAAATGGAGAGTACAATTTTAACAATCACATATTCATACCACAGAATGAAAAGCCTTGGTAGAATCATTAAAATCAAAATGTTTAATAACAATAATTCAAAACATTTACAAAATGTATGCTTCTCCACTATCCCATGGAGAAGCAAAATGCTCTTTCATGGAATAAATAAAAGGTGACCTTAGTAAATTTAAATAATCAAATAGTAAATAATGAAAATTAATCAAAATCAGTGTTGTTATAACAATTGTATTGTTTATATTTATTTAAGGTTGCGCATTTTGATGTGACGTCATATTTTTCAAACCCTCCCCCCCTCTCGTCACACATCGTCACAAATGTCTGACCCCCTCCCCCCCCCTAGGTGTGTGACGTAATTTATGGACGGCCCCTATGTTTAGGTTTCTATTTTGGCACGGGCAAAACTCACGGTGACCTGGTTACACCAAAATAAACCTAAACCCTCACCCCAAAAAACTAATACGGCTCATAAGATCGGCTACCCTACGTTTTATTTTAGTTGAACCGATTTGTAATCTGATTGCGTTGATTCCCACATGGTCGATTCGATGCACGCATGGTGAGCATAACGAATCGACTTGTTTAGATGTTGAATCGAATCGATTGGGATAGAGGCGGAGCATTGTGGGCGGGGTAAGGGGAGGGGGTTTGGGGATAAAGGGCGTGGTCTAGACTAAGGGGCGGGGTGATAGTGCAGAGGTGGGGGTAGAGGGTGGGAACAACCCATTGATGGGCGTGGGGCAAGCGGCGGGGTGGGGCGATGAAAGGAGTAGGAGGAGCTAATGCTGGAGGAGGCGGGGCTTGAGAATAGTTGGGGCGGGCTTAGATTGAGGGGCGGGGCTCCTGCTCCGGCGACCGGCTCTACCCACAATGCTCTGCACCCCCCCACTTCGCATGTAGCCTCGCCGCCATCTTCTCCACAACCGTCGTATACAAGTAAATTTTACTTAGTTACCAGAGATACCTAGGCGACAGTATTCGCTTCGGCTGCTCGTGTTTTTCTTTTTTTACTTAGAATGCCATGCGACACAATTTGTCGTCGAACACAGCCCGCGGCCCATTAGGTTGGGCCTACCCCGTTGGGCCCGCACCCCTTCACTCCTGGCCGCTCCTGCCGGCTCGGGCTCCGCAATCCCCGCGGTGCTTCTAGGCGAACACGAGGGCTCGGCCTAGCTCTGTGGCCTGCGTGAACAGCGACCGCGCGGCGACTTAGAACGAAACTGGGCGAGGTAATTGAACTTGTTTAAAAAATGAAACACTTGGCTTCACAAAAGGGGCTTTTACGGTATTAATTTTAGATGGCACGTTTATGTGAACAGCTGGGGAGGTGCTTGGAAGGAATGTTGCCATTGTCTAGCGAGACTGGCCCTGCCAGGTGTTTGCAATAATAACGTGCTATTGTTTTAGAATGTTGCAGTGTTTTATTTGAATATATTCCTAACTTATAAACCTGCACATATCCTTAAATCCCCTGGTGGATTTTGGTTGTGGGACTTTACGCTGACACACGGTGTGATAAACGCGGGAGCATTGAAGTACTGAGCAACATTGTATTTTGGTGCACTTCCCTCCGGCCCACCACGTAACCATGCGAGCCCTTTGACACATTGTTTGCGCGTCCGAGTCTCCTAGGTTCAATTCTGCTTGGCTTACGAAAAGTGACGAGGCCGGGCACATCCCGGTTTATTTGGCCAAAGGGCCAACATTAAGGCGTTACAAAAAAAATGATACAATGCATACTATTTAAAAGTATTGAGGTGTTACTATTTCAGTGCTACATTGTAGGATTGGCACCAGACGTGATCATGCGCTTGCTGTTTAAGCACCAAATACTGTATGCACATTTTTATTTTTCCGTCAACCACCCCTTGCCATGGGAACGTAGAATTATTCGCCAACAGCTCATGGCCTTCCAAGAGGTTAGATAGGTGACACCCCCATTTATTGCCTTTTTGAGTAGAGAGACACATTGGCAGAGTGGCTATGAAGACGCACTTGTGGTTAATTGGTAGTCCCATACTGTAGGCATTTTGAATGAAATGTCTTGCCCTCAATGCATCTGCACTGTATTCACGTAAAACGGTTTGAAATACAGTAATATCGTAAAATAACATGTCAGCATCGCTATTTTCTACACCTCGCGGTGAGGCTATAGGACAGCTACTGGTGCCCGTATCTTGGCCCACCCCTCAACTAATTTCTGCCATCTGTCACGGGGGCTTCTTCATTGTTTTGTTCTCTCCAGCACTCGAGTGGATTTTTTTTTATTTCCTGTTTCTAGCTCTAGCAATAGCAATTATAGAACATCACATTACACATGTAGCCTTACTTAAACCGTGATGTTTTGTCACCTGCTTATTCAGCTCTCCAATTGCTGCCCAGATTGTTAACACAGCCACATCGTCTATTGAAACTTAGTTTCAGGAGATCCTTGTCGTCCTGTTGCAATCAGAAACCAATATGCCAGACTCCTACAACTAAGTTTCAAGCCACTGGACTAGAAAATGTTAACATAAATGTTCCCAGTGCTTTCAGGGCTTTTGAATACATGAGCAAACGTCTATATTTTCACCGTTTTGTTTAAAAGCAGTCATATCATGTTTCCATGGTTTTAATGCAGTGTAGATTATTTATAAACAGATTAGTGTGATTAAGCGTACGATTCTTTGGTCATTATTTCCTATTTACAGTTCTCCATTACTGTATGATTCCAAAGTAACTTGGTTGTTGTGTTGCATGCTTATAATCCACACTTTCAAGGTAGGGTAGGCTAATTATCCAAATAGCCACATATAACAATAACATTATTCCTCCAGGGCTATAACGTGGTTAGTGAATGGTATTAGACTTTCCTGCACATTTTTGGTTGTATGGGTTTTTTTGTGACCTCCAGCTTTCTCCATAAATGAAAGTAACCACGAAGAATGTAGCCAGAAAATAATATTAAGCGAATTACTCCCAATAAAGGACATTATTTTTTGCCTTCAATTCATACTTGAAAGTGTCTACCTGCTCATGAGTAATGGACCATTGCTCACTTAAGATGGCAATCCTGAGCCAGTCATCTAAATTCCAGTTCTGGGCAGAGATCAATATATTCCGAGGACATAACCAATTTGCCAAACCAAGTACTAGTACTCATTCGCCTAGTACCAAATCAACCTGAATAAAACCGATTTTCAGATTTCATACTTGGAATAGTACTTGAAAGCGAGACCGCCTTGGAATACCAGGTGTTGTATGCTTGGGCTGCGAGGAGTTGAAAGTACAATGGATTTTGATTCTATCTTCCTGAACTTGGAATGTTAAACATCACAATGCAGAACCATCATGAAAGTCTACAGACTGATGATCTCTGGCTTTTTATCAGTTTGTTGCGATAAGGCCTCAACACGCTTTGTTGGTTATGTTTTTTTTATTATTATACTCTGCACTTCTTTGCACATGTTCAGTGGCAAAATGCAGGGCATTTGTATTCTAATTAGATCAATTACAAAGGGTCGATGGTTTAAATCGACCAGACAGTTTGCAACTTTGCAATTGAGTAAAAATTTCTACCTGACAAGTTGACATGACTAAAGTACCACATGTGTCAGTTGTTTGAAATTATTTCTTTAACCCCGTGTTTCAGGGATGTCGGCTGAAGACTTTGAATTGGAGAAGCCTGGTTCGCAACGCCTGCGTAGGAGGCGGGCAACCGATGACTGGGATAGGTGAGTGTCTTTGAGGACTGCCAATGGGTTAGAGCTCCAGCTGTGAGTTTATTATGCTGGGTGCATGGTGACAATTGGAAAGTTTTGGTTATTGCGCTGAACTGTAGACACAGCAGTTTGGGTTGGAAATAAAACAATGATTTTTTTCACTTTGGTTTGTTTTAGCATGTCTACTTTTGACTATCATAACATATGTGGCATGCGATGTTTTGAAGGCTAATAGTCTGCGTTGTGTTTTCAGTGATGAACTATTGAGCGATGAAGAGACATTTAATACTAATGTGAGTACCCGTTAATCGAATAAACAACCCAAAAAGCGCACACACCTTCTGTCTTACATACATTTACCTTGGCTATGTATTCTACTTTGTTAGACACCAGATTGCAGCTTTGTTCAAGAGAAAAAAAAAATAGCATTACAGGTAGTCCCTGCTTTTATGACAATCTGTTCCTGGAAACCCCGTCGTAAATCGGACTCTATTTTCCCATAGATAGTATGAATGGTTAAAACATCACTTTCCGGTGTGTTTTTCCTTTTATCAGCCATATTTAACAGGGTTTAATAGGTAAAAATCCAAGTCGCATCGGAAAAATGTGTTTGGAATCATGTCAAAAGATGCATTGTAAATCAAGTTTATACGTTGTAAGAGGATTCATAGTGTAATTTAAATGTCATATATGTGGATTGTTATAAACTGAAGACCTGAAATAAGACTTGATTTCTTAAAAATATACATAGAGATACAATACTTTTTTATGTTTCTCTCTTCATAGAAACCGCATTACATGTGGTACATGGAATGTTTGCCCACATAATTTCGAGTGTATTCTGTATGAACGCAAAGTCACATCCTATCTCCGCGTTGAATGAAGAATAATTTCGTAAATGCACAATTTTCACAAAACGCCATCTCGTATGTTTTTTGTTTCAGGGCCCGGCAGGATTACTGGGAAGTAATGATGAGGAGCTCAATGAAGACCTGCTGCTGGAGAGTGATGAAGATGCTGAGTTCAAGGGGTGAGTCGTTTTCACCACCTTAAAATCATTTAATGCTGTGTTGTTCATTCATGTACTCTTGGTATTTCTGTGGTGTTCATTTTTACTGCAGTGTTATTATTGTGCTGGTCTTGGTCACTTTCAAGTAAAGAGTTTTTCTGATGAATTGAGCATGGAACAGTGTTCTTTGTCGGTGCTGTTAAATTGGTGGACATTACACTTCACTATGGCAGTGGCGATCTCTCTTTTGGATAATCACTTAATCAGAATTAAGAGTTACATTCTAATGTTAGGCTGAATGACAATGGTTTTAGTTTTTGTTGGGTAGAAGATTCATGTCTTGCAGACACTCGACAGCATGTAAAGTAGGAGACGTTGAGAGCACTTGTGCAATATTTGAACAGGTTGTTGATCTTTTCATGGAAATAACTAGGTCTCAATATAAAAATATTTGATTCGTCAGTTCAGATTATATGAGAGTTACAAACAGCATTGAATGTGACCAGAAGTTAATTTAGATTACACCAAAGATATTCGATTGGTATATCTTAACAAGTGTTAATTAACTCCTTTAAAGTTCCTTGAAATAAATTAACACTGATCAATTATGCTTCATTATGCCAATAGAAGGCATACATTGCGATGCTAATCTCTCACAATACAAGGGCTGCCACCTCCATAGCTTCGTCGTCGTGGAGATAGCTCAGCTCTCCGATCTTACATTTACATGCAAATTTCATCTAACCCCGCCCACTTCGCTTATGACCCTTGAGCTACACCCATCTCAAACCTTTATAACATCCTGCCTCAGCAGCTCTCCCGCTATATTTGTTCACCTTGTGTTGCGATCGAAACGTCGTGATATTTTTTAAATTTTTCTATCTAAGTGGCTTTACCGAAAGACCCAAAGAATATGAATATTAAAAAAAAGTATCAAATCCCAAACAATGCAGATTTATTGGTTGAGGATAATTTTTTATTTAAACCTAGCCACAACATTTTATGAAAATAGCTGAACCTTGTTTTTTTTGTAGATAAACCAGACACCCAGAGAAAACTCTGGATATGCCGGCAACATACCGCTTTTGCCTTCTGTAGGCCATATGAAATCCTCTATGCATGATTATGTAAGCATAGTCACTCCCGACCCTGCTTCCTTAGTGGTGCATTACAGGGAAATATGACATTTAACTATCTTAAATGTACCCTTGGAGGTCATGGGTGCCTTCCAAAATCCTGAGATTAACATTTACAGACTTTGTTTCTCATCGGGCTGTCACTCTTAATACAATACTGTAATCCTGTATTGCTTATCACAAGATGACTTCTTTCAATGAGGATTTTCACATAATGTTAAATTTGTTCTGCATAATCTCATTATAAAGATTACATTGGGGGATTATATCACTAATTTTTTTTATTTTATAACGTGCCTCCTTTTCATAGCAGAAAATCCTCGTACTATAGAAAAACATTAAATGACACCACATGCAGTTCTGACATGTTTGTTGTAGGAGCTGTGAATGTCCCTTTACCAGGCAGTATTTCTTAAAAATTTAGTTCTTTTTTCCGTATTTAAATTAATTAGAGGCAGATTATATTGGAGATGAACTTTGTACAGTGTGTGGCCTTTCACCTCGGTAAGAATGTGCCTTTTGGTGGTGCATGGCACAGGAGGTAAGGGTGTGGCAAACTTGGAGGATGCAATGGATAAGGGAGATGAGTTATGCATGGCCTGTAACCTTTTACCTTGGTCAAAACATAGTAGTGACTGATGATAAGTGGTGTGCAGCCGAGCAGGTTCAGTATGGCCTTGTGTATGTCGCTCATGCAGTTGCTTAATTAGGCACTCTTGTTTAGAAAAACAAAATAAAATGTTTGGTGGATGTGGAGGCTGACATGAATGTTTGGATAAGGAGGTTGCTATGTTGGGTAGGAAGGTGATTATGGCGAGTCTTTTGAGTGGTCTGTTTATGAAAGGATTCTGGTGATGATCATGTAAGTGTTTCTTGCTTAACCAACAAATGTCTCTAAATTGAAATTGTTCTTACATCATGCGTTTCGCTTTTTATCTAATTCCAGATTTTTTTATGTTTATGTCATGGCAGGCAATATGCATTGATGATACTTCTTAACATTGCTATATTGCTTTTAATTATCAAATAAACATTTACAGAACCACTCTTTCCTGATCTCACTTGCCTCTTTAATCTTGTCATTTTTATCTATCTGCTCAACAATTGCCCAGGGTTTATATACTCTGAGGTTTTCCAATTGTATCCCTCCAACAATATTTTAATTTGCCCACTGAACTGGCACATAACTTAACATTTTTCGTTTATATTTAGCCCAACTGGGCAGCCTTCTTAAGTAATTCGTTTTTTTAATATAATACATTTCTATTGTTTTTTATAAGACTGTCAACAGGTGGTTAATACTTTTTCCATTTATATTTCTTTGCTATACAATTTTTAATGCACTGGATGAATTTGGCTACTTTCCCCATCCACCTTGTGGAGTAGATGCATTAACATGTGCAGCATTCTTGACAGCAATGGCCTCACTGAAGCTCAGCTTTGTGTTGAACACCAACAGAGAGACACTCACCTTAGAGACTAGTGTAAAATAACAGCTATTTGGTTTTTTGTTTGTATAAAAAAGCCTCTGGAAGCTATTGATTGAGAGGAGAGCCTTTGCTGTTATGGGGAATGTTCAGCAGACTGCAAATAGTTAAATCTTGATATGGAATTTTCGTGACTGCAGGAATCCATACTCTTTGGTTCTTTTGGTAAGTCACGTAGGTAGAAAAATAAATAATAAATGACGACGTTTCCATCGCAGCACAAGCAATCATCATGGGGAAAGATACAGCAGTAGAACTGCTGAACAGGAAAGGGCTGCTGCAGCAAGAGGTTATATATAGGTTTGAGGTGGGTGTCACCCAAGGGTAAGTAGGTGGGGTCAGATATGGAAAGGAGTCCCGTCACCGCACGCACAACAGCTGCGTTAAAGGTAGAGATTGGTATGTTAATGTTAACGAGTATAAAGGGAAATGAGCCCGTCGCCGCAATGCACAGCAGCTGCGTTAAAGGGAGAGATTGGCATGTTAATGTAAACCGAGTTTAATGGAAAATGAGCCCTGTAGTCGCACACGAGTAACGTCGCCGCACGCACGCACAGCTGCTGCGTTAATGGGAGAGATTGGCATGTCAATGTAAACGAGTTTAATGGGAAGATAGCATGTCTGTGTCAGAGGACAGGGCATAGCACCACCTCGTGGGCAACACAAGCAGCGGCGTTGGCTGCTGCACAGTTATAGGCCAGCGTATCAACGCAAGAGAAACACCGTAACTGTGGCTGTGCAAGTGAGACATACAGCCTATTAAACAGCGAGAGTTACCGTTACATCGAGGCAAAAGGGAGCAGCGGTGGCTATGTTAGTGAGCCCTTAATCTGTTACTGTAAAGACATTTAACAAGGTGATATAATTCAGTCGGAAATAATTGCTAAACAACGGCAGGAAGAATGGAAACATCACAGCAAGTTATGGCTTTACCTGGTTAATAACATCCTTCCAATGATTGCTCAGTTTGTAACCATCTTCTCGTTTGAAATTGTCTTTATTTTTCTGGATGGGTTCATGGACAAACCTTTGATGGATGCCCGAAGGTTTGCAGAGTACCTTGGTCTCAGAAAAAACAATATCGTGTGAACCCACCGTGTTAAAAGAGTGATCAGCCACGGCAGAGGTATTGGTTCTGCCGTGTTTCAAATCTGCCTTATGTGTGGTTTGAATATCCAGTCATCTTGGGGGCTTGCTGTACGTGCTCCAGCTCACTGGTTAGGTGTTGCTGGTCGGAGATGCAACATGCCCTATGGTGTAGTGTTTGATAAGGGATTCTAGATTTGAAGCTTTCGTGACTGCAAGGAATCATCTTCTTAGGTTTTTTCGGTAAAGTCACGTAGAAAGTAAAATAAAATAAAAACAAAAATCACGACGTTTCGGAGGCAACACAAGTCTCCGTCATCAGGTGGGACCGTCACAGCCAGATTAGCTGTATCAAGTGAGGCAATGATTCAAGATGTAATCCCTTAAAAGCGAGTTGAGGGGGGAGGGAGAGGGAGGGGGGAGCTCATCAGACTATGGTAGCCAATGAAAGGAACGTATCGGGAGGGAGGGGGGGCGAGGCCAAAAGGGTGGGCGATGGACGTGGAAGCGCTTGTGCGCAAGCGGCCAATTACTGCACACGCCAACACAATGGAGCGATTGTGCGCAAGCGGCCAGCCACTGCACCCGCCAACACAATGGGCAGAGAGGAGGAGGGGAGGTCTAATACACATGATAGACAAAAGAACGAAAATGATGATGGGTACAAACTTATGGGGAGCTCATCAGACTATGGTAGCCAATGAATGGAACGTATCGGGAGGGAGGGGGGGGGCGGGGGGGGGGCGAGGCCAAAAGGGTGGGCGACGGACGTGGAAGCGCTTGTGCGCAAGCGGCCAATTACTGCACACGCCAACACAATGGAGAGAGAGGGGGAGGGGGGGTCTGATACACATGATAGACAAAAGAACGAAAATGCCCATGTTTCTACCAATGCTGGCTGAACAATGAAGAGAGTACTGTTAAAATAACTGGGGATGTTAACACTCGGTAAAGTACAGTAAAATAGTGCCTGTCAGATAAGATGGTCCAAAAAATTTGTGATTAAGTCTTTTGATAAGGGAGTTCTTCTGGGCTGGATGGTGGTGGGAATCAGGCTTTAGATAGGAATCCGTGTGGGTTGCTGTTTGATCGGTTCGATTAGGGAAGTCGAATTGGTGATGATATTGTTGGTTTTTGTGGCCAGGCGGATGGTAGGATCTCTGTTGATTTTGGTATAACTGCCATCATTAAGAAGGTCCTGAATTTTGTTGTTGTGTGGTTTTATCCATGATGAGTGGCATTGCCCTTGTCGGCTGAGAGGATAACAATATCATCTCTTTTTTAGTTGAGCGAGTTCAAACCGCTCGTCCTTACTAATGTTACTGATGTTTTTTTTAGCGTTTTTGAGGATAGCAGCGATTTCAGATCTTGCCACGTCTGCCGGGATGTGCCCCAAACCTTTGAGGGCTATGTCGACCTGGGCAATGATATCATCCACTGGGATGTGTTTTGGGGTGACGTGTTTAGGGGTGACAGCGAAATTCAACACCTAGCCAGTGAGTTGGAGCACGTACACCAAGCCCTCAAGATGAATGGATATTTATACCGCACAATCCGCAAAGCTGTATCCCCAACCATGGGGAGAGAACCATCTGAGGACCCAATCAAAACCATCACCTTGCCATACATAGCAGGTGTTACCAAAAAGATATATAAACACAGACAGTTTCAACAGAGAAGATGGATACAAACTGAGCAATCATTGGAAGGATGTTATTAACCAGGTAAAGTCATAACTTGCTGTGATGTTTCCATCCTTCCTGCCATTGTTTAGCAGTTATTTCCGACTGAATTACATCACCTTGTTAAATGTCTTTACATTAACAGATTAAGGGCTCACTAACATAGCCACCGCTGCTCCCTTTTGCCTCGATGTAACGGTAGCTCTCGCTGTTTAATAGGCTGAATGTCTCACTGGCACAGCCACAGTTACGGTGGTTTTCTTGCGTTGATACGCTGGCCTATCACTGCAGCAGCCAACGTAGCTGCTTGTGTTGCCCACGAGGTGGCGCTATGCCCGGTCCTCTGACACAGACATGCTATCTTCCCATTCAACTAATTTACATTGACATGCCAATATCTCCCTTTAACGCACCTGTTGTGCGTGCGGCGACGGGACTCCTTTCCATCTCTGACCTCGCCTACTTACCCTAGGGTGACATCCACCTCAAACCTATATATAACCTCTTGTTGCAGCAGCCCTTTCCTGTTCAGCAGTTCTACTGCTGTATCTTTCCACCTCATGACGATTGTGTTGAGATTGAAACGACGAGATTTATTATTTATTTTTCTACCTACATTACTTTACCGAAAGAATCAAAGAGTATGCAAATAGTTCCATAATTTTAACATTACACTTAAATCACAGTTACAAATAATTAAGACAGTGCTCACATCCTCACCAGCAGACCATGTGATTCATGCATGCAGAAGGACAGCAGAATGCCGTATGTCAACACGCATAACTTAATTAAGTGTAAATAGTGTTCCGTGGATAATTTTTGGGTGTCTTAAAAATGTGTATTTTCGTTAATTTTTTTGGATCTTATTTCTCTTTGTTTTATTCATTTTTGTGTCACCTTTCTAACTTAGCCTGAATTCTGGCTTACTAGAGTCCAGCTTTCTTGTTGCACACCAAACCCCTTCTCCGCCGCTTTACAAACTTGATTTGCGCTTTGTTAAGATAAATAGCCTTTGGTACTCAGGTTTATCTTTCATTGAATAAGCAATACGGTTTCGACTTTTGACGAAGTTTCCAAGTACAGGCAGCCCATGGCCCAGGCACGACCGCACGTTTCTGCTCATCACTATCAGCGGTTTAAAGCGTTTGTTCTGCGCATGTGTGGTGAAGTAAGTGAGAAGGTGAGGAGTTAGTGTAAATCAACTTTTACTTGCGAGCATGAACATGCATGCATACAATGATACCAATTTTACCTCTTGTATGCTTGCAACATACTATGGGTTGTCAAAGATATGAAAACATATATTTCTTATGGTTGTCTCTTGATGGGTCTTCTTAACCTGTTTTGGATAACTTTTGTGTCTGAACTGCGAGCTTGTTGTGAAAACTACAATTAAATGTGGTAAATCTCCACTAATGTTCGATGTTGGTTGAGAAGTTATAGGTAATAGCATTCACGGGTAAGATAAGTAGTCCTTAGATCGTTTGAAATTATCTGTTGGCTTTGGCATGAATGTAAATGAAGTATTTTACGTAAAATTTCTTAATTAGTGATTACTTCTAGTACTATATAGCTTTTTGCCAAAAGTTTTGCTCGCAATTGGAAATTTGAAAATTTTAACCTTGAATGGGAATTGATTTGGCCTAATTTCTCTGGGGTTGAAAAAGGGATTAACATATTGCTTTTCACACTTTAAAAATTGCAGTTAATTCTGATTAAAGTCCTGAACCAGAACAGGAAGCCACCTATATATTGTGGTTCATCCAATGAATGAATTGTTCATTTCAGTATGTAAGTCAGTTTTGGTCAACAGTCAGCTCTGATGCAAGAGAGATGTATAGGAAGACAATACTAGAAACCCACCCATGCTTAGAAGAGTGGATCCAAATTAAAAGTGATTTTCTAAAACTTGTTTTAAACTAGAGAAGTACCGTATTTTCCCCGCATATAACCTGCGGGGTATACCACTTTTTAGAAACAAAATAAGACCCTGCGGGGTATGTGGAGGTGTGGGCTATCTCACCAATATTTTACACGTGTGACATGTCATAACTAGGACTATCCACTATGCAACACTTACCTTTGACTAAAGCACTGCTGAATAAACCACTCACTAAAATTGCACGTGTTATCACGTTTTAAGTTATTCAAATTGTTTGTACAATTAAACGACAATGTTTGAAGTGGGCACACTTTGTTTACCAGCGACGGGAGAGCTAGGGGGAGAGAGGTGGGGGGTTGGGGGGGAGGCAATGGCATTACCGTAGTGCCGCTTTTGTCTGAGCAGTGCGCTATCTACCAGTGTTAAAACTGTACAGGGGTAACTACCGGTCATATGATGAGGTCGAATGCTGATAAGCATAACAGTACGCTTACTTATCTACCAGTTATGTGTTACTTATTTATTGGATATTTACTTTTGTTACTTATTTGCTGTTTTAAGTTCACTCGTTTCCGGTTAGTTTGTTTTCTTTGTGCACGTTATGATTTTAATGTTAACAATTGATAGTGGAATGTATTACAAATGTAAACTTCGTATTAATATGATGGAATTAACTACGTTAAAGATATGAATGCATGCGGGGGTATATGGAGGTGTGGGCTATCTGAAATTTGTTTTACACAAAACGCTATTTTTGCGGGGTATATGCATCTGCGGGTTATATGCATATGCGGGAAAATTCGGTAGGTAGGTTATACAAATGGAAGGGATGTTAAGGCACAAAAGGGGGACATCCTTTTGAGGTGTGGGATCATTAAACATAGCCATAATTCACCAATTGTGTAATAATGGTCACAAAAATGAAACTAAATGTGATCAATTTAAGAGTAGTTGCCAATTCGTTTATGCTGAGGGCATAATGACAAAGTATCAGTATAAAACATTTACCCCAGTGTGGACTGCGTACAAATCAGCTTTCCACAAAGGAAGGCATCTTGGGTGTCAAGCCATATTTACAACACCCATAGCTTTGTATCTGGAGGCATTTAACATCCCAATGTCTTTGAAAGGATTGGCAGGATAAATAATACGGATGCTTTATTGCGGTACGCATTTTCATAGAAGTGTGTGCCAGAGCAGTACTGGCATGTAAATTGTGCCAGAACATGCAGAACCAGGTCCATCTTTTAGATAAAGTGAAACATAAACATTTAAGTCATGGAAGGTCAAAGTTATCATGTTTTGCAATGTTTTTACTTTTAACCATGTACAGTGGCATTTCCCTCCACAATGTATGTCTGGGGACTACCATTTATTTTCGTACTGAGTGAAAACATATTTATCTGAAATAAGAAAAATTCCAAGATGATATAACAACTCTTTGTACATTACCTGTCACACTGGTTGTCACCTGTGTTAAACTTATGAACCATTTTCACCAACTCACTATATTAGAATCAAAATTGGTCCAGAGTTAGGCAGGCTGTCTGGGTGGCCTCCACTTGTAAACATTTGTTTGAAAGAGGATATAAAATTTGTTTGTCACTAAATTGTACATATTACAGGTCTGAGTGTTATATAATTTTCATGTGTGGCCCAAGTGTTGATGATAAGGCCAAATGAAAGAACTTCATCAGTAGTAGTTCATAAGTACTTGTGTGATTTTTATATGTTAATGGAATTCTCTTCGAAAGGGTGATATAATGCTCATTGCAAGAGTTTAGAAGGGGAACTTCATCTCATGTGAAGCACAAAACATTCTCTCCCAATTTTATTGGAATATTATTGTGATAAAATAATTTGATCATCGTCCCTCTGCCCAAATGGGCTCGAAATGTTATAATTGTATTCCCATTATGGGGACCAGTCGCATGCAGCACTACCAATATTATATGTTTGGCACTGTAACATTTCCATTGTCAAAGGCCTCAGCTGAGTTGCAATGATCCTATTGAGATCTTGCTAACAAAAGTTTAGGGAAATTCACCACCCCATGAAAATAGTAGATATGCCTGGAAAGATGGGCTGCAAATTTTATAATATGTGTATTAAATTATTATGATCTTCAACACTTGTTGAAAAGATGATTGATTTATGTGAGTGGATAATCAAGATTTTTGGATGCTTTCAGAAGTGTGATGCTTTGGGCAATCCTCTTGAACTCTCAACCGCAAACGTGTAAGATTTGGATGTATACCTAACTCATAAAGTTTGAATGAGATATATAGGAATGTCAGATTGAAGCCACAGGGCTTTTTCTTTAGAAGTACATCATAGGTAAATGCATGGACAGATTAACTTATTTCTTTCACACATTCAGTTCGATGTCCTTACTCCACTTAAATATGTGGGTCTTCCACAATTGCTGGTCGAGTAAAAATGGTGATAAAAATTTTGTTGAATATTTTGGGCTTATTTTGTAGCTATATAGGAATATAAAAAAATGGAGATCATTATGTTGAGTGCGTGTGGCCCGGTTACTGCCTGCTGCCACTCATCTGCCAATGATTCCTGCGGCGTTGACTTATGTTCAAACCGTTTAATAATTGAGATTATATAAAGCAGTATTATTAATTATTTAAAGGTTTATGTTGGCAGTGTTCCATGATATAAAGCAGATAAAGTAAGTTGTGTTAAATGCAATGCTTTTGCAAGACATGTTGGAGAATATTAAGATTTAATGGTATTACCCATCTTTATTGTGGCTATGGTGAAATTTACACAATTAAGAAAGAAATATCAGTTTTGTAAATTTGGCATACTTGAAGTTGGAGTATACACATGCTATGTTTTAACCTGAATGGTCAAACCTGTGGTATAAAATGAGTGTCCGCAAAGCCTGCACATGAATATGGAGGGGGCTGTTTGGGGACCAACTGGGTTTTACAGCCTTGGTCCCTTCTGGCTGCTGATGAATATAGCAAGTCAGCAGTGGTGATGAATGGGGTGCTCCCACCATTGTCGCATTGATGCATGCCAATGAATGGCTTTCTAATTACAATTTTATCATGTAGTCCAGGAAGCGGAGAAACCATTGTTTTGGTAATGGGCCTGAACAAGTGCATGTAAATTGAGGAAGGGATTGGCCATAATTAAAATAGGCGGGGTGTCCACGCCACTGGGAGACTCAGGGGATGGCACCACACAAAGGAAGAGGCGAGGAACTGGGAAGAAATTGTTCTCACATTCGTCTTGCGACCGCGCCAATTAGTCCTGCATGGAGACAGCTGTGCTACGGGACGCTGTCTCTCGTTTAGCCGGTATTTCATGGAGACTAATAGAATACCATTTATCTAGGTTTGCTTTCCTGAACTCTAAAATGAGAAGAGTGAGCATTGAACAAGAGTGATCAATACTCGCCACCGTTAGCGCCCAAATGTGCCAGTTCTTGCATTCTACACTTATATAGCTTGATTGTAGACCACCTTGCTTTGTAGCCCTAGAGCTTTGCAC
The DNA here is from genome assembly GCF_965212315.1 of Lampetra planeri. Classification (NCBI taxonomy): domain Eukaryota; kingdom Metazoa; phylum Chordata; class Hyperoartia; order Petromyzontiformes; family Petromyzontidae; genus Lampetra; species Lampetra planeri. The sequence goes on along the minus strand of NC_136107.1, from coordinate 6,255,969 downwards.
AGCCTCATTGAGCCATACATTTTATAAAGTAAAGTTTTAACCGATGAGTCATGTTACATGCCAGTTGTGTTTACTCGTATTATAAATGCCTCGTATTTTAGATGCCAATCGCAGTAAAGATTACTACCCTACTACATAAACAAAATCCCTTATTTACGAGGCACACCTTCCACATCATTGCTTAAAGATATATATGATTATGCATTCATACTGATGATTATTCAGCAATGCTCAACTGCAAACGTACCATTGGAGAAATTACATGTAACTTATGTTGGTATCAGTATACATTTTGATTAGTGGCCAAACAGGGATGTGAGTAGTATGTGGGCACATGACCAATGTTTTATAAAGGGTTGCCACAGTGCCAACAGTTTTTAGATTTAGCTTGGAAATGTTATCATTTGTTTAATTGGTTGAGTCTGGTTTTAGTTTAGTTTTTAGAATTTTTTTTACATGATTGGTTTGGGAATTATTGTTTCCACAATATAATGATATAAGGTAAATGTGCAGCCTTACAAATGTTTGCTCAGCAACTGCTGGCAGAGTGTTCTTGGGGGAGAACCACCTCTGGAGGTTATTTAGGCCTCCGGACAAGATGTCTTAAAGGAGGTGAATGTACCCACACTTTATCCCACTACTTGACCTGCTGATCGACTAACTGGTGTCTAAATTTGTACTGCTTGGTGGACAGAGGGGGTGTGGGTTTAAGAAATGTTCTCATTATTTGAATCTCTGCCGTGAGATTGAACTGGGCTAACTTTGGATTTGAAGTCCATTGTGCTCGCCATTACAGTACGGCAGCATCCCTCATAAATCTAAAAATGGTTCATTGTATTAATGAACAACATTAGTTTATAACCATTGGAAATCCTGTTCACAGAGGTTTCTTTGTAAGGGGACTTCAGGAAATACATGTGGAAATTTATAAATGATAGAGGCCACTTAAAATAACTTTTCAAAAGTTCTGTGCAATACAAATTCTCAGCCATTCTCTGACATTGCGCATTTTGCTCTGTGAAATTCTTAATTGATTTTCTCATCGCACAAGATTAGCATGGTTGGCTACGTACGGTGCGAAATAAGTTCAACATGCATACATCTGAAGTAAATTGTGAAAGAAAAAACCCACTAAAGATACTGTATTGGGCAATAGGGTCTTGAAATGTTCTAGCCTGTGTTGCAGTCGTAATGAATGTGTGCTACGATTGACTACAATGTCTCAATGTGCTGCTGTTACAAAACAGAAACGACAAAATTGAAGTGTGTGGCATGCTATCTTGCACAATATTTTAATACCGCAACAGATTTCCATGTAGAATTGATGCACTGTACCACATTGTCTAAATGAAACCCAAATCCACGTGCATTGCAGCGGAGGCCTCTCACTGGCCCCGAACTCGTCGGCACAGCCTCCTCGGCAAAGTGGGGCTGGAGACGGAGGCGGTGCGCGGGAGGCCCATCAGAGCTACCTTCAGCAGCCGGAGGGGGGAAGCAGCTTCGGGGACTCCAGTCATGAGCAGCAGGGGAGCTGGGATGCGGGAGAATCCAGGGCCGCGCGGCACGATGACGAGCTGGACACGTACGGAGACGACGCAGTGCTGGACCTGGAGATTGACGAACCCCTCGATGACGACTTTCAGGTACAGTTTAATTTCAAGGAAGACGCCACCTGTAAAACAAGCAATTTTTTCATAAAATTTTGCGGCGATCGACTGTGGGCATTATAGTACTTTGTATCTCTCAGATTTGCTGGGCTGCGAGGTAGTTTGATGGTGGCGGTGCAGCAAGTGGATTCACGGTTTCCTTGTTTGCATAAGTTCTCTGGGCAGTTTAGTTTCATCCCACATGCACATATCAGCCCTGAAAAGTAATTGGCTGGCAAAGCCAATGGAGAATCTGCATGATGGATTAACTGATAGCACAGCTTCACTTTTGTTCACCTCGTGTTTTTTCTGTCTGAATTTCTTGTTATCTTTGATACTTTCTCTGCCATCTTAATTTGGTGGTAAAATTGGGATTCAGTCACTTTTGTTGAATGTTAGAGACACTTAACATGTATGATACACATGTGTTTATTTCATATGGCATTATTTGTATTAGGAGTTGGCAGTACAGCAATTATGGTTGCTTATCATATGGTGTGAATTTGAAGCCTCATCAGGGTCCTCCAGTAAATTATTTTTACCTCTGTAGCCCAGTTTCCTTGCATTTGCTAAAACCAAAAAAATTAGCAAATACCCTAAGCAGGACCCTCCTGAAAAGGAGTCTTGACAGTTAGCAATGGTTTCCTCCATACGTTAAGGACATCATTATTATTATCTGCATGTTCAAGCTCCTTACAGCATGATGTGTGTTGCAGGATGATTCATTGTTGCTGTCAGATTATTCCCGGAGTGCTGCCTCCCATGGCAAACAAACCGAGCCTCAACAGCCATCCAGGGAAGAGCAAAGCTGGCAGGGGACGGCATGTGAAGCTCAGGGTGCGACCTCGCAAGGGGAACCACAAGCAGTCAAAGAGCCCGATGTTCCAGAGGCTGCTGAGGAAACAGAAGAGCAAGTTGAGGACGAGGTGGGTGTTCGTTTTTTTTCCCTTAAGTTATGATGCAATTGTAATGCAGTTGCGCTATTGGTGAAGCGCAGTTGTCACTGCTAGTAGTGTAGCATCCAATGGCGGAGCCAGGATTTTCAGGTAGGGGGGCAACCCCTCCAGCAATGAAAAATGATAGGAGTTGTTAGTAAGTAAGTACTTGTCCCTTGCGTGTGCGGTGATGGCGCAGCCATCGATCGAGGGTCGAATTCGAACCATGTGTGTTGTTATTAGACGGCATCGTGCTCGCTGAAGGTGAATGCCTTCAGGGAAGTCGTGTACTGTATACGCAACTGCGCACATTTCTGTGAGTCACTTATAACTGCTTTGCCGTTACTTATTGCCAATTATGGACTCAGACTATTGTCCTATCATCTCATAGAGTCCCTGGCACATGATAATATGCTACACAATGTTAGTGGGGGTCGCAAAATGCCGATTTACTACTAATAATGCAGTTGCGCTATTTATCAGTCTTTGAAAGGACTTTGATCAACCAGGTGTAGTGTTAACTGTTGTGTTGGCTGACTCTCTGAGTTGCATTACATTTCTAAGTTTGCTAAGTTTGATATCTTTTGTTTCTCTCTCTATCACCTTCCCTCTGTAAATTTCATTAGCTGACGTTTATACTAGCCTTACGTTTGCCAGCCTTACATTTACTTGCAAATTCCATGCCTAGCCCCGCCCACTTACCCTTGGGTTGTACCCACCACAAACGTATATAACCTTTTGTTGCAGTAGCTCTGTCGCTACATTTCCTCCTGCCTCAGCAGTCTGCCTGCTGTATTGTTTCACCTGAAGATGATGGCTTGTATTGCTATCGAAACGTCGTGATCTATTAGCTATTTTTATATCTACGTGACTTTACCGAAAGAACCAAAGAGTATTAGTAAACCCCGATGATCCGATCGAAATTAGGGATTTCGATCAGATTATTGAGGGGCTCCGCCAGTGGTAGCGTCACATTGTTTAAAAATTGTCCTGGAAAAAAAATGTCCCTTGAAGATAATGTTACTGAAATACTGTATTTATCACTTCAGTCAGTGTTCTTGTCCATACCTGGGAAATATAATGTATAAGCCCTGAAAAATGTGCCAATTGTATGTTATAATAATCAGCCCTTTGATAGATCCACTCTTGCGTGAAGGTGCCCCCACCAAGTCATCCATGGGGGCTGTTAAACCATATCTTATGCTGGTCAGTACCGGTTGGTTAAAGGGTAGGGACTGGGACCAAGATCCGTACGGAAGTTCCTGCCCATTGATGTTAGCCGTGGTGAGGAATTGAATGGAGGTCACCGAGTCCATAGTGCAGTGGTCCAAGCATGTTGACAAGGAGACTTCATGTGAGGTGAGTAATATAAACTGCATTATTTGTTCTAAGCTCTTGAATATTATGCTGTGCAACATACAGCACTATAGTTCCATCCACTCCTGGGTCGGGCAGCTAATATCATGCCAGTGCATTGCGTTGACATGAGGAGGTTCTCAAGTGTAGCAAGTTGATGTTAGCCCAGTCAGCAACGACAGTCCAAAACAATAATACATTCTTGCGGAGGGAGCTGGTAGGGACGTTGGGTTGCTCGGTCAATGGCCAGGGTCAACGGCGGCGTGGTGTATTCCGCAAATATGCGCGACTGTGAGGGCGGGCACAATCCGGCGTGAGTAGGTTAAACGTTGAGTTTTATAAGGGCACCACGGGGTGACCAACCCCTCCCCACCCAGCCCCACCCTCCCCACCCAGCCCCTCCCTACCCTCCCCACCCAGCCCCTCCCCACCCTCCCCACCCACCCAGCCCCTCCCCATCCTCCCCACCCAGCCCCTCCCCACCCTCCCCTCCCCACCCAGCCCCACCCTCCCCACCCAGCCCCTCCCCACCCAGCCCCTCCCTGCAGGACGGACGGACACAATAATCCCCTGTGGGCTGGTGTAACCAGGAGGTTCCTACCAGTAATACATTTCTGTGTTTGCACTTAATTTTCTTATTTTCAGCTCTGATGATAAAAAGACTTGTATTTGATTTGTGTGTTTACTGAATACTTGGGAAATTCTGTATTCAAAATACACATATAGCTAAAGAAATGAGAGAACTAGGAGATAACCATATTTAGACCCAGCTTCCATTCAATTCTGCATGCTTTAGAATCACTTGCAAGAAAAATAACATTCGGGTGAAAATTAAGGAAAGTTCTGTCAATTCGTGGTTTTATGGAGCAAAGAAAAATATCTTCAAAGCAGGGATTATTACAGCTTTGAAATATTGATACACTAAGTGTTTTACACTTTTAGGGGACCATGTAAAGAATTCGTTTTTTCTGCTCACATTAATTCCCAAATAGGGGAGGCTCCTATATAAAATACGTATAGTTTTGTAGGACTTCGACAGTGGTCATCCTGTGCAGTTACTGACTCTACCATGGGAATGCCACATTTCCACCACTCGCTTAGGGGCTGCAAATCTCCACGAGCTGCCACCTCATTGCACATTTTTTGCAGGACTTAACTTCATGCATATATTTTATAAACATGTTTTAGCATTCCAAAACTAAATATTGGATAGAGTAAATTTGAACTCGACTGTATAAAACATTTTGTGGCACCTTAGAGCTACACAAGCAGGCCCCTTCCTGCCTGAAATGCAATTCTCTCCTGTGTTCTGCACATGACTAGGCAGGCATCAGCCCTTTGGGAGCTGAAAGGCTTAGGCTCATGGCTAACAGCAGTACATGCTCTTTGCCTTCTAATAATAATACTTTCAAAATTCTGCGTAGGAGCATGCCTCTGGTGAAATTAATAACATTCACAAGATAATGAAATACATTTATTTTGACATCTTTCAAAGCTTGGGAAAGTTCCTGAAAATACGTACAAAATATATCTTGTCTATTGGAGCACTATACTGAATATTCTGTACCACCGCCATACCTGGATATGTATTGCTCTTTGCCTGGCCTGCTCAATGCATAAAAAGAGAGCCTGCATTAGTACTTCAACAAGGCAGCTGACCAGGTACACCTGGGGCATTTCCCCCACTGATATTGTCCTTATACAGCACTTAGTCAGTCAGCTTGACTCTTTCTTAGCATCATCATGGAAAGTGGAAAGTGCTTTTCCTCTCCATCACCATCAACCTCGCCTCTTCTACAATAAAACTCCCACATGCGTGCACTACCACCCAGGTGTTGTGATGCTGGTGGAACAAAAATAATCTATCCGCTTCTGGGAATATAGTGTAGCTTTATGCTAGACAAGTAGACATCACTCGCACGACCAGTCTGAACGTGGTGTGCATGGTGACATGGTTGGTGTAGTTCACTGCCCCGAGAATACACCAGCATTCCGAGGAGGATGGCACCGTTCAAAACAGAATTCCTACATCTGCTGGAACCGGATCAGTCTTGTTGAGATATTGGTATTGTAGTGTCGTAGATCTGCTTCTGCAACTCAAGGCCATTGAAACATTTCAAATAGCTGTCTACCACTGTGAAGATTGTGTTGACGCCATAGGGTGGCCCTAGCAGAGAGAGACCAATGTGAATTGTGCTTTCGACATTGGTGAGGGTGGTGGTGACTTTTGGGGAATGAGTATATACAACCTTTAGTGATAGAAAAAACTACTATCTCGGAATGTAGACTCGGGTAAATGTGTACTCGTGAAATATACAGCAAAATACAACATTAAAATATATCATGCTCATACTTCAGTAGCACACGCTGATGTGTGGTCTATTTTTTGTGTGTAAGGTACAAAGGACGATATAAAAATCCTGTCATTTGACAGAGCAATACTATACCTTGGTTATTAATATCCCAATACTAATCCTTGTCAGGAAGAACTCCTGTTGTCTTCTCAACAAACCACTCGATCATATCATGCATCACAGAGATGTGCTTACCTGGAAAGTGATTCTTAAACTATAGAAACACATGGATCTCACTGGAGTCCAGATCTAACAAGTATGGGTTTCCCAACTTAGAAATGATTTATCTCTAGATTCTTCTGGTTTTATAAATGGGTTTAAATTTTTTCAATGTATCTTAGCTGGTACACAATTTTTTTAACGCTTTCAAAAACATTGATTTTAGTGCAATTTAATTTGATAATTGTTTTAAGTAATAAGGTTTTTTAATTTAATGCATGCTTAGATTACAAGTCCCCACTGGCATGTCACACATCCCACACTGTTTCCTCCTACCACCCCACCTCTCTTGCCTTCCCATGGTTATCACTTATTTTTTTCAAATAGCTTAACTTGTGACCTTTTTTCTGCACTTGAGATATATAAATACCAACTCCTGTAATTGTTCACGACTATCTGTTTGATCTTACAAAAAACTATTGAACACATTTTTTTTATTAACTTTTAACTGAACTTTCACCGTTTCCTTTGGTGCAAATCTTATTTGTCAGTGCATCAACTCTGTCACCCATCTTAATATTGTTAATTGAAATAGCTCGCATGCAACAAATCTAATAATTCCTGACTTACCAATGAATTCAAATGTGTGTTTGTCACTCTTTGCTGCTGGATGGCATGTGGTCTAGCAGACACCAGATTTTACGAAAGAAGATGGGCTCTTGGAGGATGATGAGGAAGATGAGGATGACTCGGGCCGTCTGCGATTCAAGACGGAGCGCAAGGAAGGCTCGGTCATTCGTTCTTTGATCAGCACCTCGCGTACCAACAGAGAGATTCCTGACACACTGGGTGAGTCAGACCCTGACCAAAAGAGCTCTCGTCAAAAGCTGGTAGATTATTGTAAAATGCTACCCACTAAACTGACTATTATTTTACTTAACTATCAGAGCAATGTTGTTCCATGGCAATGCATCCATAAAAAAGTTGGTTTCTGTGAATGAAAACCTGCCGATTCGCCTCAGAAATTCCAGCTTCCGTCTAAAGGAATGTAGGGTTTTCAATAAAGGGAATTCAAATTCCTCTCCTCATGCTCACGAACATGCACAGCAGCTTGCTCCATGGACCAATTAGCGATGTAGCAGGGGTGATAGGGTGGCACCCACCTAAAATTGCAGGTAAAATAATCCCGTCTGGCTTTGACTTCAATGGAAGACCGAAGAGCGGTTGTCCTGAAAATCATGTGGCTGACAGTTTTTTAAAAAATTCCCTCAAACTTCACATTTGTGTGGGGACAGCCTGTCATAGCCAACCATTTTATTTTTGAGCTGCATCTTTAACTATTCAGTCCCAACAATTCACTGTTTATGTTCCAGTATTAAATGTCAGAATAATGTGGAGCACTAGGGGTCGGCACGGTTTGAACCGACTCAAACTGGTTTCAAATTGAGCAATCCAAACCAAACCAGCGACGACTGAACCAAACCAAACCAAAACCAAACCAAACTAAGCTAAACCAAACCTCTTAAGTTGGCTTGAACCAAACTAGTTTGAGCCGGTTCCACCCTCTCCGAGCCAAACCGAGTCGGTTTTCGTAGCCCCAAACCAAACCGAACCAGTTCAAACAGAGCCAAACCAAACCGATTTGGTTCGGTTCAAACCGCGGTTTGGTGGTTTGAGCCAAACCGTGCCGACCCCTATGGAGCACTATGAATGTAATGATTGAATTAAGAGCGTAGTGGGTACAGAGCTTCCCACTGATCTGCAAGGCTTGTTCTTAAAGTCTTAACGGTCATTCAGGTGTTGGTGAATGCTGCTTTTCGTCCACTGTTTGGCAAAAGCATACCAGTGTCAACGTTACCTTCAATTGGAAAATGATCCATGATGTGTTTTGGCTTTATCATCAATAATTGAATTGGCCCAAAACATTTTCTATTGGCTCAAGTGATTATTGGGTGTTGCTTGGCAGCTCTGACTGATCCAGTGATATAAATTCCACATTCGTACAATGGAGGCAAATATAGTTGGACAACCACAGTTGACTTTTGACAAGCTCGGAAAGGCTGATGAGCTAAGTAGACTTCCAACCTGATTTTTAACTTGGAATCTTTTGATTGTGATTTGAGTACTATAACCATAGTTTTCTGGCTGGAGATCAGTTCTCTGGTTGGAGATAATTTAGTAGAATGTATAAAACCAGATTGTATTGTATCATATCCACAACATCTCCCACCTTCTGCAGAACTCTCCGACGAAATGAAGCAGCAGCTGCAAGAATTTGAGGATAAGGAGATGCAGCGCAAGCAGCAGCACTGGCGAGGCAGGGGCCGGGCCCGGGGCAACAGGGGGGGTGTGGGCCAGCAGACGGTGGGCATGGGCTGGTGTCCGCAGGGCAGGGGCATGGACCACCCTATGTTCCAGCACCACCAGCACAACCACATGCAGCACTTCATGATGGGATCAAGAGGTCCACAATTCAGATTCCAGGTAAATGTACACATGCTGTTTCTAATAAACTGATTGAAATATTCACAACGTGTTCATTTTATGTGTTTTGAGTTTTGTTAAACATAACAAATATGTTTTGCAATTTTTAATTTACATAGATGAACCTTATGGCGGGACCCCGGGGTCCCGAATAAACGGAAGTGAAAATCGTAATTAATTTATTTTTGGTGACTCCGTCCCACCGTGCACATAAACGCCGCGACCCACCTGGCGCAGATCATTGTTGTTATGTCGTCCAAGCGCAGCGAGGACGAATGCGCAGAAGAGCTGAACAAGTTAATGCACTCCATGCTCGGGTATGGGCAGGATCATAAGTCTTATCCAAAGCTGCTCAAACTGCCTACACGACTTAAGTCCTTTATTTGTCATAACGGTATGCATAATACAGTGAAACTGCTCTCTTATCTTCATTATTATTTGTGACCTACCAATGTCTGCAGCCAGACAGTGACCATCCATTTAGCTGCAGACATTTAAAAGATGAGATGCGTTGCACCGTTAATTCCACCTGTTTGATAATGTCTCTTGTCCGTATGCATCTGTGCAGATAGGTTTTTTTTTTGTTGCGGTTAAGCCATAGTCCCCACATACCGCTCGTATCAATGCGGATAAGAGGAGCGGCGACCCACTACTCTGTAGAGTAATATTGGTATAAACGCTTGTTACAATATGAACAGCGCATTGAAAACGCGTACTATTTTATGCACTGTTTAAAAAGTGTGCTCCGAAATCCACACTGAGAAACACGATGATTGAAAGAGGGGTGTAAATAATTTTTCGATAGTATATTTAAATAGAGGTACTGCAGGCAAGTAGATTTCATATTCTTAGGTTTTTTCAGTAAAGTCACGTAGGTTTAACATCAAAATTAATGAAAATAAAATAAAATAAAATTTTGATGTTTTACCTACGTGACTTTACCGAAAAAACCTAAGAATATGATTCCTTGCAGTCACGAAAGCTTCAAATCTAGAAGTAGATTTCAGTTTTAAAGGCATAGTTTAACAAGACCACTTGCCACCATCCTTCAAACCCATTGGTGAAAAAGAGCAAAGTTTTTTGTTTACATACTTTTTGGTTCTTTCGGTAAAGTCACGTAGGTAGAAAAAGAATAGATCACGACGTTTCGATCGCAATACAAGCAATCGTCATCGGGTGGGACAACCACAGCAAGATAAAACTGCTGAAGTAGGCGAGAGATCTGCCGTGGCATGAGGTGGAGTAAAGTGAGTCAGCAGCATTGGAGAGGTCGACTGCAGGGGGGGGGAGCAGGGCAGCACAAAGAGATAGAGAGAAAGACAGAGAGTCGGAAATAACAGCTGACATGGGCAGGTCGGATGGAGACATCACAGTAAAGACTTTACCTGGTTAATAACGTACTTCCAATGATTGCTCAGTTTGTACCCATCTTCTTGGTTGAAGTTGTGTATGTGTTTATATATCTGGATGGCTTCATGAACAACTCTCTGATAATAGCCGGTGTTTACATTATAATATAATATGGTTCAGATGTAAACTGGTGTTATCAGAGTTTTTGTGCACGATTAATTAGAATAGTTTTTTTTGTTGCTTTCAATCTTTTGTCAAACCTTGTTTGCACAAAATTCGACAGTTTTGCCTGATTTTGGCTTTTAAAATGTAGTTTCGGTCCTACTTTTCAATGACACTGTACATTAATATATAAGCTACAGCACTTGCATTTGAACTTGATATTAACTTTATAAGAGATTGTAATGGGGGAATAGGTAATTCAGATGCACCCACATGTTTTGGGTGCAGGAGGTTCCTGCAGGGGCAGTACATTCAGTCGGCTTTTGACCTATCATTGATTAGTATGAATGGGTTTCTTCTGCTCATCTGGTTTTTTGTATCAAAAGTGTAATATTCAAACGTAATTGACCAAACGGACTCAGCATTACTCTACTGTGTTTTGAGATCCAGTGAAGCAGTTTTCGGTAAAATATTATCTATTAATGATGTTACGTTGCAAAATAACGCTGAATGTATTTGTTTTTGTATTTACAAAGTAGCTTACTTGCTTATATGTTACCGAAATCATCCTTGTCTTCAAATTTACACAAATATTCTGTTAGACTGCGTGGCACCAGTGGTGATAACAAAAAGGGTCATCAGCCATTATCTTCTCTACTGCTGAATGAACCCTTCCCTTGCACAATATATTTCACTCGGTCTCATGGCTCTCCCTTGGTTTTTATCTTCTTGGGCGTGTCCCCTCCATTGACTGCCATTCTGTCTCCAATTGTTTCCATTGCAAACACCCCGCGCTTCTCGTGATGCGACCTGCCCCGAGCCCACTGACTTGAGCCACCAAAGCGTCTCATGAATGAGCATTTCTTCTCTGATCCATGTGCTCCTTTTTCTGTTTCCTTAAAGTAAAGGTTAAAGGTGGCCAAATGTGTTGGTGTTCCAACGGATTCCAGTGTCCATTGCTGATCATAACATATTGTGGTTATTAGCACTTTCCTGACAGGCTTTTAAGCCTTGAAGGAGGACCTTTGTCTCTTCTCTATATGAGGGCGACCTTCATAGTGTCCCACTAGATTGAGTATCCTGTAGTTCTTAACAATATGTCATGTTGCTATTACAAAGACTCATTGACGGAGAATCTGGACTTGACCTCGGCTCGCTACAATGTTGCAGCAATGTAATGAATTATTTTGCTTTCTAATTTGTATTAAAGTATGTCCAATTTATGCATTTAGGAATGAGTTTTGCAACAGAAATTTTTATACATAATTGTGCACATTGCACTGCAATACATTTTCCGTAGGTACATCACGGTCAATTTCCCACACTGATGCTGATTCCTCAACGTAGCCAATCTATATAAATAAAAACCTTAATCTGTATGTGGTACTTCCCACAAGGTAGAAAGCTGGCATTTGGTACATGGGTATCTTTTAGGACACAACTGGAAAATAAATAATATAAGAAAATCCAACGTGTAATTTTTAAACCCCACAAATCTCGATTTTAAGTGCCCCATTCAGATACTGTTCAAAATATAAGATTGCGGTATTTTCCTTTGATAGAGCAAAACAAATTTAATTTAAGTGAGAACCATTCTATCTTTCATTGTTTTTGACATATTTAGGATTAAAGTGGTTTTAAAATCTCAATAATTCGAAAATGGTAAAAGATAGGAGCTTCCCCTCAGAGTATTGAGTTCATACATTTTTGTTCTTTCTAATAAAACATTTACAGAATCTTTAAATTGAGCGTTTTCCTGTGGGGGTACGTCTTCAAATATAAGAAGTTGAATCAAGTCATCAACAATTTAGGTTTTTTTTTCAGAAAAATACAAATGTTTGGAGTAGTTAATGTCTGATCATATATTTTTTTTTGTCAGAAATCATATCAGGTTAATTATATTTATTGAAAACTTTTGCCTGGTGAAAACAGGCTTTATGAACTGGCACATTATAATTCGGAAGAACACGGCTCATTTTTGAGCATTGCATGGTATTGATAGTTGCCCTATGTTTTGTGAAACTTCAAACTCTCTTCAATAATTTCAAGTGGACGACCTTTTCAAATTATTGGAAATCACAGGTAAAATTCTAGCTCCATTTGTGCGTTTGCAGCATCTATGCGGCCTTAAAAATCACTTTCAGTGGCATAGTGCAAATAATTATATGTTGTAGGCGTGGTATGTTGAAATTAACCATGTAATGAATCATTATATTTCACAATTGTCAAACATGTAAATGTGAAACATTTCATTCAATTTATATTAATATTTTTCACCTTGTGGGGCCTACAACACAATGTTGTAAATTATATGAACAACATGCACAATCTCGAACACATGCAAAATAGAGAAGTTTTGGTGGCTTAGTGTTGATATTGATTATTGACATGGCTACATTGATTGGACACAAATCAAGCAATATGCATCCATGCAGGTAGACAGATTACATCACTGCATAGTGATGTGTATGAGGATGTCCAGTATTGGTCATCACCAATGCACTTTGCTCCCAATGTTATTTGTATGCACTAAATGACCTTTCTGTGTGCTACGATATTCCCTCCTGCCCAATAGGGGGGTGGACTGATGGACCACCCAATGCCATTTTTCGGGAGAGGTGGTGGCATGGGATTCATGTTTGGAGGCGGCCGCGCAGACATGGGCATGGGCGGCCCTCACTTCCACCAGCAGCAACAGCAGGGCCTCCGCTCACCGGTCCCTCACTTTCATGAGCCCCGTGGAGGGGGCCCGATTCATCCTCGCCAAGAGGGGCCCCACCAGGGAGGCCCACATCACGAGGGTCCCCGTGCCGAACCCTATGGGCAAGCGCCTCCCCGGCAGGAGCCTCCACGTCAAGAGGCTCCACGTCAAGCAACCCACAGGCAGGAGCCGCCCAGGCAAGAAACCCCAAAGCAAGAGGCTCCCAGACAAGAAACCCCCAAACAAGGGACCCCCAAACAAGATTCTCCCCGGCAACCCATCCGTCCAGAACTGCCCCGCATGGAGGCCCCACGCAAGGAGACCCCTCGGCCAGCGGCTCCCCAGCCAGCAGGTCCCCGGCCTGCGGGTCCACAGCCGGTAGGTCCCCGGCCGGCCGCTCCACAGCAGGCAGGTCCCCGGCCATCGACTCCACGGCACTCGGGTCCCTGGCCTGCCGCTCCACGTGCTGCGACTCCACAAGCTGTGGCGCCTCGCGCCGTGGTTCCTCGTCCGGTGCCTTCCCAGCAAGCCGCTCCATGCCAAACGGCTCCACGCCAAGCGCCGCCGCACCAGGAGGCTGCCTGTCAGATGGCTCCGCACTCGGTGGTCGCTTGCCAGGAATCCCCCTGCAAGGAACCACCCCGCAAGGAACCACCCCGCAACGAAGTGCCCCGTCCAGAGGTGCCCAGTGTGGTGGCGGTGCCCAGGCACGAGCCACCTAGGCACGAGCCGCCTCCTAGGCTGGAGGCTCCTCGGCTGGAGGTGCGTCAGCCTCACTCCCCAACACCCATCCAGCAACAGCAGCAGCAGCTCTCGAAGAAGATCCACATCAATCCACACTTCCGCGGCCCCACATCCACTGCGTCGCCTCCAATCGGTAACGCATCCAACCGGTGGCCTGGGCACCTCATCATTGGGCATGTAATGAGTCACCCGTTACCCTTTGATGCGATATATTGTCATGATCCTGGGTCATGGTTTGATTCAAGAAGTAATACTTTTGTGCTTTATTTGTACTGTGTTTTTGATGCTGGCTTGCGTGCCTGTGTCCTCTGTCTTGTGTAAGCGGTCTTGATGGTGCTCCTTATTTTTACCATCATGTCTCTCCTATCTTTCTCTTACGCTATCGTATTTGTACTTTCTCATGCATTTTATATAATTTGTAGTATCTCCTTTAAACTCTGTTGACTTTGCTGTCTTACTACTATTTTGTACAGATCATACAAACAGGGATTTCCAACTCGTTCTTGTCCATTTGCTAGTCACGTGCTCCATCCACTATGATACTTGAACAAACCTACCCAAATTGCATACGAGTAATTATCTCTTGCATGTGTATGAATATTTACATTTCTTATAAGTTCGTTTCTACGACTAAATCTTCGTGTTTTGTGAAGAGCAAAATATCTATTTTGACCAATCATTGACTGATCACCTTGTATAATAAATGTGACCAGTTTGTGAAATGCAGTTGGTTTAAATTTGTGACCTTTGTAAATTACATACGTTTATTGGAAATGTATGGCTTATCTCTGGACATTAAGACGTGAGTTACTTTATTGTGCTGCTTATTTGAAATCTAATTTTATACCTCTGAAGTAACCATTTAAAAACACAAATTACAAAGGAGAATGATGAGTGGAAGTGTTGGACGCAAAATTACCTTGTAAAGAACAAATGCATATTTGGTAATTGAATTCAAGTCTTGGGCAAATTAAATGTTCCCTATCCCATGAAGGTGAATCACCCATCTGTGAAGTGGGAGGTCTGGTATGCAGGGCGGCTGAGGCCCCATTCTACCGTTCATGATGGATAGGGGCACAGGGGACAGATGTTAGTGACCCAGGAAGGGGTCTGCCTTTGTGCCAGATAGTGAAAGCTGGCCCAATTGTGACCCATAAAATTTAGGACACTGTGTGAGGTCCTAAATTAAATTTTGAGGATGCATGTGAAAATAAATGCTGCAATGACTTGCTCATTCAGGGATGACAGCTAAATAGTGCCTGCTGTCCTGACGTTGGTTTCTAATCTTTGCATATAGCTGCTCTTGTGAATTGTGCATGAACAATTGAGGAACATGTATACCTGCATTGTTTTATATTTTGTCTTTATGTTTTACCGCAGTGCCATTACCAGTGATGTCAACGCCAAACCAACCTGGAATTAGTCCGGCTCCTCAACACTTTCCAGTAAGATATCCAGTACAACACAAATTTACTACAGTCTCACTGGGTTTCCAATTAAGTGGGATAATTTTATACAATTATGGCAACACTAGACTTTTATCCTCTTTATATTATTCAATGCATCCTATATGCATTTATAAAAAATAAAATAAGTGTATGTGCTTATGTCCTGGTTGTGAGTGGGATGACGTTTCTAAATGTGTTGTATTTTTGCGAACTGTCAGCTCTTATTTGACCTGAAAAGCCCTTGATAAACCCATTTTTGAAACGGTTGTTTGTATACATTTTGTTGTTTAGTCTTATACAATACTTATAACGTTTTATATCATAGAAAAGTGTGTAATTCTTGTGCTGACGTATTTCAATTAACACACATAGTATGTGTGTATGTTGAACTTCTTTCGCACCGCATGTAGCCGACCGTGCTAATCATCTTAGTTGATGGTGTCAATGCCATATTGTTATGGTGGGAGCCAGTCTGTAGGACAGCCACTGTGGACATGCGTATATACTCGTACAACTTTTTTCGTTGCGCATTTGCAGTCATTTTTTAATGATCTCCTGTGAAGCGCAGAAGCTAAATGATTAAAAAAAAATCACCGGAAATCGACGTATGCTAAAGTGGAACGATGTACAGATTCAGCATTTGCTCAACTGTGGTTGTGGACATGATGGCTAATTTTAGCTCTGCCCCCAGCCTCATGTCACCTTTGCACAAAGGACACAACTCCGCGCTAATTAAAATTCATACGGCAAGGAGGACACAGGTTTATTTGCGTTCAGGTTAAGCTGGGATGAGCTAAAATGTAAGTTGACTGTAATGCCTCGAATATGGGGGGGTCATGGTTTTCCCTCAAAAGGTAGAGTAGGTATTCCCGTTCTTTTAGCCATTTTTAATGCATTGAAGAAAATGTATGTTCTGCTAAACCCGAACCATAAAACCCATTACACATGTCATGCTATACATCAGTTAAGATTGGCTGGCTTTGATTCACTTTTGCATAATGGTGTCCTTCGACAGCAGCGCTGAGCCTCACAATGTGGCGTGCGCAAGATGAATGGCTCTGGTGAGCGCTATCGGAGTGGTCATTATGAGCGCTCATTTGTCAGTGTCTGTGTGCGGAGGGCCCAGCTAGCGCTCGCAGCCCCACCAAGTGATTTGTGTCTGGTAGTTAGGCAAGTCGCCTCTACATTATGGCGTGTGCGGACGGGAGTGGGCCCACTTCATCAATCTGTATAATCAGGGCTCCATTACCCTGGCCCCACAAGCATGGAAGCGCATCGCCTAATCAGAATTGAGCGGCGTTATTATGAGCTTGTCTGGGCCGCTGTATGTGGATAAATTGTTTGATTAGGCTGATTTGTATGGGTAAATGAACAGTCATATCATAGCAAACCGCAATTACTTTCCCCTTTTTACTTTACCCGCAAGATGACGGCACGCTCGCCAGATCTGCCTGGGTTCGGCTATTTCTCCCTAGCTGCCCAGGATTTGCATTTTAATGGAGGTGTCGAAAAGCACTCGGCTGCAGCCCTCTCCGTCATTCCACCGTTCAAGCTGGATTAATAGCGATAACATCAAAACAATTAGCCTGGCTCAGTACGTTATGAGGCAATTTGTAGTATGGTGGGTCAGCTGAATGGCAGCTACGGCTCTGTAGCCAGTGGGCTAAGAGGATTAAGGGTAATGAGAAGGATAAGACTGGGATTTTGAAAGATGGGTCCACCATTGAGTTGAAGAGGTATTGGATTTGGATTTCTAAACACCTCATTCCTTGCTGGCAGTGCTGTGTTGAAAGAATTTATCTCTAGCTGCCTGAGATGTGCAAGACAATATCTTTCATCCTCACCATTTATGAGCTCAACCTTTTGACTGTTCCACTTTAAAACCCATCTTAAAACTAAGCTAGTTACAAATGAAGGACAGATAGCAGATAAAGAAGGGAGGAGGGGGTGGTGTTTGGGTGACTGGGGATTTTGGCCAACAGACTTCACCGGTTTCCGCTGTTTGTAATTTCAGCCTCCGCAGCAACCACCACCACCCCAAGGCCAGCAGCAGCAGCAGCCTCCGCCACCCATGCCACAGAGACCCCCAGTATTTGATGGGAGGCCTGGACCCACTGGCCCTGAGCAGTGGGGCCCCCCCAGGACTGTGGGCC
Source organism: Lampetra planeri (assembly GCF_965212315.1). Classification (NCBI taxonomy): domain Eukaryota; kingdom Metazoa; phylum Chordata; class Hyperoartia; order Petromyzontiformes; family Petromyzontidae; genus Lampetra; species Lampetra planeri. The sequence goes on along the minus strand of NC_136107.1, from coordinate 6,238,477 downwards.
ATGATGACTTCTTCAATAGAGGTACAATATGCTGCTGTCAGTGTGCACAACTTGTGTATTTTTTTTCTTTATAAAGTCTTAAGCGAATTGTCTCATGGTTCAAATAGGTATTTGAGGGTACTGTTCCCCATGGCGAAATAACCAGTGGTGGAAATTCTGCATTCTTAAGATGGGGACCAGTCTCAAGGATAACTATTGTTAACCTACCACAACATTGTTGACTGATGTCAAAGTTTACCATGTTCTTTTGAGCATTACTATTTAGTGTTCTTGACAATGGGTCATGGGTAAGCGATAGAAATTTGTCGTTCCTGGGAAGGGTGCTGCTGACTTCTCCCAAAGTGGTTATCACCAGGAGCTGTTCGTTTTACCCACTGGAGGCATTATGACATTTGAACTTAAGACCTGATCATGAGGAAATTGCTTTATGACTTGGCTATTTCAAGTATTTTAACAGTAAAATTATCAAGCGTGAAGTTTATTTGGCTTAATTTGCAAATTTAAAAAGTATTTCACCAATGTCCCTATTTGGCATTCAATAGCCTTTTGTAATTTTATTACTTGGGAAATGTATTTTATATTAACTCTATTATTTCTACATAAGAAGATGACAACTTAAGTGAGCATAATCATATTTCGCGAATTAAAATGTTGTCGTACACATCCCATGTCACTCCCTCCCCCACTCTCTCTCAGAGCACCATTTCCCAGGGGAAGGAGGGTTCGAGCACTATGACCGTGGTCATCATCAACAATTCCCCGGACAGCCGCCTGCTCCTCCAGCCCCAATGGGCTTCAACAACCCCAACCCACAGCAGCCATTGGGTTTTAGCAATAATGGCCCACGACCAGGCCTTTCTGCTCAGTCCATGTTCATGAGGGATGGGCCAAGTGGCCTGGGTGGGCCCAGTGCACCAAGTGGTCCAGGTGCAGGGTTGGCAGGGCCCATTGGAGGTCCTGTTGGTCTCAGTGGGGGACCGGGTGGGCCTGGTGGACCTAATGTTGGGCCCAGTCATCCCGGTATTGGACCAGGCGGTCCTGGTATTGGGCCTGGTATTGGGCCTGGCATTGGGCCTGGCATTGGGCATGGTGGGCCTGGTATTGGCCCTGGTGGGCCAGGAGGTGGGCCATGTGGACCAGGTGGTCCTGGGATGTATCAACAGCAGCAACCAGACATGCATGGGCCCCGTCACTTTCCAGGACAGCAAGCCCCGTTTAACCCGCTGTCAAATCAGCCGTTCATTCCCATGCAGGTGTGTTCACTGCACTAATGTCATTATTATAGCAATATTTTCCTTTGCCCGGGAAAGTCTTTCCAAATAACATTTTCAGGAGTTCACTGCCTACGCAGAGGATTACTAGCATGTACCACAACACCGAGATAGTGTGCTTTCACAAAGCATATTTTGTTTGGATAAATTTACATTTTTGGTCAAATGTATTCCTGTGAAAATTGTTACTCTTTCAGCTCAATTTGAATGTGAAGCCTGGCATGTTTGTAAATGCATGTATAGTTGTGATGATGGTAATGGTGGCTGGGTGTGTAGTGTATTCCACGTTTTTGAATGTGTAATACTTCACGTGCTTGTGTGCAGGCCAACCAGCAGCCAATGAGCTTGCGTTCCATGAATATCAATCTTCAAGGCTTTCAGATGCAGGTGCAGCAGCAGCTACAACAGCAACTTCAACTGCATCAGAATCAACATCAGCATCAGAACCAACATCAGCAGGCCCCGTTTCGGCCAATCATGCAGTCAAACATGGCACAGCAGCAGCAACAGCAGCAGCAACAGCAGCAGCAGCCCCTTTTCCAGCCAAGGAACCAGCACCCACACTCAGTGAGAAATGAAGTCATTCCCCATCCTGGGCTGCAAGGCCAGCCAAGACCACAGGGCCAGTTTGGACAACAGGGCCAGTTTGGACAACACAGCCCACATCAACAGCACATGGACCAGAGGCCACCGGACCAGATTTCCATGCAGGGGTTGCACCCTTCTCAGGCAGGGGTGAGACAACAGCCATCTCCAACGCAGGCACCAAACAGGGCCCAAAGACTGCAAGCTCCTGGACAAGCTAAAGTCAGAGCAGTAAGATATATTCTCGTCTTTTTTGTCGCAAATAACAAAAAATATGCTTTCAGTATTTGGTAATTTCATAAACGTGGAAACACATTGAGTGTACATATTTAGTTTATTTCGATAAACTTAGTGAGATGTATTCTTCATGTTTACATGTTTTTTAAATGGTTCACTTAAAACCTGCTTGTATTATATTGTGTAAACACTCTTGAGAAAGTGTTTGCTCGCTTCACAGGCATTTTCTTTCATAGCCAAATTGGATCACTTGTAATACAACCTACTGATACATTGCATAATTGTCCTGTCTTTGAACGGAATCGCACACCTACTCGGACAAGTGCATTTTCCAGAGTGTGCCTTCACTAAAAACAATACTGGTAAAAACATTACTTCAAAAGAAACCCCCTTGGTAGACATAATATATTATTTCACATTACCCGTTTATTTAAATTAACCTCTGTTGTTGACCCTTGCACAGAACCTGCCGAATCAGCAGCAACTGTCCAAGCCACCCCCACCAGCTCCCCGAAACCTGCGTGAGCTACCCAAGGTCGAGCTACCCCCAACCCCTGCTGCTACCGCCAACACCACCCCCGCCGCCGCTGCCGCCGCCGCTGCTGCTGCAAACGCCGCCAACAGGCAGCAGAGGCTGCTGGGGGCAAGCGGTGTTCGGCCCGCAAACCAGCCCACACCAACACAGGGCTTGACTGGACGTCTGAAACCTGCTCCAGCCTCCATGCAGCGGGGGCCACAGATGGGCAGGGCGGTCGTAGGTGGAACAGCGCACGCTAAAGTACAGGCGAGCGGGGCACCGAGAAACCCTGAACCAGAGACAGAGAAGGGTCAAGGGGCACAGGTGAGCGTCTTTACTGGAGCAGTCCAAAGAGAAAGTGTCTACCCATGCAGATGAGCAGTGGGGGGGGGGGGTGCTCTTGTCTCCTGTGGCGAACCAGAGCTAGTGGTGGAAATTTAACATTTCTGTGGCAGCGGGGTAAGCCTCTTAATAGGATAGCAACTGTTGACTTAATGCAAATTTGGTAGTAATTTTCTCTGCCTTGGAAGGACGATGGGCTGTATTGACCACAAATATTTGGACTTGCGACCTGATAATTGCGGGTTAAGTGCTCTGACTACAGTGCCACATCTATAGATATGTTCTAATCTTATAAATATGAAAACTCTCAAGATATGTGTCATTGGATGTGATGTTAAGTCATCTTTAATGAGCACTGTCTAATTTGGCATGAATGGTAATCCGATAATTGAATTTGTTATAACTACGTTTTTTTGTTCTTTTAATTTGCTTCACTCCGAGCATCATTTGAAAAATATGTTTGCTTTTGTTACGTAATGTAACTGATTTCGAAAGTAGCTTATGCAAGCACACAACCACACAAACATACACATTTAGTGTGCAAACATACGCATTTGTACTCATGTTCTAACAAGGCGCTCATCACCGTGCTACAGAGCATACATAGCATATCATTGATGTAATTAAACCCCTTGAGGTATTTTGTAAACAATTTTCCCCAAAACTACACAGATGTGGCCATTGGCATTCATTATGTGTGGTAAGTTTTGTAGTGATTAATTTAGGGATTTTATAGTTTTACTGGAAACATGTTCCCTCCGATGGATGGACAGTCATAATATTTCCCAAGCATAGCAGTAAGTATCCTATCGGCTTCCTTAAAACGTCAAGCCACATGTCGTCATGCAGCTTGATGTTTCCGGTATTTATGAGGAAATCATTATACTTTGATGGACATTTTATCATGTCAGGAATTGCCAAGATATAGGAAATTATTGTCGAAATTCCATGGGCAGCGACCATGGTTGACTGAGAGGGGAGCATATTTTGTCTCACTTAGACAAATCTCGTGTAGTAGATTGCCCTTCTGTAAATGGATACTCATTTAGACACGGTCAGTTGTTGCACACAGGTTTCACTGTTTATAGATTATGCATTTTGATGTCACACATTTGTGTTCCTGATAAACTCAAGCACGGCAAATATCGGTGACGGACCCTGATTTTGCACACACTGACACTCTCCTTTTAAGCTGGTTTAATTACAGATCAAAGGTGACTAATGAAATTTGATTACAAACTATTGGTTTATTCCTTACACTGGCAAAAAAGCAATAATGGGGAGCTAATGTTCCTGTAGGCTGCCCAGGGCACCGGGCTCATGGAGGACAAATGTAAACCTTAGGAGTCCCTGGGGAAAGAGCTCAGTCTATCCTCCTCCCACTGCTCACAGAACCTGTTTGTGATGGCCGATCGATCCTTTCGTCCGACGCTAATTGAATTCACAGTTGGTTGGCTCGGTTATAGATTTCTCGATGTTGCCACGTGTTAAGAATGAAGAACGGTGCAAGGCAGCGACATAGTTATTAATCCTGCGTGTATGTGGTGAGAGTATGCTAGAGAGAGTGCGAGAGGTTTTGTTTGCTGATCTAAGTACATTTGAGTGGAGGCCACTACACAAAATATCTAATTCAGCATTGCCGCACATAGCCATTGAGCCCCAGCATGTATGCTTGCTCGCTCGCATGGGTGTTTAAGTGCAATTTGTGTTCCCGGACATGTGCACCGTGATGCCTTGTGTGCTGGCGGCCAGTGAGTGGGAAGCGGTAGTGACAGCCCTAATGGATATTTATGGTCCTGCACTAACACACAGTGACCCCCTTGGGGGCACCTCCGCGTGCATTCTCACTGTCCATTGGTCATCGTGGACCAAAGTCCCTGAGCCACTGAGCATATTTGTGGGGGAAGAGGAAGGATTGATATGAAGACGGATGATCCCGCTGATATGATATTCTGTTTAACAAGGAGGTGGCAGTGCGCCTGCCAGCTGATTAAAGGCCATTATTAAATGACTAATGGCTTTGGTCTGCATGGGAGGTCCTTGTGAAGAGAAAATCGATTGCCTCCCCTCTGGGCCTGTCTAAGGCTTTACACTGCAGTTCTAATGCACTTCAGGGGCAGAGCAGTACGTATTATGCAGTGCAAACTGCTGTTCAAACAACAAAACTCTACTTATGTACTGTAGTGTGCGTTTAATTGGCCAATAATTGATTCATGAGAAGATAAATATCATTACTTGGAGCAGGTGGTCTTTTTAAATAACTGACTTTAACACTGGTTCATTTGATACATTAAAAAAAATGTATTGCATGGGTTTATAGTGGTAGGAAAATATACGGGGATGCAACAATGTTATTTAGCATCACCATATATTTGGCTGGTGCTCTGGTCAGGGAGGTCTGCTTGTAATTAGAAGCCCACACGTAAAAAAATTTTTGTCGTGGTTTTACATGGCCCATCAAGCTTCTGGGGTCGATTTTCACGCACGGAGTGGTTGTCCTATGGAGAAACTATCCCTGCCATAGAAATCTCCGTAATTTGCGGTGATGGGCACACCACGCCATGCTTATTTGAGCAGTGAGTCGCTGATTTTTGTTGGTGATTGTAAAATAATGGTACATTTTAACGCCCTTTATTCAGGCTTCAACAAGTCGTTTAGGGGTGTCATAAATTGGGATTTATTTTCTATTTGAGGGGGAATCTTGAGTTGCCAGAGAAGTCGCATCCAAGGGTCAGCTGTCAGCCTTTCCTACAAAGAGTTGGTTTACATGTGTGCAACACCACACCCAGCAATTAAGTGATTTCTAGTTTTATGCACATTTTATAACTCTATTCAATATAGGTGGAGAGTGGGTGGCTCAAAAGTTAGTGCATAGCTGGGTAAGGTGTTGTCTCAGCCAGGCCATGATTCACTGCACGCAAAAAAGAATCACATTTAATTGTAATTTGTGTGCTAAATTCCAGCTCTGAGAATAAAAACATTGCTTTGACCATTGTGCGACAATCTTATTGTAGAACCTGTGTGAAAGTGCACTCGTTACGGTAGGGTCCTGTAAGAAAATGCTTGTGGGTTATTCTCTAATGTGTTGGGCTGCTCTGCTCTTGAGATTTCCGAATGGATTTTTCATCCCATGAAATGACACTGACATCACAATTGGAATGAATTGTGGGGGGGGGGGAGACCAAAATGCAATATAATTTAATATCCAGTGAGATAGAATGGAACTAATTGATAAGTTTGCCATCAATGTATTGGATTGTCCTAAGTGCTCCCTGCTGCCTGTGTTTCCAAGTGCCGTAATTATGTGCTCCCTGGGGCTGTATTTTAAGTTAGCAAGTTGGCCATCCATTCCATTAAGTGAGCATGTTGTATGCCACCAGAACACATTGCACTGCATGATGTGGTGACAGCCACCTGTAATTCCTCACTTTAGAGGTGGTATTGGTGGTTCATGCAGATTTGCCTACACGTGTGCAGTACAGAACCTGAAGGGCTACAAATTGGCCAGAATATCAGTTCATTAGGTAGGTTGCTGGTTTCACTGAGAATTGTTTGTGTGTTATTTCCTTACAGATTTGTGTTTTACTATGTATTATTCATTACAAATATGGAATCGGTAGGCTAATTCATTGTCTCTACACTTTTCTCCCTTGGCTGCCCTGATCCAGTATTTTAAATGTCATGTTTTCATGGCAGGGATCAGTCCTCCAATAGGATGAAAACTGATGACTGACCACAAGTGTCAGTCATGTTATCAATCCTGGAAGGATGATAGGCCAATATATTTCTTAACTGGGATTTGAACACCAAATTCTAAACCTTCTGATCATGAGATGGATGCTTTTCCGTAGCACCGCCTAGTCGAATTTCCACAGAAAATACTCGCAAAAATGCTTTTGACAAGTCATTGATACAGATCAATGAAGGCTAACCCAGCTAACTATTTGATGTTAACACTTGTGAGGAATGCAGTTATGCACATATCAAAATATTATCTATTGGTGTGTTCCTGCTTTCATATGGGGGACTGTTGCCTTAAAATTATGAACACGTGCACTTTAATTCTAATTAACATAGGTTTAATACCTGGCCATGCACATGGTCAATGGCATTGGCTAATTCTGTGGTCCACCGCTAGGTTAACCCAGCCTGAAATTAGTACCTGCTGTGATATGTTTATGTTAACATCAGCACTGGGGAGACATAGTTCCGAATGTGGTGCTGGCCTTACTTGCCCCCTCGTGTAATGTCTTAGGTGGTGCTCACTAACAACACCGCATTTAACAATGTATCATTTCGTCAATTAAAATATATTTTTATGCCGACTGTACTTGTTTCGAATCGGGCATGTGACCATTGATTATATTCTCATGTTTTATGTTATTGGTTCACGTGACCCCCCCCCCCGTCAGCCACTGGAGGCATTACATTTACATTGTTTTAAAAAGGAATGCACTCTAAATCAAATCGTGACCCAACATTACAACAATCCGTCAATTTGTGACGGCGGTAAATTGTTACATGTCAACTAACAGTACGTGCGATTTGCTGTTTGTAAGACTAAATGAGGTTATTTTTCTATGCCCAGGATGAGGATGAGGAGATGCGATTGTACCACCTCAAGCTAGAGCAGCAGAAGCGTCTCCGTGAGGAGTTGATGCGTCGCAAGGAGGCTCGGCGCCACCAGCAGGCGGGCCAGCGCAAGAAAGAGCTCTTGCAGCGCATCAACCAGCAAACTCCCGCACAGCAGTTTCAGCAGCCACCGCATAACCAACAACAGCCACCAAATCAACAACTACAGCAGCAGAACCAGCCACTAAATCAACAAATGCAACAGCAGCAACACCAACCGCCAAATCAACAACTGCAGCAGCAGCAGCACCAGCAGAACCATCCATCAAACCAACAACTGCAGCAGCAGCAGCAGCAGCTGAACAATCAGCTTCGCACACAGCCTGCAGTCGTGCAGCAGAGAGACTCGCAGCCGTTCGCACAGCAGGGGACAGCATCCACTGCCTCGGCCCATCCACAGCAGATGAGCATCAAAAGCCGCCTCAACACAGTCAAGCCTAAAGTCCCCGCGGTGGGACAGCTAGGTTACAATCAGGCGGCGGCCGCCGCCACCGCCGAGGCCACCCGCAGGAACGTGTCCATCATGCAGCAGCGTAGTCAGGCGGTTGGTGAGGTGGTGCAGCAGTTGCCACCGGGGGGCAGCCCCGTGCTAGGAGGTGGCCTGAGCCACACTGTTCCGGTGCTGGAGAGGGTCGGAATGAAGCGCACTGTGGTGCAACGACAGGACAGCGAGGCTGAGAGGCAGCACATGGGAATGGCCAAGGTGCGCGTGGTGACAGAGGACCCTACTATGGTAAGGATACCTTGAGATTTGGCAATTGTAAGTCAGTCCTTTTATGGCACGTGTTCAAAATACTCGTGTTTGAATGTGCACGGAGCTAAATGACCTCAACCATATCATTGGCATATCCTTCCAATATGTTTGTGGGTTAGATGGAGGTGTGACAAGTCTCCATAAAATATTACTGCCATCTTCCCACATGGTGATACTCGTGTTATACATGCTGGATATATGGGTGAGCTGACCCACAACTTATATTTTAACTCTCAGTGTTCCAGTTGTAACAGACAGAATAAATGGAAGCCAGACTAGATTCACTGGCCTGTAATAGTGTTAAAAAAGTCATAAAATACGGTTTCTTACAAACACTGAGAAATGTTTAGATATTTGACGTAGAACATTACCGTTAGAAGATATTGCGGAGTAAATAACCCTTCGAAGAAGAGCCATTATCCATAGTGTTACTTCATGTTTTTTGTTGGAAAGCAGTGTTGGTGACAACGATGGTGATATATTGAATTTTATCAGACACTTGCATTTGTAAATTTAACACCCGTTCTCATTCTAATCCATTGCTATCACTCCACATTATTCTCCCTTTTCGCCATCCATCTTGAATCTCATTGTTTATCCACTGTAATATATTTTACACTGCAGTAGATATCATTACTCACATCCTTACACTCAGGCCTTCATCTCGATGGGGTTTCCCTTCCCACACTCATTGCCCTTATATTATTGCTGTGGTTCAAAAGATACTGTGTTTGCACCTTATTTTCTCCCCATCTGTGTAATTTTTATCCTATATTTCATACGCTCGGTAGCTGTTTGCTATCAAACGTGTTCCTTCATTCAACCAGGTCAGGCCCTGCTGACAAAGTTTGCCTTTTGCAAGGGTAATCTGGTAGGCCTGATCAGAAATGGATGTTTACATTCAGTAATTCACTTGTGGCTATAATTTTTTTGTCATAAAGTACTTACTAGGCCATCACAATTGTCACTGATTTTTCAATTGAGAAAATAACTGTCCTTACTCTGCCTGTAGCAGATCATTCTTAATAATATATTAAATATGCTTGGGTGTAATTTGATTACTGTACTTGCATGTGTGAGTTTTTCTTCTTCCCCCTGTTTGGAAATTTACGTTCATGACATTGGCTTTATATCCGAAGCAGAACATGATTGAAAACCAAAATTATACTTCGTGTGGCTTTTATGGATAAAGGTGTCTTAATATTTTTTCCCCATTGCTTATTTAAACTGAACCGGGCAATGTCCTTAACATATCGGCATTCATATCCCTTTATTGTCCCGAGTCATTTGTGGAAATTCCACTATTTGGGTAGAAATCAAATCATTACATAGGCTAGCTGCTGTTGGTGCCCTTCAAAGTCAAATTAAGGTGAACTTATTTTTCCAACCCCAGGGAGAATGACGGAGTTGACCACCTGGAGATTTGAACTTACGCCTTTCAATTGGAAGTTGAGCGCTATAACCAATGTGCCACCTGCAGTTACTCTCCTCTTACACCCCTATTATTGATCATGCTACATATTACACCCTCCCCCCACCAAATCGATTAGTAGATGTTCCTGTTATCCACACTTAACCATGGATAAGAGGAGTAACCCAGACATGGTGGGACGTTCATTTGAAATTCCACATTTTGAAAGCGCTGAGCATGTGCACATGCACAACTTTCTGATCCCAATGATTTTCCCAGTGGGGCCCAATCGTCGCTCATGGTGGTTCTGTGGTGTTCTGGTCATCTCTGCAGTTTTGGTGGTCCTGGTGTTCCCCCTCATTTTCCCATTACTATTTGTGGTCCTTTTAATCCCAGTGAAGGCCCCATTGGTCCTCATGGTGTCTCCATGGTCGTCCCCATTGTCCCGGTTTTCTAAGTGATGGTCTTGGTTGTTCTATTGCATCTGGTGGGCCCAGTAGTGGTCTCAGTATTGGTCCAGGCGATGGTCCTATGAGTGGTCCTAGGAGTTCAGATTCTAGTCTCCGATGGTCTCATTGGTGGTCCAGGTAGTTGCATTCTAGGTCCCGGTAGTCCCGACCAGCCAACGGCGGCAACAACGATGACACTCTTTCTGCGGTGACATCTCCACCCAGAAGTAGGTGCTATGCAATTTGATTTTACCTTCAAATGAATCATCTTATCCAAGCTCACGTACTTAATTACACTCAGAAAAGGGAAATGCGCTATTCAGTGTGGACAATAGGATTGTATCAGCACAGGCATGAGCAGCTTCACTCACTTGCCTATAACATTTAATTAAGTTAATCTTCGTTGTATTCAGTACAGAGATTGCGTCACTGGTTTTAGAAATGAGCCCTACATTCCTAATGTTACGTTTAAATGTTTTTCTCTTCATGTGTGGCAGCTCATGGAAAACATTTTGTCGGCTGGGTTGCAGCCCACAGCGCAACATCAATACAAGCAGGCACGGGGAATGGCACACGGGACACCCATGCAGCAACGACGGAACCTCCCGGGCATTGGGCCCATGGGACAGCCCGGCAACAGGGTCAGTTTATAGTTTCCACTGTGTCATTGAACATCCAATGACCAACATTGCGCTCGGGAGCGTTTGTGTACAAATCTTAGTGGTGATGTCAAAAGTACACTCATGGCTGTCAGTTGTTGCACAAGAAGACTACCTTTTTCTTGTTTAGCAACATAGTCTATTGATACATGACTATGTGTGCAACAGAGAAAACAAGTAGGAGGCCTGATTCACATCATGATTTAGCATTTTGAAAGGTGCCCTTGGTTTCTGGCTCTCCCGGTAGAAGTCATAAAGATTGAATGATCCATATTCGTGGTTCTTTCGGTAAAGTCACATAGAAGGGAAACAATAAAATAATACAAATATAAAACGATAAGAAAATTTGAAAAAAGTGTTTTTTTTGCTGTGGTTTTTCACACCTGATGGTGATTGCTTGTGTTGCAGTCGAAACGTCGTGAGAATTTTATCGTTTTATATTTTTCTTATTTTATTGTTTCCCTTCTACGTGACTTTACCGAAAGAACCAAGAAATGAAACCCTGCAGTCACGAAAGCTTTAAATAAAAATTGAATGATCCCTTAATCTAATAACATACAATGACTCAAAAAATGTTCACTTTCTTATTAAAACTATTTAAGCAAATCAGCAAATTGTAGTTGGTATTTAAAAAAAAATCCTATTTCATAAAGTTGTGTTTGTTTAACCAAGGCAAATCCTGGACTGTTTTGTAGGTGAATTTTCAGATGTCTATTCTCCAGTTCATCATGCAATTATTTTCATGCTGATGCATATTGTTACCAAATCCTACATTGTCTAATTGTAATCTATACCCCAAAGACTTAGTGATTGATATACACCAAAGGCATTTTGCACATTTAGTGTTATTTTGCACAAATAGCAATCTGGTTGTGGTATTGCACCTCTGATTACACGGTTGGCTACTTATGGTGTGAAATAAGTTCACCATGCATACATATGTATAGATGCATTTATATCAGGCTGGGAAGCAGTGTGTTTAGATCACTCAACTCAAAATCTAATTGATATTCCGGTTGTGGGTCTAATCAGCCAATAATTTCTCTGGTATTTGTGGTGATTGCCACTTTGTGTGAAGTTGTCAGTGGTTGTAATTAAGTTACACAGACCTCTGCCATGGATGGGATTGTTGAATTTTACCTCTGGACTGAAGTGGCCAAATAAGATGAGCACCGCCCCATACTCATTTGATCGGTGTGAGATTGATTATTTAGATCCCATCCTGTTAGATGCTGCTGCCTCACTGCCATACAGTGCTCCTGCCTAAATTCCGCAGTTGATTGATGGTCCATCCCACCCTGCAGGGTGTTCTGTCACGGACAGGGTGCTTAATGTGAGAACATGACTCTTCACGGTCTACAGCGTTTTGCATTTCTCAGTGTAATCTTGAAGAGCTGATGCTGATTGTGGTACCAGATACCAACAAGGTTGCTTTGTTGTCATGCCTGCTATCATGGCAAGCTTTGTGGCATTTTATCTCCGAATTATTTCACAATTTATTTCCAAATCATTTTAAATTTGATGCTCTTTTGTGCCCCTTATGGCGTTGCAGATGACATTTGTGATTTTATCTGCAACGAGTGCTGCTTCGATATGAGGATATATTTCGTTATTTGTAGCGCTACCTTACACTGCAGTGCTCTTAGTGGTCTTGAGTTAATGGTAGACAGCACAAATTGGAACTTGTTTTACTGACCCAAGGTGGATGATGGGTTGATTCAATTACCAATCGGGATTTGATGGCTCTGCCACAGGGCCACCAATTCAGATTGTAATTTTGCAAGTAGCATGAATGAAACTGTCTGGGTTCTTAAGTGTAGAGTTTGTGGTCTTAGCCTGATTTAAAATGATTGCATTAGAAAACCATCATGTATTAATTCACATTTAATTCAGAAATATTCGAGGTTTGAGGACTAAAAGAATGCTTCTTGCACTGCATATAGAGGGCATGCTACTTAACGTAGATAAGATGCGTATTCAATCGACTAGAAAAGTTGTGACATGTCATGGGGTTACTGACACGACGTGGTACCCTGCTTACTGTGAGTTCTGAATGGACATTTCATCACCTTGTGACATGATGCCGATGGCACACTTGGATATAGGATTTATCATTTTATTATTAAATTAAGTAATAAAAGTGGCATAAAAACGTCAAGCAATCATATGCTGCTATATCAAACAAGTAATTTGGCACTCTACCTCTGGCTTCTGATTTGAAAACGGTCCATTGTCCGAAATGTCACCTGTTGTATATTTTTTGCTTTTTATGGAAATATTTTTGACTAATGTATTGAGTTTTTTTAAATGTTATTTGCGTGCTTGGCTTTGTTTAAGAGTATCTGGTGTGTCTCATCTTCTCAGATGCCCATGGCGATGCGAGGCAAGGGGGGATTTCCCCCTCACATGGCTGGAGGCAGGGGGCAGGCACGAGGAGTCCCGCACCCCCAGAACTTGCGTGTTGTGGAGTGCAGGCCACAGCCCAGCCGCGTTGCTATCGATGGCCTCTCCATCAACACCTCTGAGGGCCAGCTGAGGGCCATCTTAGGCTCGGTGGGACCCATAGAGGTACGTAGAAGTCCAAGGGTAATGATGACGACACTGGTGAGGATGGAGTGCATCATTAATTTCAATGGGTGATAAGGGTGGTACTTGAAATTCATGTATTTTTTTTATTAAATTATACTTTTGATACTCACTGGTATTACCATGCTGTATTGTGACGTAGTAAGGATGACCTTTATTGCCCATTACTAGATTTCATCTCAGTTTTTGAGTGCTGTGATGAAAATGTTTTTTCAGTGCCTAACCAGAAGGTGGTGCCCCACTACTACCATGGAGCCTCTTAAACTTGTAACCATGCAAACTATTGGGTGCTATCTTATTCCAGTATTGATGCATAGCAATGCAACAGTTGAAATCGTTTTTTGTGAATTCAAACTTGCTGATTCCCCTGGTTTTCAGATTTTCCCCTCTTGTGTGCATTGTGGTAGCACTCATGTTTGTGTCCCTATGTTTTGGAAATTCCATATTTTCTGGGAAGCAACATATGAATAACACTACCCTAAATGGAAAATATATATAAATAGGTGATGGATTGGGCAATGCCCCTTCATAGCACATAGTTGACCTGAAATGACATAAATTTGACATGTTTTCCAGGGCAATGTTATTGACAAATGTGTTGAGTTTTGTGTGCTTATGCACCACTGCCAACGCAGTATCACAAGAAAATGCATGAATATTTTCAAGAGATTTTCAGTATATCTCAATAGGATGAAAAATGCTGAATTCTCACAAGTCGAACTCATGTTTCATGACCCTCTGGGACGATGGTCCGAGTTTACTCATAACCAGTATTTGAACTCTCAACTTTGTGATTGTGAGTCCAGCGCGTACCACCTAATCGAAAAGCAGAGTTCTATATATGATGGAAGATGCAATTATGATGCTGATTTTTTCTCTTTTGTCCTAGACTTTGGAGATGATGCCACATCACCGACGAGCTGTCGCCACCTTTATTGATCCAGCCCATGCTGTCGACTTCCAGCAGCAATACCACAGGTAAACTATGTGACAAGGATACAATATTGTATGGATGTATGTGGAACTTAATTTGCACCATATGTATCAAACCGTGGCTAATCGGAGGTGTGGAGGAAGGACAACAAACTTAACACATAAAATAAACAAATATTATATTAGTGAGCCCCTCATCTCACTTAAATATCTCTATACATTTTCATCCACTGCATATTTTAACTTGTGCAGCACTAGATTGTTGTATGTTGAGCTCTACTCAAAATTAATGGCGCATAGTGCGGTTGCCTACTTTAAAAGTAAGAGGTGAGTGACTTTAAAGAGCTGGTGATGCTCCTGGCAGTTGGACTAATCCTGAACTTCTAAGATTCTGGTTTTGATTCCAGGATGTCACTTGTGATAAAAACCAGTTTCTCAAGTGTAATGAGTTTATGGTCTCAGCCTTGTCACCAATGATTACAGAAACAACTAAACATTATATATTTACGTAATTTATCCTGACCCAACTATGGCAGATAACAGTAATAAGAAATACTGTGGAGGGGAAATAATAAAATAATACACCATTATTATTTTATTATTTCCCTTCTACGTGACTTTACCGAAAGAACCAAGAATATGAATCCCTGCAGTCACGAAAGCTTTAAATCGAAAAATACTGTGGAGTTAACACGAGATTAACTTTACAGAGAAAAAAGGAGTACCATATATTCTTGGGTAACAGAGGCTGATCAAAATTTCTCATTTTTATGTAGTTATGGTATTATTTTCCAAAATATCCCTTGCCTGCTGGTGTTGAGAAATCCTGAAAGGATGTGTTACTGTTTCATAACATCACTATGTTATCACAATTATGATATTCCACCAAAATAGTGAACAAAATGGTTCGTGAAATGTGAGCTGAAGTCTAAATTATTAACACATTGCTCCATTCCTTGTGGATTCACAGGCACATGGTAGACCTCTCGCACATTAATGTCACGGTGCTGATGGAAGGGTGAACTTTGCCCGCGTCGGCGACTCTTCGCCTCCCTCCAGCGCTCCCGTTGCCCCAGCGCAGCACTCGTTGGACCGAGACAGAGAACGCCTCCCTCCTCAAGAGAGCCTCCTCCATTCTCCTCCCCGTGTGCACAGCAAAGTACGCTACTCGATGGTAACATGTGTAGAGCCATGTCGGCCACAGCGTTCAGATGAACTGACAGCAATGGAGCATGGGCTGTGATTTGTAACGGACTCTGGATGAGTGACAATTCTCCGTGGGGCGACAGATGAGAAGAACGGACAATGTGCCGCCACTGCAGTTACGTCAACTGCATATGTTGTAATTATTTTTGTCGCAGAAGTTATACATTTTATTGCCTTGTGTCGTAAATAAAATCGGGCAACGATTTAGCTTACAGAGTTGTTATTAGTAGGTTTGTGTTCACGCCTCTGTGCTTATCTTTACGTTGTCATTTATTGTAAAATATAGTAGGAAGCAGGTTAGTGGTCTCTTGAGTAATCGTAGAATAATAGGGAGGAACCCAGTGAGATTTTTTTTTACAGAGAAAACAAGTGTACTCCTTTCATAGAATTTCAGATCAATCACCAATATATAGACAATGGGCATCATAGTTTTTAAAGTGAGATGATCACTTAATTCTAAAATAAGACTTTCATTGCAATCCCAGGGCTAACGTTTTGTTTGAATTACCAGGTAGCCTAGAAGGCAGTTCTTACGATGTTGACCAAAACACATTTTTGTTCATGTAACATAGCTATTGATTTTCTTGGCCCAGAGAGTAAAACCTTGCTTTTAATTCCTCAAAGCCTGCATTTTGCAGCATACAACGAGTTGAAAGCTGTAGTGCAACAAATGGCACAGAACCATGTGAAATGCACGTGTATCAGCCTGATGCATTTGTGTGGCAAAACCTCTCAGCAGGATTTTGTTTAATCAACTGCAGCTTTATGCCTTGTTAAACAATTACTTAATACTAATTTGCAGTATTTGTAATTAGGTAATGTAACTATACAATTCAGAGTTCTGCTTTGCGAAATCTTCATGCCATTAGGGAAGCGATTCTTGGCCTACCTTGAGAAGTCCAGTTGTTGCACTCTGACAATAGCTTGACTGCCACGGACTAAGTCTGCAATTGAAAATTCACGACTAGTTAGTGAGTGGCCAGACAGATCCTTATAATTCTTGTTGTGTTGGTTCTGCTGGTGGCACCTGGGCTGTAATGTCGACAGGTTCATTCTCACAGGCAGGTGCGTTGGCATTGCCTTTGCAATAAGGTAAGGCTGATGCGTTGTGTAAAATTGAGCAGCAATGTTAGGTTGTCTACATCAGTTGCAGTTTTGTCTGGATGTATCGTTATTAATTATTGTTTGCTATTGAGCTGGTCCTGAATGTTTAGTTGAATGGGCACTTTTTTAAGCTGAGGCAATTTTAGTGATTGCGGCTTGAATTATTCGATTTTTTATCGCAAGGTGCACATGACAGGGCGCAAACTTTTTGTCATGAAGGAACTATTTCCCTTTGGACAAGAATGCAGCTCATTCACCGAGGGTTCAGTTATTTCCCCCAGCAAAACACTGTCTGCATTGTTAGTGGCTTGAGACTGACATGGAAGTGTTTCCACTGCGTAGAGGTGCAAGAGCACGTGGAGTGTCTCCCTGTCCAAATGAGCAATGGCACGGTGCTCAGTCCTACTGTGGTGGCCCATAGCCAGTGGTGGAAATTCCACATTCCCATAGTGGAAGCCAAGTCTCCATAAGATGATTGTGAGTTTTGCACTCGAGTCATAGCACCACCTGGCCTGGTAAGGGAGTACCTTTAGCCTGGAAAGAAAACAAGTTTACCCAGAGGAGCCGAAGGTGGTGTTCAAAGTAATTCCTACCTCTGTATACATTTTACCCTCTTCACAGGTGGATTATATGAAGGAGCACATTGGGAAAAATCACAGTTGTGTCAAATGTATACATTTGTGGTAGCTGGGCCTCATTGCACAGGCCAGAGGGTCAGAGTTTTGGTAAATTTTAACACAAGACGACATAACATCAAGTTCACATGATTATCAAGGAAGAGGTGGTTCAAGAGGAGACTGCGAAATGGCCTCAGCATTGTTAGAATCTTCCCTTCAAGTGCTTTTGAAGTATTAAATCACATCATTAATACGGCCAATGAAAAACACGGTGGCAGGAAATTCCAGTTAAAATAACTTCTGTAGATACACTTATATGACGTCTGAATGTGTCCTGATTAGTTCCTGTTCCTAAAAATAGATATCAATTAATCACTACTTTAATTCCAGCCTTTGTCATAATTGTAAAAAATTGTCTATGCAACACAGTCAACATAGATTCGGAGCCTGTTGTATGAAAGGGATATGTATTTAGAATCCAGATGGACGCAGTCCCATGTATGCATTAGTTATTCATGGGAATGATTCAAAAGTATCTGTTTCAGGCTCTCCTCTGCATTTTGCCCAGGAGGAAATGATTACCTATGCCTGCCTGGCTCGGGTACCGGAGTGCATCTGATGCTTCTTTGCTACAGCTGATCCACAGGACTTCGTAGACCCATAGTGTTGTGACTCGGGCGTATCTTACAGAAGGCAGCTGAAATACCATGTCCATGCGGATGCTGGAAAGACTAAAGTATAATTATGGCTTAAAGATATGTCATCTGTTGCGTTACTTCACTGGAAGATAATGTTTATTCACAAACTGCCAACACCACCCAAGGCTTGACTTAAGTTCACATGAGACCAGTGTCCCCTTGTTAGGTCGATATATCTTTAGTAGAGATATTTATGCAGTGGCACTTGCCTTATCCATGAAAAGGATATCTACATTGCAGAACACGTACCTAGATAGAGACGTTAACTTTGGCTTTTTTCTGTTTGTCCTCTGTATAATCTTGTTCTTTTCAATAGGTGTGCATAGCTGTCCGAGTTGCGTGCGTATGAGTTAGTGTTTATAAAAAAGATTGTGACCATGTTGGATTCCTTTAAGTTGTTAATCATAGGATTTTAAAGACTACTTCGATGTTAAGTACTGTTTTCATTAGGATAACTATTTGAGACCTAATGATTTATATGGGAATCATCTTGGTATCGCAGCCTGCTCAAGAGGCTCCTAAAGCTCGAAAGTGGGTAGTGACACTTTGCTCCATTAAGTTTTGACTTCAGGAAACCTTTTTGCGTGCAACGGGGACAGCTGAGTGTGACAATGGTTTTGATTTAACTTTTGGATTGGCACATTGTGTCAGCGTATCTTTACACAAAGAGGCTAATCGTGAACGTTGTCACAGAAAGAGCAGAAGTATGACAGAGTAACTGTGGATGCGAGTAGCAGCTTAGGTAGGGGCAGGAGCTTGTTTTATTGTTGTCACCTGGGTTCAGTGTGCTCCTTCCAGCAGTACACTGGAGAGCCCTGGACAGCACGTTAACTTGCTAATACAAAATGCTCCCAGGAGCCATCGGTACAGGTACTTTTGATTTATTTTGGGACCTTTTCATAGCATGCTCAAGAGGCCACTAGTCTGCTTTCCTTGTAGATGCAGGTCGTTCATAGTTTGTCATTCCCCGAATCACATTTTTGTCACAAACCAAGGCTTGGGAGAGAATTTTTTTACGTGTACTTGCTGTGGAAAACATTAAAACATTAAACGCTGTCATGAGTGACACAGTTAAGGGTGATTTTACGTGTATGTTTTATTTATATGTGATGCTGCACATAGATATATCTTTTTGAATACTTGGAGTGCATTATACAGTATAAGATGACAACATACCTTGGCATTTACTGCAGATAATGCCTGATTCGTAAACATGATTTAAAATGACAGTAAGTATACGTGGGACAGTCTGAATATCAAACAGCACGAGTGCTCCTTAAAAAAGAGGGTTTGTTTTTCAAGACTTGAATGTTCTAATTGGCCACGTGTTTTCACGAACTTCAGGTTACGTGAAGTTAGTGACACGTCATATTTGCATATGATGTGAAAATAACTGCCAAAGTGCAGAGTTAACAATGGCTGTACATTTTATATTAATACAAAATTCACTTTAGATTGTAGCACTCAATTTGCATAGATACAAGTTTGGCATTTGGCATGTTTCTAAATTCTTAATAGCTTTTTGTTGTTTTTCATAATATACTCGGGTATCACAGGAGAATGGGTATTTTTTCTGCCATGTTACCATGACCGCATTTTGACACAGCTTTTTAGCGTGTTCACCGAAGCGGGTGTGCCATGAAAACAATGGGATTTGTTTGCAACGATTGTTTTTGGTTATACAACACTGAAGTTAATGAGTGATGTTTGTTCCTTCACTGGATTTTTGAACAAGGGGCTTCATTTGAACAGATGGAATAGTACCAATGCCACGCATTCCTGGGCCATGATATTTAGGGACCTGCTTTTTGCTGCATCAGCTGTTTCGAGTAGTTGGCATGCATACAGAGGACTTAAATTATGCTGAGAATGGAAGTGTCATTTGCCTAACTGGGCATTGCTACGTTTTACTACTTATGTCTTGTAAAAATATTCTGGTGATTTTCTGCACTGCTGGACATTTTGGCACAGGTCCTGAACAATTGTTAATACAATGTATTATTATTGTAATTCGTTAGGGCTGGGATTTAATGTGTAATTTTTGCAATCGATATCATGAACCTACAGTCGTGTCTCCTTGACATGTACTGCTTACCGACGATCGATTTTGCATCTTCAATAATCCGATTATACATGTTACATTTGTCAAATTACTTTACGGTCCAAAAATATGCACCCTTTTCATACTTCATTGCATATTGTGCACGTCATTGTCAACTTTTGTGAATTAATGGAGCAGGTGGGATGCTCCATAGGCCCCATTCTTGCTTACCCCTCTCCATATCAGAGCGAGACTTACTGTAAATCTATCAGTATACTGTAACGCTATAGGTTGAACATAATCTACAACCCAGGGCATCCGTTTTGTTTATTTGACCTCTCTTCTGTCAATACCTGCCCCATATTTGTTTTGTAGAAATGTTAAGGCAAATTGAAGCCTGATCTATTTTTTGGGACAATAATCTGAGCATGCTCCTTGTCTTTTTTTTTACTGTTTGAAACTGGTTTTATGTCGCATTTTAAATAGCGACAGTGTTTTAAAAACCTTTCAATAGACACATTTTAAAACAATTTAAGAAGTACATTTGTTGTATGTAAAGTTAAAGTGTTAGTGTACTGCATGTGCCAACCCATTCGTGGATGACTGTCATGTATTTAATAATGTCATTTTGTCCATATCCAAAAGTTAAATAACTCTGCCTCGTAAGATAGAGCATAATGCTATTTTGCATGCCCATGGCCCTGCCACAAAAATGTTATCTCTCGCTTATTAAGGCTGTCCCGTTCGATACTTAATTAGGAAGTACATTTATGCTTAATTTGCGATTTGATGTGCAGACTACATATTAAACACGCTGGCAGTAATCAGTGTGTAGCTCCATTGCATGGAAACTAATTATTTTGTTACGAAGCAACGTAGTCTTATCAAAAGTGTTAATTGAACGTGCTCACGATGACAGAACTTGAATTCCAGTATGCACAAGCACTAAATGAAACCTCTAATCAGGTGACATCAGACTACTGTATTCACTGTGGCTTCGTTCGTCAACCTGAGCATTGAATCCCAGCCCTAATTAGTCCTTAGCACTTCAAGGGGATGACTGCAAGGCTGTGTAGATGAGATGCACACCCAATGAACTTGCACGTGTCTAACTACATCGGAATTATAAACTAATTACTCTTACACTGGAGGATAAGATGCCTCATAATTCGTTTATAAATCACATGCATGTGTTGTTGGCTGTGCACCCCTTCATAGAATCATTTGGTCTCCTTAGACTATTCCTAATCAACAGGCGGTTTGTGCTGTACTTTCACTACCTGTTCAGTATTTCTTGGAGAATTACATGTTATCTCTTCAGCTGGTATTTCTCTGCACAACTCTTGTCAATTCCCAGTGAACTAATACGTGGTCAATTAACTGGAAGGTTTTTAAATCCTTTATATTAAGTTCACTTGCTTGCTTGCACGCTTACGACCGTGCAAATCTTTCGGTCGATTTTTAACCCGCTTCCCGTGATTCAATCGAGCTGACATTTTGCACACAGACTCGTTGTGCGTGACAATTTATTTTCGTGAAATTTTTTTCCAAAATGTTACACTTTTTAGGAAATGTTTTTTTATATTTAATTACCAATTGCTTAATGGTGGCAGGCAATCATCTGACCCATAGGTGGCAGCCATCTCAAGCCAGAGGACGAGAGGACTCTAGCCGCCACGCATATAAAGGATTTATAGTGAAAAACTTTGTTTTTACGGGTTAATTTTTTTTACAATTTCCATTAGGGTCGGTGTCGCTCTGTGTGCAACCTTGGCTATGCTTGCTTGCACAGCCACTTAGACTTGCGGCCTGCCCATATCCAGTAGGATTCCAATATCCCAACACTCGTTAAAACAGTACTATGAATGGGAATTGTGTCATGTTGCAATGCTGTTGCTCATAATTCTAAACAACTGGCTGTTAAGGAGTGGCCTACAACACATACATGCCTTTTGTTGTGACATGTATGTTCATTGTGGTGCCTTGCAGTGCGTTATTACGTTCGGATCTGTACATGTTTATTCCCAATTATTTAGCGTTGTACTTTTAGAAGGATTAAACAGGACCCTTCTGCTTTTGGAAGGGAAGGATGCACTTTGTTGTTGTATACAAAAACAATGCTATGGAGAATAAGGAACGATTGCATAAGAAATAAATGTACCAGCAATTTTGATAGGCATTTTTTCGAATGCACAATGGTGACACGGCCAACATATTGACAGCCCTGTGCTTGCATTCCCAAGCATGGTTTGAATTTCCTCTTATTTTTGCAAACTATAAATGCTGATGCAGCTCAGCAGTGAATCAGAATAGGAATGGGTGGAATGGCCTGATTGCACAGTGGCTGGGACTTGGTGCATACACATTTCAGAAGTACAGATGCCACTTGTAGATGGGGGTGGTGCAGAAAATCTCGGGTATGTGGTGGTGTGAGGTATTCATGTGTGTGCAGGTGATATATACAACATCCCAGAGCAGGATTTTCACATTGTGTTGCCCGTTTATCATAAGTTTGCATGAGTATTTCTTTGGATTATTTTAAATTTTGCCCTGCAGCATTCTGGTATTGCACAAGGATTAAAAATAGTGTGTGTGCACGCGCGCCATACTGCACAATGTATACAATTTGATCGACACATTATCGCATTCATATTAATGTTTATTTTAGAGGAAAACAAGCGGGATTTGTTTTCTAAGCACCACTGGAATTCTGAAATCACGAGTCAATGTGCAATAATATAGGTTTAAAACAAATTACATGCCACATCGTACTGCTTTGGTGTCAGTCGTCTGTTTTGGCAATGTGATGGTTGTATGCATTTTATGTATGTGTAATACTGTTTGTTAAAAGCCCTACATGCATTTTCTGCACTTTATTTAAACATTCTCATCAAAATGCTCAATGGCAAAAGGTATCCTTGAAAGGTGCAGATATACCCGTTATACCTGCAAAAAAAAGTGTTGTCCTTTATGTACGTGTGATATATGTTTATACAAGTTGAAATGTTGAATTGTGTTGTATTGGGTGGGTTTTTAATGGTCCTAATTGGCACAATTTGGAAAAAAATTAGCAAATTTGTATGTTGAACTTATTTCACACCGTACGTAGCTAATCGTAGGTGCGTAATATAATTTGGATTACTCTTCACAGTCATTTGATCAACCAATGTCCACTCGCAGGTCGGTACCAAAGTGCCCTTGTGCCACACAGGGGACAGCTGCCACTGGAGGGGGGGGGGGTCCCCTTTGAATGTTTGATGTGTTGCAAGGCACAGAGTTTGAGGCATTATAGCACCATGTAAATACAAAGATTTCGATTGTATATTTTTTCAAATGTGTGCAACTGCCTTCATAATTACCAGCATACATTTCCATTTGTGTTACATTTGTGTTTTTAAAAACTGTTTTAACATTGTGTATCGCTTACTAAAGGTTTTTAGTGTGTTAAGCAAGGTAACTTGTACGTTTTTCATAATACAGTTATTTGGGTTAGATTGCATTTCATGTGCTTTCATGTGGTTGTTGGTCAATTGCTTTTTATTACAGGCTGGAGGCACAGCGTTTTTTTGGTGTGGTTTTGAGTGATTAACGGTCATAGTTAAACCTTTTCCAGGTATAGGTTACATGGACCAGGAGCAAGGCTCGCTCAGGCTTCTGGATGTGCAGATTCCCCTTGGGGGAAATAACGTGTTTGTACTCGTCATGCCTCGTCTCAATAGTAACCGACCGAGAGTTCACAGGGAACGTGCCGGCACACACGGGGGACCAAGCTGCTTCTCTTTGTAATGATCACTTACTGACAGATTTGATTCTCTTACAGATTTCTTATCATCACTCTTCAATGGAGACTGCAGGACACAACTTTCCATTTCCTTCAGACCACCCCACTTAACATTTTGTTCATTGCAGCGTTTTGAGTGTTTTCTTCATCAGGCGTGACTGTATGGTGGAAGAAGGTTTCTCTTCATCTCCAAATTTGTGTGTTTGTGGGCTTCTCATCGACACTGTCGGATTGGTAAATAAAAACGTGTGGATTCATTTAAAACTCAATTCATAACGTCTCACGTGTTTGTGTGTTTTCAGCTGAAACAGCATTAACCCTTGCTGCAGCATGTTTTGTTAATTGTATGTAAAAAGCCATTAATGATTTTTTTTAAGTGAAGTGTTTGGTTGTTTGTAAATCGGTTGATCAATGTAGAACTTGCCAACTGTTGCAGATGCCCTGCTGGCCTGTGCAGGGCCTTGTATGTGTACTCAATTTACTTGCAGGAACAAGTGAAGTCATCCTACCTGGGCCTCCAGTGATTTTCCTATCGAAGTGGATTTGGGATTTTAACACCACTGGTTTCATTACACATTGCATTTTTTGGAAACCAACTGAACTTTGTAATCTTATATTAAGATCTTAAAAAGCGTGACATGTCGAGTTTTAAGAACTGAAATTCCATTGTTCATCAATACATGGATACTGGAACACGTATTGCACTGTGTGTGTTACATCTGCCTTATCTGATATTCAGATATTTGTATTAAAGAAACATTCTACTCCTATACTAAGACTTTTTAAACCTGAATATTATAAATAATTGGCTACTTTGTTTCTTTTAGCACCTGGATGCTGGATCTTGTATTGTACTATGTGCATGACATTTAAATCTTCTGATATTCAGGATTTTGTATTAAAGCAACATTCTATTTTTATATTATGAAGACTGTAAACCTGAATGTTTTTAAATAAACACATTTCAAAAGGCAACTTTGTTTCTTGCTCATTTTCTTACATGTGTAATGAAGCTCCTTTGAGACGTCCATTCTTTAAAAAGGTGAAGTCTTTATTGCTAAGAATAACTTATTTATAACTCCGCGATCGGTCAGCCCCAATGGTTTCCACTCGTCGCCCATGATCAGTCAGCCCTGATGCCTTCCACCTCGTTTGTTGGTTCCTGGGCAAGCGCCCATACTGCGGGCCTCACTCCCCTTATATCCATGCTCGGCCCGCTCCTGTCGGACAGTGCCATCCACCCCACTATGGCACGTGTCTTTAATGATCTCAACGTGTATTTATAGAATAACACTGGTCTACAATTTTTTATACGTCTGCTTCAGAGATGAAATGTGCTGTTTATTATGGACTAGCTTGTTTGCCCGTCATATGGACGGAAGCTGCAATATTTACGAAAAAATTGAGCCTTACTCTTTGGTTCTTTCGGTAAAGTCACGTAGGTATTAAATAAAATAAATCGCGAAGTTTCGGGCGCAACACAAGCGTCCGTCATCAGGTGAGAAAGCATGGTCTGCTGCTGAGGCAGACTTTTAAAAGGTTTGAAATGGGTGTAGCCCAAGGGTTATACAGAAGTGGGCGGCGCTATTGATGTTAATGTGAGAAATTAGTGGCCTCCTCGACGAGGGCACGGAAGTGGCTATGTTAATGCGAGAGATTAGCATGTTAATGTAGGAACGAAGAGTGGTGCAATCTAAAGGCATGAGAGCGCAATCCAAAGGACATGTGAGCATGAAAGTGCTATCCAATGTTAATGTGATTTATTTTATACCTACGTGACTACCGAAAGAACCAAAGAGTATGGATTCCTGCAGTCACGAAAGCTTCAAATCAAGACGGAGTATAATTGTATCTTTTGTAAATTTAATGGCAGTGAATCTTGCGCGAAAATATGCCATCAAACACTTCCCTGCATTTCACTGTAGCACTGTATTAATGGCAGTGATTCTTGCACAAAACTATGTCAAAACACCTCGCTTCATGTCACTAGCACTGTATATAACTGACCTATTTGTTCAAATAAACTGCTCTGATACTTTATTCTCTTCTGTTTTCGGTCGCTGGGCTTGAAATAAATTGGAATTCGATACAATATTTGGAAAATCACTAAGAAATGTCTATTTTAACATAATGTAGAAGCTTAAATTAGACTTACCTTTTGTCTCAAGTGCTGAAGATAAAAAATAAAGACACCAAATCTACTTTGTTGCTGCGTAGAAGTATTTATTAGATTCACTTTCAATAAAGAAACGTCCAACTTCAAGCTCGACCTGCGTGAGTGAAACAATCCACCTGCGCATGAATATTAATGAGGGGGGGGTGCAGCATGTGAAGTGACGTCACGCGCGTTAAACATAAACAGACATTTTGTGCTGAATTCAAATATGACAATTAAAACAGCTGATTGGCTACTGTTCCCAAGATATTTAAGTTTTTACATTTTACTTCTATGTACAATGTGTAGATAGTGTTTTACTCATAAATTGTAAACCTAGGTTTTTTCATGTGTTTGTAATAAAGGACTCTTTAGGCGATGTAGGTCTACGTTTGTCCTTTATTGGGTTTTTGTCTCGCACCCGGCGATGTCCGCGTTCGGACCCGCGCCTATTCTGTCGTGCGCCCCGCACACGCGTCGTGTGCCCCGCGCACGCGTCGTGTGCCCCGCACACCCCGCAACCACACCGCTGCCCCGTGTGCCCCGCACACTCTGCAGCCACACCGCTGCTCCGTGTGCCCCGCACACTCCGTAGCCACACCGCTGCTCCGTGTGCCCCGCACACTCCGTAGCCACACCGCTGCTCCGTTTGCCCCGCACACTCTTCTAACTCCTCACACCCCGCTAGCTACTGCTACCCCACGTACACCGCTGGCCGACGGTGCCGTGACTCCGACCACGTGGCAAATGGCGCCACTCTTCCGCCACCACCCAGCGTGGCTCTCCCCTATTTCCACTCTCTTCCGACTCCCAGATCTCTTCCGGCTCTCACCCTATATCCTCCTTCTCGCGTGACCCTGACTCCTCCTTCCCGCACTGCCCCTGTCTCCGCCCCCACTCACCCCGACTCCCATTGGAGCCGAGGTGAGCAGTGGCTCCTCCCACACGCCCCGTCGACCAGGCTCCGCCTCCCCAATACTCCGGCCCGTGTGAGTGGTGCGGACGCAGCGCCCACCCTGTCCTTGCTCGCATTACATGTTTATGGATGCTTTACATGATAAAATGTCATCTGTCCTGTTCATGTAACTTAAAAAAATCAGCAAAAGAGTTATATAAATAAAATGTATTATGAAACAAAAGGCTAAAAACTTACGTATATATAGTACATTTTTTAGTTCTTATTCAGTGTTTACTCTGTGCTTCTTGGCTTGTCTCTTGTATTCATTAAACGGAGCATCTCTTGTCACTGTCCAGCAATAGTCTGCAAGCATTGATGGGCTCCATTTGTCCTGATAGCGTTTCTCCATTGTTGCAATGTCCTGGTGAAATCGCTCGCCATGCTCGTCGCTCACTGCTCCGCAGTTCGGTGGGGAAAAAATCGAGATGAGAGTGCAAAAAATGTGTCTTTCGTGACATGTTGTATGCCTTGAGAAGGTTTTCCACAAACTCCCTGTAGTTGTCTGCCTTGTTTCCGAGAAAATGTGTTGCCATGAACTGGAAGGCGTTCCATGCCGTCTTTTCCTTGCCACGCAGTGCACTGTCAAATGCATCATCTTGAAGAAGTTCACGAATCTGAGGATCAACAAAGACACCTTCCTTTATCTTAGCCTCACTTAACCTTGGAAATTTTCCACGGATGTACTTGAAAGCTGCTTGTGTTTTGTCCATGACTTTGACAAAGTTCTTCATCAGACCCAGCTTGATGTGGAAGGGTGGTAACAATCTTCCTTGATTGAACAAGTGGTGGATGCTGAACACTTTTCCTCCCAGGCTCCAATGACTGTTGGAGTGACAAATCTATTTTAATGTAGTGGGAATCTCTCGCACGACTATCCCATTCACAGATAAAACAGCAGTACTTTGTGTATACAGTCTGCAGACCAAGCAAAAGAGCAACAACCTTCAAATCGCCACAAAGCTGCCACTAATGTTGGTCATAGTTTCTGCACCTCACAAGTTGTTTTATGTTGTCATATGTTTCCTTCATGTGGCCTGCATGGCCAACTGGAATTGATGGAAAAATATTGTCATTATGCAGCAAAACAGCTTTAAGACTTCTATTCGATTAATCAATTAACAGTTTCCACTAATTTGGATCATGAACGATGTTGAGGGCTGCCATCACACCATCGATGTTGTTGCAGGCTACAAGATCAACTTCCATGAAGAAGAATGGGACGATCCTTTTGATGGTCATGGAACATGGAAACCCTAACATCACCTGCCAGGAGATTCCACTGCTGCAGTCTGGAGCCCAACAGCTCTACCTTAATCTTGGGTAGTTCTAAATCCCTGACAAGGTCTTTCAGTTCACTTGTGTTATGAGGTGTGGTTCAGAGGAGGAGGATGGGAGAACATCTGGGTCATGTGGCCTTGATGGTTCAGGACCAGAAGTTTCATCCTCATCCTCGTCTGACTCAAGTGAGAATGATCCTGGTGCACCAGAAACCAATAGTTCTTCTCCGTGGGGTACAGGGCGTATAGCTGATGGAATGTTTGGATAATTCACAGTCCACCTTTTCTTCTTTGACACACCTTTTCCAACTGGAGGCGCCATGTAGAAGTAACAATTTCTGATATGATCTGTTGGCTTTTTTCCAAATAATTGGCACTGCAAAAGGCATGTAGTTCCTCTTTCCGTTCAACCACTGGTGAAGATTTGTTGCACAAGTGTTGCAGCATTTGTGTGGGGCCCACATCTTGTCCTGATCTTCAATTTTGCAGCGAAAATAAAGGTGATAGGCTTTCTTAACCATAGTGGTTATACTGCACTGTTGCGATGCAAAAGTCACTTCAACACAAACATAGCAGAAGTTATCTGCTTTGTTCACACAAGTACGAGGCATCTCTGCTCACTTTGGCTAAACATAAATGTGACCCTTTGCAACATCAAACACTGACAAATAAGAGAGCACAACACTATGATTTTTCTAGAGCTGATGTAGGGCAATTTGTTCAGCAGATGGATGTCAGCCTAGTTATTGTTGCATCATCCATGATTTCTACGAATAACATGATGCAATTCATATCATGTATGATGCAATGCCAGGTTCAGATTGCATCATTCATTGTTTTGCTCAAAAAGCAAGTACTGTCCAAACCCAGTCATAGATTTATTCATAGATCCAGTCAAATATGTATTTTAGTCATTTCTGGTTTAAATTGTGGTCCCTTCCCTTTATAACTCACTTATCCTCTGCTATTCCCACGTCAATGGTCGTATATACTGACCCAGTAGCATATTTTGAAAACTAGAGCCAATCAACAATTTTAAGCATAATTTTCATTCTCAGTGACACAGCATTAGTAAAGTTGGACTACATTTATTTCGGAAACATTATGGCTGTAGACCAGTGTTATAGGCGTACTTCGTGTACCTTTCATTGATCCTGAAACATGCGGACAAGTGTCATCTATACAGGACCTTACGGCCACCTAATACTGGTAGGAACCTCCTGGTTACACCAGCCGACAGGGGATTATTGGGTCCGCCCGTCCGTCGTGCATCCAAAAATGGGAGGGGTGGGGCTGGGTGGAGAGCGGAGGGTGGGGAGGGGCTGGGTGGGGAGGGTGGGGAGGGGCTGGGTGGGGAGGGTGGGGAGGGGCTGGGTGGGGAGGGTGGGGAGGGTGGGGAGGGGCTGGGTGGGGAGGGGCTGGGTGGGGAGGATGGGGTTGGGTGGGGAGGGGAGGGGCTGGGTGGGGTGGGGAGGGTGGGGTGGGGCTGGGTGGGGAGGGTGGGGCTGGGTGGGGGGTGGGAGGGGTGGGGCTAGGTGGGGAGAGGCTGGTCACCCCGTGGTGCCCTTATAAAACTCAACGTTTAACCTGCTCACGCCGGCTTGTGCCCACCCTCACAGTCGGCCATATTTGCGGAATACACCACGCCGCCGTTGACCCTGGCCATTGACAGAGCAACCCAACATTCCTACCAGCTCCCTCCGCAGGAATGTGTTTATCTCAACGTGTACACTCGCACTTTCTCCTTACAGTCCCCTACACATGTCCTGCAGATGTAGCCTGTGAAGTTTAGAAAAAGCTGCCCGCTTGTACTTTGGCTTAGGCTCCACACACGCACAGCTGCCCTACTGGAGTCCGCTGCCAGTTGGTGGCGCTTTCACGATGCCTCATCATTCAATATAAGCTTTGAAGCTATTTTATCAGGTAAGGCTCACTGAGCTATATAGCTGTTTTTCAGAAGCGACCTGGCCACAAATGATAGCTCGACGAAGTGGCTTATGTGTACATGTATAGCAGCCAAATACTCTTAAATGCAAATTGATTCTAAATGTGAAAGGAAAAACCAGAGGTGGCAGAGAAAAAGCCACGTGACCACGGGAAGAGAACATGCAAACTCCAAAATTTCAACATGCGTCCGAGTCGGGATCGGGATCGAACCCACACCCTCCTGTATACCAGGAACGAGGTATTTAACATCTCGCCACTGTGGCGCCTTTGAGTTCCAGTCAGTTTTCCTACCACAAGCAGGACCCCCGAAATAGAAGCGAAATGATTTACACTTCCAGGGTACAAAAAAAACACCCCAATGCTGATTAAATGGTCAGGTACAATCTTGATTTGAAGTTTTCGTGACTGCAGGAATCCATAATCTTTGGTTCTTTCGGTAAAGTCACGTAGGTAGAAAAAGCACTAGATCACGACGTTTCGATCGCAACACAAGCAATCGTCATCAGGTGGGACAACCACAGCAAGAAAAAACTGCTGAAGTAGGCGAGAGATCTGCCGTGGTGTTCAGGTCCATCTAATTTTTAACACTTATGTCCAGGGTACATTGAAACATTTGGAAAGATTTCCACTTTTAGTTGTTACCTAAAATGAAATCCATGAGTCTGGTAACAATCTCACTTTCTGATGGCTAGAGCTGAACGTTTATAGTACAAGTATATCGGTGCAAAATTAATTGGCAGGAATATAGAGCACACATCAAGGCTGTAACGGATAAAAAAATCTGCACAATACTAAACACATGTTGCACTAACAATAGAAGAATATCCAGATTAAAAAATAACATACGACTTAGTGGTTCCTGTTGATTAGGTTTGAACCAGCTGTTGCTCTGAGCCTTCTGATCAAATCAGAGTTTACCAATGTCTTTGTTGGATATGCAACCGTGCCACACACACACACAAGACACGGGGCCTGGAGAAGGTCTAAATTAATTATTACCGAGCACGGAAAGGCTGTCAGCGATTATATGCTCCAGAGGATACACCTTTAGCAAAGCTGGGGCAATAGTGCAGGTTAATTATTGAGCTTGCAGATCAATTACCTCTCAAATGAATAACGCAGGCAAACAAAATTAGACAGCGGAGGCATCATCTAGCCATAGCTGTAAAAAAAGAGCTTAACATGTACAGTGCAATGTCTTAGTAACATGATCTAGCTGGTATTACTGACGGTCGTATAGTTTATATAACTAACTGCCTGCCTGGCTGTCATATCTCTGGAGGTTATGTTGGGTACTCTTTGGTTCTTTCGGTAAAGTCACGTAGGTATAAAATACATAAAATTGCCAATTGTTGATTAAATCCAAATTACGCAGGGAGCTTACGCTTAGTGTTCAGGAGTAGTAACACGTTACAAGCCAGCACATTACTGCCACAAGATTAGCCAAGGTAGGTACTGGTAAACTTGTTAGTGTAATTTGGTTACGGTTACTTAGCGCGATTACTTTTTTTATGATTACTTTCTCAAAGTTTGAAGATGATTACAAAAATAATTAAAAGGGGGAAATGATGGTGTCAGCTGCTTTGGTCGACGTGAGGAGAGCAGCACTCGACGCACAGAGATCGCCGTACCAAGCCCACGGTCACAGGAATGTGCTCTTATGACGCGAAAACAATACTCGTTCATTTGAAGAACGCGACCTTTGCGTTTTAAAATACCAAATATTAGGTTACACTGCGTCATTTCTAAAACGCCGAGCAATCATTAATCGGACGGGACCCGATTACTTGCCAAAGAGTAACCTCCCAACGCTTCCCCGATCGCAAAGATGTCACCGTGGTGCTACAAAGGCACGGCCCTGTGCATTGGTGGCACTCGCGACACGAGGGACCGGGGCAGTGCCAGGGTTGCCAAGGGGTGGCGGCAAGGCACGGCCGAGCCCGCCTGGATGGTGGCCATCCTCTACGCCGTGCAGGTGAGTCGTATGTTCTGCTCCGCTCTGCGCGCACTGACATATTTTGCTGTCTTTTCTTGGATTTTCTGTTTGCACATAGTCACTTTAAGATGTTTTCTTGTTCATGTTTTTTTTGTTTGTTGCGGTTGCACCCGATTCAAGAGCCGAATGGCTCACAGGGCTATACCTAATAAATGAAACTTGAAACTTTAAACATTGGCCTGTGCAGGTCGTTTGTCGCGGTGTTAAACGAGCCAGAAGCAACGCAGCTGGAACGCGCCTGCCCTTCGGTGGCCTCAGGGCTGCCACAGGGCGATGCCTCTATCTC
This sequence comes from Lampetra planeri, assembly GCF_965212315.1. Lineage (NCBI taxonomy): Eukaryota > Metazoa > Chordata > Hyperoartia > Petromyzontiformes > Petromyzontidae > Lampetra > Lampetra planeri. The sequence goes on along the minus strand of NC_136107.1, from coordinate 6,206,035 downwards.
GTGGATGGATGTGTGTAGTGGATGTTGAACTCCTTTCGCACCGTACGTAGCCAACCGCGCTAATCGGAGGTGTCGGGGAAGGACGGCGAACTGAACACAAATAGTAGTTCTAAAGAAATGAGTTTTGAATCTAGATTTGCATCGCTCAAGCGGCTGTCTAATATCGTTACATTGCGCGAACCATCTGTGCTCGATGTTGTCTGGTCCCGTCGCTTTCACAGCTTTGGTGGTCAATAAGGTGGCCTCAAATTCAACTCTCGTGTAAGAGGATGAGAGCTGGGATGCGGCTGAGCACTTGGTTGCCTAAATAGGCTTCTCATTGCGACCGTTGGTGTTCTGGAGAGGCCCGTTGTCCACTGCATTGGCCATGCCATTTGAGTGGTCGGTGCCGGGAAGGCTTAGCCATCCCAAGGGTCCACAGCAGATTCCACTCTTCATGGCAGGAACGTGCGAACATGAGATACTCAGCGGTTTCTCGCCGGGCCGAGTCGAGATATCTTTGCATTGCCTTGTCCGCTTTGTGCTGCCCCCAGCAGTGCCTCCGTTTTAGGGAGCCAACACGGCTTATCGGCTTTTCGATGGCCGTGGGGATGTTATATCGGGCAGGGAGTTTGATGATTTGAAAGAAAATCTGTGGGTCAGTTTCGAGGCTCTTGATGCTGTCCTCGATTTTGGCTGTGGATCTCGGACCTCAGTGTGAATCACGGATGGGCGATGCTGGCTGTGCACGTAAATCAGGCAGGAATGTTTTGGGTCACTATTTTAAAACAATGTTTTATTTGACCAGGTAAGGCCCACTGAGCTATGTAGCTCTTTTTCAGAAGCGACCTGGCCACGAATGATAGCTCAAGCAAGTGGCTTATCACGTGGAACTTTATAGCAGCCAAATACTCTAAACGCGTGTTGATTCTTTGGGTCTTTCGGTAAAGTCACGTAGATAGGTTCAAAAAATAATAAAAATAAACAAAAAACTCACAAGCGATCGTCATCAGGAGGGAAAAGGGAAGCCACTAAACGCAAGCTGTTTATATATTTATTCTAAATGTGGAGGGAAAAAGCGGAGGACCGCGATAAAATCCACGTGACCACGGAGAGAACATGCAAACTCCAAATACACAACATGCGTCAGGGTCGGGATCAAACCCACGACCTCCTGTATACCAGGCAAGGTAGTTAACATCTCGTCACCGTGGGTCGCGTACTCGCGTGCAGAGGTGCTGTCCGTTCCTATCTGCAGGTATGAAACAGAGATCGGAGTTGTAGTCTCTCGGCCACCTGCTGGACTGCAAGGAATAGCTTGTATGTACTGTATGTATGTAAAACTTCTTTTGCACCGTACGTAGACAACCGTGCTAATCGGAGGTGCTTCGGGTAGAACAGGAGGTCGGGCACTGGGTCTGCGGTGGACGGTCCCGATCGGCGAGTTTGTTTGCCTGCCTTGTTGTTTTTTTGGCGTAAGCCCCACACACCGGCTGTGGCGGCTGACCAAAAGTCGGTGTCGAAATTGGGCCCCTCCACAACTGCCCAGAGGGGCCCCTCCGACTCGTCTCGACCCCACTCGTCTCCCGCCAGCACGTGCTGCTGCTCGCCGCCTCCCTGCAGGCGAGCTACCTCCTGCTGCTGCTCTCCCCAGCTGCCGGCGTCGGTGGCCCCGGCTCGCATCGCTCGGCTCTGCACGCGGACGGCCCGTGGCCCAGTCCCCAGCTGCTGGCCACGGGCTTCTTCTGCTCGGGCCTCTCCACGCTCGTGCAGCTCACGCTGGGCTCCAGGTAACCAGGGCGCCGCCGTGGTGAGATGTTAACTACCTCGCCTGGTATACAAGGAGGTAGTCGTGGGTTAGATCCCGAGCCTGACGCCTATATATTTGGAGTTTGTGGTGTGTCTCTCTCCCCGTGGACGCGCGGATTTTTCTACGGGTCCTCCAGGTTGTTCCTCCAAATTTAGGAACATGCGTTTAGAGTATGTGGCTGCGATTCCACGTGATAAGCCACTTTGATTAGCTATCCTTTGTGGCCAGATCACTTCTGAAACAAATAGCTGTATAGCTTAGTGCGCCTTACCTCGTAAACAAAAATAGTTTAGGTACAGACGCTCACCCTTGCTGAGCAACTAAAGTCTCGACCACATCCGCTCGGTACGAGATCACTGCTTCCTCTCTGCTGCTCACCAAGGCTGAAACTGTTCCCCCACTGGTCGTCTTCACTGCTGAGGTTTTATTTCTCATGGAAAATTTGTCAGGCGCACAGTTTTCGTTCATCCCGAGCGATAATGACCAGAGGCGCGATAAACCACAGACAAGCGGGAACGCAGCCAGAGTTGGCGCCTACAATTTCCAAAGTTACGTCAAGTATATGTATGTATTTTGAACTGTCCCGCGCTAATCGGAGGTACACGAGTACGGTTTGGTTGTCGGTGTTAACGAGTGCCTGTCGCCCTCCAACAACAACGGGAGAGCAAGTGGAGCGACGCTCACAACAACGAGCGGAGCGCCGGGCGACTAAAACGCAGCAAGTTTGCACTGATTATCTTAGTAGCAAAAGTAGCGACATATCCTACGGGCCCCGCACTTTCAAGGGGCCCGCGCTAAATGCTTTCAAGCTATCAATTCCGGTTCAGTCATTCTGCACTTGCTCTATTCCTATAGTACTATACTGCCTTCAACTTTTATGAACGACTGGGTGTTTAAGATTAGCGATTTGTCGTATTATCTGGCTGTATAGCAAATGAAAAAATACAATTACTTTACTATGCTAGTGTCGTGACTGTGATTGTCACTGTGTGGTGTCGGGCTTACGAAGCCACGGCGAATAATATGTTGGCATTATGTGCACCCCGCTTACTGGGCGTAGTACCACCAGCCCTAGTGGTGCTTGGGTGAGCGCTGGTCAGCGCGGAGGCACCACGTACAGTGTGCGGTGCGGGCTCCTGGTGAGGGAGCGAGAGGGAGCGTCAGCCAGACAGGGTTACGTTGGTTGACCTGCTGACATGTGACCGGATGATATTGGAGGGGGGCCACCGGTGGACGGAGGCTGCTGGGCGGTCATGTGGTCTAAAATAGCTCTCAGGAGCCTTCGAGAAAGAGCTCGAGAGATCTGGAAGGTGGGCGGGGTGTAGGGCGGAGCCAGCCCCAGCCCGGGGGCATATAACGGGGGCCCGGTGAGGAGCTCGATGTTCTTCGTGCGCTGGTGTGAAGAAGATCCACGTCGGGGAGAAGAAGCCTTTAGCCACGCCGTCCGAGACCCACCTTGTGGTCTGGGCCGGGATAGCGAACCGTGTCTAGTTCTGCCGTAGCGTGGTTAGATGGGAATTCGAGACGCGAGTGAAGATTGTGTGATGTTGTGTTAAGTTGCGGAATAAATAGTGTTGCTCCCAAGATAACGTCTGCGACTCAGTTGGACTCACTACACAAAAACTAAAATTTAGGGCCCCTTTATAATATATGCTACAGGCCTCGCACTAGCTTAATCCGGCACTACATCTACCAGTCATCCCGGTCAGTCAATCCATGACACCTGGGTCTGTCCCGTGACCCCCTGCGAGCAACGAGCCTTCGACACTTCACGTGAACTCGGAGTGCACCTAGCCTGGCACATGCGCCGTGGCGACGTCACAGCCACTTAGTGGCGAATAGCGGCTGTTGTTGTTGTCCGCCATGTCCCCGAGTTCAACTTCCACTGTCTAAGGGGAAGGGTCGCGCTGTGTGCAGGTTGCCCGTGCTGCAAGGGGCCTCCACAGGGGCCTCGGCTCCGCTGCTGCTGCTGCTGGGCCGCTACTCATCCTGCCCCCCCGGCGACGCGGCGTGTTCCGCGCAAGCCGCGGGTACGTGGCGGCGTGATCGAGGGTGGAAGGACAACGGCGGGGAGCGAGTGGGGGGGGCAGTCTCAGCGTTGACACGTGGGAGACGCACGCGGAGACAGCGAGACGCGGAGAGAGGGAGAAAGACTGGAAGACAGACGTGGCCGCAAAGAGAGACACGGATAGTGGACACGGTTGCAAACAGATGCGCTGACGCGGAGACAAACGCAGAGCTACCAAGAGACAGAGAAAGATACGAAGAGAGGCACAGAGACCGATAGAGGCGCGGATACATGCAGAGACATACTGGGGGACAAAAGACGATACGTCGATATTAATTATTGATTACAGTTTCTTGCAATGGGTGGGGGTAAGTGCCCTGTTCCTACATTCGTCAATGTTGAATAACACAAACATTTGTCTGCTCATGTGAGCATGGGGCAATGCTCATCTCAACCACTGTTGACTATCCACTGTGGCAATCATACACCAACATAGAACAGATGATGGGCTTAGGCTACCCCTGGGCTGGGAATTGAATTTAGAACCTTCTGGTTGTGAATCCGGCACCATAAACACGGCACCTACCTTCTGGGATATCATTACCAATAAAAGTTACGCAGCAATTAGTAACGAATCTGTCTCTGTGTGTTACTTGTTCCTAACCACATTAGGTACCAATAACAGCAACTCCAGCATCAATGCCACAGCCAACTACGAGTGGCCAGAGCGTACCGGGGAGGTGAATGAAATGCACTCAATACCATAACCCCACAGCAGAAACACTTAAGTAGTCACGTGGAGAACATGCACACCCCAAATATACAGCAGCAGGCGTCAGGGTCGGGATCGAACCCACGACCAGGCGAGGTAGTTAACATCTCACCACCGAGGTGTTATTTCTTTAGTACTGTATATTATTACAGGCAGTGCCGGATTATCCATGTAGCAAAAGTAGCACACAGCTACGGGCCCCGCACTTTCAAGGGCCCCGCGCTAAATTATTTCAAGCTGTCAATTCCGGTTCAGTGATTCTCCACTTTCTCTATTACTATAGTACTATACTGCCTTCAACGTTTATGAACGACTGTGTGTTTAAGGTTAGCGATTTGTCGTATTATCTGGCTGTATAGCAAATGAAAAAAATACAATTTACTATGCAAGTAAAAAAAAGTGTTTTAATATTTATTTAGGGCCCCTTTATAACATATGCTACAGGCCCCGCACTAGCTTAATCCGGCACTGATTATAGGGTTAAATCTATCCCGGTTAATCGTTGGGCATAGCTTTCCTGGTGGATCGCGGAGCCCGTTGAGATTCACCAAAGTGGATTGCAGTGCTCGTTGTCAAGCTTACAAATTTGTTCTCAATGGGGTAGCTTATTCAAAAGTGGAAGCAGAATGTAATCATTAGGTGGCGCACAATACAGTGACATACATATGGGGTGGTGTCCAGATTGGCCAATGGAAGACAAGCTTCTTCACTTCTGACCAACTGGTGTTGAGACAATAATAGTTTAGTTGCGATCAGTGCTTGATTAGGCTTCTAGCCATTCGTCGAAAAGTAAATGTATAAGTCCCTGTCATGAAACCTCTTCATCCTGCAGCCCGTGTTCACTGACATGTCCCCTCTGCGGAAACATAGTACTGTAGAGGAATTGGAAATTGTTTTGAGAAGTGCCAGTATGGCATGTAGCAATTGCTCGGAGGGATTGTGGCCGATAGCCAGCACGACTGAGTGGCAGCCAAAGGAGGCGGTTCGTGTCGGAGCACACATCCACCGCGGAGAGATGGAGCAAAGGAGCAGCGATGAGATCCGCTCGTGTGTGCAATGTCGTGCAGCTGGGCGGGGCGCTGCTGCTGTCCGGCCTGGTGCAGGTGCTGCTCGGGGCCCTGGGGGCTCCGGCACGGCTGGCCGTGCTGTGTGGGCCCATGGTGCTGGCGCCCGTACTCTGCCTTCTCGGTTTGGCCGGATACCAGCACACGGGCGAACTTGGCGGCAGCCACTGGGGTCTTACTGCCGGGTAACTACAGCCACATCCCGTTCCGTCCGTCCGTTCGTCCGTCCATCTGTCCACTTGGGTTCAAGCAAATGTCCCGGTGGTCTGTCCGGGTTTCCTAAAGCATTTGTGCAAATCGGGATTATATATTCTGGTCTCGTGCTATGACATCGTGTCTCTGGAGTCGATAAAACGAGCACCGCGTTGTGGCAAGACATCAGTGGTTGATTCCGGTCGAGAGCGACCCCTTAAATGGTAATGTGGAATTTCCAGCGCTTGCTCAGCACCCTCCCGGAGAGGGTGAACGCCGCCGCCGCCGATTGTTCGTTTGCGCGCACGTGTGCTTTTACTCTCTGGACTCGGTGCCTTGACGGTGGTGTCGTCCGCAGGGGGACGCTGCTGCTGGTGCTCCTGTCCCAGCACATGGAGAGGCATCGCCCTGCACAAGGGAAGGCGGGACCTCTCCGTCTGCTGTGGGCAGTGCCGGCTGCTTGTAGGAAACTCTCGGTATGGCACGAAACGCACTGCCACTCCGCGTCCTCGGTCGCCTCACCTTTCTTCGAGTACGCACAACGGTGCGGCACGGTGCTTGGCACGCTGCAATGTGAACCCGCCAACCTGCTCACGGCTAGCAGCAGCGTTGGCGAGTGAAATCTAAAACTGGTCCTGGGCCTTCATTCACCAACCTGCACGCACCAGCGTGATGAAGCATGGTCAAACAGCCCCCATGGCTGACATGGCATGGGGAGGCCTTCATGCAGCATTTTTAAAAATGTAAATTCTAATAAAATCATATATTAGTGTTACATTTAAGATAATATAATGGAAAATGTGACGTAATTTTCATAGTTCAAGCATTACACACAACCGATCAATGTCCGTGTTGCTGTGTGAATTGTGCTGTCCACTTGTCCAGGTTGTTATGTGTGCATTGTCCTGGTCACTGTGTGGGTCACTGTGCTCGCCGGCAGGTGCTGCTCACTGTTGTTCTGAGCTGGGCTCTCTGCTCTGCTCTGCCCTCACTCTCCTTGCCGCCCGGCCGCTCGCAAAACGACGGAGCGGCCACTGTGGCCTGGCTCAGCCTGCCCTACCCAGGTAAACTCCACTAAACTATTTTTTTTTTTACCAGGTCAGGCCCAGAAGCGATCTGGCCACAAATAATAGCTCAACAGAGTAGCTAATAACTTTGAAATTAATAGCAGCCAACACTCTAAACGCACATTTCTACACATGGAGGAAGAACCAGAGGACCTGGAGAAAATCCACGTGACCACGGGGAGAACATGCAAACTCCAAATATACAGGAGTCAGGGTCGGGATCAAACCCACGTCCTCCTGCATACCAGTCAAGGTAGTTAACATCTCCTAGCCACTGTGGCACCCCAGTGCACGGCCACCCACTGCCTCCGCCTCTGGAGCATGTGGCCTAGGGTTGCCACGTGCTCCACAGACCAAACTCGGACACGTGTCTCGGTGGGCCGAGGTCTATCAACACGATGCAGTGTATGGTAATTAAGTCGATTCCTGATACCCGGATTCTTCTGGTAGTATACCTGGACCAGTGGCAACACTAACGCAGCTTCATGTTACGTACTTATAATAAATTGAAGTATGATAAAGCAACCCCCATGACGGACACGACATGGCAAAGGAACTTTACATTTTATATGTTTTAATTACGATTCATGACGGGGCCGTATTTTAATCGTAAAACACTACCCCATCCAAGTTGACCCAACTTTGATCATTGTTTCGTTACATTTTTTCATTTAGACACTAAAGGACGTAATGTGTTTATGGGATGTAAGAAAAAAACCCCTGTTAGAGTCGTATAATAATGATGAAATGGTGGTCACGGTGGTCGTTAAGTATTTCCAGCGTTCATTCACAGTGGAGTGCCGACTGGACTCGCTACTCGTGCTGGGTGAAATGGTCGTGACGATGAATACAGCCACGTCAAACATGGCCCATTACCTGTTGCACTGTTGCGAAGTCAAAAGAACATACCCTCCCCCACTGTGCTTGGTAAATCAGTCACTTCTGCGTGGTCAGAATTGATATCGATGAATAGGACAATCATTACACCACTCTCCTATCTAATTGTAAAAAAAAACTTTACTGTCAAATCTAGATATCTGTAGGCCTATTTAGCATTTCCATCATCGTCATCATCAGAAACGATCTGTCCACTGCTGGATGTAATCACCATTTGCTCGTATACTAGAGCTGATCTAATCTCTCCCTCTCCTTGGTAGTTGCTGACTTTGAACAAGTTCCATCATTTGGCTGACATTCTCTCACCAGCCTCATCCCTCAGCCATTTTCCAAATTCACTTTCTTAACAGTCAACAAGATATCTCTGAATTTGCAGTTGTTCTGTGATCGATGTTTTTCTGCCTTTCGGTGTAATTCCCAGCATGTATCTCCAAGTTTTTCTTGTACACTTTAAATAATCAAAAATTTCCATGGCTCAGCGCTGTGAACAGGTGATGAGCATTGCCTCAATGCTTTGTTGAGCAGGGAATGACTTTGGACAGTTTGTATTTTGGTATTTTTTTTATATTGTTTTTACTCCTTACGCCGTTTGGGCTTTCGTTGTTGTGTCAATCATGGAACCATCAATATTCTATTCATAACCCTTGCAGCAAGCACTACATCACCTTGTGTCAGAGGACATACTACTTCTAAAATCGCTGAAATGGACATTAAATTCAGTGCAAACCTAAGTTTTACGCGATGGGTGTGTTTGTGCAGTCCTTGGTAACTTGGCTGAGACCATCAACTCACTGCACTTGAGAACCTGATTTAATCACAGATGGCTGAAACCCAGAGGGGAATCCAGGATTTAAGTGGTGCTGGCTCAGTGCACTGACTTGGTATTTATTACCTGAGACACCTTGGCCATTTTGACGCGATATTTTAAAGTGCTGTGGTTAGAGCCTGCAGTCTCAAGTTCAAGTTAATTTATTAGGTATAGCCATGTGAGCCATTCGGCGCTTGAATCGGGTGCAACCGCAACAAACAAAAAACAAAAGCATGAAAAAGAAAACATCTTAAAGTGAATATGTGACTAAGTGCAAACAGAAAATCCAAGAAAAGACAGAAAAATATTGCAGAAAAAACACCGTACACCAACGCTGTGTGCAAAAATCCCAGTGGGATGCACGTCAAACAACAACAACCACAAGACAACTTAGATTAAGGCCATCAGTCTTACTCCGTACTGCAACAAACAAACATGGCTAAACCAATACACTTTTCGAAATCACCAAAATAAAGCCATAAAAGCAATGAAACAGTGATCATAGGAACTGTTACAGAGCCATACAGAGAGACGGCGGAGCCCACTTGCACGCGCCCGTGGTGTTGCACGTGACGCGGTGATGTTGCACATGACGTGGTGGTCATCAACGCGAGGCATCGTGACGCGATCGCCACCTGGTGGCTCTGTCTGCCATTGCTACTGACGATTGCACGGCACTTGCATAGCCATGTTGGAAATTAACTGCTGAATGAAGACCGCTCCACTCGGATCGTGGGACCATTTGACCAGAGGTGTGGACTCGAGTCATGTGACTTGGACTCGAGTCAGACTCGAGTCATGAATTTGATGACTTGCGACTCGACTTGGACTTGCATAACAATGACTTTGTCCCACCTATGCATTTGACCATAATTCATCATGAATAGGGGCGGGCGGCTAGGAACGGTTCAGATACCACTAGTCATTGATGTTTTAGCCGTGGCCATAAATTGCACAGAGATTGTTTGCGCAGTGCACAAACTACGGTGGTGGTCATTACTTAATGGCAGTCATGAGCCAAGTGTAAAATCTCAATTTAGTTGACAGAGATCAGTGGGATTCATAGGACAATCATTGTTGACTTCTAACCAGGTGATAGCACCTCATCAGATGGGTGCTTATTTGACTGAACTCGGAGGGATGATGTTGATAATGTTGACGATAATGCCATTGATGGGGTGAAGTCAACCCTCGCCGGGATTTGAACTTGGGAAACCCCACGATTTGGAGCACGACTGCTTGACCAACTGAGATTTCCCTTACGAAGGTTGGGAATCGAAAACCTGGCCAGGGATTGCCTACGTCTATCATTCCTCTGGGGTAAATAGCATAATTAGCGTTTAGTGAGAAGTCAACAGTTTTGCTCTTGTAAATAAACGTATCTTTATTGTGGTAATGTCGAATTTTCACCGACGTTCCAGGACTGCCAAACAAACTAAACACCACCCAGTGCTCGTTTTGAACGATGCAAGACACTTCGGCTTCGAGATAAACAAGAAAACGATGATAACGGTGACTATGACGACAACGATTATGGGGGCAGCGGGCGTTGCTGACGGTCACGGTGATCACCAGGTCCGCACTGTGCTCATCGCGTGCAGGCCGCATGGGCTGGCCGGTGCTGAGTGCCGACGCGATGCTGGCGGGGCTGGTGCTGGCCGCGGCGAGCACGGCGGAGACGCTGGGCTGCTACGTGCTGGCGACGCGACTGCTCCGCTCGCCGGCTCCGGGCGCGAGCGCCGCCTCGCGCGGCCTCGCCGCGCAGGGGCTCGGCTGCGCCGTCTCGGGGCTGCTGGGATCTCCGGCCGCGGCCGCCGCTAGCCTGCCCAACGCCTGTGCCCTGGGGCTCACCGCCGTGAGTGTGTGGACGCTCCTGACGAGGTTAAACGAAACTGCTAAACTATGTAAGGCCCGCTGAGCTGTGCAGCTGGATTTTTTTCCCCAGAAGCGACCTGCCTATCACAAATGATAGCTTATCGTCACGTGGAATTTTATAGCAGCCAAATACTCTAAACGCACGTGGATTCTAAATGTGGAGGGAAAAACCGGAGGACCCGGAGAGAAATTCACGCTACCACGGGGAGAACACGCGTACTCCAAATGTACAGGCGTCAGGGTCGCGATCGAATCCACGACCTCCTGCATACCAGGCGAGGGAGTTAACATCTCCTAGCCACCGTGACGAGGCCAGCGCCTGTTGCCCAGCTGTCTTTGGACTGGCTGAATGCGTGGGATAGGCCAAAAAGAAATGCCGCATGGGTTTTTATTTATTTATATATAACATGTTGTGGGTTTACTCTCCAACACACCGGTGTGCTGAAGCAGTATCTAATTGGGACATTTTGTTTACGTGACAAACCTTACTAATTGGCTGTGTTGGGTGGTGGTGGATTAACGACACATTTATATTCACACGATATAACCTATACAACCTTTATTATGAATGTTGTTTCTGCGCCGATTCGTTATTTTCATATAATTACACCGAATCAACATTTGTCAACCGGCAGAAGTCCTCCAACAAGCCAACCCCAACGCCAGATCAAACGCTCGCCTAAGGACATCCGATGCCCTTGAGGATCACTTTCTAGGAAGCCAGCAGTTGTTATGTTCTGGACAATCTGGCCCCCACCATATGAATGTGGGATCAGAGCCACTGCATCGGCAACATTGAGATGGGCACCGGACAATGTGTTTGAACCTGGCGACACGTTTACTCTTTTTTCTCGTAATGACCTTATTTATATTCTCTCAACCTCCCCGCCATAACCCTCACACCCCCCACACAACCCTTTCCCCGCACCCCCATCACCGCCGCACTCCAACTCATCCCTCCATTGGACGGGGGGGGGGGGGTGTTCGGCAGGAGGGCAGCCGTCGGAGCGTTCTGCTGGCAGCCGTGCTCTGTCTGCTGCTGGGAATGAGTCCTCGTTTCTCAGCGTTGCTCGCCTCACTCCCCCTGCCCGTGCTGGGTGCGTGCGCACTGCCTCCAAACGCTCGACACCACTAGGCACAAACCAGCACTCCCGGCATGTAACGCTCGGCTAACAATTCCAACCCCCGGTTCGATGAATTGTCAAGAATCACGGTTGGCATTCCATTCAAGAAATATTTTTTCTTTTACTCGTTCGTACTGCCTCGTTTATATCGTTTCTCTACAATGCTCGTCGACGTTTTTAAACAATATTGTGGGTTTTTTTTCGCTAATGCCCCATGGTGCAGACAGAGGGCACTTACCGATAACGTCTTGTAAACCGACAGTAGCTGATAACTATCAAGGGGCTGATGCTGCCCAGAAGAGCAACGCCGGTCCAGTTTGTGGATTTCGACAAGTGCCGCCGGATAACATGTCTGCAGTAACAGACTCCGGCAGAACTCGGTGCTCCACACACCGACTCGCGAGCGTGTGTGCGGCACTTGCAGGCGCGGTGCTCGGAGTGACGCACAGCGTGGCGGTCGGCGCTGGGATCTCCTACTTCCAGTACTTGGACATGGACTCGGGACGGTGCATCTTCATCGTGGGCTTCTCCCTCTTCATGGCGCTGCTACTGCCCCGCTGGATGCAGGACCACGCGCAGAGCATTGCCAGTGGTACGGCCGCGCCGTCCGGGTTGTGTCCCAGACGGCATCCGCGTTGGCGCTCACCTGTGATCTCGGTCCGAGTGTGGATGTGGTTGGTCGAATAGAAATTGAACGTGATGGGTTGTTGTTTTTTTTCCCGCGTGGTCATTGGTGACCGGACTGAGACCATCAGCTCACTCGGCTTGAGAACTCACTTTAATCACGGGTGAGTGAGGCTCAAATTCAAACCTACGATCTTGGTCGTGTTATCTCAGTGCATTGTTTAAAACTACTTTGATTTATTTTTACCAGTTAAGGTCCACTTAGCTCTGTAGCCCTTTTTCAGAAGCTACCTCACCACAAATGATAGCGCAACCAAGTAGCTTATCATGTGGAATGTATAGCAGCCAAATACTCTAAACACGTGTTTTTAAATGTGGAGGGAAAGACCGGAGGACCCGGAGAAAAATCCACGTGACCAATGGGAGAACATGCAAACACGTGTTCGTGTTGGCGTGCCTGTCTCAGCGGGCATATGTTCGCGTCTACATTTTCGTGTGTGTGTGTGAATACAGTGCGCGTTTGTGCCTGCGTGTCCATGTGTATGTGGGCCCTTGGCTGCGCGTGGGATCGCGGTTGTTGCCTCTGTGTGCTCACATCTGCGTGTCTATGCGCGCGTGGTGCACTCCTGCGCAGGGCGCGCGTGGTACAGCCCCCTCCAGTCGCTGCTGCGCACGCCCGTACTCCTGGGAGGCGCCATGTCCCTGTTGCTGGACACCACCGTGTCAGGTACACTGGGATCAATCGACGGGAGGAAAGGATTCGAACCCCAACGTGAAACGATCGACCACGGTTACACGTGCACGATAACTTCCCATGTAGGAAACTCACGCGAAAGGTGCCACCCGACGGAGATACGCGTCGAGTGTGGATGTGCACATACATTGAGGCGTGTGTGTGTGTATGTATGGCGAACTTCTTTCACACCGTACGTAGCCAACCCGTGCTAATCAGAGGTGCGGGAGGCATCGCGGGTGCAGAACGAGAGCAAAGAGCTATGACGAAGGTGTTGAGAAGATCAGGGGGAAGCTACTCAAGTAAAGGGAATAAAAGACAATAATGGTAAAATGCAGAACGGGAGGAAGCATCAGGGGACATGGATGGAGCACTTTCCAAGATTGATATGATCCCTGTAATACCACGGACCTGACGGTGTTCAGCACAATATTGGCTCAACCTGCCATCAATGACCGCAGCCCAGACTTACTAAGAGAGGATTTGGTCACAGCAGGTGGCAGCGTTATCATGGAGGAAAGCTACTCTGCAGAGCGGGAACACAGTAGACGATCCTTCTCCCTTCACCATGCACAGGAGCTGCTTATAAAGGCACCAGTAGCCAATCCAATGGATCTTGCATAAATAACTTCGCCTTGATATCAGTTTCACATTCAGCGTTGGTGAACCTTGTTTTATGGGTTACCTTCCCCGTCTTTAAACTGAAATCGGGATCTACGTGATTGGCCACCAATGCCTTCAGAGCCCAATACCTGCTACGGCACAAGAACAATTCCACTGACGAAGGCTGCATTGCTGCAGCATGGAGCAGCCCGCGTTGACGCCGCGTCGGGCTAGAAGCTTGCCACACGCACGCATGGACCTGTCGTGGAAGCTGTCCCGCACTGTGTGACCACCAGGCACGCCCGAGGAGCGGGGTCTCTTCGCGATGCGCCTGGCCCAGGATCTTCAGGGCGAACCCGGGAGGCCGGCTACTCGCAGTGCCGCGCGCGGTCACTGGGCGGCGCTGCGCTGTTCGACCCTCCGTGCCTTTGTGACGTCACGAGCCGCCTCCGGGGCTGCCCGAGCCAACGGGCATCGCCCGGCGCCGGGAAACGCGGCCCCCGTTCACGAGATGCAGTCGCTGGCGCGGGGCGCGAACTCCAACTGCTGACCGTCGGAGCCACAGCGCAAGTGCCTGTTGATGACCTTCGTCTTGTTATGTAAGAGTACAGGCGACTATGGTGGATTTTTGTTTTTGGTTCGGAGCTCTGGCTCGAATATGAATGTAATGATTAATCAAATTATAATGAATTCAAACTAGATTCGAAGCTTTCGTGACTGCAGGAATGATTCTTTGGTTCTTTCGGTAAAGTCACGTAGAAAGAAATTATATCAAATAATAATAGAATGCGACGTTTCGATTGCAACACAAGCAACCATCATCAGGTACAAATGAATGAGAAAACAAACATGGTAAGCTTGGAAATATAATGCAATACAACACAGAGAGTCGGTCAACACAACAGTCAACACCCCACCTGGTTGATTACGTTCCTCGAAAGATTGCTAAATTTGAGAGAGAGACAACACATAGACATACATACAGACAGACACACAAGCAGAGAGAAACTCACACAGAGACAAACAGAGAGAGACTCACACATGGGCAGAGAGGGGGGGGCAGAGGGGGAGTTGTGTGGAATCCCTGCCCATAGCGGCCAGAGGAGAGAATGGACCCATAAACAAGCACGGAACAAGCACGGTAGAAATCAGGAATTCCACACAACGCTCCGTGCTTGTTTATTTAAATGTCCAGTGCCCACCTCGTCCGTCCGCTTTGGGCAGGAATTCCACACAACTCCCCCTCTACCCCACCCCCCCTCTCTATTGAAGGCCTCGACACAGAGACGTTGTCTTTCTGTGTGCCCATGTGTGTGACTCTCTCTGTTTGTCTCTGTGTGAGTCTCTCTCTGCTTGTGTGTCTGTCTGTGTCTATGTGTTGTCTCTCTCAAATTTAGCAATCTTTGGAGGAACGTAATCAACCGGGTGGGGAGTTGAATCTTGTGTTGGCCGACTCTCTGTGTTGTATTGCATTGTATTTCTAAGTTTACTATGTTTGTTTTCTCATTCATTTGTACCTGATGATGGTTGCTTGTGTTGCAAACGAAACGTCGTATTCTATTATCATTTAATTGTATTTCTTTCTACGTGACTTTACCGAAAGAACCAAATAATTATAATGAATTGTTATGCTTGGGTCAAGTCGCGTGCATACGCATTTGTTATTTATGAGAACTGCAAATTTTACGCAAATACAACCTTCATGGGGGATGGAGTTGTTTCACAGTGGTTAGCGTACTGCGCTGTGAACCCGGTCAGCTAAGTTAAGTTCCCGGCTGCAGGTAATATTACTGCCAAGTGAGATCTGAATCACTTTTGCCCCTGCCCCCACCCCTCCTCTCTTGACCAACAACCCACACTGTCCAGCGTCGTGAGGTATGGTCAATTCATCCCAATGACCAACAATGGTGTATAACACCTTCATCCACCAGTAGACAGATAAAGGGTTGTGACTTTAATGAATTATTATTTTAAATCTTGACTGAAAGCTTTCATGACTGCAGGAATTAATATTCTTGGGTCTTTCGGTAAAGTCACGTAGATAGGTTCAAAGAAAATAACAAAAACAACAAAAAAACTGCGACGTTTCGATCGCAACACAAGCAATCGTCATCAGGAGAAAAAAGAGCGGGAAAGCTGCTGAGGCAATGCTACGAGTGAGACAGAACAAAAGGGAGACAAATAACAAAAACTTCGTGATTTTTTAATGACATTTTTGAATGGCAATTTATGAAGAGTGGAGTTTTGGGAGCCTTCCCATACCGAGCATATTATGGGGTTTAAACACATTCCTGCGGAGGGAGCTGGTAGGAACGTTCAGTTGCTCGGTCAATGGCCAGGGTCAACGGCGGCGTGGTGTATTCCGCAAATATGCCCGACTGTGAGGGCGGGCACAAGCCGGTGTGAGTAGGAAAACGTTGAGCTTTATAAGGGCACCACGGGGTGACCAGCCCCTCCCTACCCTCCCCACCAGCCCCTCCCCACCCTCCCCTCCCCACCCAGCCCCTCCCCACGAAGCCCCACCCCCCACCAGCCCCTCCCCACCCCCCCCACCCAGCCCCACCCCTCCCACCCCCCACCCAGCCCCACCCTCCCCACCCAGCCCCTCCCCACCCAGCCCCTCCCTCCCCACCCAGCCCCTCCCCACCCTCCCCTCCCCACCCTCCCCACCCTCCCCTCTCCACCCAGCCCCACCCCTCCCATTTTTGGATGCACGACGGACGGACACAATAATCCCCTGTGGGCTGGTGTAACCAGGAGGTTTCTACCAGTAACATACAACGTTGGTGCACTGTTGGGGCAACGTTGTATGTTTACTGGATTGCCAGTCGACATGTTGCTCGCCGACGTTGAATGTCATGACTGTCTACGGTAAATGTATTTATTATGATTTAGAGATCACGGTGATTTTATGGTAAAGCAGTTAGTCACGTGTAGGTTGGTGTGCATGTGTATGGTAATGTTTTCTCAGTATTTTAAAAACCTTTTGAACGTTTCAGGGGATGTAGCGTCAGTCTGACACTCTGCATGACAATAGTAAAATTGTGCATGCTATAGTCAATGATGTAGTAAGTACAGCACCATGAACTACAATTCGGCTGTAGCTTAACGATAAAGCGATGTTTTGCATAAGTGTCATTTGTGGTTATTTCATTAAATATTGTTTTGACATGTCCTGTGTGTATGCGGTCTATGGATAACTCTAAATGTATAATCTGTGTTGGGACATGGAGATGTTGGATGTGTATCACGCTGTGGTCGAATGAAAGCCCAATGGCTACTGTCCAGGGTGCTGAATAAGCTGCAATGACCATCAATGCGTTTATAACTCGGGTCTTATTCCTCAAGGGCTTGCCTTGCAAATACTGTGTAGCAACCACGTGCTTACGTAATCGCTGTATGATGCTGCTGGTCCTGTATTCGACTAGCACGTTTGGCTACGTACGAAGTTCAACATACATGCGTTCATAACTCACAGTAACGTCTGTAATATCACCAAACAGCTTGTGGTATTGCACACCTGTAATACAATGCTTTGATGGTAATGTTGGTGGCTTATACTTGGATGTGAAACGAGGCTACGAGGTAGCCAGAATGAGGTAACACAGCATGTGGGTTGCAGACCTATCTCTATAGATTATTGAGCGTTCTCGCGATTATTGGACAGGAATTGAAACGTGACATTTCACGGTTCAGAAGCTCCACCGAGACTCCACATGCCTCTTCCTTGCATTCCTTTAACAAACATGTTACGTATTTCAACCCCCCCCCCCCACCGGGCCTCCACACACAGGACTTCTGAAAAATCCTTGAGCTGATTTTTTAAATTATTTTTCTACCACGTGTCACACTCCCGCGACGAGATTGTGACGTGGCAGTTAAAATGCATTTTTTTTATTCTCAGAGCAGTACATTTTAGCAACACTTTTAAGTGTTACGTCAAAGGTACTGTGGTGGGGATGTTTTTGTTTCAGGGATGAAACCGTCGTCTCACTGCACTTGAGATCCAGGTGGCCGAAACCTGGATTCGAAACCGGAACTCTTGAGCCATCTGACTACGTTACTCTGCCCGCCCCTTGTAAACGAACATCATCACGACAGTAGCATGGGGTGTTTTTTTCTCTCTCGTCTCGTGGCCCAAACAGACACCCCACTTCATTTCAAATAACCCCATGTCTGCCGAGGAATTCCATCAGATTATTTAAAAGGAGCAAAGTTATCTACGTATATTTGTATAACATCTTGATTAAGATAAACTATACTCTTTGGTTCTTTCGGTAAAGTCACGTAGGTATCAAATAAAATAGATCACGACGTTTCGGGCGCAACGCAGTCACGAAAGCGTCAAATCAAGATAAAATATGTTTTCAGTGTTATGTAACTACCATATCTTGTGTGCATTTCCTTTGGCATCGTATTGATAATGGTAACCTCATTTCAGATTATCAGAGGCAATTATGCAATATATGCATACACGCACACAACGATGTCACATTTAGTGACAGACTGTTGGGGGTTAGTACTGTTCACAAGCACCTATTAAGGCTGGCAAAGCACAAGAGAGGGGGTTGCTCAGAACTATGTGCTAATGCTTACACATTGCACCATAAATACACAAACACGACTGCCATCGCTCTACACTCCCAAGATCTTGTCCAATCTAAAAAGCAAAGCAATGTGGAGCCTGGTTTGCACTTTGACTAGCCACTGGTAGTTTTAGTTATTTCTTTATAAATGTAGACAAACAGTCCACAGTCCACAGCTCCAAGTCCTCTTTTAGCACATCAGCCAATCTATTCTCGAGACCGTGCCATGCCCATTTAGCCTGCTCCCCAGCAAGCATCTTACAGGTGGTCATCCATAGCGATTGTTTTCTGTTTATCGAAACTCTCGGGGAACTGCGAGTGTCATTGGTAATGACCGAGAGGCCGATATTTGAAGTTATTCTATCAGACCAAAGTGTCAAAAAATACTAGAATAGCTTTGCACTTGCTTGTTTAACCAACGACATGAAAATATTATGCTGAAGTCAAATGTAACATGACAATGTCTATATTTTTTTTCTCTCCAACCTTACAGTGCAATTGTGTTTGTTTATTTTGACAGTGATATTTAACTTCATATCGAGCACTTATAGGATTTACTTCTGGCTCCGAGCTCATGACCTGTTGATGTCCTGGGAACACACACCAAAATGTAACAAAAGCTGCAAAGTAAAGTGATAACAGATCAGATGAGCTAGAGGACACGGACGTCTATGGTCCATGCCTCCTGGTCATCCTCTATGGTATAGCTCTTCCTGGAATTTATATGTCACTCAAACCGTAAAAAGGGCCATCCTTCATAGCACATGTTCTATGAATAAGGGCCCGTTGCCTGAAACGTTGCCGATGACATTTGTTTTTTAAACAGTGTTGTTGATGAATGTGTTGAGTTTTAACTGTGCTTGTGCACCAATGCCAACGCTGCAGCATCACAAAATAATGTATGGAAACGATGCAACACTCTAGTATATAAGGACATGCTAGAAATAGTCTTGTGCGTTTACTGTCCTGGTGATGTTTATAGGTTTACAGCTGGTGTAGGTTATAAAAGACCCATAGTTACAGCTGGGCTGCTATCTGTTTAAAATGTGAAACACTGTGATATTAGAAATTGTATCCAAGTCTAAAATAGGGTTCTTATGTGACTGATGCATTGCGTACCCTTACACACATTAGCTAACCAGGTGACGCTGCAGTTAGAATGCCCAGCTCACATGAATTTTAAAATACAGTACCAAATGTCAGTCTGGGGTGAATTCAGCTCATCCTCATCATTGTATTTTATCAAAATGAGTACCATTTTCTGGTGGGTCATCAGATATCGTATACTGATGTCGATCTTAGTAATAGGAATGTGGAATTTCCAGCACTGGCCCAGGAAAATCGGTGGAAGTGAGCACCGCCCAATGCTCTCGAGCCACGGAGATGCTGTGACTTGGCTCGATCAGGAATTCGCTGAACATTGTGCACATCCATCCCGATATCACAATGCACTCACTCCGAATACATTGTGTTTGGGAAGTTGGGGTTGTGGTCTGGGATGTGACCTAATGGACTAATTTCCATGCTGTGATAACCTTTTTGTTATTTGTGCTTTTGTTTTGCTGCCATTTCTTAATTTGTTTATTTATTTTGATAGTAGGGTTTTCATTTGCTTGGTAGTAGCTGTATATGGGATTTGGTCCTTACATATAAATAAAGTACAGCGTTATGGGATGTTATTAGATTAGCATGAATGATGCGACATAAAAGGATTACAGCTCTCTGGTCCGTTCCATTTCGGGATGGGGGCCTTCCCATGCCTAGCATGTTATGGGGTTTAATTGACCATACTTCACCACACCGGTCAGTGCTGGTTGGTGAATGTGTGGGGCAACAGCACAACAATGGATTTATGCTGCACTGCCCTCTTCTGCCTGCCACGAAGCCCCACGGCAGCTTATAAAAACTATTTTAACGCATCAGTGTACACCCATTCAAGTACTACCCGGGCTCAGCTTGGCTTAGCTTCGGCGATATGATGAGATCATGCATGCCGGCGAGTGATTTGTTCGCGGGCAAATAGCATAAGCTGTAATACAATTTACTTGGCACACCTCGCAGATTAAATGTCCACTCGTGTTGCAATGTTTATAGGAATTAGTTTATGCGTAATTTCCACATATAAAAATAGACACATCTCCACATGCCACCACAGACCTGCCTGGCTGCTAAAAATGGAGCAGGGGGGATTTTCTGCCCCAGCATCGAATAAATATACCAGCAGACCAGTTCTCGTGATGACGGCAATCCGTGTTAACTTGTAAATACGCTACACAAATAAATACCACCTAGCAAACAAACGGACAAACAAAATCACTCTACGCATCTCCGCACATAAACTCTGGCCCACGTGTGGTGTTGTTATTTATGGAAGTTGTTATGAGAATCCAGTCAAGTGGCTCTTGTGGTTAGAGCACCAAGATGCGCAATTGGACATTTGCGAGTTCAAATCCTGGTTGGGGGGGTCGACTTGGCCCATTATCATCACCATCATCCCTCCGGAGTCGATACAATGCTACCACTTTGTGGAAATTCAACAGTGGTTGTGCTATGGGAATGCAGAATTTCCACTACCGGCTCAGGGCAGCCAGCAGATTTGAGTGCTGCTCCACACTCGCAGGGAGATGATGCTCTGACTTGACTTTGACTATTATTATTATTATCACGAAGCGAGTCCGTTGCTGCGACGCTCACCGTTCCTTCACAGCTCCCCCCCCACATCTTCTTCCTCCACCCCCAACCCGCCCCCCACCCACCCGAGTCTCAGTCCGGCATTCCCAGTGGATGGAACATGGCTTTGTCCAGTACGAGCGAGCCGACGCGGTACAGCAGACGCGAGAACCAATGGACGCCCTCCTCCTCCGACGAGCGCTCGTCTGCCGGCTCGCCGCTGCTGCACGTGCCGTTGGCGGGCCGGCCCGGGCCCAACCCTGCCGCCAGGCCATGCAGGAGACGCACAGGCCCCAGGGCCGCGTGGGCCAGCTCGTGCGAGCTGATGGCGGCGTAGCAGGATGCGAGCACGTCGTCCACGAGCACCGTGCCGCTCGACACGAGCGGCGCGTATGCCCCGAGCGCCTCCTCCGTGTAGACGGCAGCGACGCGCTCCGGCCGCATGCGCCCCGGGTGGCCCCCCGGCATCGCCGCCGTTTCACGCACGAACACAAAGTGGCCCGGGTGCACGCTGCTCGCGAAAATAGCGTCGACTCCGTCGCCGCGGGAAAAGTCCGTGTCGTTGGGTGCGACAAACAAGAGGTGCGCCGGCGTGAGCTTGAGGCGGCGGCGAGGGTTTTCCCCGGTCTCGATGACGTAGTAGAGCTGGCGGACGCGTGGCTGGCGGTCAAGGAAGAGCAGTATGGGGCTGTAGAGCAGCGCGCCCGAGCCATCGGCGCTGAGCACACGCTGGCCTGGCTGCACGTCTCGCAGTGGAGCGGCGACGCCGCCCTCCAGCCAGACGCTCGCCTCGCCCGGGAAGCAGCCGCCTGACTTGGCGGCCACAGAGTTCTCTGAGGGGGGGAGCGGTGGGGAGGGGGGGAGGGAGATGGGGCAGTGAGCGGACGTTAGACGTGCTTTGTACATACGCGTGTTGAACTTCTTTTGCACCGTGCGTAGTCAACCATGCTAATCGTGGGTGCGTCGCACCATGGGTAGTGCGTCGAGTTATGAGCCGGACAAGCGGTTGATTAACAAAGTTTGTGCCATTGTTACTTTTAGACTTCGTAGGGCTGATGTAGATGTGGTACGACAACTAGAATGTCACATTCAGGTGGTCAAGCCAGATAACCGTCTCAGGAGCAGACACCACGAGTCTAACATTTAGACTTGTGGAGAGGAATAGAACTGTGCAAAAAATATAAAATTAAATAAAACTATTTGAAACAATGGCAATGATGCGGTAAGAATTAGACAAAAACTATTTAATCAAGACTCCCTGAATCATGGACAATTTGTCGAATAGTCGAGGGTGAATAGTAATTCGTGTCGTGTCGAACGCCGTTTGTGTCAAGTCTGAGTCAAGATCATTAATAACCACTGCTGTGCCTTTGCAAAACAATAGGAGCATCAACAAAGGTGTAGATTACGATGGCTCTGATCCCAATAAAGCATATCTCTTTAAGAGACAGCTCTTATGACATTGTTTAAAGCAATGTTAATAGTTCAACTGTCTACTCTCTTTCATTGAATCAGATATGCAGATTTGTACGATTGGCATCACAAGAAGATGGAGCATCAAAGTTAGGTCGTGTTCAGGAGCTCGATGGACTCTTGCATTGCGAGACTATGATCTCTCATAGTCTGGGGAAGGTAATGGCTGGGGAAGGTCGTCATCCAGAAGTGTATAGATCGTGGCTGACGATGATGTTAGTGGAATAAAAGAAGGATACATTCTCCCTGCTCCCACAAAGCTTTGGGGTAGCCTCATCTCCACTTGTGCCTCTGACCCAGTGTTGGAAATAACTAATTTACATGCCATTTACAAGTATATCCATAGGATGATCACAGTTGACATTTTCTACAAAGTAGTACTTGGTTTAATTACCCCCAGAAGGACAGTGTACTTTTTGTTGTTGTAAAAGCATCTAAACACAATTATATCCCTAGAAACTGCGTCATTCAGAAGAAAGACAACACAGGATGTAGGTGTAGCAGTGATCAAGCATGAGACATCTCTATCTGAGATGTTACAAATTGATGTAAGCAACGATGTAGTCACTAATTTTACAACGTGGACAAATTAATGGCAATGCACCCAGAGCGTCACAAAACAGTATGGGGCACT
Source organism: Lampetra planeri (assembly GCF_965212315.1). Taxonomy (NCBI): domain Eukaryota; kingdom Metazoa; phylum Chordata; class Hyperoartia; order Petromyzontiformes; family Petromyzontidae; genus Lampetra; species Lampetra planeri. The sequence continues at coordinate 6,183,116 of NC_136107.1, read as the reverse complement.
AAATATAACAATGCTTTCAGGAAGGCCAGGAAAGTAATTCACACACAGAGGAAAAGAAGAAAATGCTCAGCCTGGACTTGAATTCGTGGAAGGGAGTCAGCAGTGTGGACAGCCATGAGGATGGAGCTCCAGACTGTGGGAGCAGCAGAGGGGAAGGAGTGACCTCCCACTCAGTGGTGGTTGACTCAGGCATTGATTTCTGGAGCAGAGGCCATGTGGATGAGAGAATGGGTAACCGGCACAGATAGAGAGATGAGGGAGGGTAGAGAGATATTGCATTGTTGAGATGAAAAGGCAAACGTGGAGCCACTATGGGCTGCCTGCATTGTGTAATGATTAGAGCCTCCCTCTCCAAGCGATAGTTTCCGCATGTGTCTAGAATCCGGCAGGGCAGCACTGTGGTTAGAACAACACTCGACTCAAGAGTCAAAAACACACGAGTTCTAATGATGTGGAAAGTCTGCAGTTGTCTTGCTATGGAGAGACTGGTCACTGTCATATAAATGTGGAGTTTCCTCCACCGGTGCAGGGTCACCAATTGAGAGAAGCACCTCCTTATACCCCATTGAGCAGGGAGATACTATTTGACTTTTAGATGCACACCTTACCACCATCACTACGATCAATATTATCCACAGCTAAAATTAATTCAGCACCAACTTCTGGAAGACCAGCGCTTCCACCTCTATGGAAATGTTTGGATCAAGTGAAGCATATTTGGACCAATTTGATCGCTGACAATCCGCGTTTTTCCATCACGCGATTCAAACCATGTATCCACGTTCAAACAATTGCTCAGCAATGCTTATCCCGACTGGTGATCCTGAGCCTGACAAAAATTCTACATTATCATGGCAAGGACCAGTCGTTTCATACTTCAACTGCTTTTGACGTTCCCCAAAGTAATGCAGTAATATTCCGGTTTACGTCGGGCATGCGTTCCTGAAAGGTGCGACGACGAATATCAAAACGACGCAAAATCAAAGCAATTTACAGGGCAGGTGGAGGCAGAGGCTGAGAGGCGACAGATACGAAAACGGACGGATTATGTTAGCGCCGTAAGTGGGTTGAGGCAATGCAAATCAGGTATTGGTATTAATAAAGTGACGACGTATTTGCGAAACGACGTCAAAGGGGGTGACGTAAGCAGGGGTATTACTGTACGTATATTGGTATTGTTATTGGCTGCAAAAGCACGAAAGTCAACCCCTTACCAAGCTTTGAACTCTTGAATTTCTCTGATCGTGAATTGAGCATTCTACCCACAGTGCCATGTGTCCTTAATGCAGTCCTTATTACATCCTGACTCCAGCATTTGAATACAAGACAGTTCAACAACTTTCACTCAGTTACGCATTACCAAGGGCACGCCAATGGCTATTGTGCACCCCTTACAAAACAAAGATCGCATCAACTGGATTTACATAAACAAAGCCAAATATTACGATTGTGATTACTATCTCAGCAAGACGCAGTTCTCTCGGCAAGCTTTTGTTTAAAAGAGTGTACAGTACGTCATTTTAATTAACTTTGAGCAGACGTTTAGAAACTTGGTAATAATTAAGTAACTCTGGTTCACTATTCTTAGTGCTACCTATTATTGGCATGTAAGGGAAGCTTTAAAAGGTAAAACATGTTTCCATACTCAAACGACCATTAAAATAGTTATCCTATCCATTGATGGCCACGAGCTCGTGCTGGGAATTCCAAATTCCCATGGTGGGGACTTTCAAATTCGTGCTTTTCAATTTAGAAACCACAGAGGGATGTATGTTGAACTTTTTTTGCACTGTACATCGCCAACCGTGCTTAATAGGAGGTGTGGGGGAAAGGTCAACAAATTAAACACGAAAAGCACTTCGAAAGAAATGAGTTTTCAATCTAGATTTAAAAGTGTGTAGCCCCAGTGCTTCCAAATATGGGAAGGAAGAGCGTTCCAGACGGCCGCAGAAGCACATCTGTTCGATGTCTAGCCAAAAGCCGCTGCGAGGATGACCGGAATTCGCATGATGGTTTATGCTCCTTGACTAGATCAGCAAGGCTGAATCTCTCGATTCGAGTCACTCGCTCTCGCCAGTCAACCTTACTAGTTCGCAAACAGATTGGAAAATTGAGTATCGAGAAGTGTAGAAGGATAAGCAGCTTGGGCGATGGAGGGATGTGAGCGGGCGTGGTGGCACACACCTGCAATCATGGAAGCGAGGGTGAGACTGACAAAGCGCTGTAAACAAATGTTCCCATGTCATTATGATCAGTGGCATAGCGCAGTTGGCATGGGCCCTGGTTCAAGGACTTAAATGAGGCCCCCTGTCTAATCCCTCCTCCTAGTCTGGTGCCTGGGTCCCTCCAGCTAGGGTTGCCACCTTTTGTCCTCTGTCGACCAAGCCCACACACGTTTCTCAGTCAGCAATTGGTCACCTCTGGTTTGCACGGTTGGCCACGTACGGTGCGAAAGAAGTTCAACATACACACACATACGTACCATGCAGTAAACTCAAATACACATCAACACAATACCGGTACCAGATCTCGGTGTAAACCAATTCCTCGCTACCCAAAACGCAGTTGGCAAAAACCTATACAGGGGGCAACCCCTAACCCCACGGGGCGCAACGGGGCCCTGGTGCAGTTCAACCACTGGCACACTACTCGATCCCAGTCCAGTATTCGTACCGGCTTTGACGGAGCAGTGCACGTGCGCCTTGGACTCGTAGTAGACCCAGTCGAAGCCCGCTTCGGCTGCCAGGCGCGCCAACATGCCGTACTTGGCGCGGTCGCGGTCCGACGTGGTGATGTCGAGCGCGCGCCCCTCGAAGTGCAGCGACTCCTCCGAGTGGTGGCCATCCTCGTCCCAGCCCTCGGTGACGCGCAGTTTCACACCGGGCCACTGGTTCATCACGGAGATGGCGAGCGCGTTCAGCCGGTCCTTGCAGCGCTGCGGAGCGAAAGGAGGCAAGGGCGGGCAGGTGAGGGGGCAGCATGGTACGTGGATCAGATTGGGCCAGGGGAAGAGAAGCAACTCGTATGACATGGGGGCTGCACCTGTCTCCGCGACTTCGTATGTATGTTGAACTTCTTTCGTACCGTGCGTAGCCAACCGTGCTAATCGAAGGTGCATGTTATGTCCCGTATGTTGAACTTCTTTCACACTGTGCATAGCCAACCGTGCTAATCAAAGGTGCGCCTTCATTCACGTCACACGGCTCGCACAGCCACATTATGGCCTCTCGCTTCAAAACGGCCCGCAAACGATGTCCATTCCTTGCTGTGGGTGAGCACAGTAGCCGCACTCACCGGGTACTGTCGGGAACTGTGCTTCACCAGGCAACGTTGTGTTTCTAATTGCAGCACGGTCAGTTACTTGTCACTGGCAACGGCCTCGTGTGATTATATATAATACTTAAATTTGTTGTCCTTCCTGCCCCCCACCTCCGATTAGCACGGTTGGCTACATACGGTGCGAAAGAAGTTCAACATACATATGGTACATACTTGCGGTGACAAGATAATTGAAAGTCCTCTTCGACCTGAGTGCTATAAATAAGGGCTGTTTTGCGAAACGTAGCATATTAAGTGTTTTATTTATCTTTTAAGGCCCCAGTGTTATTGACAAATGTGTTGAAAGAGTTCCCCACCCCTAACCCTGGACTATCGACGCATGTGTAGTGTCAGCAGAGCGGGAGAAAAGGTTTTTTCCAGGAGGCACCTTCTTTATTAACACCTTCACAGGTTCCCCCTCGCACTCTCCCTAGTCGTCTAGCCTAGCCTAAACACAACCCTGGCCGTGTAACACCAATGACGCTGACCGAGACAGCCAACAACTATCCGGTCACGCAATATCTAGTGAAGACAGCAGCGACGAAGGCGGTGAAGACGACAGCGATGACGAGACGAGTCCACTCCCAGAACCGGCAGCCCTGAGCTTCTGCTTTCAGCTGCTTTTATGCTACCTGGCGCGGCCTGGCTCCGCCCTGGTCACGGCTCCCTTTTCGAACCCACTAGCAGGTTCCAGGGGCTTCCAGATGGGGTCTTCCGTGACCCTTGCCCCAGTTCTCCACCCTACCGACACACCCGTGTATATGCTCACCGGCGTGTGTACTGTTTGTCCACCGCAGTTGCCGCTGCTGGACAGCAGTCGGCACTATTACACTACACGTCTATAACACGTATCGTGTTGTGCTCTGTGTGTGTGTGTTTGTGTGAGGAGTGGTGGTGGAGCGGTTAGCACCACCCGGTTACCTCAGTTAAGATTCTTGGTCATGACCAACATCGGTGGCGAATCGTATCCGAACCGGTTCTGGGACTCCTTTCTGAACTGGTTCTGGGACTCCCCGAGGAGGACTCGGCCTTACGTGGTAAGTGCCTGGCACGGTGTGTAAACCTCAGCCCTGGAGAAACAGATGTGGCTGGGCGTGATGCTGACCACACTAGCCCTCTCGTGCGCCACGCCAGCATGAATATGTGCTCGCTAACAACACTTTCCCCAGCACTCTTCGCAAGCCACAAGGGGCATCTATGCTTTTGTTTGTTGTGTGGTAGCAAAAGATGGCGCCACGGGGAGGTGGGTGACAGATTTGGGGGCGAAACTAAACTAGGAGCCAATTGGTTTAACTTAAACAACAAAACAAGAATGCTGGATTTTGCGCACACGTATTATTGTTGAAATAAAGCTATTTATAAAACATTACAAATGTGATGTATACACAGTGCTGTACACTAATTAAGTTGAGATACGTTGTAGCCGAGGAGGCATGTATACTGTCCCCTCCACTGAAACAGGGAGTCGAACCTGCATCCAAGAAGGACGCAAGCTGCCCAGCCACTATCGACGACAACGTAGCTGCCGTTCTTCGATGATAATTGTCGCCTGCACGGCATACGGGCTGCAAAACACGAGCGTCAAGTTCGCATCGCAACCCTAAACCCCGACCGCTCTGTTGTAGTTATTCAGATGCCGATATTGCCCACAATTTGAAGGCAAAAATTGGCGTCGTGTGTGGTGAGTTTCCGAGCGACTGGCTGGAGTGAGCGCTCAGGAGTTGCCGGGAAGGCACGACAACGGGAGGAGTCCACGAAACCTACAAAGACGGCGGCCACCGCATCGCGTGCTTTCAGACGCGCTTCCGCGGCCGTCTGGAATGCTCTTCCTTCCGATATTAGGAAGCCACTGGAGCTATGAAAGTTTGAATCGAGATTGAAACTCATTTCTCTATAACTGCTTTTGTTGCATAATTTGTTGTCTTTTCCGCACACCTTCAATTAGCACGATTGCCTACGTACGGTGCGAAAGAACCTAATGTTCTTGAGGCATAACAATAATGACGCGACGAATATCGGCTCCCTTTAAATAATATATCGTGTAAGTTAACTGAACATTTTACTTGAGAATGTTTAAAAAAATATATTTTATATCAATCTGCTTTGTTGAAGGGCCTTCCCAAGCCGTGTCAGTTGTGAAGGTAGTTAAACCATACCTCACCACGCTGGTCAATGCAGGTTTGTGATTAGTGCCTAGGACCGGTTGGTTCAGAACCCACTCGCCACTGATGTTAGCCGTGCCGGATGCATGGCGCAGTGCGATAACCACTGCGTCACCGCTATCCATATTGCACATCCATGTGCGCTTATGTGTATACTTATACTGTATACACACCCATCGATATTCATCACAATTGCTCTATACATGAACGACACACACACGCAACATTCATTTACAGCCTTTCGTCAGTCCACTATTGGATTAATGGAAGTTGGATGAACCCACTGCTGGACTAGGATTCATAGCGCAGTGCGCTAACCACTGCGCCACCGCTACTCCATGAATATTATAAATGTATGTACTGTGTGTTGGACTTCTGTCGCACCGTACGTTGCAAACCGTGCTAATCAGAGGTGCGGGGGAAGGACAACACAAGTAAACCCGTAAAAACAAAGTTTTTCACTATAAATCCTTTATATGCGTGGCGGCTAGAGTCCTCTCGTCCTCTGGCTTGAGATGGCTGCCACCTATGGGTCAGATGATTGTCTGCCACCATTAAGCAATTGGTAATTAAATATTTAATTTGTTTTCCCTAAACAGTGTAAAATGTTGGATTTTTTTTCACGAAAATTAATCGTCACACACAACGAGTCTGTGTGGAAAATGTCAGCTCGATTGGATCACGGGAAGTGGGTTAAAACACGAGCGAAAGATTTGCACGGTCCTAAGCAAGCGAACTTAATATAAAGGATTTAAAAATATATTCGCCTGTGGAGGACGCGGGGATCGATCCCGCGACCTTTGGCATGGGAAGCGAGGGCGCTACCAACTGCGCTACTCCGCCACAGCCTGTGGAGGGGTTACGCTCTGGGCTCTTACACTCTGACGTTCAGCCAAAGCCATGAATAAGTTCTATTTGAATATATGTAAAATAAAACATTTTTGCTTAAAAAGTGTAAAATTTTGGGAATTTTTTTCACGAACAATAATTGTCTGGCACAACGAGTCTGTGTGGAAAATGTCAGCTCGATTGGATCACGGGAAGTGGGTTAAAAAACGACCGAAAGATTTGCACGGTCCTAAGCAAGCAAGCAAGCACGCAAGCAAGCAAGCACGCAAGCAAGCGAACTTAATATAAAGGATTCAAAAAATATATTCGCCTGTGGAGGACGCGGGGATCGATCCCGCGACCTTTGGCATGGGAAGCGAGGGCGCTACCAACTGCGCTACTCCGCCACGGCCTGTGGAGGGGTTACGCTCTGGGCTCTTACACTCTGACGTTCAGCCAAAGCCATGAATGCGTTCTATTTGAATATATGTAAAATAATCTTTTTTTGCCTAAAAAGTGTACAATTTTGGGAATTTTTTTTCACGAACAATAATTGTCTGGCACAACGAGTATGTGTGGAAAATGTCAGCTCGATTGGATCACGGGAAGTGGGTTAAAAAACGACCGAAAGATTTGCACGGTCCTAAGCAAGCAAGCAAGCAAGCACGCAAGCAAGCAAGCACGCGAACTTAATATAAAGGATTTAAAAATAAACACAAAAATCTGTCCTAAAGAAATGTGCATAGCTCCAGTAGCTTCCTAATATCGGAACGAAGAGTGTTCCAGACGGCCGCAGGAGTGCATCTGAAAGCGCGCGATGCGGTGACCATCGTCTTTGTTCGATGTTTCGCCAAAAGCCGCTGCTGCGAGGATGACCGGAGTTCGCGTGATGGTTTATGCTCCTTGACGATATCATCAAGGTATTGTGATTCGTTCATAAATTAGGAATAGCGTGAATGGTAACATTGCGGTTAAACTGGGCGATGCACTGTGCAGTTCTACGAGTTACTTATCTCGCTCCACTCTGGTGGGGGTGGTGGGGGGGTATGTTTATTTCATCATCAGTTGGAGAAGATAATGCCGTGGTTAATGGATTCGCGGCGGCAGCATCGGCATTGTTTGATTTGGCCGCAGAGCTCATATTGTTTCCGTTTGTGTTTGCGCTTCAGTTAATGGGTAGCGAGGCTGGAGAGAGGAGCCCTCCGATCGAACTCACACCCCCTGCCATTCTCTATCCACAAGTGGATGATGGCCTTCCTCCCCCACGCCATGGAACAACAACGCGTCTCAAGACATTCAGGCAATAAGACTGTGGCCGTCAAATGACTAATATATAAAAGCTGACGTTTCGGGCAATGGCCCTTCTTCATGGCATATAGACAGGCCAGAGAGATAGAGGGGATACTGTGCATTACACACTAAACTTGACACACACCAGTGGGTCTGATCATTACATTTTAAAATTGTTTCCTGATGAACAATTTTTTTTATTAGCCATATGGATATTAGTAGCTATTGAGTAACAGACAAACCCTTCAATAATAAAAATATGCATTGTTAAATAAACTCAGTTGTGTTAAAGGTAGTATGATGATGAAGTGTAGCTGGCGCATTCTGCACCACATTCTGCACGGTAGTTTTTGTGTGTGCCATATTTGACCACGTTTGCAAGTGCAGGTTGGTGAAGCAAGTGTGGGAGGATAGCACCCTGTTCTAATAACGCCACCTGCCATGCCGCTGATGTTGACCGTGAGCGGGAATCGAATTCGGGTCGCCGGGTTCATAGCGCAGCGCGCTAACCACTTCACCCCCAATCATTAACTTAAACCGGTGGCATCCTACCGTGGTCGATAAAGGCAGTTACACTTTGTTGATGCTCTAAAGTTTGAAATAAAGAAATAATCCATTATGTGGAATTGCATTTGAATAAAAATATGGGCCAGTTTCGCTAATCTGGAAGCTCATCAGGAATGTGTCACACTTGTTAAACAATCATTGCTATTCTAAGACCCCCCCCCCCGAAGCGTTAGTTATATTGCAGTTCTGTCCATTTTATATTCTACAAAGACACATATCTCCTGTATAGCATTAACAGACTATTGGGGCAAGTGCTGTTGTAGAGCACCTATGACCAGCATGACGCCAGGCCACCTTTGTCTCCCGAGTGGCGATGTTTACACACCGCACCAGATACTCATTTGATACCGAGTCGACCTAAGGGAGGCCCAGGACCGGTTCATACATTCGCCACTGTTATTGGTCGTGTGCGGGAATCGAACTCGGGTCGCCGGGTTCGTGGCACACTAACCGCTGCACTACTGCTATGTTGTACGGTATATATGGGTGCTCAGCCAGTCGAGCCATACATAGCAAGGCCACTGTTGTTTTTTAGGGCACTGAACTGACTTTTACGATGGTGGGCCGAGTCAACGACTGATCGGCTGGGATTTGAACTCTTTAAGGTCGCGAGTCGAGCTCGCGCATGAGGACTCACAAGTCTGTGCAGATTATGACAACCTACTTGCTGTACTGCCATCGATAGCACTGTGTTAAAACGTTGCCTATTTTTACGTAATTCAGTTTATACATTCACTGAAACAGCAACTTAGACGACTCCACTCTTGTAAAACAAAATTAACAATGTTCCGCCCTTTGTCGATCCACTGCTTGATGGGCGTTGATTGACCATACTTCACCACGCTAGTCAGCACAGGTTGGCAACCAGTTCAAATATCACTCGCCACTAACGTTAGTTAGCCCTGGCTAGGTGTCGATTTTATGTGGATGTGTATATAGTGCATTGCGTTAACCATTGCACCACCGCTCCACCCCCCTTAAACAAAGTAATCCAACATTGCAACCATGGCCGCTCCATCATCATTACATATATACATGTACAGCTATATATAAGCTATATATACGCGCAGTGTGTCGACATATGTAGCTCTGTGTTCCATTCGCGCAGTGGGCTATGAGCCGGGTAACCCGACCGCGTTCACGGCTAACGTGACATGGGCCTCTCCTAGGTCGACTCGACTCTAAATGAGTACCTGGCGCTCTGAGAAAATCCCAACACCAGCGGCGACACAAGCTTTGCCAACAACGTCTCCCGTTCAAGCCACAATAGGTGCTCGCTTACAGCATTTGCCCGACAGTCTGTGTGGATGGATGTTCGGGGAATCGTTTATGTTCGTTTGTGCTCTTAAGAATGTGTCGGTGAACGTGGTCTCATTCGTGCTCCAGTCTTATTTGAACTTTTTTATAGTCGCAGGGACAACGTAGGCGGTCGCTCGATATTCATATGACAATTCGGATTAATGCACAATTCGCGCGGTTAACCAACATTAAAATTTCCAACTTTGTCAAATGATCGGCCGAGCAGCAAGCACGTGTTCGTCAGCGGTTTGGTTTCGTTCACAGCCAACCACCGCCGCCTTAGTGCAAGTAGAACGTGTCTAGCCTTTAGGCGCAGCTCTGCAATGACTTGCTCACGCCGCTGCTGGCGGATGAAGCGCCGTCCCGCTAGACGAAGTTCAAGAGAGCACCTCCCTGGAGGACATTTCTCCCGCTTTTCCATTGCGACGAGATGGGAGATGACCCACACTTGACCCCACCACACGAACCTGCCGATCGGTTCATTAACCGTGGTTGTACCCCATGTGCGTACACTTCTGGGTGGGCAAAGTGGGTATGTGGGTGGGGGGGTTAAGATAAAATAAAACTTCCGCGTCGGGAGATCGAATGGAACCGACGACCATTGAGCCTTTTTGCCGGTTCGCGAGGCCGTCTCTCTCGAAGGCCCAATTCTCAGAATTAAAATCGCACCTTGGCAAGAGAGTGGCCGAAACGCTGCGGCCATGGTGGTGAGTGAGACATCATCCACCGCTGGCTGCGTTTTTTTCTTTTTATATATGTGTTAGGAGAAAGGAAAATAAATCGCCCGAACCAAAAGTAACATTCGCCGACACGTGAGCTCGGGCACAACACCGACCCGTGTACACCGACATTCGCGACATTTAAACCGCGGGGCGCAGGTTGGATTTACAAAGCGCACGCGAATGCAACAACACCTGTACTAACGACAGGTAAACACATACACGGCGGGTGGAGGGCGCGGTGGGGGTTCCGCAACGGCGAAGTTCTCGGAAAAAGGTGAGCAAAGTGCAATCACAGCTTTAAGAACACGTCCCCGCACCCCACCTACCCACCTGCCCACCCATTATATCCACATAGCCACTTATCCACCAATAAAGAAATAAAATATAGCCTTAAGAGACTTTTGGGGCACGTGTTGTGAGCGAGTCACCTATGAAGGCCGGCACGGCACACGACAGGGTAAGGTGGCCGACAACCACGCCCGGCCGCCTTTGTCTCTTTCGTGGCGATGGTTACACACCGAGGTTCTCGTTTTCAGACCGAGTCGACCTAGGGCAGACCCAGGACCACCTATGCCCACTTATCCACCTTGTTACCTGCCCACACCTACACGCCTGTCCACTCCCCCAATTGCCCACCTGGTCCACCTACCGTCCAATTTCAACCTGCCCATCCACACGACCCGGCGACCTCCGGGATCGCCTGCGAGTGAAGGCAGCGGGCGAGTTTCGTAAGACCACCGAGCCGGCCAATACACAGCGAAGCGAGGGTCCTATAAATACCGATGTCGTTAGAGGCACACGCTTTTTGTTTGGTACCATTGACCTCGCATTTACGTTCAAAGTACGGGTATGGTGGACACACTGTGTTTCTCACCCCCCCCCCACACACATGCATGCGCATAAAGAAAAAGATCCCCCGTATAGCATTGAACAGACTGTTGGGGCAAGGTGCTGCTCGCGAACACCTATTACAGTACGGCACAGGTGGCCTACGCCACGCCCGAGACCGCCTTTGTTTCCCCAGTAGCGATGTTTACACAGCGCACCGGGTACTCGTTTCGAGGCCGAGTTGAGGTCGGAGGGAGGCCCGGAACCGGTTGAGAAATCACTCGCCACTAGCAAACCTCGGTCCCTCCGCGATCGTGGCACAGTGCGCTAACCGCTCCGCCACATATCCCCACGAATACAAAACAAAAGACGAAATTCTCCCACGGTGTGGGAGCAAGTCAAGTTCGTGAGCACCTCTTGAGGCCGAAACGGCGCTCCACGTACCTACACGCGAGACAATGGCAGAGATCACTCGTCACAAGGCACCGATGGAGTGCGTGCTGTTTGCGAGCACCTATTAAAGTCAGCGCTGTGACCGTGGTATGGCCGTCAACCGCGCCCGAGACCGCCTTTGTTTCCCCACGGGTGATGTTTACACACCGCACCAGGTGCTAGGGGAGATTTGGGACAAGTGTTGAAACCGCTGTCAATAAATATATCCGTGACGAGGTTCGTAGCGTAGTGCGCAAACCACTGCACCACCACTCCCTGCTATACACATATATATACAGCAATATCATCCACCTTCGCCACTGATGGTCGGCGGCGTCGCAACAGCGTTTGTGCCAGGCTAGGTGCACTTAAAAGCCACGCGACGTGTCGACGGTTCTTCGGCAGGTCACAGAATGGACCCACGTGTTTGTGGGTTAACTGGCAGATGCCACCACTTGTGCTCCCCACTGCGCCGCATCACTCGCTCCGCTTGTTGTTGTTTAGCGTCGCTCCTCCGCATTTCGCTGTTGCTTGAGGACAGCCGCCTTGCAATTTCCGAGCACCGGGACAGACCACGACAAGTCCATTCAGCCCCAAGTCCTCCTGTGCCACATCAAACGGTCTCATCGCTAACCTGTGCCGGCGTCCGTTCATCCGCCTCTATCGGGACAAAACAGAAGCTAATTGGGCACGAAGGCGACGTGGTTGGGCATCCGGGCTACATGGCGCGGCCAAACAACACATCATCGCCGACTGGAGGGTACCCGCTGATGGGTTTGTGTCCAGAAGTCTCAAGGATCGATAATCTCCCAACACAAATCAAGTCTGGTTAACCACAAGATGGACCAATCTAGATTTGAAGTTTTCGTGAATGCAGGGATCCATACTCTATAGTTCTTTCGGTAAAGTCACGTAGGTATAAAATAAAACAAATTAAATCACGACGTGTCGGGCGCAACACAAGCGTCCGTCATCAGGTGGGACAACCACAGCCTCTTGTTACAGCATCAGACCCTTTTGCCCACTTCAGCAATTGTTTCTTGCTGTGGTTGTCCCACCTGATGACGGAAGCTTGTGTTGCGCCCGAAACGTCGTGATTTAATTTATTTTATTCTATAACTACGTGACTTTACCGAAAGAACCAAAAAGACGAGCACACGATGGATCGTATTTGCAGGCCAGCCTGAACGTTTCAAGCCGGCGCCGGTGTTCCCATAAACGGTCCAAGTTACGCAAGCATAGATACCAGAGGGCATGCTTGTGACCGAGAAATCCCGCGTTTGCAAGATAGGCATACATGAACATGCACATACAATCTATCGCTGTAATGAAGTGGCCAGTCATGCTTACGTGATTTACTACTAACACTATTTGGTGCCCAATCGTACGAGGTATTTTCTGACCGGATTATTGACGTTACATTACGCGAGATGGCAGCTTAAACATGGCATCACCTGGAGCTGACTCACCCACCGTTGCTTGTCTAACGTTAGTGAACATTTCACACGACCTCGCTGCCCTGCTCTGCCCCTTATCATTACATTACCATTTAAGGACTGTACTTATCTAAACTAAACGATTTTTTTTATTTTACCAGGTAAGGCCCACTGACTCATACAGCTCTTTTTCAGAAGCGACCTGGCCACAAATGATAGCTCAACGAAGTGATTTGCCAGATGGAAATGTAAAACAGCCAAATCCTCGAAACGAATGTTTCTAAATTATGGAGGGAAAAATCGGAGGACGCGGAGAAAAATCCACGCGACTACGGGGCCAAAAAAGACATGCAAACTCCAAATATACAGGCCTCAGGGACTGGATCGGACACACGACCCCTGCAGACCAGGCGACGTAGTTAACATTTCGCCACCGTGGCATGTAGCATCGCAGGTCGAAAATGCGTAGAATTAAATAAATGGTGAACGTTATCGCTGAACAATGCACGTCAATTCAACTATTCGTGCTATTTACGAATACATGGCGTCCGCACCCAGTGTCAATGCTCATTTTCAGGAGATTCCTGCATTTGGGTATGTTTGCAAATGCCGTTTCAAGGAGTGTTTGACCTCGTGTGGGAGGAAGCTGCAGGGAGTACCCGCAGAAAACCCACCTCGAATGCGAGGAATAAAACTACACGAAGGTCCACAACGATTGTCGTTCATCACCAAGTGGCGGTGACGTCACCACGGAACTTGTGCCATGCTAGGTGCACTTTGAGGCCACGTGAAGTGTCGAAGGCGAGCAGGTCACGGGACAGACCCAGGCACCGCGGTTGGCAGAATGCACCAACTGTGCTCCCCTTCGTGCCAACTGTCTTGCGTTTTAGCCGCTCCGTTGTTGCTGGAGGGCGACTGCTTCTAAAGGTCCGTACGTACGGCTTTACGGACTCGTTTTCTGCACTGCCATCTCTCGGCGACCTCGCAGCCCGGCAAGGTTTAGGAGTTTACCAAATCTGAAGTATGATCCACCAACCCTTGCCTCCGAAAGCGCCGCATTACAGAGGCCTGCGCCACCGACTCAAGCAAGCTCACGTGCTGTGTGTAGTTCTTATGTTCTACTATAAGAGGAATTGTCCGAAACGTCTGCTTCTTATTTTTTTCACAGCGACAACGCGGCGTCATGCTAACAAGAATAGTTTCAGTCTTAAACAAACAAAAAAAACAATCACATCTCATAATAATAATATGAAATCAGCCGTCAGCTGTAACAGAAATCAAGTGTAGATAATTAATTAATTGGGCCACGTTAATCATCTGATTGACGTGAAGCTGTGACGCTAGGGGGCGGATAGAACCACCCCGGTGAAGTTGGTTAACTCCATGCAAGCTCGCACAAGTCATATATATACATCCTCGGAGGTCGACCGACCAATGTCCTTGTCCTACAAACTATTGACGCTCATGCTGGCACCAATCAGACCACATTTGTCAATATTACCATTTACATCGGAGTAAGGCTTGTACACACAGAGGCTAAGACAGACAAAGATCCCCCTGTAGCCTTCACAGACTGTTGGGGCAAGTGCTGTGAACGAGCTCCGATGAAAGCCGGGACGGCACACGAGGGGGTGGGTGCCCAGTACCACCCCCGGCCGCCTTTATCTCCCTCGTGACGATGTTTACACATCGCACCAAGTATTCATTTGAGGCCGAGTCGATCTAGGGGAGGCTAAGAACCGGCTCAGATATAATCTTCACCGGTGTTTGGCCTTGAGCGGGATAGGAACTCAAGTCGCCGGGTCCGTCGCGCACCGCACTCACTGCTCCACTGCCGTGAATTGACACAGTGCGTCATCATCGTGAAACGAATCCGGAATGTTGCTAATTCGACTCCCACCTCACAGTTCGTTGGAGCCCATCATCCATACGCGGTGAATTAAAATGAATACTAGTTTGTGAAATATCACGAGCGGTCATCCTATGTTCCGAACATGCCTAATGTGGAATTCCTACCGCATACTCTGAGCCCCCAAACCAACACGAGCACTCACAGCATCAGAGGGGGGCTTCGTTCGGAAATTACCCTCGACTACATTTCAAGTGCGCTTTAAAGACGCGTCACCTTAATCTGATAGCACCTATTCAACTACTTTAACCCACGGGCACCGCCAAGCGCGTACAAGCACCCAGTGTTGAGGGACACACTCGGCTCGTCCCGTCACACTCCACGGCGGGTATCCAATGGGCCAAACCGCGGGGCCACGGCGATCAGTCGCGACGTGAACGCCTCGCAAAAGAAAGCCGCGCAGCCCGCTGAGAGGAAACTCTCTGCGGTCTCCCTCACCTGCGTCATGAGGCGGTCCGCGCCCGTGTTCTCCTCGTCCTTGAAGATGATGTCGGGGTTGTAGTTGGGCGTCAGGTCCTTGAACCTCTCGGAGCCGCGCGCGATCTTCCCCTCGTAGCGACCGCTGGCTCCCAGGGTCTTCTCGGCCACGTTGGGCACAAACTGCTTGTAGGCGAGCGGGGTCAGCTTGCGCGGCAGCCTCCGCCGGCTGCCGTAGCCCCGGCCCGGGCCGCAGCCGCGCGCCGGCGCCGGGCAGCTCACGAGCACCAGCAGCGCCACGAGCAGCACGAGCAGGTCGAGCACCGTGACGCGCTGCCTCGCTCGCCGCATCCACCCCACGGCCATGGCAGGGGCGTCCTCACCACGTCCCACGAGGAGGGAGATTTCAAGGTGTGCGCACGCACGCACGCACGGACGCGCGCGCGCCTCTTTCTCTCGCTCTCTTTGATTTCGTCCGCACGCGTCAAGGTGTTGGGACGGCCGCTATTCCGCCACTCTCCTCTCTCGAGCTCCTCTCTCCCGCGTAGTGCGAGGGTGCGCGTGTCCGTGTCGCACCTGCCCGCCCGCCCGCCCGCCCGCCCGCCGCGGAAGAACTGCGCCGCGCGTGACTATCTGTGTTCGAGTTGTGCACGTTTATAAAGTACCTCGGACCCAAACCCACTCAATCACCTCCCACCGCCGCCACCCTCCCCGGCCCGTTCCTCCCACCCCCTTCTAAAGGAACTAGGTGGCTGGGTGTCGGAGTTGCAACACAATGGGATGGGCGGGCAACGCCGCCCCAATTTGCGTGCGAGCGTTTATGAGCCGTACGATGCCCGCCAATGCCGAAACGCGCGGCGGCTGCGGCGGCCGCCAGCGGCTTCTATCGAGGCAGCGCACGGGACCACCACGCATGCGCTCAGCATCACAATCAATAGCTGAGATCAGAATCTCATCAGCTGCATTCACATCGGCGGCATCAATAGCTGAGATCATCGTCAATAGCAGCAGCAATAGCTGAGCAGCTCGCAATCGAACTCTGACCGCCGGGTTCATAGCGCAATGCGCCAATCACCACCTGCACGACAAACACTAATACAAAGCCTTTGTCTCTTCAGTGGTGATGTTTACACATTGTGACTAGGTACTTATTTGTGGCCGAGTCGACCTAGTGGAGGCCCATAACCGATTCGGACAATCGTCACTGGTGTTGGTCGTGAGGAGGAATCGAGCTCGGGTCGCTGGGTTCGTAGCGCAAGCGCGCTAACCACTACACTACCGTACAACAACATTATCACCACAACCAGTACGAGCAGCATCAATCACTGTTTATCGACTTCTAGATGCGGTTCATCCCTGATGGCCCTGCGATGCCAAATCAAGCGGCGTTCACTCAACGCGTCCTCTGCGCCGGTGGTCGTCCTTCCCTGCTGACATCGTCAAGGTGTATTAACCATCATCACGCGAACTCGGATCATCCTCACGGCGGCTTTTGGCTATACATCGAACAAAGACGGCCATTGCATCGCGCGCTTTAAAATGCGCTTCTGCGGCCGTCTAGAGCGCTCTTCCTTCTGATATTCGGACGCCACTGGAGCCATGCACTTTTAAATATGAATTGAAAACTCACGATTGGCTGCGTACGGTGCGAAAGAAGTTCAACACACATACACGCAGCCTCGACCATCGACAATCATCCATGCTGGCAAAGCGTCCTCCTCAGTGCTTGTGTGCATGATGTCTCCGATTTACGCTTACACGTCTGTAATCAAACACGAAAAATAACACGGCATATCCATCATTTCTCCTACTTTGTATGTATGTTGAACTTCTTTCGCACCCTACGTAGCCAGCCGTGCTAATCAGGGGTGCGGAAACATACATACAAACAGCAGGCCAACGTTACGGGCAATTGCCCTCTTTTAGAGGAGTATGTTTGGCTAACCTCTAACTCGTTTCGTAATGACGGTAGAATATGAACAAAGGTGATGCAGGAGAGGCTGTGCGCGAAGAGAGCGAATGGACATTGCTCTACTACTTTACGTCTTTGTTTGTCTGTGATGTTTACCTCCCATGATGCAATTCCGCAATCTCAAATTGATCATTTAAAAACACGTGAACTCGTTTGTGGATGCCGTGCGCTCGGGTTTAAATGTATCCGCGACTCAAACGTCCCGTGGAAAAACCCTTCATACGCCCATGAAAAGTGGTTCGTGTCAACTCATTTGAGTTGTTGGACATTTTGCAAAAGACCGCACACTTTAAATGAGACATCCATTCCGCACAAGCCTTCTCTCCTCGCAAAAGAAGAATCACTTACCCCGAAACGTTCCCCGGTGTAATATGGAACCTTTATCGATCCACTGCTGGATGAAAGCCTCAACAAGCAGCCACCGTCTCTCACAAATCCTGCTGTCAAACAATCAACCGCTAGCACCTGCACGCAATCTGATGTAATTGCTACATCTAAACGAAACTTTTTTTTATTTTTTACCAGGTAAGGTCCACTTTAACTATATAGCTCTTTTTTCGGAAGCGACCTGGCCACAATTATAGCTCAACGAAGTGGCTTATCACGTGGAAATGTAGAGCAGCCAATTACATTCAACGGACGTTGATTCTGAATGTGGAGTAAAAAACCAAAAGTCACGGAGAAAAAAATCCACGCGACCACGGGGAGAGAGACATGGCAAACTCCAAAAATACAGCAGCAGGCGTCAGGGTCGGTATCGAATCCACGACCTCATGCATACTCGGCGAGGTAGTTAACATCTCCTAGTTATCGTGATGATGATGAGAGAGAGACACGCAAACTCGAAATATACAGGCGTCAGGGTCTGGATCGAATCCCACGACCTCCTGTATACCAGGCGAGGTAGTTAACATCTCCTAGTTATCGTGATGGTAATGAGAGAGAGAGAGAGAGACACGCAAACTACAAATATACAGCAGGCGTCAGGGTCGGGTACGAACCCACGAACCTCTTGTACACCAGGCGAGGTCGTTAACATCTCGCCACCGTGGCGCCCGTTACAGATTTGTTCAGTATAAATAAAACATTCTTCCGAATATTCTGAAAGTAGTTCCTGGAGGACACGTTTAATTCCTTGGCTGCCACTCTGTTATTATTCTTGACTATCGATCATCATCCCTTATTTCGCGGGTTGTTTGACCATACTTCGCTACGCTGGGGGTGGATGGGGGGGGGCAGGACCGGTTCGTATAGAACTGGCCACTGATGTTAGCCGTGGTCGCGAATCGAAGTCAGTTGTCCGGGTTCGCAAGCGCGGTGCACTAACTTTTGACGTTAATCCAGAGCCAATTATTGAAGTGGAGAGTGAGGTTTTCATATATATAAAAAAACAACTTGTTTGTGTGTCTGAACCATCATCAACAAGACGTTGCCTTGATATTTGTTTTTCATCCGTGATGCCGAATATCCATTACCCCACGCGAGAAGGCCACGTGCATCCCACTCCAAATCCAGCAGAGCTGGACTCTGCCCAACTTCATATCCGACCATTATAATTAGTACGACCAGAGTGGCGGTAGTGTTGCACTTGGCAGAGAAGCGCATTGGTTGGGTGTGTGATGAGCCAAACCTGCTACACAACTCTGAGCATGTCGGAGTAGGCGAACTCACACAAACACGCATACAACACCCCACCCCCCCGCTATAGACGTAACAGACTGATGGTGCAAGTGCTGTGAGAAGGCGCCTCTTTAAGATTGGTAGGGTCACGGTGGGGTGGGTTGTGCAGCCCTAGAAGCACGCCCGACCGCCTTTGTATCTTCTGTGTTGATGTTCACACACCGCGACGGGCACTCTCACTCAATTAATGCCGAGTCGAACTAGGAGATGCCCAGGATAACACGCCCGCGCGTTGCTCCGACTCTTACACATATACTCTGTATCAAGTGATACAGACATTTGATACAGAAATGTAGCTGTGACGGTTTTACCTGAAGACGGAAGCTTGTGTTGCCTCCGAAACGTCGTGATTTAATGTATTTGTTCTCTTTTAAACTACGTGACTTTACCGAAAAAACCAACGAGTATGAATCCTTGCAGTCACGAAAGCTTAAAATCTAGAATTCTTACACAGATGTCTCCGCGTTCGGAAAGCATCCCAAGGCATAGAGAACCCAGGAGATTCCGCACGCAACGACTGCGTACCGCAGAGTCGCAGTCCCAACTCAAATACTGCATCGATATTTTTTTTTTAAGCCAATGCGTTGAATGCAGCGGTCGCTCGCGGCTGCAGGTCACGTGCATCCTAGAGGGGCAGACGAATCAAAGCGTCGTCGTTCGCTCGTCACGCGCGTGATTCGATGCACGCAGCGTGAGGCTGAAACATTGATTACAACGGATGAATCGATGCATCGTTACCGATTCATCGGTTGGAATCGAATACGAGGCTTCGGGAAGTGACCTCCAACGCCGGGTGATGCACTGCTTTCTGCGAGCGTTCCAAATGAAAACGTGTTCACCTCGTGCGCGACATGACGCCGATAACACGAATATATGTGTCGGCTCGGTAAAGGCTTTCCTGGAGGAAATAGTTACAGTGATCAGTATGAAATGATGCGAAACAAAAGATGTAGATTATGAAATGTGTTAAAAAATTAAGACTTAAAATAATACAATTAAAGATTATCAAAATAGTGGTTTAAACGATAAAAAAAAAATACTTCGAAATATTTACGTTGAGTTCGACTCGGCATCTGACGATGGCGGTTTGCGCATTGCGCTCCGATCCCAACCACGCGTAAGAGCTCCCTGGCTCGCGTCGTGCGAACCATGTATCGAGCCTCCAGTAGGTCGACGCAGACTTACTGGAGGACCTGTGTGTACACGTCAGTTCGGGAGAGACAAAGACGACCGGACGTGGTGCTGACCACCCACTTCCTCGTGTGATGTGCTGGTCTTCATCGGTGCTCGCTAACAGCACTTGTCCCAATAGACTGTTAATGCTATAGGGGGAATCTCTGCATGTGTACACGTGCGCGCGCGTGTCCACGTCCGCGTGTGATCAGATGATGAAGGCGCTCCGGCCGATCCCCATCCCGACCACATGCGGAGCTGCGCAGCCTCACGTTTGTCTGCCCCGGACTCACGTCAATTACCCCATCGGCTCCGCTTACCCCCCACCCCCCCCCATATGGAAATGAAGACGGTGTTTATTTTATAGCAGCTGTCCCCGCAAAAATTAGTCCTCTTCGCCCGACTGCATTCCACAGAGACAATGTCACGTGCATAAGAGGCACCGGGGGAAATGTGTAGCCAGGCGCCCGGGTTACTCCTCCGCCGAACGCGGCGGGGCGGCGGGGGGGCGGGGGGGCTGTTTGCGTCATTCCGCTTCCCAGGCACGCACGCACGTGGAGTGCTTTGTTGAGTTGTGTCTGCGGGCAACACGTGAGCGCATCAACACGGTCAGAAGCAGGGCCGAATTAAGCGTTTGTAGGCCCCCGGGGCTACAAGTGTAATGAAGGACTCTCTCTCAGATGTCGATCTCCGTTGTCCTTTATTGGGTTCGTAGAATCTCGATACCACGGCGTCTCGCTCAGGCCCGCGTCCCGCTCGACGACCTCTCCACAGCCCTCGGCTGCTCCGTTATGCAGTCTCCCTGGTGCTCCAATATGCAGTCTCCCTGCTGCTCCATCAGGCAATCCTTGCAGCCACACCGCTGCCCCGCTGTCTAGCGTCACTTCTGCCCCTTTCACAGCTAGCCTCTCACTGCCCCGTTAGCTATCTTCATCTGACACCGATGGCTGTCGGTGTCGACGTCTCCCACCGTGTGGCGACCGCGCCACTCTCTCCGTCTTGCCCAGCGTGGCCTCCTCGTGTTTCACTCCGTCTCAACTCCCTCTTCCCCTTCCGGTTCTCTCCCTAAATCCTCTCCCCCACGTGACCCTAACTCCACCCACTCCCCACGTGACCCAGACTCCGCCCCCCCTCAATCCTTGCTCGCATTACACGACCCCCCCCCTAATGAAAACCCAGCCGTCCTCGGCTGCAATAATTACAAGAAAATAATGCGAGCAATATTGGAACCATCTGGCATCACTGGACAACGGAGAATATAAGAACGATAACAAGAACAACAAGAACAATAACAATCAACGAAAAGAAAGGGATTTGGAACGCGTGCGGGTTGCCGGACCGTCCCGAACGGGCGGCGGTCCCCCCACGGACCGAGAACGCGACGGGGTCTTAAGATCGACGGGAGTAGAACCGCCCGCCGCTGTTGGAGGCCCGTAAACACCAAGGTCCCGTTCCCCAGGGAGACCCAAGTCCGGGGTCTCTGGCAACCGTGTCTGTGGTGGGGTTGGAAGGGCAGCGGGGCCAAGTGGCCCCGTCGCCGTGGTAGGCCCACCCAGAGCAGGATTCGCCACATCCACCTGCGTCACGGCTGGTTCGTCTGTAGAAGGCACGACAGGCGCGCTTGCAGAGTCAACAGGCAAGGACAGAGGTGCGTCGGGCGCAACAGACACCGGCAAGGCAACATCAGGGGATGACGCATCCGTCCGCGGGGCCACGTAGGGCTTCAGCCTAGACGTATGAACGTACCAGTGCCGCGATCCGAACCGAATCCGTGCGGATTGCGGGTAAGGGACTTCAATAAGCTTAACCGGCCCCTGCCATGGTTTGTGAAGCTTAGGGGAGGTCCCCGGCCGCACCTGCGGGCAGTGCAGCCATGCCATGTCCCCCACTCGCCAGGGGTATGTACCGGTCGAGCGCCGGGCGCAACGCTCGTTTCGCGCCTGAGTCTTGGCAGTAGCCAACTGGGCCCCCTCCCGTGCCTTGGCGACGCATCGAACCGTGTCCTGAATGTATTCGGGGAGAGGTTTAACAGGACCCTTCGCCCCCGTACTCAGCTGTACTTCCACCGGCGGCACATTCTCGCGGCCGTACATGAGAAAAAATGGAGAATACCCAGTGGACGCATGAGGCGTCATCCGATACGCGGAGAGTACCCCAGGTATATGCAAGTCCCAATCAGCTTGTTTCTCGTCAACCGTGTGACATAGCATGGCCGACAGCGTCCGATTAAGGCGTTCCACCATGCCATCCGTCTGCAGGTGGTAAGGAGACGTACGAACCTTCTTGGTTCCCAGAGCAGCGCACACTTCCGCCAACAATTTGGAAGAAAAATGTCGCCCCTGATCCGTGAGTAGCCTCTCCGGCGCCCCTTTGTCCATCACATATCCAAATAGGAAGGCGTCCGTGATGGACGCCACCGACTGGTCGGGCAAGGGCCAAGCCATCGGCCAGCGGGAAAGATATTCCACCCCGACCAGCAAATATTTATTACCCCTAGCGGATGGCGGGAAAGGTCCCAAAATATCCAGCGCCACCAACTCGTTGATTCGAGACACTTGTATAGACTGCACCGGCGGCACGTAAGGGTTTTTAGGTGGCTTCCGCCGGGCACACTCGGGACACGCCCGAATGTGTCCGACGACATCGGTCGTCATGCCGTGCCAGAAGTAGTCTCGCTGCAATGTTAACAAAGTCTTCTGCACCCCGAGATGTAATAAAGTGTCGCCGTGCAGAGTCCGAATCAATTCGTACCGAAGCGACGACGATACTACCAGACGCCAGCGGTCATGCAATCCCTCTCTCCATCCCGGAGAGTGGCCCCCGGCGTCCCACCGGACAGCAATCTCCCCGCTCCCTTCGCAGCCCGACTCCGTAAAGCCCCCAACGAGTCGTCAAGCAATTGTTCGCGAATCCATACCGAGGGCGGCAGGTTCAGAACTCCATCGGCCGGTCCTGGGCACACCGGAGCCCCAGGCACCTAGACAGCTGACACGACAGGCCGAGGGGGTAGCTGAACCGGCGTACACCTATTCGTACCCAACGCGCAAGCGCAAGGGGACCCCTGCGGTAATCTGGAGAGTGCGTCCGCATTCGCGTGACGCGACCCCTTCCGATATTGTATGTCGAAGGAAAATTCCTGCAGGGTCTCCAACCATCGTGCCAGTTGGCCAGATGGTTGGTCAACCCTCAGGGCATATTGCAGAGCCGCATGATCCATGCGCACAATAAATGACCGGCCGTAAAGATACGGCCGATATTGGCGGAGAAAATAGACAATAGCCAATAATTCGCGGCGGGTGACGCAGTAGCGGGTTTCTGTCGGGGACAGTACACGGCTACCATAAGCTACCACACGTTCCACCCCGCCCTTGGACTGTGACAGAACGGCCCCAATCCCAGTGTCACTAGCGTCCGTATCCAGAATAAAAGGTCGATCAAAATCCGGATAGTCCAATGTCGGCGCTGTCGCCAACCGATCGCGTAGGCCCTGAAACGCCGCTTCCTCCGGCGGACCCCAACTGAACCTCCGACCTTTACCCATAAGGAGGTGCAAGGGCCTAGCGATCATAGCAAAGTTCGGGACGAACCTGCGATAGTATGAGGCGAACCCCAAGAAGCGACGTACGTCCCCAACCGAGGCCGGGGTTGGCCAGTTGCGGACGCACGCCGTCTTCTCCGGGTCCGTGGCCACCCCGTCCGCACTGACTATGTGTCCCAAATAACGCACAGATCGTTGCAGTAGGTGACACTTTTTCGGTTAGAATTTTTAATTTGCGGAGCGCATCCTAGCAAAAACCGTCTCCAATCTCTGCAAATGTTCGTCAAATGTGCGGCTAAAGACGATGACATTGTCTAAATAAATCAAACATGTCTCTCACTGCAGACCCGTTAACACCAGCTCCATCAACCGCTGAAAAGTGGCGGGAGCCGCATTCAAGCCCATCGGAAGGCAATTAAACTGAAACAGTCCCTGCGGCATGCGAAAAGCCGTCTTTTCCCTCGAGGACTCATCAAGGGGAAGCTGCCAGAATCCCGAAGAGAGATCCAATGTTGAAAAAAACTTCGCCCCAGACAAGGCATCGAGGGAATCATCCATACGCGGAAGTGGGTACGCGTCTGCGACGGACACCTTATTCAATTTCCGAAAATCGACGCAAAATCGCAGT
The DNA here is from genome assembly GCF_965212315.1 of Lampetra planeri. Classification (NCBI taxonomy): domain Eukaryota; kingdom Metazoa; phylum Chordata; class Hyperoartia; order Petromyzontiformes; family Petromyzontidae; genus Lampetra; species Lampetra planeri. Next base: position 6,158,917 of record NC_136107.1, on the reverse strand, counting down.
TTCCCATCCTTCTTCTTCACAAGTGTAGTGACATAAGAAGGGAGGGGCCGCTTAAGCGTCTGGACCCGCCCGGGAACCCAGAGCCCCCAGCAGCCCCTCCCTTCTTATGTCACTACACAAGGACTACCAGCGCGCCCCATGGACTGTTAGACAGGGATATAATGTCAGCGGCTAGCATGTCCTCCACTGCCCCACGAACCTGATCCCGCTCCGTCGGGCTCAACCGATGCGAGTTCAACCGAATCGGAGCGGCATCCCCCGTATCAATGTGGTGGGAAAGCAGGGAGGTGCGTCCCAAGTCAAAATCATCCGAGCTGAACACGTCGGAATAACTTAGCAACAGCGCGCGAAGCGCGGACCGTTGCTCTCTGGTCAGGCATGAATTCTCCCCGCATAACTCGGCAACCCAACGGTCATCCTGCCCCGTTGGCCCCAAAACCCCCCCTACCATGTCCCGGCGGACCCAGTTGTCATGGGTCGTGAACGCGGTCGTGGCGTGAGCCACAACCGTTCTGGCCGGGACACTGACATTCTCTGCACTCCTATTTAGCACCTGTAAGAACGGGGGCTGGCCCGGCCGGACAATTGTTTGTGCCCCAACCAGCGCCGAGCCGCCCGTTATAGCCGTGGACGGTGATAACAGAACCCCCGCCTCTCCCTCAACGCCAGGTACTGGCTTCCGATATCTCAACGGGATAAGCATCTGCGAACCAGGTGGAATGTCAACAGATACCTTGGACAGCGCCTGCACCTGGCAAACAGGGGCAGGCCGGCCCCATGGCGACGGTAGGAACGAAATTTTGCGCCCCCCTGGTAATTCAATGCAGTTTTGATCAATCCTTATTTGAATGGGCATTTTTGCCAGGAAATCAGTCCCCAACAAACAGGGTACCGTGAGGGACCTAGAGATCAACACGGTCCCTGAAGCCGACACCCCCCCAATGGATATGTTGGCGTCCACCTGGCCCACAATGCCCATACTTCCCCCGTTCGCCGCTATGCATGAATCATAAACCGCTCGCACTCTCCCTGGCGGAATGCCCAAAAGATGGAAAATGACATCCGAAATAATGGTCACGGACGCACCGGAGTCCACCAAAATCCGCACCTCGACCCCTTGAATGGAACCCGGTACCATGGACGACCCCGTAACGGCCGCAACTACCCTCCGTGCCAATTGGCGCCATTGCGTCAGCGAGCGACACGGGTCAACCGGAGGCACCTTGTTGTTAACGACACACGGACCGCGCGGCGATGGTGATGCATGAGGTGACAGGCCTTGCCGGGTGTCTGGTGCGCACCGACTTGCCTGTCCTGGTGGGTCTTTTCGCGCGACGTCCGTGGTCGAGGCCTCCTGCTGGGGCGGCCCCGGGATGCGAGCCCAACAGTCCCTGGCGAAGTGGCCCTTACGGCCGCAGCGGAAACACTCTATGTCGTTCCGACGCGCGGCACCCCCCCTGTCCCGACGCTCCCGCGCCGGCGGCCCAGACCTCGGCCCCGTCCCCCCCCGAGCAGGCCACTGGGCGGAGGCGGCCGTCAACTCCTGCGGACCCTTGTCGTCAAGAACGTAGATCGCCTTCGTAGGATCCCACCCCGTAGCACCGCCTTCAACGACGGGCCCCCCCGTCCAAGCTGACACCTGCTTCCAGCGTCGGAGATTAAATTGAGCGTCCAAGCACTTACCCACAGCACGGGACGTCAATTTATCATGGCTGCACACCGGCATGGGGATCTCCAGGTCTCTAGATAATTGGAGCATTTTGCCCAACACGAGGGGCTCGGGGTATGCCGCCATCGCCAGTTCCAGAACTGCGCCTCTGAAGGCCACCGGCGATTCATCAGGCGCCCATTGGCGCTGAACAAATCTCCGATGGGCGTCGTCCGGAGGCTCGTACGCATCCGCCATCTCCTCGAAGACACCCTGCAGCGTCTTCTTCTTGTCGGCCTTGATGGAGCGGAAGAACCGGACGGACTCGTCGTCGAGAAGTGTTGGTAAGACTTCCAGGGCCTCCGCGTCCGTCCATTTGGCAGAGCGTACGGCCGCTTGAAAACGGCAGGCGAATGCGCTCCAATCGCCGCCGATTGAGAATTCTTTGACCGTTGTTAAATGACGGCTGCGGGTTCTTGCTCCTCCGTCCTCCTCCGATGGTGACACGCGCGGCAGCGACAAGATGGCGTCGCTCCACAACGTGTGCAAGATGGCGGCTTCCCGCGGCGGAAGGCGCGAGATGGCGGCTTCCCGCCGTTCTTCCTCGGCCACGCCCAAGATGGCATCTTTGTGCCGCGTGGTCGAGAGGGCTGATGGCGACGGCAAGGCCCCGGCCCGTTGTTCCTCACCGGGCCTCCCCGAAGTCGTCGCCGGCGTCACGAGGACGCACAATTGCGCCAACACCGTCTTCAGCGCCTCCAGTTGCGCCGCCACTTGTCGCCATCCGTCCTCAGCGTCCAGTCGCGTGGGTGGGCCCACCAAGGCGGCCACGTCCTGCACAGCTGGAACCCCGCTCGTCCCCGCTCCGCTTTCCTCCTCCATCGTGGGTAGCGCCACCGCTGGAGGGAGGTCGTCGTCGGAAGATGTTGCCGAAGATGGTGCAGGGACGGTGTTCCTCCTGAGCTGTTTTGACATGCCGTTTCACTTCTGACACCAATGTAATAAAGGACTCTCTCTCAGATGTCGATCTCCGTTGTCCTTTATTGAGTTCATAGAATCTCGATACCACGGCGTCTCGCTCAGGCCCGCGTCCTGCTCGACGACCTCTCCACAGCCCTCGGCTGCTCCGTTATGCAGTCTCCCTGCTGCTCCAATATGCAATCTCCCTGCTGCTCCATCAGGCAATCCTTGCAGCCACACCGCTGCCCCGCTGTCTAGCGTCACTGCTGCCCCTTTCACAGCTAGCCTCTCACTGCCCCGTTAGCTCTCTTCGTCTGACACCGATGGCTGTCGGTGTCGACGTCTCCCACCGCGTGGCGACCGCGCCACTCTCTCCGTCTTGCCCAGCGTGGCCTCCTCGTGTTTCACTCCGTCTCAACTCCCTCTTCCCCTTCCGGTTCTCTCCCTAAATCCTCTCCCCCACGTGACCCTAACTCCACCCACTCCCCACTTGACCCAGACTCCGCCCCCCCTCAATCCTTGCTCGCATTACACAAGTACAGCGAGGCCCCCCAGTAATATTTTGAAAAGGAAAACAAAGTTAAAGAAAAATAACAATTTATTTTTTACAAGGCTAACAGCAAATAAAATTGAGCATTCACAAGTGAAATAACCTTTTCACTTAATCTCTGGAGGCGCTCCAGCTGGTGGAGGCCCCTGGGCAGAAGTAGTTATATTAAATACTCTTCTGAAATATGCTGCCGCAGCAGCAATAGTCAATTTCTAGATTTGAAGTTTTCGTGACTGCAAGGATCCATACTCTTTGGTTTTTTTGGTAAAGTCACGTAGGTATAAAAAGTAATAGATCACGACGTTTCGATCGCCACACAAGCAATCGTCATCAGGTGGGACAACCACAGCAAGAACAAACTGCTGAAGTAGGCAGAATGACGCGCTAAGAAACTATTTCGGTTTCATCCTTTGTGTTATATTTTACTCTACTCTGATTTGGAATTGGAATTGTTATTGTTATTAGCCGAGGGGTTTATTGTTCACCCTGGATAGCTCTTAAAAAAAAGGAGACATTTAATCTCAAAGATCTGATTATATAAATGACTGACAGTCTGTGTTGCAGTCACATTGGCAGCCGTGCACAAACACAAACAACATAAATAATGAATAGGGGCTCAGAGAGGATTATATCTGGTAATATGTAGCCAGTGGCAACATTCAAGCACTGAAAACAATATTTGCTAGCTCCACACACACACACTTGGCGTAGGTTTTAGCAATGACAACTTTCATCTGCATCAAGGTGTCATAAACTAAGAGGATAATAAATCACGTTTCCGTCGTCCAGCAGAGTCCAACTGAGGATGTTCGGCGAAATCTATCTCGAGTATTTTTTTGTGACCATTCTGACGAGGAGAAATTCTAGAGATTATCGCTTACGGGTCAGTAACCTATTTGCTCTACTGCCTGACTCTGGCCGCTCGCAGCCCTGTAGGTGAGTATCTCTTACACACGATGAGATTTCACCGTCCTGCCGACTCCACGTATCGATGACTGTCGTGTGCGACAGTGCCTGACAATAACAACCGAGGAAAGCAATTTTTAACAATCCTGGGCCAATTTGTGCTGGACACAGGGTTCACTGTGGCGAGCTTTTGGCGTGTTAGTTCAGAAGATGGCGATGAGGGAAATTTATGAACTGGCACATTATTGGGAAGAATAGAATTGTGCAATTTCACACAAGACGCGTGGACTTGCATCCCACTGGGATTTTTGCACCCAGCATTGATATGCGGTGCTTTTTCTGGAAGACTTTGCTGTTTTTTCCTGGATTTGTCTGTTGCGTGTAGTCACTTTAAGATGTTTTCTTGTTCATGTTTTTGTTTGTTACGGTTGCACCCGATTCAAGAGCCGAATGGCTCACAGGGCTATACCTAATAAATGAACTGAAATGATATGAATGAACGGGTGTAATGAGACGCACTCACGCGTTAATCACGAACAAAATGGGACCTTTTTCAATCCATTGCTGGATGAAGGCCTCCCCACGCCGTCTCGGTCATTGTTTTTTGATGTTGACCGTACTTCACTACGCTGCCTAGTGCGGGTTGGTGAACAGGGGGGCGGGGGGGCGGGGGGACGGACCCAGGACCCGTTCTGATTTCACTCGCCGTTGTTGATATTAGCCGCGACCGGGTATCGAACCTAGAGGATCAGGTTCACCGTGCGCTAACTGCTGCCGCCACTGCTGTACTCCCGGGCGTGGCAGTTCAAAGCAGCACCTAACAATGGGATGTGATGAGTACTCGCTGGGGATTTTAGGCGCGTGTTAATCATCCACTCATCTGGAATCCCGAGAGGTCTTCGCTGTGGAATGCAGTGCCCGTTTATTGACTCTGGCAATGTCTGCGTTTGTAGCTCACAAACACACATTTTTTTTGACTGATTATTTAGACACATTCTGTTGTTTTTCCCCTACATATCTACTGTTTTACTCACTGCTGATGAGACTCAACTGGTCCTGGGTACTTCCCTTCATCAACCCGGACTGACCAGTGTAGTTGAAGAATGTTCAATCAACCCTCATTACACTGTGTAGCAAAATGTGTTTTGTTCCTGGGTAGTAAGTGTTATTTCCTAATTGTTTATGCCTCAAAAGTACAGAAAATGGCTATTATTCACAACAAACTTTACTTTTGTAAAAGTGATATTTTGAAATGTACCTATTTTCAATGAGAAAACGTGCGAATTTGTGTCTTTTCGTTCACATAAAAGCAGAAAAAACAACATGTTAATCAAAATTAACAAGTATTTATACTAAAGTAATACACTAATGACTACAAAAGATTTAGACACCAAGGCGCACTACCACAGGCGGGACTGGCCACAGCGGACCGAGTTCTCTGTGGGGAGGAACAACGTCAAGTGGGAGCCACTGGTGGACCCCCGGAAGGTGCTGATGCCACCACTGCACATCAAATTGAGCCTTATGAAACAATTTGTCAGGGCTGTAGATAAGGAGTCAGCAGCCTTCAAGTACCTTCAAGACTTCTTTCCTAAGCTGTCTGAGGCAAAGGACAAAGCCGGTGTCTTCGTCGGACCACAGATAAAGAAGATCATGGAGTGCAATGAATTCCCCAAGAAGCTCACCAATAAGGATAAACGGCTTGGAACAGCTTTGTCGCAGTGGTTCGTGGCTTCCTGGGCAATCACAAGGTCAAACACTATGTGGAGCTGGTTAAGACTCTGGTGAAGAACGACGGCACAATGAGCTATAGGATATCCCTCAAAGTCCATATCCTTGATGCTCATCTTGATAAATTCAAGGAGAACATGGGAGCGTACTCGGAGGAGCAAGGCGAGCGCTTCCACCAGGATATACTGGACTTTGAACGCCGCTACCAAGGACAGTATAACGAGAACATGATGGGAAACTACATTTGGGGGCTGATTCGTGAAAGTGTTTTACAGTAAACTACTCACTTCTAAATCTTTTGTCCTAATTTTTGTATTACTTTAGTATAAATACATGTTAATTTTGATTCATATGTTGTTTTTTCTGACTTTATGTGAACGAAAAGACACAAATTCGCCCGTTTTCTCATTGAAAATAGGTAAATTTCAAAATATCACTTTCCTGGTCACAAAAGCAAAGTTTTATGGGGAAAAATAGCCATTTTCTATACTTTTTAGGCATGAGCAATTACGAAACAACACTTGCTACCCTGGATCAATAATTGTGTTACATAGTGTTATCGATACAGCATGGCCTTCAAACAGCGGTGGATTGACATAGGGCTGCAATTGATAATTGCTGAAGAGACTCAAATCAAGTTTACACCAGAGAGAATGGGGTTTCCCCCCAGTATATTATAAAAACTGCTTCCCTACAATGATCTGGAAGTGCCATTGTTTCTTGAATACATTTTATTTTCTTTTTCCAATTATAGAAACTTAATTTCTGTGCGTGAATATATTTCCCTACAATTTGTTCAGACAACATTGTTTCGTACAAAAACAAATGTGTTATTAACCCTGCCCGAATACAGAACGTAATACTAGTCTGACGTTCCAGGCAAAGGCCTTCTTGAGAGCAGAGGGAGACCACTTTACGTTGTTGGGCTACATATGAACATAATAAACGTGTTTGGGTTAGATCGCGGTATTTATAAATGTGTCATAACCCTCCACCACCCGACACGGCCAATCAGCAAAAAAAGTGTCACGTTGACAAAAGACTAAATAGTTCACGTGACACTTTTTTTGCTGATTTGCGTGTCGGGTGGTGGAGGGTTACGACACATTTATAAATAACGCGATCTAACCCAAAAACGTTTATTATGACTAATATTGGTCGCGAAAGCCTACGTGTTATACATATGAACAGCCTACGTGTTATACATATGAACAGTTCCAAATGCCCATGGGCATAATTATTTGATTATGTTTTTAATAGATAGTAGTGTTGATGAATTCCTTTTTCCTCTAACATTAGGTTACTCGGTGGCAATGGATTAGCTGGCCACACCCTGCTGATGACCCTCAAATAAATGGAAACCGGTGTGGGTTTGCGATGTTAAAACTTACGCTCTTGGGAAACGCCTGTGACCAAAATCACTCTTAAATGTTCACATCGGACCTCGGAAGCTGCGTCGGGTTTGAGCCTCGATAGTGATGGACTATCAAGCGCAAAAAATGGCTGTAGTAAGCATTGTGGACAGGAGAGAGCGCAGTGCAGCAAAAATCAATTGTTCTGTGCTCCCCACCTTCAACCAGCATTGACCGGCGTCGTGAAGTATGGTCAACTAACCCTCCCTGCATGTACGGCGCGGGGAAGGCCTCGTTCAGCAGTGGAGGGACAAATGGGATTCACGTGTACATTAGGCAACATTGGTACAAGACAAGTTTACTGAATATTATATAGTTTTGCCATTTTTCTATCTTGCACTAAGTTAATACATTTCATAAAGGGAAACGTTGCAGCTGTTTTAAATATCACCGTCTAAACAGTAGTGGCAATTTTCAAAACATGTCAAGGGTCATAAATGCGTGAGTCATTAATAATTCAACAATTATCACGAGTCATCAATATTTAATTGAATAAGTGAGCATAAATATAACCCACATAAATACTGGCCCTACATTACCCTATTATGTGCAACACAAACGCACATCAAAAGCATTCGGCACACAGAGAACTGCAAAATACGGAAGTTGAAACGTCAACGTGTATGGTTTATTAATGGTGTAACAATATATCAGTAGGAGGCAGGACAGCAACTCGGTTTTTTGTTTCTGACAATTGTGCAGAACGTAAGTGCTCTCCCCTCTTATATGCGTGGATTCGATAGGCACTCTAATATATCCCAATGCAGAATACTCAACACGAGTATTAAACTAACGAGTGCATTCCCCTCCTTTGCCTGCTATTCTGTCACCCGTCTTGTCCATCGAGCATCGTCCCTTATTGCGATGTGTCCTACCCATGCGCTCCTTTCTTCAAGTGGATGTCACGTCTCCAATGTGCAGTGATGGAGTAATAGCAATGCAATCGGTTCGTGCGCAGGGGTGAGGTGGATCGCGTTCTTGCAGGATATGTTGAGGAATGATGACGGCATGGGGAGGCCTTCATCCAGCAGTAGATAGAATGCCTCGAAATGTCGATGAGCAGTATGATCGCGTAATCCAAGGCTATGCCACAATTGCAAATATGTATCTCCTAGTTTCTATCGGCCACGAACAAAAAAAACATCACAATTATAAGGATGTCCAGCGTATTCTTCGAGTATGTGACATTTAGCGGATTAATTTCCATCTGTATGGGGGATTGAGTGATACCCCCCCCAACCTCGCGCGCGGGAGTTTTCACCGGCTACTTCAGTTTCCTACCACGTGTGCGAAACACGCATTGATGGAGTTGGCCAGATATCCAGGTATAGGGCCATAGAGCTTGGGCAATTGTTGGCGCCGGTTCCGGTTTGCCTTTAACCGCTTGCCCGTGGTTCCCCGCGCCTCTGAATCTCATGGTAATTGTGCGGTGCGCGAGTAACGCGTGTATTTACTAACAGTGAACTTAATCCTAAAAGGTCCTTCGTGCAAGTTGCCTCCGTATCGACCTGTTCACTCGAAACAACGTTGTGACTGCCTTGGCTTGAGCTCACAACTCCTTAGGGGCCGTCCATAAATGACGTCACGCACCTAGGGGGGGGGAGGGGTCAAACATTTGTGACGATGGGGGGGTTGAGAAATGTGACGTCACATCAAAATGCGTAACTTTAAATAAATATAGACAACACGTTCTACTTAATTAAATAGACTTTTTGATAAATGTTTTTTCCTACAACATCACAGTGCAGCGCCACATTAAATACGCACTACAATGACAATAGTTCAAAGCGATTTGAAGCATGTTTTATTTTTTGGGGGGAGGGGGGGGCAGAGCTTTGTGACGTCATATTTGAGGGGGGGTCTCACTTTTTGTGACGCCGTGTGACGAAGGGGGGTGGGGTCAAAAATCGTCCAAAATCGCGTGACGTCATTTATGGACGGCCCCTTACAAAAAAGTAACATGACAACTAAGTACGCACGTGTGCATTGTTTGTCGCGAGCCAATCTTGCGTCAGCGTATCCTTTGTTTCTTAATCGGGAGAGACAATGTTGAACTTCTTTCGCACCGTGCGTAGTCAACCGTGCTAATGACATGACAAAGAGCAGACACTTTGACTCGTATAAAAGGGTGTGTAGAGTACAGCATGCAATATTCTTGGTTATTTCGGTAAAGTCACGTAGAAGGGAAATAATAAAATAATGAAAAATAAAACATTATAAGATAAAATTATCACGACGTTTCGGCCACAACGCAAGCAGCCGTCCTCAGGTGAAGAACAGGGCTGTGTTGCGTTGCGCGAGTAATGCCGAAACGTCGTGATACATTTTATTTCATTATATTTTTATTTTTATTCTTTTATTATTTCCCTTCTACGTGACTTTACCGAAAGAACCACGAATATGAATCCATGCAGTCACGAAAGCTTTAAATCGAAATATAAAGCATGCAATATTCAGCCCTTGGTCAATCGTCTGTGCGGGTCCAAGGGTGGTGGGGAGAGGGGTCCGCCCAGGTGCGGTTCAGATATTGCTCAAGATCCGAAAGGTGTCCTCACAAGAGGAGAACCTGAAATGTGTCAATGTCTTCCCCGATATGACGCCAGCCGATTAAGGCTACAGGGGGGATCTTTGTCCTCGTATATATGTGTACAAAGACAAAGTTCCCCCGTATAGCCTGTAACACACTGTAGGGGCAAGTGCTGTTAGCAAGCACCTATAAAGGCCAGCACGGCACACAAGTAGGTGGCCAGCACCACACCTGACCGCCTTTGTCTCCCCAGTTGCAATATTTACACACCGCACCAGGTACTCATTTGAGGCTGAGTCGACCTTGGGGAGGCCCAGGACCGGTTCAGATAATCGTCACCGGTGTTGGCCGTGAGCGGGAATCGAACGCAGGTCACCGGGTTCATAGCGCAGCGCGCTAACTGCTACATTTCCGCTCCCCATATATATGTACACATATGTACACACACACATTGTTATACACAAGCACAACAACTAACACCACTGCCATTCACCACCAAGTGACGGTGACGTTACCACGGCACGTGCCAGGCTAGGTGCACTTTGAGGACGTGAGAAATGTGGAAGGGGTCGCTTGCAGATCACGAAACGAATCCAGGTGCTATGGATTTGACCGAGATGGCTGTTGGATGCTCCGCCTGTGTCAACTGTGTTTTACCTGCCTGGCGGTCTGCTCGTTGTTCTGAGCGTTGCCCCTGGCCGTGCGCTGTTAGAGAGGGCGACTGCCTCCAACTGCCCAGTAGCGTCCTGTACAGAGGCTGATCATCTTGACAACTTTTCCGAGTTAGCAGCCATTGCCAGTAAATTAGCATACACAACATGGTTGACGAGTAGAGAGATCCATCCATCCCTTGGCCACACGTGGACATCGATCAGGTGTGGTCAACAGTGCGCCACGGTGGCGAGATGTTAACTAGCTCGCTCGGTATACAGGGGGTCGTGGATTTTTCTCCGGGTCCTGCGGTTTATCCCTCCACATTTAGAATCAACATTACGCGTTTAGAGCATTTGGCTGCTATGAATTTCGACGTGATAAGCCACTTCGTTTGGGCTATCGGGTCGCTTCTAAAAAATAACTGTATATCTCAGTGGGCATTACCTGATAAGATGAAAAGAGAACACCTTTGCCGTGCCACGACGTGGGCATGAATTCGCTCTGACTCCTGGCTACGCAGCTTTGCCCACCACCCTAAAGGTCTTTAAGGGGTGAGAGGGTCAGAAACCGTCCACTGGGATTCTCACAGTAAGCATCGTCCGCTTCACCCAGTGCTTCCCCACGCTTATATCTATGTGTGCTGGACTTCTTTCGCACCGTACGTAGCCAACCGTGCTAATCGAGCCGGCCTTCACCGCATAGCGACCCGTGCCGTAAACTGTACTTAACCCCAGCCACTCGAGCAGTACACGGCCTGTCGCCACGCTATCACGATCACTCGCATGCACACACACACATTGTCTTAAACAAAGACAAAGATCCCGGCCTCCCTCGAGTCTTAACAGACTATTGGGGAAAGTGCCGTTAACTAAAGGGATCTGTGGCCAGCGCCGAGCCCAACCATCTTTGTTTCCCCAAGTGGAGATGTTTACACACCACATCAGGTACTCATTTGAGGCTGAGTCACCTAGGGGAAGCCCAGGACCCGGTTCAGATAATCGTCACCGGTGTTGGCCGTGAGCGGGAATCGAACTCGTTCGGCCGCGTTCGTAGTGCAGCGCGTCAACACACACAAAAACACATGATGACGACACAATCTCTTTCTCGCATGCACACACAAAACTAATAATAAAGATCCCCTCTCTAACCTACATAGACCAGAGGCGATTTCTGTTAGAAATCACCTATCAAGGCTGGCTTGACACAAGCGTGGGTAATGTAGCTTATACCACACCCAGTCATCTTTGTCTTTTCGAGCGCTGATGATGTTATTCGAGTGCAATGCGTCGGCTTCGAAGAGGCACAGGACAGGTTCAGATATCGCGTGTCGGTGACGGTGATGATGCGCATGGCCAGGGAATCCAACGCAGCTCAGTGGCCACGATTTTAGACCACTCAACCACTGTGGACATCATTATTATTATTTGTTTCTTTCGGTTAAGTCACGTCTAAAGATAAAATAATAAATTAAATTAAATAATAGAATACGACGTTTCGATTGCAACACAAGCAATCATCATCAGGTATAATGAAATAGCGACATAAAATCTAACCAGAAAACTATAGACAGACATATTAGCATACAGATATCACCAAGATACATAGCGAGAGCAACACAGGTAACAGAGAGGGGTGATCGTCTTTGTGTGGTGGTCTTAAATAGACAGAGGGGGGAGGAGGCAGAGAGAGGGAGGAGGGTTAGAGAAAAAATTAGCATATCAATGAGTGGTCAACAGACGTGGTGCTGCGAATGCGATGGCACGGCAAGCAAGCCTGAAAATCAGGAGAAGGACACACTAAAATTAAATAACCTAGTAAAATATCGAAATGTAATGTAATACAACACAGAGGGTCGGTCAACACACAATTAACGCATAGCCTGGTTGATTACGTATTTCAAAGATTGCTAAGTTAGAATTTAAGTGTGAACAATCTAAAGAGAGGACACAGGCAGAGAAAACAAGTCGCCAGAGAGAGAGAAAAAAGATAAGCTTAAAACTTCCCCGTAGAAGTGGTTCAATCTTAATTTTAGAACTTTCGTGACTGCAGGAATTATTATTTGTTTCTTTCGGTTAAGTCACGTCTAAGGATAAAATAATAAATTAAATTAAATTATAGAATACGACGTTTCGATTGCAACACAAGCAATCATCATCAGGTATAATGAAATAGCGACATAAAATCTAACCAGAAAACTATAGACAGACATATTAGCATACAGATATCACCAAGATACATAGCGAGAGCAACACAGGTAACAGAGAGGGGTGATCGTCTTTGTGTGGTGGTCTTAAATAGACAGAGGGGGGCGGAGGCAGAGAGAGGGAGGAGGGTTAGAGAAAAAAATAGCATATCAATGAGTGGTCAACAGACGTGGTGCTGCGAATGCGATGGCACGGCAAGCAAGCCTGAAAATCAGGAGAAGGACACACTAAAATTAAATAACCTAGTAAAATATCGAAATGTAATGTAATACAACACAGAGGGTCGGTCAACACACAATTAACGCATAGCCTGGTTGATTACGTATTTCAAAGATTGCTAAGTTAGAATTTAAGTGTGAACAATCTAAAGAGAGGACACAGGCAGAGAAAACAAGTCGCCAGGGAGAGAGAAAAAAGATAAGCTTAAAACTTCCCCGTAGAAGTGGTTCAATCTTAATTTTAGAACTTTCGTGACTGCAGGAATTATTATTTGTTTCTTTCGGTTAAGTCACGTCTAAAGATAAAATAATAAATTAAATTAAATTATAGAATACGACGTTTCGATTGCAACACAAGCAATCATCATCAGGTATAATGAAATAGCGACATAAAATCTAACCAGAAAACTATAGACAGACATATTAGCAGACAGATATCACCAAGATACATAGCGAGAGCAACACAGGTAACAGAGAGGGGTGATCGTCTCTGTGTGGTGGTCTTAAATAGACAGAGGGGGCGGAGGCAGAGAGAGGGAGGAGGGTTAGAGAAAAAATTAGCATATCAATGAGTGGTCAACAGACGTGGTGCTGCGAATGCGATGGCACGGCAAGCAAGCCTGAAAATCAGGAGAAGGACACACTAAAATTAAATAACCTAGTAAAATATCGAAATGTAATGTAATACAACACAGAGGGTCGGTCAACACACAATTAACGCATAGCCTGGCTATTAGTGTGTCCTCCTGATTTTCAGGCACCAACATCCTCATGGGCAGACTCGCACACGATAGTACATGGACAAACAAACAAAACATTGACAGCACGTACTAAACACCAACATAGTCGTGCATGCACGGCAAATTAGTTGTACAAAGTGTAATAGGTGCTCGCCAACAGCACATGCTCCGACATTCTGTAACAGGCTATAATATATTGCACATACATACATACACATCAACAGGCATGCAGATGGGACAGACACACGTTGAACTCACTAAGTCCACACATGCAACAGCGGCAACCTCCTATACCTGAGCATTTCAGGGACAACCTAGGAAATGTTTAATGGTGTGTGCATCTGTGCGTGCACGCGTGAGTATGTGTGTGTCTGTGCGTGCAAGAAAATGTGTCTCGCTTTGCAAGTCAACTCACATTGTGTCCGTGTGTATCAGATCGTCTCCCTGTGTATGTTTCCCTCTTCCTTAATGACTGCTCGCTAACAGCAATTTCGAGCACGGCGTAATTCTGTCGCTATTGGAGGTTGTTTGCTTTCGTTACCGCTGCGTGTTGCGTGCGTGAGACCGCCGTGCAGACAGACGCACTATGAACCCAGCAATCGGATGCGTGCGATGTCTGAAACAGGTCCTGGGCCTCCCCTAGATCAACTCGGCATTAAATCGAGTTCCTGGTTACGGAGTTTCCACATCCCCACTGGAAAGACAAAGGCGGCCGAGGTGCTTCTGGCCAATTTTATAATCGTTTGTGCTTGCTGTCAGCGCTTGCCCCAGCAGTCTATAAGGCTACACGGGATATATTGGCCGCGTTAACTGTATTAGCAAAGTAATTCAGGTTCAATTGTTGGTCATGCACAACACCAGCATAATTGTTTTAAATTAAATTCATTACATATAATCGGCTGCGAAACATTGCTATTTAAGGCCCATAGGCTGAAGGACAAAAATGTATGTTTTACAGAGACACGGAGAGACTAAAATCTGTAAACATACGTGCAATATTACCACTGATTAATTGGTATCCGAACCCGTCCCGATCCTCCGAGTTCTTGCGTCTAAAATCGAACTTGAATGTTATCAACATCAGCACTGGGAAGACAAAGATGGCCGAGCGTGCACGAGGTGTCGTCGGGGCAACATCAAGAGGAGCTCGCTAAAAGTCCTGGCCCCAGACAGTCTGAGAAGCTGAAGGGAGGATCTCTGTCAGTGTCTCGTTTTTTTTTGCGTGTCACAATATGTGCAGCTACCTGTGCCAACATTTCACAGTCGCTCTCATGCCTGTAATTCAGGATGTAAAAAAAAATGGTAGAACTGAAAAGGAAAATAAATTGAGGAAATACATAGGTGTCGGCTAAGACTCCTTACTACACAGAGAGGCCTTTGTATTGTCCTGTACCAGTCACAATCTGCGGGCGTTGCCAGACTGTTCAAATATGTCTCTAAGCACAGGGAATGAGAGGACACGCATCGAGAAATGGGCACTCTCCTCCTCCGCAGGGGAATCTGCCAGCAGTTATGTTAGCCCATGAGAGCAATATTGTCGTTCCAATTGGTATCTTATTTGGATGTTTCGTTGTCTGGGGCATGGTTGAATAATGACAGTAGCCAATTGAAAAAAAATTCGTTTGAAGTGTCGCATACAACGGAATGTACGTAAGTATGTTGAACTTCTTTCGCACCGTACGTAGCCAACCGTACTAATCGGAGATGCGGGGAAAGTACAACAAATTAAACACAAAAAGCAGTTCTAAATAACTCAGTTTTAATCTAAATGTGAAAGTGCATCGGTGCAGTGGCTCCTAATATCGAAGGAGGAGCGTTCCAGACGGCCACAGAAGCGCATCCGAAAGTGCACGATGCAGTGTAAGCGTAGACGGTTGAACACACTGGTAATCCACACACACACACACACGGGAACATCACTTTGATGTAAGCAAATCCTTTCTTTAATAAAAACCCAGAATAGCAGTCATTCATATGCAACCGGTGTTCGGTACAACTTAATACTGTTATGCCGGTATTGAAATGAATAATAAAAAAAACACAATCCAATATCAAAAGTA
Source organism: Lampetra planeri (assembly GCF_965212315.1). NCBI lineage: Eukaryota > Metazoa > Chordata > Hyperoartia > Petromyzontiformes > Petromyzontidae > Lampetra > Lampetra planeri. The sequence continues at coordinate 6,143,307 of NC_136107.1, read as the reverse complement.
GTGAATGTATATGCAATAAGTATCACAACCACGCGAAGTAGTTATGATACTGATCGATGATTGGGAGTTCAGCACAGTCTGGAATCCTCAAGTCAACAGTCGACGAGCAGGCGTCTTCTGTCGCCTCTAGAAGTCGTCGCGCACGATGGCCCCCATCGATGCTCACAGCGCGATGCCGCAGCGAAAGAGCCACAAGCTAGCAGTGGCATCTGGGCAGCTTGACTAACGACGGCCCCCCTTGACGCTGACGACAACGCAGCAGCGTCGGTGCTGTCGGTGCTCAACTCTGACGACACACGCGATCTCCTCGTGGACCTAGACAGCATGGCACTCTCTCTCTCTCTCTCCGCCCATCATGCGACAGCTGGACAGATACCGTGACGATCGTCCACGGACTTGGAGCTCTGGTCACTCTTTAGCTCGTGCTAAGTACGGCTCAGTGACTTTGTTGGCACAGTTCAGTGCGGTAGGTGTTTGCTCCTTGCGGATCTTCTCCATGAGTCGCACTTATCTCCACTCACCGCCGACTGTTTACAAAATCAAACTTCAACCACAGCGGCACATCTTCAGAATCGGCTTTAAACCAGCTCCACGGCGGTATTACTTCAACGACAACTCCTGCTGCAGCTCCTCTGTAGTTAATTGCCGTGAACTTATTGCGGCTTTTCCTCTACTGCTTCTCCGCTGCCCTGCGCGACTTACGCGTTCAGCGGCGGCTCTTCGTCTCGCCGGCGTACTGCTCGGGTCTCGTGATGATGATGATGGAGGGCGGCTTTCCAAGGGCCACGGAGCTATCGCAGTCGGGCCGACGCGAGCCACACGGTGACCGAGCCACCGCCGGTCTGCCCGCAGTTCGGCGGTGGCATGCGTGGATATACTAAAACGGCGTAAATTGACCAGTGTGCACGAGTTGTATATTTCATTGCTCATCCGATCATTCCCATCGGAAGGAGAAGTTCCATTTGTTTGTTGCGAGACAATGGAGACCTTTTGCGAATTAATGACAACTTTGGCCTCGTGTTCCACGCCTAGTGAGTCCCCTTTTTCGGACGGTTGATGATGATGATAATAATGATGATGGTCATTTGTAACGCGATCAATTTAACGTCCCTTCATTTCGACAGCTGCGAGCCGTTCACTTCGTGGCCGGCATAAATGCGAAATACGTCTCAACCTTTTCTCTGTGCCCTGATCAGCTCTCAAATGCTGTGCCGTGTTGTGACTCGAAGGTCCGTTTGATTCCGGTTTGCAGCCTAAAGTGCTCTCAATAAAAACAAAACGCTTATATAAAAAAAAGGTTACGCAACCCCAGCGACTCATGCATCATTGTACTCAACAAGTTTTGTTCACTGGTATACCCACAACAATATCATTGCAATCGCTATTCGTGTCCGGAGGGTGACTTTGGAAGCCTTTAACATACTCTGGTTACGGATATCGCGAGCTTTCTAAAGTAATGTCACGTAATGCCATATTGGAACGTTACATCAGGTGAACGGATTTACTCTTTGGTTCTTTCGGTAAAGTCACGTAGAAAGAAAATAAATGAAATAATAGAATACGACGTTTAGATTGCAACACAAGCAACCGTCATCAGGTAAGAATGAATGAGAAAACAAACCGAGTAAAATTTGAAATATAATGCAATACAACACAGAGAGTCGGCTAACACAACAGTCAACACCCTTCTTCCAAAGATTGCTAACTTTGAGAGAGAGACGAAACACAGACACGGAGACACATAGACAGACACACAAGCAGAGAGAGACAAACAGAGACACACAGAGATACAACGCCTCTGTGTCGAGGCCTTAAATAGAGAGAGGGGGGGGCAGAGAGAGAGGTGGGTGGGGTAGAGAAATTAGCATGTCAATTGGAGCGGCCGGAGGAGAGAAAATTGATACTCTTAGTTCTTTCGGTAAAGTCACGTAGGTAAAAAATTAAATAAAAATGTATAAAAATAAAACAATAAAATCACGACGTTTCGGAGGCAACACAAGTCTCCGTCATCAGGTGGGACCGTCACAGCCAGATTTGCTGCATAAAGTGAGGGAGGGATTCAAGATGCAAGCTCTTAAATACCAGTTAAGGGGGGAGGAGAGGGGGAGGAGCTTATCAGAATGTGGTAGCCAATGAATGGAACGTATCGGGAGGGGGGGGGCGGGGCTAAAAGAGGGCACGGGTACTCGTGGGCATGGGCGTGGACGTGTTTGTGCGCAAGTCACTGTGGATGCACATGATAGAGAAGATACGAAAATGCCCATGTTTATACCAGTGTTGGCTGACAATAAAGAGAGTACTGTTAAATGCTAGGGATGTTAACACTCGGTAAAGTAAAATAGTGCCTGTCAGATAAGATGGTCCAAAAATGTGTAGTTAAATCTTTTTTGCATGGTTGATAACATATTTCCAATGATTACTAAGTTTGTACCCATCATCACGGTTGAAATGATGTCTGTGTTTGTATATCTGAATGGCTTCGTGTACAAACCTGTGATGGTAGCCAGAGGGTTTGCAGAGCACCTTAGTCTCGGAAAAAACAATATCACGAGAGCCCACCGCGTTGTAGCAATGATCGGCAACGGTGGAAGACTCAATTTTGCCGTGTTTCAAATCTGACTTGTGCTCGCGGACACGATCAGAGACATGACGTTTCGTTTCCCCAATGTAACAGTCACCACAGCTGCAACTCAGTTTATAGACTCCAGGGTATTGCAAGTCAGGGATGACATCCTTCACAGATGGAATTAGATCACGGATTTTATGTACTGTACTGAATCGGACTTGGATCTTATGTTTGTTTAGAATTTTGGAGATCTTTTTGGTCACGCCTGCTATGTATAGTAACGTGACAGTTTTGATCGGAGTTTCAAGTGGCTGTTTCTGTATGGTGGGAGAAACAGCTTGGCGGATGGTGCGTTCAGAGTATCCGTTCATCCTGAGGGCCCGATGCACATGTCTTAATTCACTGGCCAGGCGGTGTTGGTCAGAAATGCCATGAGCTCTGTGGTATAGCGTTTTGATGAGAGAATTATTTTGAGATGGGTGGCGGTGGGAATCCGGTTTCAAGTAGGAATCTGTGTGGGTGGCTTTCCTGTAGACAGAATGTCCCAAGGATCTGTCAGGTCTCCTCTCAAACAGAATATCTAAGAATGGTAGTTTGCCATCTTTCTCCACTTCCATGGTGAATCTGATGGATGGATGTCTGGAATTTATGTGGTCCAAGAAGTGGTTCAATGCTGGAAGGCCATGTGGCCAAATGACGAAAGCGTCATCCACATACCTCTTCCACAGGGAAGAACGCAGGGTGGATGTCTGGATGGCGTCTGATTCAAACTTTTCCATGGACATGTTGGCTATCACTGGTGACAAGGGGGAGCCCATAGGGGTACCCTCATTCTGTTTGTAGAAGGTGCCATTCCAGGTGAAATAAGTGTTGTTGAGGCAATGCCTAACCAGCACAGGTACATCCGAATTCAATCCATGATGGACCAAGTCCTCAATTATTGTTAGGGTGTCAGGCACTGGAACTTTGGTAAACAGAGATACTACATCAAAACTGACGAGGATATCATCAGGAGATAGTACCATGTCCTTGACCATAATTGGATTGAGTTGAGTACTGCCGAAGAGGTCTTGCCTGTGAAGGGAAGTAGAGTATCTGATAGAAAACGGCTAGTTTGTAGGTAGGGGAGTTAATCGTCGACACGATGGGTCGTAGCGGGGTGCCTTCTTTATGGATCTTGGGAAGACCATAGAGTCTGGGAGGTCTAGCAGCCGAGGGTTTTAGAGAGGGACGTTTGGTTGGTTCGATTAGGGAAGTCGAACTCGTGATGATCTTGTTGGTTTTTGTCGTTAGGCTGTTAGTAGGATCGCTTTTAATTTTGGAGTAACTCCCATCATTAATTGACCTATAGACAAACAAACCTGGCAACATTTAGAGAGAGAAATTCGGAAGTTTGACAAAACAAACTTAGTAAAATTTGGAAGTGTAATGCAAGAACCAAAGAGTAATTCCTGCAGTCACGAAAGCTTCAAATAAAGTTTGAACGGATTCACTTTTCAACCAGCATTTGACGGACTATGATGTGGACGCGGAGTGTCTCCCGGCTCAAATCGAGCAATGGGGTGGAATTCATTTCAATTGGTGGCCCTAAGCCGGTGGTGAAAATTCCACAGATCAGTCTCATCACGGGGAACTTTGGTTGAAATCCTACAAGGTGATAATCGTTATGCTTATCCCAGTGAGATGATTGAGCTATGTCGATTCCTGACGTTAACTTAACCGAACCTTCCCCCCCCCTATCTTAATTCAGAAAATATTTACATTCAAACGTTTTGGCAAAAAACGAGAAATGTTTCAAAACAAAAACACTAAACCCCTCAAACATGCAGCCGACACAAAGAAATAACATCGTGATTTGAAATCTCTGTGAAAGGGTTGACTCAGCCCATCATTCCTGACAGGCCAACGCAAAACAGGTACAACCTTTACTTTAAAGCTTTTGCGACTGCAGGGATTCATATTCTTGGTTCTTTCGGTAAAGTCAAGCAGAAGGGAAACAATAAAATAATAAAAATATTAAACAATAAAATTCTCACGACGTTTCGATTGCAACACAAGCAATCGTCATCAGGTGTGAAACCCACAGCAAGAAAAACGTCGTGAGAATTTTATTGTTTTATATTTTTATTATTTTATTGTTTCCCTTCAACGTGACTTCACCGAAAGAACCAATAATATAGGTACAACCTTGTGTTAAGTGAACAATTATATCCCGTTGAGTGTACTGGTCCCCACTATAGGAATATGGAACTTCGATCTCTTGTTTAGGGCCCCCTATGGAAATGGTTATTGGCCAAAGCTCACATTATCATGCAGGTACTGTAAACTAAGATTATTACTGTTCTATTTTATTATTTTAATTATATTCCAAAAGTAGTTTAGGCATCGTATCATAATAATGAATACTACTTTAAGTGAGCAGTGTACCCATCACTCTGTCTCAGACAATGGCTCTTGCAGATGATGTGATGATGTGAAATTATCACGTCACTTCAATCGGCCTAATTTTCCACCGTATAGGAAGACCTTTTACTATGCCCTGCGAAGAATGTTTTTTTTATCGCATGCCCATCAAACAAACATAATAAAAATAATTATATAAATAAAATAATAAATCACTATTCTTTTATTTATATTATGTGACTTTACCGAAAAAACCTAACAGTATGAATCCTTGCAGTCACGAAAGCTTCAAATCTAGAAAAAAATATGTAATTCTCAAAGCTGGAATACATTGAATAAAGTCAACGAAAACCCATGGAGAAAAAGGTTTAATAACCGATGGCTACATGGACTTCAACTCAGAATCTCAGCGTTACCAGGTCATCACGCATGCAGACACTTCCAGCTTCACTTGATGATGATGATTATTATTATAACCTGTTCCATAGCTGTGCAGTTGAGCGTTTTCATTGCAGTGTTCACCATCGCGGTGGGCGAGGTGAAAATGCCTATAATAATGCCCTCAACATATGTTCGTTGCAGGCAAAGCTTCACCGAGTCTGAAAGGCTTACGTTTCAGGGAGGGCTCTGGGCGTTTGGACGTTTGGCACCGATAAAGGTCAACTGGTGGGTGACGACGGTGGCCTCGCAAGCCTCCCGCGCTCTGCGCCCTCTTTGTGCTCACGAAAGGTTCCTCCTGCGCAGAGAGCGGACACACTTTCCAGTCGCTCGCGTTCCACGTGTTGACGCTTTGGTCCCTTGCCAGTCGTTTGGAGCATGAAAAACGAGTGCCGTGAAAGCGCACAGGGTGTGCGTTACACCGACACGTAGGGCAAAGCTACGCTCTCCTGTCCGCTTGGAGAAGCGAATTTAACCACAACAACGCCCATCTCCATCTCTATTCATGTTTCTCGCATGAAGGAACAAGTGGGGGGGGGGGGGGGTTATGTATACAGATAGTGGAGGGCCACTTTTGTTCACGCGTTTATTGTCGCGCTCTTTTCATTTGTGCCACGCCGACTTTTGCCTTCGCATTTATATATAAAATGCGCACGCGTGAGATACGTAATGTTAAATTAAATACACCGCTACAAACCCCCCAAACTGTCTCCACGTTGGGCGATGCTTAGTTGTCGAAAGGACGTCACATTTAGGCATGTAAATAAATAAAACATTCGGATCGTTCGAAATTTTACATCTAAGCACGATTTCCAGATTTCAGATTCATTAAAAAATATTGGAGTACATCGCCAGTGGATTTTTACAATGACTACAGCTTTTTTAATTGCAAACGCTCAGAAAAAATGTAATCAATGTCCCTTCTGGAATATTGCATCCCGGTGACATTTGTTTACACAAGCAAATAGGACTTGAGTGATGAACACAGTTACGGCTTCACTCAAGTCTCATCAACAGGGTGTGGTCCCTCATACCAATGTTACCGTGTAACCTGATGTCACAGGCAAAGTGGCATCGGTGAACATTATGGGATCCCACATTGAGTTGCGGCAAAAATAATAGTGAGGCGAAACTGTTATGCGCTTGCTTCAGACAATGAATGGGAAATAAACATTATACTTAGCACATTATTTGGCGATGCTCCTGCGTTGTCAATGGCGTACAAGCACAATGAACAAAAATAAACAGCAAAACATGACTCAATAACACGGTGACCTTCGGAGGAAACATATATATAATAGGCGATGTTATGGACAATGGCGCTGTTTCGTAGCTCCTAAATATTTGTGCTGAAAGCAGGGAAGCGCGTTCGTTTTTCTTGTCTCCTGAAATGAATTAAATAACATTGAATCCAATATGCAGGTAAGTGCCAAGTCTGTGCCCGACATATTTTGAGAGAATGCTCTTGTGTCTGGGCGTGGTGTCGTGTGCACTATAAAGCCTCGACTGGGCGCACGATGAGCCTGACTGCTGGAGTGAATATTTATTGCGAGTTGGTCACGACTCTGTGGAGCAGAGCCGGATCTCTTGGATTAGGATGCGTTCGCGGCAGTGACGAGATCGGGAGGATTTGTCAAGGTGTGATACACGGGCTTCCGACGCGGCGCGTGTGACGCCCCACCTTACATGGAGCCACACAAACCGGTACCGCGATTCCATGCCAAGGTTGCATCACATAACCGGCTGGTCACAGCAACACGGCACAAGGAACAAGAAAAAATCAGCACGTCTCTCATCTTAAAGGGGCGATGGGACAGCACACATTGCCATTTAGAACCAGTGGTGCAAATTCCACGTTTCCGTGATTGGGGTCAGCATCTGCACACGATCTGCACTGATGGTTTCCTACAAAGTGGTACTTATTATATGATCAGCCATTGGGTCATGCTCTTTGGTTCTTTCGGTGAAGTCAAGTAGAAAGAAAATAAATTAAATAATAGAGTACGACGTTTCGATTGCAACACAAGCAACCGTCATCAGGTAGAACTAGATTTGAGAGAGAGACAAAAACACAGACACGGAGACACACAGACAGACACACAAGCAGAGAGAGACAACACAGAGACACACAGAGAGACACACACAACATAGACACACAGAGACCCAATGCCTCTATGTCGAGGCCTTAAATAGAGAGATGGGGGGGGGGCAGAGAGAGAGAGGTGGGTCTGCAGTGATTCCTGCAGTCACGACAGCTTCAAATCAAGTTTGAACCATCTCTACGGGGAGGATGTAAGTTGTTCTCTCTCTCACTCTCTGTTCGTCAAATTTCACACTTACCTTCTAATTTTAGCAATCTTTGAAGATCATAATCAACCAGGCTATGCGTTAACTGTGTGTTAGCCGACTCCGTGTTGCATTACATTGCATTTCCAAAGATTTGCTAAAATTTGTTTTCTCAAACTATTTCTGTCTCTAAAATTTACCAGGCTCTCATAGGGCCATTCGATCTTCTTTCCCTCAGTCGCTTCTGGGTGGATTCATTGACATGCTAATTTCTCTGCTCCAGCAGCTGCCCCAGCAGACCCACCTCTTTCTCTGCCCCCTCTCTCTCTCTCTCTATTTAAGGCCTCGACAGAGGCATTGGGTCTCTGTGTGTCTATGTTGTCACTCTCTCTCTCTGTGTCTCTGTGTTGCCTCTCTCTGCTTGTGTGTCTGTCTGTGTGTCTCTGTGTCTGTGTTTTTGTCTCTCTCTCAAATTTAGTTCTACCGGATGACGGTTGCTTGTGTTGCAATCGAAACGTGGTACTCTGTTATTTAATTTATTTTCTTTCTACGTGACTTCACCGACAGAACCAAAGAGTAATTCTTGCAGTCACGAAAGCTTCAAATCAACATTGGGTGATGATTAGGGAAGGATTTATTTCATGTTATTGTGAGTCAAGCATTATGATTGGAGTGCCATCATTGGCATGGGCTCTGGTACAAGACATTAAGTGGGGATCTCTGTCAAACCCCCCCCCCCCCCCGTCAAATAATACAGCAAGAAACATTGCAAAGTTGGAACATACAAAACAAATTGCATCGTGAATGTCACGTGTGCACTTCACGATGTCCGTCGGTCGGGTTCAGCTAGAACAATTCCACGCCTGCTATTTGCAACGTAGCGCAATTTGTTTACTTGATAATGTTTACAAGTACTTTACACTCGGCCGATTTAGCCTCGTAACCAGGGGACACTTTATGTTCTTGGTTCTTTCGGTAAAGTCACGTAGAAGGGAAACAATAAAATAAATAAAATATAGAACAATATTATTTTATTACTTCCCTTCTACGTGACTTCACCGAAAGAACCAAGAATATGAATCCCTGCAGTCACGAAAGCTTTAAATCAAAATTCAGGGGGTACTTTGCTACGATTGTTGAGGATATGTGCGGACCAGCTGCTGCATCTGTCCCTTTGCTCTTGAAATAATAATTTCCTTATATACACTTGTTTTTTTTCTTAGTAATTATGGATTTTTTTTATATGAAAATCTTCATACAAAGTAATCAACTGGCCAATGCTAAGTGACAGTATTCAGAATGCAACGTGAAAATTGAATATTAATTCTTGGTATTCTGAAAGTAATGCATTGCTCCTAACGAGTTGCTCTCCACCACTGGACAAACGAGATTGTGAGCAAATTAACTTCACTTGTATCACCCCCATTATTATTCGGCTAAATGCATCTGTACGGTAAAAAAAACTAAAGGAAATAATTTACGACCACTGCTCGGTGTATTTTCTTACAAAGCTACAATGACACTCGCAGATTCTTAACTCGCCAAATACTTCGCATCGCAAGAAGGGCCCGTCACACGCACGCACGCACGATTACGGGAGTGACCGAGGTGGTGCTTGGAGGAGGTGTGCGTCGTGCAGTGGTGTTCCTTACGCAGGAGGCCACAGCTGCCCGATACACCTGAAGTGTTGAGAAGGCTGATCTCTGCTGCCAACACTCACACTCACCTCGCTGCCACGGGACAAGCGCGGCGTTCCTAAGATGCTCAAATCCCCCGCGCACACGCCGCGCATACCTCGCGCTAACCAACGTAGCCTCCTTTCAAAACCTCATCGCCAGTGTGGACGCGTTCGAATTTCCCTGACTGTCACCTGCATCAAAGCGCTTTACTGTAGTGCTTTTTTTCCCAAGCTATAGAAAATTTCCAGAAAGCCAGTTCTGAGCCATGTGATCATTAATCATTGTGTTTGCATTGTGCGACTTTCGTGAAAGGTGTGATAAAAATGATGATGATAAGCAGTAGCCGACTCTACATGTCAAAGTCGAATGGTCTCCCAGATCAAATGAGTGGGCGGTGGTGTTTTTCCTGCGGAGGCCCAGATCCAGTAGTGGAAATTCTACATTACTATGGTGAAGGCCATTCTCTTCAAAGGGTGGCTATTGTTGACTTACAAAAAATGGTACTCATTTCATCAAACCCATGAGGGATAAAGGACCGAGTTGACCCAGAACCAGGATTTTGAATTTACAGCTTCAAATTGTGCGGTATGACACACTGACGCGTGAATTTATATCTTACGTGAAACATGTAATCCTCGGAAGTGATCATAAAATAAAAAAGACAATCACGCACACCGTCAGCAAGCAGCCTTGTAAGGTATAGTAGCTTCCTAGATCGCCAATGCCCATCCAAATTTGCCTCTCCTCACATGAACCCAAATCTGTTCGCTCAATGGCTTTTCCAAATCATTGCTTTGGGAATAATTTTCAATGAACATGGAAGTTAATTAAAACGTTTAGAATAAAATAATAGGAATTCATAGTAAGTAACCAACCAGTGCATTTCCACTTCTGTCTATGCCTGGCTCTCTGTATCAAGAGTCCTCATCCGCACGTTCACCATTTCCCTCTCCGACCTACATCACCATCATCATCATCATGTCACCGACATCAAAGCTCATTGCACAGAAGTCTTCTTCTTCCCTTGAAATTCCCCGCTCTTTGCACGGCGTCTCCAGATGCAGTTGCACTTCAAGAAGGCCTGACAACAAAGATAACACATTTTTATTGTACTTGAATTCTGCGCTCAGTATTGTTGCTCTGAAAAGACACTGCGAGTAATTCGTTTATTTTCATGGAACTCCGAAACTGCACGTGAGCTGCCGTGGAAGCGGCTGTTAAATGTTAGTCACACAGTGTGTGATTGGTATTAAACGATTCTTTGTGGACCCTGTGTCTTATAGCTACGGTGTAAAGTTGACTTTTGTCTTCACGGCCCACTTCAAATATTTGCTTTTGGCTCTGCTATAATTTGCACTTTTTAGGCAGCGTCGGTGCCACGACACACCGAGAGGGTTTAATTGAATCCGAAGCCACGTGACTCGAGGCTACATCGCTCCAACATTGTGTGTATTATTCGCTATGTACAATGATGCTAGGTGTGCCTCGACGCGCGTGTCGTTGGATGGGAGCCCGGTGGTCTGAGTCCAAATCCTGGCCATGGATAACATCATCATTGCTGAACAATACTGCATCTCAACTGGTCCTGGGTTCCCCCCTCCATACCCCTTCAAAACCCCGCAGTAAACCGCTTGGTAGGTAAATAATTATGGGCGACCATCCCCATTGACCGACATGGTATGGGGAGACCTCCAGCCTGCAGTGGCTTAACAAGAGACATGAATATATGAGCATAAATAGTGTATGCATTCAAATACATGACCACAAAACTACAGCCTACCCTTCAACCAAACAAAAGCTCCTAAACATATCCCCTTAAACCACACGACGTACAATCACCTCGGTATCAGATGGCCAGACACCTTGGATATACGAGAGGTGATGTGACTTGGTGGTCGAAGCCATTGCTCGTTCACTGTGATGCTCAGCAGATCACGCACCTGAGCAAGAGTACCGATGGCATTAATTGCGGAGTCGTCAACGCAAATGACGCAAACAAAACAGAATGTTTGGTCAAGTGCTGTTAGCGTGCACCTATGAAGGCAAGCACAGCACACGAAAGGGAGGGTTGCCAGGACAATGCCCAGCTGCCTTTGTCTCTCTAGCAGCGATGTTTACACACCTAGGGAAAGCCCAGGAAGAGTTCAGATAGGCGTCACTTTTGTTGGCCGTGAGCGATAATCTAACTCGGGTTTTTTCAGGCTCGGTTAACCGCTGTGCCACCGCTCCCAATAGGCACACCACACGCAAAGACAGTTGCGATGTTTACACATCGCACCAGGTACTAATTTGAGGCTGAGTCGACCTAGAGGAGGCCCAGGACCGATTCAGATCATCGTCACTGGTGTTGGTGGCCGTGAGCCTGAATCGAACTCGTCGGGTCGCTGGGTTCGTAGCGCGGCGCCCTAACCGTTGCACCACCGCTCCCCACATACACCACACACGTACACAGGGGCACACACACACTCGTGCGCACAAAGAGAAGTAAACCAAAACATAGACAAAAGGCCTTGAAAACACCCCCCCAACCACCACCACCCCTTCCCAGCCCCGACGAGTCACGCGCGTCCCAGGGTGTGATCGTCACCGAAGCGGCGTATCTCGCGTTACCGTGGGTCGCGGGGCACGGGGCGGGAGAGGGTTGGTTGTGGGGGGGGGCACGCCGATTCTCCGGTCACCTCCGAAGGACACTTCCACTTCTCTACAATTCGCCTTTGTGACAAAAAAAAAGCAGTCGTGAGAGAGAACGCCGGAGGGGCACCGCCTCGTTCCGTGCCAGCAGCGGATACTTCCCCCAGCCGAAGGTTTATAGCGGTGTGTTTGTGTGTTAGTTTCCTTCGTGGGGAGCGGTAGCGAACCTGGGTCCCAAGCTCGATTCCCGCTAATGGCCAACACCAAGTGATGATTATCTGAACTGGTCCTGGGCCTCCCCTAGGTCGACTCAGTCTCAAATGA